>NC_060879.1:31313247-32513247 GCF_021901495.1 Neodiprion virginianus
ATTAACCGAACTAAAATTCCGAACGTAGATGCAAAGTTGTCGGAACAGACGCTGCTGAAAATATATTCAGAGCATCTAAAAAGTTCTTCAATCACGTAAATCGCGGATCAAGTTTTATACGCGAGACGTAAATATTTTCCCAGGAGCCATTCAAATTAGTCTACGTATAGTTTCTCAGCATCTTTCCAAACCCATGTGCCGAGGCACGTAAACAATTTGTGTTATCAACGGTATATCGGAGAGTGGTCCCCCTTCTCGGCGTGTAATGGAAATAAAATCAAAAAGGTATATAATTAAAAAAGTTCGGACTTTAAACGGGGCGAATATTAAATTAAAAGGACAATCTTGCAAGTGCGGTATAAAAGTTTAATTTTCATTATCATATGATCGTTTCCACAGGTCTATAGCGTCCCTCTTCTCAGTAATTCGACAGCCTCCGGTGATGTCTGAAAAGTTGAAATGATTTCGGCGTGTCTGCAGGAGGATAAGTTGCACAGTCTCCGAAATCTTAAGCCTCCGGATCGAGCATAATTCCTACGAGAGTAACCTAGCACTTTCGAGGGTCTGCTACACTTAACACCCTCTCAAACGCTCTGAAACGCTCTCAAACGGTGGCGAGATTGTATCGCCCGTCAGGGTAACACCTACCCACCCGCCATCGTCTACGCTTCTGCGTGTCTGCCGACCAACACACGTGCGTTTCCATTATCCCGCAGCTAACGTTTATTAAAAATTTGCTTTTTCACCGAGATGACGTTATTTCTCATCGTAATCTTAAGTTGGCTGGAGCATCGCGGCTGGAGATGAGGGGTGTGATGATAACCAAAGGATCTAGATAATGATTTGATTTTTTTTTCGGTACAAGCTATCCGCACTCCGAGTACCAAAGAAAGCGATGATTTATTTGTTTTGAAAATGTCCAACTTGTGTTTTTCTCACACCCACTTAGAATTTTTGTTCTTTCACGGGCCCTGCGGGTGGGCACACTTCACACTAAGTGATTTATACGCCGCTCTCTACCCGGCCAGTATTTTACTTATTCTACTTCCTGCAGCAGTGCTTTGGTAATAGTTACTAGACGGGCCAGCCAAGCCAGGCAACCACAACTGACCTAAGCCGTGGGTCATTTTTTATCACTAGTGTCATGTCCACTCATTCCTTGGATTTTGGCGCTTCGAAACAAGCTTGTTTTACGCCCAACGCTACTTGGGATCTTTAGAATGCGGAGGAAACACCTTGTAATTATGAATCATTGAAACCTAATTTCCGGACCAAGCGTTGAGAAATCACGGGATGATGAATTAATGAAATAATGAATTTAAATTAGCCAATTTTCGAGCTTCGCAAAGCTCGGGCGATGTTTTCATGTAAATAGTGAACCTATTGCTCATTGAAACGGCACATTGTTGAAAAAAAGATATCAATAACAAAACGACCCAACGCTTCGCACAATTTCCTCGAACGTTGCGAAACCATTGCGGTATGGCTGACAGGTGGCGTAAAAATAGGACGTATCTATTGGACCAGCCTGCGTTGAAAAATTATCAGACCACATTCCTCGAAATGCAATAATAGCCAATATATCACGCAATGATGGTATTTCGTTCGGTTGAAATAGGAATCGACGGCGAGTCAAATATCGACGAACTAATTGGCTTATACCTGGCGTTGGCTTAGAAAAGCATGTGCGAAAATTGCAATACCGGATTCGAAAATGTGGAATGAAATTATATGATACACCATAAATACAAATTTGGTACCAGTGTTTCATCGATTCGAAAAATAGATGAGAAATAGGTTTTTAAAATTACTCGCCCAAGCTAGAAATGAGAAGACATTGTCTTGGCTGATATTCGAATCCGAGAGGTATCGTAACAATTACACAATACCGTGCACACTTTTGTACGTTGCAGGCGGTTCGTGGAAGAAAAATATTACTCTTCGTACCTGCGTAGATACCGCAATACAAAGCTCGTAAGCCTTGTCCCCTTTATTTGGATTACGCCGTTCTAAAACGTGTTTTTCCACGATGGTCTCTTTAAAGCACATAAATAATCGGGAAAGTAAAAATTGTTCGCGGGGAATTTCCACCACTCGGCAACAACTGACAGAAAATGGTTTATGCTTTTAGCTCCCTCTCTTCCACCTCCGTATACGAATCTACTGCGTCCGTTTGAAACGAGCGACCCTTTACGTAGCGACCACCAATAACAGCATAACGACACAGAGCCAAATGGTTCAACCATTACCGCGCCGATATTACCTGCTTCACTGAATTATTGTGGCCGGCGTGCGAAATATCTACCATCATCGATATTGAATCAGAGAAGTCTGGAATAAAAATAGCGCGAACTGATCGCGTGCACAAAGGGCTAATTTTATCTAGTCACGTTCAACAAATGCAGCCGCATGATTTTTAGTACAGTTTCTTCATTTTTTCTCTCGTAATTTTCTGTAGCAGTCTTTTTCTCTCTAATTCTCGCTACTTGTAAGCTTCCTAATTTTATTAATGTCTCGTTCATTTTTATGTTTATTTGATTCACTGCAACAGCTATCCGCGTTTCATCTTTCGTTTATTTTCACTGGACCTGATCTATTCGATAGAAACCAACCGTTACTCTGAAATATCAAGTTCTCATTCCCGAAGAGTGTTACTCACACGTTTCTATCATATTTTTAGAAAAGCAAAGCCAGTTGTATTGGTTCAATGTTTGTTGAAGGCAAAAATAAACGTGCCGAGTTGCGAAAGAATTAATTAAAAGATGACACAGAGGAAGGCGACGTCACCGGTGATTGAAAAGTTTACAAATGAAATTAAACGTCTCGATAAAGATCAGCCGTTGATAAACGATGGTTATCACTAACCACCAGCCGGATGTTACTTCATTTTGCTAATTGTGAGAGCCGAAAGACTTTGGTCTCAACGATTTTCAACGTTTCGTTTTATTGCTCGGGATTGAAATGATCATTGCTTCAGAGCCAAAGATTTTTTATTCGCTAACCGAAAATGTATGAGTGCCGTCGTTCGGAAATACGATCATGACTGTATAAAAAGAAATACCATTTAGAGGAGGCTACAGTCGATTTCGACATAGACTTAGATATCTTTAAATATCCACGTCTATGGATCACGAACGTGAAAGAAAGGAATAAAAGCCGTATTCTGCACACAATTCTGAATGAAAATACGAGTATACCAATACATTTTGACTTCATGCGAAAATTGCACGTAGAATACGCATGTTAGCTCTTTTTGCGTTACGATGTATAGCCTCTGATAATAGCTGATATTGTAAGACATTTAACACAATCGGTGGGGACTGGGTATAGAAACTCCTTGAAAGATTCCTATACATAACTTAACCCAGATGAGTTCGAATAAGTTTGAAAATCAATAAGCTTCTTGCCGTTTTGCAGTAAAAGTTGGTGCCAAACTGGAAATTGGTATTTCAGTTCACATCTCTTGTAATTAATTAAATCTCGCAGACAAGAGACTCATCAGGAGATTTCAGTAGATCTCCATTTCATAAGCTGAATCATCAATTTACCATTGGAAAAAAGACGTAACAATATTTGGAATTAGAAAGGAATGAGATAAAACGGTACTTTGAAATGAAGACTGTTTAAGATGCGGTCCCTGCCCGTCGTCCAGTATCATTTTCGCACGATTTTTCATTCGCAGATTGAATATTCTGATAAGAATTTACGGCAATTCAAGTGGACGCCAAACTCATACTTAAACCTTCATGTACGTGTGTTTCTGGGTTTGGTTCATTTCGTATTTTCCCAATAAACTTGTTTATGATTCGACTATTCAACGGTCACAACACTCGGTGACGCTCAATTTCAAGATTATACCGATTGACTGAATTTCAGCTTTGCGAAAGTCACACGCCTTGCCACCTTTACATAAATGCTAATATTATTTGCTTATCTTTGACGAGTTAGTTAGAAACGAAGTTTCTGCATTTTTTTTTTTTTTTTTTTTTACGTCGAAACCTATGCGAAACCGGTTACGACGGATGTAACTAGATTTAAATATTGACTCCTGAATTATATTTACATACATATGACATCTCGAACGTGACCTCAGTCCTGAAAAATATACAGGGTGATTATTGAACAGGTATGAATAACTCTATGGTTTGCAATGCGCGTCGTGTTGGCATTACTGTTAAGTTATTAACTGGAGAGTGCAGAGAGAGAAAAAAATGAGAATCAAAAAAGATGGTTTCTCGAGTTGGCAAGTATCTGGTACAACAGAGGTGAATTTCGGCACAATTTCCCGACCACTTCAGTGGCGTAATTTATTGGAAACGATTTGCGGCAATGGATCCCGAGAACGGGAACAAAAAAGAACAATTTTACTTACCCGTCGAAATCGATCGACGGTGACCAAACCAAAGTTCTCAAACTACCCGAAGTAAATTCACCCGGAATTACTTCCGATCAGCTTGATAATTTCCACCTCGCCCCGAAAACACGTTCCCGTTCTTGTCCGGCGGCCTGACGGAGGTGAACATTGTTAACCTTCGGTCAACCTCTCCTCCATCGAATGGTCCTTGCTCCAAAGAGCAAGGGCGACCCACGCCTGTAAGGCATACCTGTAACTACTGCCTGCCATTAAAGATAAGCCTACGCCCTAGCGAGCACCGCAGATTCGTTTTCATTACGCATTCTCGTTACTTTCATTGCCGATTTGGTCCTCCTTTTATCGGTAAACCGATACGCATGGAACGCGGGTACGTACGAATGGATCGACGTCTGTTCCCAAGTCGGGTGGGCCTTTCGGCTTGGCTGTCACGACGTACTTCTGTAGTAATATCATTTGCGTTTGTCGAGGACGACGGCGCGTCGCCCTTACTCTACATCATCCTCATCTGGATAGATAAGAATTCGCCCAGTCTTGAGAAACTCTTCTTTACTTTCCTTTTTTTTTTTTTTCCTTTCTCTTCCCTCGCCTTTTTTCGTTTCCGCCGCTCTCCACTCCGTTATAATTTAATCAGCTGGTTGGGCGGATTCTAAGGTGGGTAGGATGGCGCTGCAGAAAGAGTCAGAGCCAAGTTACTCCAAGTTACAGCAAGTCTGGCAGGCATACGGGAGACCGAGTGACCGGGAACTCTGATATTTTCATAATCGCTAGTCAACGCGAGTTAACGCGCTGGGTATGAATCATTCGAGCGTTAAAAGCCGGTTTCTCATCTCCTCTACAAAGTCTTCGCAGGTTCTAAAAATATCCGTATAATAAAATGGCAAAAATAAAGAAAAAACAAATGTTAAAACCCACAGAGGTTTCTCCTCTTTCCTACGAGCTCGACTTCTCGACCATCTAAAGATCACTCGTACGATTATAGTTCGATGAGCGATCAGCTAACAAATTGTTACATCGGTTTTCATTGGTTTATATCTCTCCGCCGCAAGTCAAAGGTGCCCTCGAGCGTTTTGCACAGCTGTGATTCTTCTCGACTCGATGATCATTTGTAAGAGATAAAATTGGAGGGTGAACGAGAGCGCGGGGGCGTAGGTGGAGGTATGCGCGTTACAAGAGCGAAATCGCTTCTGTTTAATCGTGTTATCATCAGGGCTACGAGGCAGCGTATTTTTAGACCAGGTTGTAAACAACGCAAAATCTCTCACTATCCTCCCGCGCGGTTTTCTGCGCTAATGCGATTGGCATTACACGTATTATCTCCTGGCAAGTAATCACGTTTCGCATTACCAATCCATCCACCTATTCCACCCAACCCTCAGCCCTTCACTTACCGGAGCCTCGCGTCGTTCCCGGGTATATTGGACGAGGGAGAAACAGGAAGGAAAAAGAACGCCTCAAATCCCGCATCAAAGGTAAGCAAATTATTTTGCCTCATTTGCTGATTACGAAGGCAATAATTGCGTACACGTATAACGGAAGATGGTTGACCGCGCGTTATTCCGTAATTGGGCGTTAATTGTTTTCTCGTAATTTGTGGATAGCGTATATACAGCCTTGCCGGAAGTCACAGGGCATATTGTGATCGGGTAAAACGACGCAATTCCGGGGTATAATCGATCGTTTATACAGCTCCGCGTTGAGAATTATCTCGCCGATAGCTGATTCGACGCTAAGCTTGCTAAACACCTCTTAATAAATCTTGCTTCGCGTGATATAATCAGAAGCAATTAGTACGCCGAGGCGCGACTTTTTTGTTTAAAAAGTTAATCGTAATTGGAGCCCGGGAATTATCCAGCTGTAAGCGAAGCGACAGAAATCTTTTGACATCATCCGATTAGAAGGGATATCGGGTTAATAAGATTTGAGAGACTCGGTAAGTACGAGATAGACGGAACAGAGGACGGGTTCGAGAGACGCGAAGAAAAGCTAATTTCAAAAGGAGTTACAGGGAATGAAAAGCGGTGAAAAGTTTCATGCGAGACGATACGAGTCATCTGTTACCTCGCAAGTTCAATACAGTTCATCGTTTATACCTCTGTAGCTACCGCAATGAAACCACACAAGGGGAAGACTTAGAATTCCTCGGAGTCGACAGACTGCGTATTAAAGCTCGAGAGAAACAGTAAGACGAACGTTGCAGGGTACAAATGTAAAAGTATAGATTGCAATTCCAGTTTTTTTCCTTTTTTATTTTATTGTATTTTTTTTTTTTTTTCTTGCAATACGGCAAGACGATCAGACCGCGGTCAGACAGTAGCGACGATTCGCGTATTCGCCAAGTCCTCTCGGCTGCCTAAACTTCGGCAAGTGTTCCAGCAATTACCAGACCAGGGGACACGTAATAATGAACATTCTGTGCTAACTTCGATCCTAGCAATGAGCGTATTCCGTTGCACGAGCACGTGTAGCGTGGATCAAATTAGTTATATCGAATAGAAGCGAGTTATTACGACCATCGTGTGAGCAGCAGTTTGTAACAAAGTTTGCGTCTCACTGTCAGTATTATGGACAGGATCAAAAAGGACCGAACCACCGTGGGAAATTCACGAATTGTTTTTACAAAGATTTGGCAGGGCTAGAATTTTGTGCTATTTGCGTTATGAAAAGGCGATGAATAAATAACGACGATAAAGGGATTGAACGTTTTACGCGCGAAACATCGTTTCACCTCAGAAAAATACGACGAGAATTTTGTCGAAACTATTTTACGCGGCTTGATATATGTATAACCGGGGTTCGAGCTGCCTGGATAGAGGGCAGGTTTACCTAGATATATATGCATATGGTTCTTACACAAGGGTAAAGCGAAGTAAGTTTCACTCGAGTAGGGAAGCTGCAATCACGAGTGGCTTCCTCCTGGCAAAGCGGGATAGTGTAACTTGGAGAAACTCGATTACGGAGGATGACTCACGCTGCATTCGCCATTAAATCGTAATATTATACTAATCAACCGGCGTAGTCTCAGAGAATATCCCGGTGGTTCCTGGATGCTGCAGGATTACCTCAAGTATACGTACCGGTCTCACAATCAACCAAGCTGTCGGCGCAGCGCTATCGCTACGTTTCGCCGGACCGCGGACAGTCGTCGAGGAACTTTGGAACGATTCGAAAGAAAAGAAGTAAGAAATCCGATAACCCATCTCCCTACGATTGCATTACTCGGGCCGATAAATGCGCGTAACACGCGCTCGATATTCCGAGGCTTCTCCACGGACGCAAATTCAACGTAACGGCCGAGCAGCCCACACGGCCGAAGGGTTGGAAAGGTTGGAACCCTCCCAGTTCTATTGGCCCTTCCGGATTACGCACGAAATCAAGCGGGTTTCGCGCGAACGCCGGAAATTCCGGGGGTGCTGGAATTTCAGGATTTTGAAGCGGCCGCGCGCTAGAAATTCTATCGATACGATTAATCTTCACCGGCATGCAGAGGGAGAATTAACACTAATCCGTACAGTGAATATGCTAACGGGGAATAACCTAGAAAATTATTGCAAACTTTCCATTAAATCAATGTGGAAGAAGGGGGGAGGGGGGCTTTTCGACGTGTACAGCAGTGGAAAGCCGGAGAATTGATTCGTTGGTTGAAAATACTAGCCAATCAGATTCTACACCAGCTTTTGCACCGGAACGGTAGAACTGAGCAACGGGAACAAATCCAATCTCACGGATCTGACGGAGCAGGCTTATTTTTATTTCGATCATTTCGTACGGAAGGATTTCGCGTAGCGTAAAGTATGACCTCTGCGCGGCGAAATTGCGTCAGGAAGATACCATCAGACAGCAATTTCCGAAACAAGAATATCCGAAGTGGTGGTAAAATAATCTTCGCACGTGACGATTCGCGAGGCGGAAAACATTAAGTATAGCAAACAACCGGACAGAGCGCGACAATCTGCTCTCGGCGAGGTAATTCATTCCTCTTCCTGCTCACCGGAACTGTCCGATATGCGTGTAGCTCGGCACCCTAGTTCACAGTGAGACGTTGACGTTAGTCCTCCGATTAACGTACGAATACCGGGAGCGCCGCGTTGCGTGATAAGCGGGGTTATACCTTGTGAAACAATAATGTTATTTCAGGTGGGCGGGAAGGCTTGCAAACTGGAAACGTAAAATTATTATTGAATCCCGCGACGTGTACAAAATTAAAACAAGGAAAATACCACGTGGGAATATCGTCGATTGCGGGCGGTGCGGACAATGATTTTCGTGCACAACAAAACCCCACTTAATTCTGCGAGACAATGAGAAACAAATCGATTTGCAGTTGGAAAATATAACTGGGCGCGCGCTTCTAATTTCCGATTTAATTAACAACTTGCGACGAGTTTGTTCTGGGTTACAGAGTTGGACGGCGGTAGTCGGCGGATCGGACGTGGGGGAAGAATGGTGAATTAAACGAGTCCCGGGGAACGGAACGCGACGAAGTGGGCGAATAAGACGACGACGAAGGAACGATTAGTAAACAAACTTGAGAGAGCGGAATCCCTTCGCGGCTACTCCGACACCCTTCGCCGAGGATTTTCCACCTCCGTCCCCTGCCGCGCAGACCAAACTTTTCTTCCACATCACGGCGCTTGCCTATTATAACTATCAACTAGAATTAATACTCCTTTCAAAATTTTACTTACATCACTGGGCGATAACACGATAGACGTGTCGCTTCGACTGGGTTTATCGGAGTAACTCATTCGGCAGAATACGAGACATTGTGACAAAATGAGAGACAATCGTTAACGCCGAAGGTAAATATCGTATGACAAAAGATAATACGAGGGTGATCCGAATTTCACGATGCTTGCGGTTATTTTCAAAGTGAGATAAAGATGGAAATTATCGCGTCGCTGTCGGCAGGCAGAATCGTGCGTCGCGTGAGCTTTCGCATATTCTGAGAGGTGTCGAAACCGGTGGAATGAAACTGACAACCGGTCTGCCTTGTTCGCGGCACAAAATATTTGCGAGAAGACACATCGGCCGAAGGAGTGCCGTGACGTGTCGGGTACAAATCCCATACGGATCAGTCGAGATTCGGTGATAAGTAGGTAACGTGTTGCGGATCACGCGCAGCTCTTTCGGCAAATTTTCACACCTGAAAGTTCTAAACTTTTTCAGAGCTAAGCCATTCGTTCCTTGTACACGGATGATAGGCTTATAGTTGCCGAGCTGAGATCGGCAGGCGTTCAGGTATGGGGTATAAAAAGCTAAGAAGAAAGAAGAAAAATGTAAAGTAAAGTTACGCGTGGCTGCGAGATTATTTGCAAGACTCAAACGATGTGATTTGTTTCTTGTAAATATAACATAGATAAAGAAGGCAGAGATGAGGGAACTAGAAACGAGGAAAAAGTGTATAAACTGAAAAAGTTTCCAAGCAAAGAAAAATTTCCAACTTTATTAGTAGGTATCTGAGAAATTGTTTTGCATTTCCGACATTGATTTGTTTGTTTGAAAACGGGATTGTAATATGAGACAATCGGAAAAGTTGCAGCCGTAACTTCGTCGGAACTAGACTAGACCAGACGAGACGTTAACGCTTCTGCAGTAGCGAAAAGCTCGCGAAGACATCAAATATAAAACAGCGAAGATTTAGTGGAGAACGGGATTTGGACAAATTGATGGTTGAAATGAGATGGGGAGTGGTTTGGAATAATTGGCAATTTTCACTACGCAAGTAAACTTCTTTACGAGTCTATTAGACAGCTAGATAGGTATAATAGTGAGAGATGAGGAAACTCGTCCCAAGTCTCGAGAAATTGGGTATTTCGGGCGAAATGAATATTCGCGAGTTCCTCAAACAGCGATCATCCTCTCAAAGTGAAAGTAGCCGTTAACGAACTGGGCCAAAAAGTAGTCGGTACAAAAGCAGCAAAGTCAGCGAGCCGTGACGAAGTCAACTGTGACGACTTACTGGAGCAGGCTATGGAAATATTTTCGTGGAATGATGAGAGACGGGAAGACGGCCGGGGCGCCGAGGGGAGAAGTGGAGCAGAGAGGAGTGGGAGATAAGGGAAAGTGAAAATTTCCTTTTTGACAATTTCACGAACGACAACGGAGGTCAGGACGAGTACAAAGTAAAAACTTGACGAAGAATATATTAACGTCCTTAGGAATGTCCGTGTATCGCGTGCCATAATTTATTACACCTTGCAATTTTCCAGCCCCTTAAATGTATGCCCGTAAAATATATGTCTCGATCGTTGTTTTTCAATCTTCGGTTTATATATTGGTACAATCAAATACACAGTGTTTGTCCGAGAGAAATTTGATGAGAAAATTTTATTGCGTGGCATATTTTAATATATATTTTGTCATAATATATCAGACGAAGCACGTTCCTTTTTGTACAGAATTTCTGATCTTGGTACAAATTATGTCCGGTATTGACATTTCATAGATTTGACATAACTCGCGACATTTTCGTAATTGGAAAGTTCTTAGCAGCAGATAATTTGTTGAATACAAATTTTCATCAGCATTTCAATAACGATCGTGACCGAGAATCTTTGTTTGAGAGGTAGTAACTGTCTCACTGGTATACATTTCAAAAAACGTCAGGTAATAAAGGGACGAAAAAAAGAATTATAAAAGATTATTAAAAAAGGCCATGAAGGATGGAGCGTAGAAAATGTGGCGTTGACGTGAATCTCGTACCTCTTCACACATAATTATAAAGAACTGTTTTTCTCCTCGGGTCCTCGTTGGCACCGCGACTCTTTTATCTCAAGGGATTAATCCGCGAAGCTTTTATACGCGCGAACAGACTTTTTCTTCTGAATCTTAAACACCGCGAAATATTGACTCTTTGGAATTCACTACAGCGACTCATTTATTGTGAATATATAAATTCGATCGAACGACGGTAATCTCAGAATATTAGAAACGAAAATAGAGAGACAAAAAAAAATAAATAAATAAATAAATAAAACAGAAATAGAAATAAAGAGGAAATAAGAAACCGTTGAATGTTACGTGAGTTGCGAGTCCGAAAACAAACCGATTCCGAAATTGACGTTAATCTAATTGGTGCGGATCGTTAGTACAAATTTGGAAAATCACTTTGGCTCAGCGGATTGTTCGCAGAAGGAAAAAAACCAATTACTTAAGCCGTTCAATGAGGCTATGTAAATGTAAAAGCGTAGCGAATCGCTATCCCGGAATATCCGATTTCATATCTACACATGCATGAATAGTAGCTGGTACAAGCTATGCAGAGTCGATTTCAGGCGGGAAGAAAAACGCCAACTTTTTTTATTCCTCATTTATCCAGGCTGCGAACTGATACTAAAGTCTTGTACGTTACACTGACGATGAGTTATTTGCCGGAGAATCTATTGCTTGATCACGGTCATTTTTATACATGCCGGGAGGAGTTACGCCAGGTAGCGCGAGAAAAATTGAAACGAACTAAAGGGAAGGGCGTAATTGATGAGAATAGGGGATAGTGTACAATGGCAGAATTACAAGGGCCACCATTACGGTCATTTTTTACAACGTCCAAACGTCTGATGAATCATCGCAGCTGCTAGATTGGGGGTTGCTTCAGTCTCCGAAAATTAAAACCACGGAACTTGAATGATGTTACACTTGCCAGTTGCAGATACGTACCCTCTTCCTTAAATACCTTGATTTGTAGTATATACAACGAGAGACTCGGATCTTCAGGATGTTTTCGGGAAAGTTTTCTTTTGTAAATGAAAGTAAAAATAATGTAAATCTTGTCTTTATAATAAAACTTTTAATGAAGCGTGTTACAATATTCTTCTCTTAGTTAAATCTGCTCTAGTTAATTAACCCAGGATTATTGATACGTGGAAGTATTACGAGACTCAGCAGTCTCGGATCAAGTAGATGTTGGGAAAAAAAAAAAAACGTGTTGATTGCTTACTTTTGCGAAGAAGTCACGTGCTTGACAGTAACGATTTCGGTTTGAATATTTTTCATGGGTAAGGGTATTGTTGGAGGTATTTATTTGCGTGCATTGTAATTTTAGCGGTTTTTGAGTTGCAAGGTATATTCTTGTTTTTAATGTACTTAGCGCAAGGTTTTTGCGATTGAGATGCGTTTTGGAGATTATTTCTAGGAAAGTCGTTCGTTTTTCCATTTTTTTTCATGACATCGTACTTCGAATTCAGAATAATCACGACTCCTAGTACGAGGTAAAAAGTAAAAGTCAAAGAGTGACAATGAGCAGATGTGAGTTTGAGTGATGAAGGTGATGATAAAAAAATTGAGAAATTTTCAAGACTCGGGCATCTGACATTCCAGCGTGACTTTACATTTCTGTGATTTTCAGTACAGCCGATGATCTTAACTGTAGGCATGTACACAAACGTCGCGAGACGAATCAATTGTTCAAAAATCAAGCGAGTAAAACAGACGTCGATTAAGCTAGACTTATTTTTTGAACAGACGTCTGGTGGCGTGTTGATAAAAATTCAAAACGTCACGGAACACGATCGTAGAGAATCGAACACGATCGGATGTGACAAAAACGAAATCTACGGACCGGATTGTCCTCTGTCGATCTGCAGTGAAGTGTGCAGGCATAGAAACGGCGCAGAGTTGCTGCTGAAAACCCGCGCGCGTCCCGCGGACAAGAAGTTCGATTCGACGCTGATTATATCGTGGAAATGGCCTCGAAGTCGAGCCGGGTGAATGTGTCTGCGGAAGCGACTCGGATTACCAACTGGAACTGGACTCCCGAGTATAAAGGAGCAGTTCGTCATACGGGGAAGGAAGATCGCCCCTACTTTGTCAATCTGTCTTCCAACTACGCAACGCGGACTTCCATTACTGCAATCCTTTCCCGCTGCCGCACGGCGTGGTTTCAGCCACCGTCGGCGTTACCCGTAGGTGCAGTTCTCGCGTGGGAAGGAAGGCATCCCGTGGGTCCGCAGCTTTCGCCTTGGATATCGCTCGAAGCTCCCTCGAATGACGCGCCCGTCTGAGTCCTGGCTGGATAAAGGGACGGTTGAAAACCGCTTTTACGGTGACCGAAAGGATAATACGGATCGTCGAGTATCCCTTGAGAAAATGCTAGCTCGCTGCGTATCATAGTGTAAAACACTATGTAATATTACAAATACAGATGCGTATCCGAATACATTTTATTATGCGAATTTGTTCTTTTACGTCGTGTTTCATCAAAGCAATATCTAAAGCGAAAATTGCGTTGCGAAGTTTTGGGTGTACTGCAAATAATAGGTATGAAACGACTCTTGAGTTGAAGATATTTAAGCGCGATCGTTATTGTTATTCTTTAAAAGAACTTTCGTCGTGGCCTCGTAATTTTTAACTGAAAAATTAAGTGAAACACGGCTCTCCGAGATGAAAAGAAACAATTTATGTCTGTATATATTTCTTTCAATCTCGCGACAAGTTACACGGGTCTTAATTCAACTACGCCGCGCTTCACACAGCATAAAGGAAGTCTCAAAATCAAAATACTTTCTTGGCTTTTGTTACGATTGATGAAACAAAGGCCAGTCTACGTCACTGGGATAAAATAACGTTCTACTCGAAAGAAACTAATCTTTCTGCAATTACACGTAGCCTTTGTTCTCTGCTGCTTCCACATAATAACGTCTGAAGGCTTCGGTTAATCGTCAATTAGAACCTATAACGCGTAACGCTGATGGGAGTTTTCCACCGCGATAGTGAAAAATAACGTATTCAGACCTTCGATTAGTCACAGGCAAATTAACAGAGGATTTGCAAAGCGTGATATATGCGACACGCTGCAAGTATGGCACGGCAGGTATTTACGATCAAGTAATGGATGATTTGACAGTTATTATAAATATACATGTATTGTACCTACACGGTATGAAGGTAATAATAAAGTATCAAACAACAGGAGAAACAAATGAGCAATAATACGAAGAAGCATGAGAGATGTGCGTGCAAGTCTTTTGCGAAATAATAGCTTGGCAATAACAAGATTGCTGAATGGTAGCCACGACGAGGGTGCAGCAGGGAATGATAGATAGACGGTCTAGCCGGTAATCGCCAGAGGCTTAACATGGGAGCTCGTTATTATTGTACGCTTAGGCGCATCGATACGTGATTGCTTTATAACGCGGGATGCCTCCGAGATATGGCAAGAAGGACTATTGTCAAATCGCGAGCAGGTCTCGGGAATTGATAATACTGCTGGTACTGAAGGACAAGAGGTGAAAATACGAAGAAGGCAAAGAAGAGGAAAATGAAGCACTGCAACACTGGCCTCGTTAACGTTTTACTTCCAGCTGAAATGAACAAACGGCAGTTTGAAATTGAGCCGTACCTGCTTACACGCGGACTCCCTTCGTCTCTCACCTGGCAATATTCGCGTTGCTTTTATAAATTTATATTCTTCTAACCGTAATAAGATTCTGTAATTGAAGTTTTCAAGCGCGGTGCAGAGCCAGGCTCGCTGTACACCGCGTATACCTTCTACAATACTGCACTGTAATATAATCACCTTCTTCGAACTTGGTACGCGTTTTGATTGCAGAAATTGAATCGGCGCTTGATTGCTCTGCTTGTAACGTAATATAAAAATGATGAAATAAATCGGGGAAAAATGATCACAAAGAACAATTGAATCTCCTATGGGGAAAAAAGAAAAGATTACACGATTACAACGCTATTTCTGCCACAACATAAAACAGTTACTGTTCAAATAAAATACCAATAAAAATAATGGTCCGGAAAGTACACGGGCGTATTTATTTTATTTCTTTTTTTTTTTTTTAATCATCTTCCCTTGTTTAAACGTCGTATTTAAAGGCATCGAATGATCGAGTTTTGATTATTACCGAAACTGCGGGCAACACCGGCCATTGCGGTAGTTACTCAACCGAAGGAAGGTGCGTGTAAAATTTTTATACCGCCATTTATTTTATAGCTAATAGGCGGAGAAAGTAGCGAGGGCAGAAAAAGGTAATTAAACGGTTGGACAATGCACGGTGGCTCGAATGTTTGATAAACGACGAGTAAACTGCCGTAAAAGCTTTGCAATCTACGATCGAGCTATACGACCAATGTATTATTGTCTTTTGCATAATTGAAATAAACGACAGGTTTACACACGCGGCGATTTCGATGCTCGCGGTAGCCGGTAATGGTTTCTTGGAAATGCAGGATTATCATCGACCACATCAAATGGCTCTAATGCCGACACGTTATATTTTCGAGGCCCGGCATACATGCCGCGTTGAGAGTGAACTTTGATTTTCAGAGATGACGATCCGCTGGATAATCGAAACGGAGATATGCCTCGACGGATGGACGGACGTTCCGAAGCTCGATCGAGAGATATATTAATCGGGAATCTCAATCTCTGTCGATTTTTCCCACCGGGTTAGCCGACGTCGACCTGATCGACCCACGCATGGAGCAAGAGGTGACGGGTAATCAAGGGGATCACTGTGTGAGTGACGTTGACAAATGGGAAAAATTTTCATTCCGACACATTGTTAGAATTTCTTTGAAAAGTTTAATTGTTTCGATAAATGAAAAACACTTAAACTTTATGAAATCTCATCGGTTTTTTCGGTGATTCGTAGTTTATTACCGTTGCGAAAAAATGGTAAGATTACTATTTTTTGAGGGCCTGATTCTCAGGGTTTTCTTAAAAGTTTTAAAAAATGAACCTCTCATCGGGTATATCAACAGAAAAGGCAGTTAAAAAACTGTACCCAAAATTAGTGTTATCGTCGTATGAGGGCTTGTGATCGTGTTTGTTTGGATCCACTGAGAAAAGTTCGGAAAATCGATGAAAGAATCCAAGTATTTGCAGCTAGTTCAGAAACAGATATGTTTTGTATTTTACGATGAATTTTTTGAAATTATCCAGGTCAACGCACAAGCACAACCATATGCCCTATCGTTTGGGAAAGTTTGAAGACACGTCGTCAGCCAGAAAAAGGAAGAATTGTAAAATAAAATTTCGCGTATTTGACCCAAGTCCAAAGTCCGAGTTTGATACATGAAACGGAATGTTTCACAAAATAACATACAACTGGATGTATGCTGGCCGTTGTTCAAAGTTGACGCAAACTGATCGTCTCGACAATATTTACATCTTGTGGACACGCGGGTCCATAATTCTACCGGTTCGTATAGTGTTTCACCGATAGCGTAAAGTTGAAAAAAACTATGCGGTTAATAGAATTCCGCCCACTGGTGCATGGTGCCGGATAATACAACCGGTCGCAGCGAATATTTGTAATTAATTATCGAGACTAATTATACGGATCAAAGTAACGACCGTAAAGCAGGTATAATAAGCGAAGAGCCCTGCAGATGGTATATGCGAATCGGCTTGCATAATATCGAAGCGCGGTAGTGTGTAGGCGCCGAGCAGAAACCAGTAAAAACATGCATCTATTTCCATATAACAGGTTTATATATTACGCCGTCACTAGCAGGGCACAGTTACATTTGAATACGGCCGCCCCGAACCGAGACCAAAATCATAGCGTCATCCCTCGACTCGCTTCGCGCCCCCCAGCAGCCTCTCGTTTCTCCCCAAATACCCTCGCCTACGCGTACGCATATAATTGCCCCGTAAATGGAGCTCGTAGCGCGAATGTTTAGAACAAGATGGAAAAAGGCAAGTGCCCCGTCCCGTCCTTCGGCATTAGCATCGTCGTTGGATGACGGCTACGAGTTAGGAGAGAGGAACACTGCGCTTGAGCGCTGCGGAGCTTCGTGCCTCGACGTCCGTCGACGTACCTCGGCGAGATCGTTGCGAGGGGAAATAAGGATAAAGAACCGGCACGTGACACCTACCACTCGACACTAGACCGTAGACACCGGCATGGTTCGTGCGGGCTGCAGACGTAGACGGTTTGATGGCCAGTGCCAGCTGGCGAGAAGATTCCACCGAACAAACGGACCCCGACTTTATCTTTCATTAATACTCGCGCAATATGGTACGTCCATCGGATTGGATCGGATCGATTTTTACAGCACAGAGCATATTTTGCTACCTAGATTCGACCATCGGTTATACGGTTTCAGCTATATTTGAAACGTTGCAACCGCGACGAGCGATGCAACGCTGCAACGATGTAATCGATTCCAGAGTGACCATCTACAAATCGTGGTACTTACTATTCATTCCACTGCGACAGAGCCGTGATATTATTTTGCGTTGATCAACAGTTACTGCAGATCGCGTCTGGGTTTCAGCTTGGAGGAGTTCCTCGGTTTAATTGTGATAAATGACACCCAGCAATACGACAGCTACGATGCAGTTGAAATTGAATAAATTGCACGGTAACGCTTTGCCGTGTTTGATCCCGACCTCTGCGGGGGTGGATTCACCGGATAACATGGTCGTAAATTTGAAGCTGGGATTTCGGTTTAATTGCCATCATTTTCAGACAACCGAGTCGATTTTTAACGATCGTTTCGACGGCTCGTTCGCTCTTCAAACCAAAGTGAGCTTTACACCTGGCGCGTTGGGATCTAAACTTCCGGAGTGAGATTGGTGAAGTGAAAGTCTCGATTCGAGAAACACACGAAGCTGACGCTCGGTGAACGAATGTAAAAATGGAAAAATTGCGAACACCTACGCGATTCATATTCTTCGGCGAGCTTTTCCTGTCGGCCTTTGCTACGGTTTTGCGATTCAACTCGACGCCGGGCTCTTTCGTTTCGCAAGCTTCATGCGAGGGTTCACAGGTTTCCACACGTCTACACGACGAACCTCACGGTCTTTCGACTTCCTCGGGCGTGTATAACGGTTCCTGAAAATCATTCCGGATCGCAATGAAGCCGCAGACCGGATGCTTGTACCTAAAGTAGAGTCCGTGAACCCGGGACGGAGGTTGGGGAGCACAAGCCGTGGCAAAATACGTACCTTACATCTTGTACGGATGGGAACTGAGGATCCGATTACAGCAAATAGAGCGTCTCATCCGCGAGTGGCCCGAAGCCACGTGCGCGTGTTCTATACAGGCATAAGATAGCAGACCCAGTTCCGCCCAGTTGCGCCCAGTTGGAGCCAGTCGCTAACGATGCATCCGGAAGTCGAAAGACTGCCTGTAAATTGCATAATCTCGCGGGCGGCGCACTGCGAGCTTGGCTGGCATGATATATATTCAGGGAGGTTCACCTCAGCCTAACAATGACAGCATGACGGCGCGAGATCCCGTCCTGGTCCTCTCTCTCTCTCTCTCTCTCTCTCTCTTTCTCTCTCTTTCTTTCTCGAGGGAGAGAGGGAAGGGTTTGCGGCCTTGCAATGCTGCGGAGGATCTCTCCCGCTCTCTTTTTCTTCAGCTGCGGGGCATCTCTCCGCTTCTCTCCTCTCCTCTCCTCTCCGCGAGACGTTGGCCTATGTGCCACGCGGCTCGACCTTGCCCGTTCGTTACTCTTGCGTGCCTCTTATATGCACCGTGGCATCTTATAGTTAGCGCGCGATAGAGTCGAGGGAGTCTCGCGTGAGCTCCGGCGCAGCCTCCACCCAATCGATACGATATAAGCCTTTAAACCCGTGTCGTAGGCGTGCATACAGATATATCTGGAGCCGGGTTATCTCGACGCGATGCAGCCGCGTCCCTGTATCACGACAGCGCCCTTATCTCCCATCATTATCTCAATCTTCATCTTCATCGCCAGCCGTCTCCCGATCTCGGTCTCCTTTGGCTTTGCCTCCTCTTCCTTCTTCTCCCCTCCACCCCCCCTTCCTCCACCTATTTTGCTTTTCCTCCCTTAGCACAATTTACGGTCTGCCCGATTCAGATTATGTATTACAGTGCGATTGAGCCTCTGTAGATGAAAATCTTGTTCTAATTTTCACCGCCACGTTTTCAAAGATTAAAACCGAACGAGCGGATCCTGGGTAAAAAAAAAAGTGTAGAGAATGTTTTCTTTGATTACCATCTCCCTTTTTTCGTTATGCCTTAGAGAGCTTATCGCGCGGTTTTGCAAAGCTCGTTAAAATTTTAATGGTCTTTTCCTGTGCGGCTTATTTCCATTTGATTTTTAATTATTTGGCTTTGCTTTTCGAACCATCATCACATACCGGAGTATAATATTCAAAACGATAACTCATGATGTTTTGAGCACTCAGCGTTTTGCCAAAAAAAAAGTAGTCATAAACTCGGTTCTACACTTTTTAATCTTCCGTGAACCGTGCATTCCACATTGTCTCGGTCATTGGACCCTGGCGTGCAGTTCTAGGATTATGGATGTTCAGGTCGTACAGCCGAGTCAGAAAGGTGGGTAAAAAAAGCTCGTAAAATGCAAACTTGAAGAATGAGACCGACGTCGATTCATTTAAATTTTGCAGAAACGACACACTCTTGCGATGCAAAGAAAATAAAATAAAACTGTAAGAGAATCCAGTCATCCTTCTGCGAAAAATCGATCCTTCGGAGAATCGACAATTAAACGGGCATGCACCACGACTCGTTTTGTTTTCAAATGAATTTTCTACTGATCATCGGTGATTGATTCCTCTGCGTTGTTCGTCAATGAGCAGAACGTACAAACTGAAAGAACTCGGTAATTTTTCATTCGTCGGCTATCGTGAAAATGTAGTCGCTTGTCATCCTCGAGTTTATCCATTGACCAAACTATCTCGTCGTTCGCATACATTCCCTGTTCTCAGCAGACTGTACACCTCAACGTAATTGAAATCTGACGTAACACGATGAAGAGGTACATTCGGTACATTCATTTCGGCTTTCCCAACGGACCAAAGGCCCTAACCTAAAACCCAGGCATATGTACACACAGCGTGTATCCAACACAGCATCAACGAGCCAGCCCACCCTCGCGATCCGCAAATCCCGGAAATGACTCGATCGGATCTGGTTTCCTGAAGTGCGTCAAATTGCGAATCGATATCCCCCAATCACTCGGATTATAGATACCTATCGGCTGAGTGGATGGATTGGCGAAGTGTTACATAAGTTCGCGACGTCTTTACACGGTGCATTGAACCTGTCTATCGCCACGGTGCGGCGGACTGTCCTTCGAAGCGTGTCAATCCTGGCGTATAAATTTTTTTGCCACGTAAAACCAACGCTGAGCCGTATACCGATAGACCGTACGACCGGTCAGTTTTTACGTTTGATTAGTTCTCCTCGGCAGCTCGTGCGGCGAATTGGGTCAGCCGCGAGGATGTGCTGAAGTAAAAGGGATTCGTTGGCAAAGATGAGATAACGTTGGAAGAAAACAGTTTTGAAAAAAGGGCGAGAGATGGAATCAACGCAGCGGTTTGTACTGTAACTGCAGCGGAAGACGACCACGAAACTGCACCTCCAGAGTTTTCCAACTACGGGGGTTGGTACCGAGGAGATAACGGGATTCCACCCGAGTCTAGATCGACGAGTCACGAAGTTGGTTACGCCCATAACCATACGACGTGCGAGTGGGTACCTGATTTATTCAAATTGTATAAAATAAGTTATCGTTTTTCAGGCCAAAGAAGATCCTGGTTGGCGCGGGTATAAGAGCAAGTGCACGGTAATCGTAAATTAACTTCGAAGTTTATACCTCGACTATGTTCAGGAAGTTAAGGTCACCGTCGTCAAACGCGGAAAGCTTCATCGGCAGAGGGATCAGCAAGAGGTCACTGATCCGACCGCCAATAAAATCTCAGTGTTGTACCACCACGTTGCATGGCAAAGCGATGAGGCGAGAAAAAGGTACAAGAGCATGAAACAGAGCAAGCGAAAGAAAAATAAGAAATAAAAGAAAAACAAAACCCGAGGCATAAGAAAGTCGGCGATGAATACCATATTAAAAACCAATTTTAGCACTCAACGCGTCCGCGGATGCCTTCTGAATATTCAACATCGTACATAAATGTGCAATAGGTTTGCACGGGGTTCGTAGACGAACGCGTAAAACAGTCACGACGTTTTGTTTCGGGTTTAAAAAGATGCCGGAAAGTAGCGAAATACACGCGGTACGAGGGAGAATTTCACATTAGGGCGCGATTCACGACGCGTTTCCACCGGTGTTTTATCTTTCGCGCCGAACAAAAATTTTTTATTCCACTCCATGGCCAAAGCCACACCTCGTCACGGGGCGCAGACTGATATTTCTTAGCGTGCGAGTCGTATTATACGGAAGTGGCGGATTCGTTTTTCAAGCGACGAGGAAGGAGGGTGGTTTTCCATAACTAGGCCGGTAGCGGTAAATGGCGAGATCTCGACAGTTTTCCTTTGGCGAAATGGAGTGCGCACCTCGGCAGCGAATGCTTTTCTTTTCCCGCGTGGAAGGAAAAGGTTTCGTTTGACTCTGTACCGTTCCTGCCCCGTCTGTCAGGCACATTCGTTTGCCGCAGTTTCGCGTCAAATATATATATATATATACATATGTATGTACCTCTGTAACGGTCAGTTTCAACATCAAAGCCGGCGAGTGCCAAAAATAGAAATACACAAGCCCGGGAGTTTCTGTAAATATTATCCGTAAGTACACGCCCCAGCTCTGCAGTAACACTCGCATGCAATCAAAGCTAGAATCATATCGCGGGTCGTGAAACTGTTTGTCCAAGATGACGGGGATTTTTATTCGACTTGGCGTTGAATAAGTCCACGTACTTCGAACTCGATCTACCCATACGCTATTCAGACGAACTTGCAGCATTATAGAAATAACAAGCTGATGAAACGATCCATCGACATTCGTGCGACTCGATTGACTCTCGTTAATATCAAATGCGTTGGATGCGCGTCTGTTACGGTACTTTCCGTATCACCGACACGATGACTGCGGTCCGCGTACTTTATGGAATACAGCAATGCAGAGTTATGCGAATTCGCACGCACTCGTATGCGTACACGTGTATCGATAGGAAACATCC
Source organism: Neodiprion virginianus (assembly GCF_021901495.1). Taxonomy (NCBI): domain Eukaryota; kingdom Metazoa; phylum Arthropoda; class Insecta; order Hymenoptera; family Diprionidae; genus Neodiprion; species Neodiprion virginianus. The sequence goes on from NC_060879.1 coordinate 31,335,486, forward strand.
TGCGGGCTCCTAGACGGAACTGCCTACCGGCCTGCCTACCTGCCGGCGATAATTGCTGTCGAATAAATTACTGTAATTACCGCAACGAGTGTAATTTTACGACTACGTCCAGCTATAAGGTTTATTATTGAACGTTGAATCATTGAGTAGATTTCAATAATTAATTGCGTGTCCCGAAAACGTGATTAACCATATTGGCTCACAAACCGTGGCGAATAATTTCAAATTGAATTTGAAATTAATTAATGCTTCGACTATATTATGCTCCGACATGGAAATCACTTCGGTGAATCGTCTGTTCAACGCAAACGAAAACAGATTCGTCAACCGACGCAGAACCAAATGATAATCACGCATAACCGACCAATATTATCCGTATAGATAGCAGATGTTCAATTGTTTCGAAATGAAATTTCTCAATCTCGTTCTCTCAGGGATGCTGGACGCTGGATGTGTACAAAAAATTAACGACCAGTCCTTAAAGCTGGTAATTGCTTCACCAAAGTACTGTTAACGACTTGACACTGGGAAAAAAATGCAAAGTGGCAGATCTTATGCATTATAAAATGACGAATAAAAATTCGAGGGATATATGAGAAAAAAAAAAAAAACCACAAAAAAACAAAGAATTCCACACGGTTATCATTATTACATTATTTATTACCAGGCCTCGGGTGGGATACATAAACCGACACCTAGTGCTCGTGAGTCGATACACTTTATGCGAGGCGCCAGCGATATATTAACGCGTGACTGAGAGACGAGAACAATGGCGCAGTCACGCAAGTAACCAGTCCGTGGCTTGGTAAGCACGGGTCGTCCGAGAAGTTTTACAGGAATTTTCGCACGCGAAGCAAAGCCTGGGAGTCAAAGCTGCGGAGAAGGTAGGAAAGGCGAGTATCGTCGACGTTTGTTCAGATAAATATAAATCGTATGTAAAATAGTCATTCGTTGTAATACGGTATAAGGTGCAGATAGCGATGCGCAGCGTCCAAGAAGGAAGTCAAGCTCTGCGACTAAGGCCCGTATTTGGTCGTGCAAGGCGGCCTGCGGTGGGAAATTTACCAGCATAATAAATATAATTACTATTGCATCACTTACATGCTCAAATCATAGAATAAAGTAAAGAGTAGCGCGAGCATCCTCCAGCACAGAAATTCAATTCTAACGAGTTGTATTTGCTTCGGCATAACTACTCGTCAGGTTATAACTCGCACCGCGTTAGGCAAAATCGTCCGTCGAGAAGACGGTTAGCTTTTCTTTCTCACTGCAGTTAATTCTACGAAAGCAAAGAACAACTCGCTTGGAATTCAATGGGCCAATAACGTACGTATGACGTAGTCGAGGAGGACGTTCAATATATTCACATTTCCCCGTTCCGCATCGGAGTTGGTTAAAAAAAATCGTTTCTCCGAAACTTCCGAGTTCGCACCGTGACTACGAATTGAACGACAAGTTGTGACACGTTGGCAAGTGAGTTAGAATCCAAGTAGGACAGTTATAACTCCGTTACAATAGAAATCTTGTAGACGAAGTTGATGCCGCGTTCACTCGACCCGCGAACACCTGAGTTCGAGTTTCGATTCCACGTCGAGATTTAGACGGCGCATCTCCGTCTTCTTCCCACCTCGAGCACGTATCTCATTTACCTTAACAATGAACCGAGCCGAGGGTATTTTCCACGGTGGTCACAAGATCTCTGGAAAAAACAGCGTTCCGCGGCACGAGTAACCGGTAACGAAATTCCTTGACAACTCCATGACTCTCGATTATTTCCTGGCCAGCAGCAACCGTAATTTTCAAATTGTTATCTCACGCGACGGTTCGGCTAATTTGCAATTCGAGCGAAAATATGATACGTATATAAATAATATTACTTGCGTGTACGAGACAACGGAAGATATCATCGGTTCCAGCGCCTGCTGAATCACATACGACTTCGCGCAGTAGGAGAGAGTTGAACGATTAATTAATTATTTCGGCAGTGTACCGCGCACAGCTGATCTTACTAATTACCACCCAACCATTACACCGATGAATACTGAGAATATCAAAGTTTCCTGGTTGTTAGAAATCCGCGTCGCATTGCCAGCAGCCTACAGTTTAGTTTGTTTGTCTGGCTCGATTGTAGCGCCGTTGAACGTGAAATATTAGCACCGTGCCACGGATGATCTACCGGGTATAACGCCGAACTATTATATGACTGGCAAGTTGGTATTTTCGCTGTTAATTGGCAACGTTAAACTTGGGTATATAATAGACAATATCCGTATCAAGATATACCGAAGTACCTGGAGGAAATCGACGTCACCGTTCCCGGCGAGTCGTTAGTGACGTTCACGTAACTAGTTCTTGCGTCTATCATAGAGCGGCGAACCTCTGTTACTCGGTGTCGTTAACATACAAAGATAAATCAACAACGCTGCTGACAACTTTCTGATTACTATGTAATTGACATTTTACGTCTCAATTTTTAGTATAAAAGCATATCCAACTAATTGCAAGCACTACCTATACCGTTCATAAATTTATTATTAGAGTCGTTATTACACGCGTGCCGGCGCGGCGATGGGATCCAGTTTCCTTATAACGGAGCTCAGAGGCAAATTGATAATTGAGACAATAAACCAGGACGACGTTTCACATCTCAGATCATTAGCGCAACATCGGGTGGAACTCCTCTTTCTCTTCGAGTGCTGAATCTTTTTTGTCAACCTCTGGGAGATTGCGGACTTCGAAACGCGCGACATTTTATAAAGCAAGGGGAAAAAAAAAACAACAACTTATACCCATCCTGCTTGATTGCTGTTGCAAAAAATGCGACGTAGAAAGAAAGGACATTCTGTCTCATCTTTGAAAATGGTCCCAGAGATTTTCACAGTTAAATGAAAGATTCCTACGAGCGGGGAGATAAGTAGGCGTACGTCTTGAATGAGGAAGGAAAAATATGGACGGCTTGTATCAGTAGGTGAATTTAATATATTTTGAGTCACGATTCTTACCGATGGCAGAAGTAGTTGGTGGGTATCTCGAGGATACAGTAAAGTGTTTGCATCACTTTGGTTCGCCGGCGCGTGGCGTCGTAAATATAACGCTGCCTCTCGACTCCTGCGGCGCCCCGGGGCGTCGAAGGGTGACTAGAAAGAGAGGGACGGCGACGGTGCGTGACGTACGTAGCTCACTCACCGAAGCCTCGGATCCCGATACCCTCGATTATTCAAATTTCGAAAAAATAATGATAATGGTAAAATGACGAAAATAAAATGGAGGGAGGATAAAGTGGGAGTAAATAAAGTTTGAAAGCTCGCTGATATTCGGGCACAGATGCAACACCGACAACCGCGGCGACCTGGCGCCGGTTTATATCCCGGAATACATCGACGTTCGAAACTTCGATATCGACGGAGTTCGGTATATTCGGTGGCTCCGAAATCATTTCGGATCCGACAAAGAGTAGATCCCGAGTTGCATTGGTGACTGAATATGCAGCTTTTTAAAATTCTCTTTCCCTAGATAAATTTATCGGCAAAGTACTCCCAGCGTAATACGTAGTTGCTGTAAGCGTTTGATGAAAAATTCAACTCGACGATGACTCAATTATTCTTTTTCAAATCCGCGCGTCTGAGAATAGTTAAACAATAAAAAAAAAGATTAGTCCGTATATAAAATTTCTCCGTCAAGTGCAGAAGAAATATACAGCAGTTTGAAAAAATGATTCCGCAACAAAGAATTGCGGGAAAAGAAAAAAAGAAAACGGAATTCAAAAAGCACGGTTCATACATCACAGTAACGTCCTTTGCGTGAAAATTGCTTCGACGTTTTCACTGGAACTGTAGAAGCGATTGCCTGGTTTTCATTTCGCGGAACGCCTTGTACATCGTCTATGTGTACACCTATATCCTCCGATAGTTCGTATGCGAGGCACACGTGCACGCCTGTGTATAATACACACCGGTGATGTGCCTTCACCCATCCAGCATCCCTTGGTCCTGGGGGACTCGAGCATCTGTTACAGCCTCGGAAGGTCTTTCAGCTGTGGTATCGGGACTCGGCCAGTTGGTTCTCGAGTTCCAGTGGCCGTGGAGTGGCACTGCAGGGAAGACTGCCGGAGGTGTTTTAGTCCAAGTGCTATTCGGACACAGATCGTAAAACACGGGAAACTCGATTCCTTGATCTGTGTGACGAACAATTGCTCGACAAACATGTGCTAATGACGCTATTGTATGGAAAGAACCTTTAAGGGTCTGCGGGAAATATTCTCTACGTGTAACATCGCCGCTTGGGCTCCGCATCTGACCGTTCGTACTAGCTGTTCACGTTCTACGTACAGCCTCACAATGCTTCAAGGCTTACGGTTCGCTGCAAGTTCGAATCAGAGGCCACTGATGCTGCCGCCGTTAGTGAGAAACTAAACCAAGACATTCGGATGCATGGGTATATGTCTCTCTGTTGTCGTACCAACAATCAATACTCCAACATGCAATAATTATATTATTGTTATCACCCCTCGTAGAGACAATATTGTTCTCTCAGCTATCGTTGGATGGAGGGTAGAAAGAAGCGTGAAAGAACGGCTGGCTCTGGGTCTCTTCATTCATACAAGAGAATAAACGCATTCTAGGTAACAGGAAACGGCACCGAAGTAATTGCTGTGTCTTACGACTTCAGGGAAAAAACATTTCTCGTTCGCGTATGGCCTATAATGCAGAACCACGAGTGAAGGGAGTTTGCTGTATTGTACGAATAAGGGCGCGATGCGAGGTGAAGAAAATTTTAATGACATTCATTGTGTTCGCTGCTGTTCTTTTGTGTAAATATATTTTACACTTCCAGAGTCGATGTGCATGGCAGACGTGTATAGGTATTAATCGGGTGAAACTGCGAAGATTAAAATCTCGCTCGATGATATTAATTGTACATAGAATCGAATAATAAGTGCGCGTTACATTTGTACGCCGTTATCGCACATCGCGATATGAAAATCCAATCATACCGTGAAACTGTTGAATCCTGATGAAATCCGATCTCGTTACAGGAAACGAAATCTTCTCTATAAACTTCGTATTATTGCGGAATGTTAATTTCTGATAGAAAAATTGTGTTTAAATGGTATAATGGTGATTTCTGTTTAAATAGAATATATCAGTATTGTCCTTAATAGAGTAATATCGTCCTTTGAGCAGAATTTAAGCGTACAGCTCGGAAAGCGAATAAGAAGAGAGCAACCGTTCAATTACCCACCCAAGACTTCCATGGCAAGTTGCTCGCGTTCGTTCGTTCGTTCGTTAGTAACAGTATGCGATGGTCGTTCTGTACAGTGAACCTAATAAATATGCAATTCAACACGGTAAAACAGCGAGCTAATCTTTCGCGAGGTCATTGCACACTGCCGTCAAATTGTACAAGCTTATTTTCCTTAATTGCGTTTCGCTAACAAAAATAATCGCGTATAGGCAGTTTCGTCCTTTCTGAATTACGCGCCGGTATCCAGTTTCATGCGCCTGTAGGTCCACCATTGACAAAAGTTGTGATAAAATTACGCTGATTGGCGAAACAGCACGACTACTCGTCGCTGATTAAACGGCGAATTCCACACACCTCTTACGGAATCGTTGCTCGTACACGCGTTTCTAGTTACGTTGCACACGTACGTACGTGTATACGTACAGGTACAGCAGCCAGCAATTATTCAATTGTTCTTGGTAGAGAGGTTCGTGTTAATTATATTGCCAGGTTAATTATACACGTTGTAGATACACAAGCATATGCTAGCTGTTTACCACAGGTGGACCAAATCTACTCGTTCATCTCTGTCAATACACAATATTATATGCATATTATGCTGCAGCGACGTTGAAAATTAGCGGACATAAATTCCACGCAGTGTGTTACGACGTTTGAAAAGGGTTGTTTGGAATGGAATGAAAATCTGAATCAGAGAGCTTTCGTTTTTTTCTTGTTTGTTTTTTTCTTTTTTTTTCTTTTTCTTGTTTTTTTTTACGAGCGCCGAAAATCAACAGTTCCAGAAACACGAACAATAGGTATATACCTACACGATGACAGAGCTCAGCGCAAAGAGAGAAGAAAAAGCAACCCGATACTTTGGAGCCAATTTTACAAAAAGCGAAAGGCCGTAGCAGGGCGGTGAAAAATTATGGTTTCATATTCCCCGATGGGTAGGTACACGGCAATACAACTCATCCAAATGAGAAAACAAAATCAATTTTTCAGTGTCCCGATGGGCGTGTGAAACTGGTGAAAATTCCGGCGTAAACGCGCTGGGTGCAGATTGTAGGAAATTTGCGCAGATGCTACACATTCGGCTACCACCGACTGCAGCTCAACCGGCGTCGAATCGAGGATTCAGTCCGTGGAAACTTGGCAAGGATGCATAATCGAGCCTGGCGCTGCTGCTTGCTGGAGGTTATTACTTATTAGAGGGAAAAATGCAGACGACGGCGGTACGAAGATGGAACGAGAGGCATCAGCTCAAAGGGCGGATTTGCCCTTTTTTATTTCACTTTTCTCTCTCTCTCTCTCTCTCCTCATCTTCGTTTTCTACCAAAGAACGAGGCGCGCCTAGCTGCAACGGTGTGGCCGGCACGGGTGTCGATTGATTGCTTTAAATTATACACATCAGCGGCGAACGATATTACATGGAATCTACTCGCGCGGCTACGAACTATAGATGATTACCGTTCCCTCGTACCAGTACCTTGGATATCTGTCATTTGCGTAACCCATGGCCTCGCTGTGGCAGCTAGCCATCGTCGATCTAACCGCGTCGCGTCGGCGCGCTTACAGGGTCTTCGTAAATTTCACATTACACGTTTACGTGAGAAAAAATGATAAAGAAATTAAGCAAAATAATGATAGGCGGAAGAAGACACGGAATTACCTCGATGGAAATCCAAGATCACATTATTCATTATGGAATCGAGCGGTTTTAATTAGAAATTAGGATAAAATTACTGAAATAAAACAACTTTTTATCATATTTTAATCGGTATAGTGCAATATTCGAAAATGGTATTAATGAATTGGCGAGCTTGCCGATGAATAGCAATGCACAGTGATAATTGATTACAATGAACGTATACTTATTTTCATGATAGTTTCTGATTTATGAAAATCCACGGCAGAATAACCGATCCTAACACTGAAATTCAAAGAAGCATACTGGGCGAACTTCGACGCATCCGAATCCAAATATCCGATAACGAATAGAGGAGAAGGAAAAAAAAAAAACAGACACCTTAGCTGGTGATACAATGCGAATACTAATTAAAAGGAATCGTTCGGCCACTTAAAATTTGCTGCCTGTTAATTGGTGGCGAACAAAGGGCGGGTGGGTGGCTTCGCGTGGCCCTCGAGAATAATTGAATTACTCGGAGAAGATGGCTAATCACGTGTCAAGATCAGGTGTTTCGAAAATCGAACCTGTAGAAGTGTCGCACGGGCTAATTGTTGGATAATTAGAATTCCTCTAGAGTCTCGCCCGTTCAATCGCATTATCAGAATCGGCCGCGTGACGACGCAAACGCAACGCGACGGAGCAAACACTCGTCTTGAATGACTAAGTGCGGTGCAACGGAGATGCTGGGCAAAATCGCGATTTATTTTGTAATGCAGTAGTCAACGCGAAACCGGGTAAAGTTTCGCGAAACTTCAGCGCGGACGTTAGAGACTCGTTTAATTCCGACTCTGCCGTATAAGCGTCGGGACCTAGGATATATAATACGTGTGTACGTGTGTATGTATGCAGCGGCGAGTATGATACACGCCCGCAAACGTGCCGCATAACGCGGCCGATATAACCTCAGCCCCGTGTCAGTGGGTGAAATTTATTTTAAAAAATATTCCGCTTTCCGCGAACGTTTGCAGTATTATACATATATCAAAATAATAAGAGAAAAATATTTCCTCAGACAAAAAGTGTATGATTTTAGTCATTTTGCTCATTTGAACAATTTTATACCCATGTAGATATTTCACCCCGTTGTACGAACATATTCAACCCTCTCGCCGCTGTCTTTTTCGTTCTACCGCTTAAGCTCCCGATTGCTTTGTCAAATCAACTTCGCTTTTATGGTTTATTTCGGCCTTTTATCGTCAACCACGGTCCGCGCGATTCAGTTCTATAACATTATACAATCCTGTTACTTGAATTCTACGGTACACGATTGTGAGATTTTCCTGCAGCAATTTGAGAAGAATTCAATTCACCGGTTGATTGATATCAGAAATATGATCTTAATCGAGTTGTTTACCACAGTTCGATTATATTACTCATCAAACACACGAGTTATAATCTTCTGATACACAGCAGAGTCTTTGGTAAACAAAAAGGTGACAAAGGTGACTAGATATATTTGAACAATGACCATTGAATGACAAAAAAAAAAAATGATGAAACAGTGACGTATGTTGAAAAATTTATAGATGTAATTTTGGAGTGTGTGGTTCATACCTGTTATATCGCATGCCTGTCCATTAGGGTGGAGTGAAAATGCACAAGTTTTGAAAATTCGTATGGCCGGGTGTGGAAGAGTTGTGGGTACGCGTGCAAGTCCAGAAAATTCTTTGCCGCACCCTAAAAGTTGGGGTATTCAGCTCCGGAGAAGGCTTTGGAAATTCGGTTTTATCGATTAACCCAAAATATGTGCTCTTTCCGTACTTATGCGCGTATGAACGATCATTACGTTCACTTAATTACACACATACCCGCGACTTTTCTATACCTGGCCATATCGATTTTCAAAAATTTTTCATTTTCGCTCTACCATAATAAAGATGTGACGATAAAAATGTGACTAAAGGTGATAAAAGTGACATTTGCTTCTTACATCCAGAGCTCGTAGTGCGTAGGTCTGGATATAAAAGAAAAAAGAAAAATTGTTTATACAAGGGAGAAAGGATTATTTGGATCAGCAAAGGCATTTTTTCAGGCGGCGGTGACAACATTTTACTTTAGGTAACCGAATGTTTGCTGGGGCAAGAAAAACATTTTGTTGGTTCGAGAAAAATTTCAACGCCTCAAGTAAAATATCATCACTAGCACCTTCAAAAATGCCATTATCGATCCGAACAATCTTTTCCCTCCGTGTATCATCGCTGAATATATTCATCATTATTCTTTTTCTTTTTACGTTTTTTACGAAATATTCGAATAAAGTTTTTTGCGTACATAAATGATGAGAGAATATTTTCATCTTTCGTCAATTTCGTCGACAAATTCAACGATGTACAAACATATATAGATATACGATGTAGGCGTATCGCTTTACATAGAGCAGAGAAGTATTACCCTCCGAATACATATATAGGTATACGCATGGACGTAGAGGGGAGTATTTGAGAGTCGGAATTCGAGATTCAGGAGTCGCGGCGGCAGTCCCGCAGACCCTTGCCAATCCTCGACGCGGTCTGGTGACACAACTGACACCTCGTAATACCGGGTCTTGGCCTGTTGCCAGTTTGCGTAAGAAATGCACATCCGTCGCACACCCTGCACACTAAACAGCCTGCACCTCGATCCGCTTGGTATTTGCGAGGTGCTTGTACGGCTGGTACCGTTAGGAGACACTCGCCTGTCGCCCATTTTGCCTCATCCTCCCGCTCTCCCTGCCCCTGCCGACTTCCAACCCTTTCGGAATTGAGTAACTGTCGACTTCCGATTGATTCATCGCAATTACTGGGCAAGAGAGGGGTCGGAAAATTGTATTAGTCGGTGTTTTGCTTCGTTCTTTTTTCAATTTCAATATTATTCATCCCTCTTATTTGTTGGCACTTTATTGCATCCGGCAATATCCGCGAACCTCCGTAACCTTAATTCTATAATCCGCTGCTTTTTCCTCTCCCCTCCCTCTTTCTCTCTCTCTCTCTTTTCACAAGGCGAACGCCGTGGGGCAAACGTGGGGCAGAGAACCACCGAACCGAGAAAGATAAAGTGATTACGAAACACGATGCGGACCGAATAATTTATTAATTTTGTAATAAATCTTCGGGCATCCGAGCTAAGGCTGTGTGTCGAATAAAATTGTGAAATATCGATCCCCTCCAAGTTCCCGGGATTAAGCCGAGCCGGAGTAGCGGCACGTTTAATTGAAAAAAGGAATAAGGAATTCGCGAATCTTACACAAGGGATACTTGCTAATTAACTTGCCAATTTGTTGGAAAAAGGTTAAATAGACATATATATACCAGTGGGTAGAGAGAAACTTAGAGTCGAGATGGTACCTATATTTCAGGCTGTGTTAACCAGCCGTTGGAATCCCACTGGTGAAATCTTTTTTTCACCTGCATCACGGTCGGAACTTCCTTTGATTTTACACTTGTTCCCTTCCAATTCTTGAGCAAGGGATGAGACATATTGGCCAGGTAGAACCGTGATTCGAAGGCAGCGCGTACATGATAGAAGGAATTTGGACTAACAGAAATAAACGGCTTACCGCGAAGGGTCAGATCTGCCGAATCATGCCAGCCGCGGGAGATCGGTGGACAAGGTTTTTCAATCTACTAAGCCTTTCGTAGGGGCTATAAGGCAGCCCGGAGAAAGCCGGGATTCAGGGGCAAGTGAGAAAAGAAGCAGATTTTTCTCCTCTTCTTTTCGCGTGTCTTTTTTTCCAATTTTTCTCATTTTTATCCTCGATCGATTTTTCTTCCGCGGCGCAAAAATGCGAGGGAGTCTAGGCCTGACGAAAAATAAATGCCGCTAAGAATAGGCGCGGGCCGTGGGGAATAAATTAATGTAATTGCCATGGGTTGCTGCACAGGTATGGGTACGGATGGGTATGCGAGTCATAAAGAGATAGCGAGAGTGCTCAGGCGGCAGCGCATAGACATGCAGCAGCATAGGACGATGCTAGTCATAAACAATCGCACAAATGAACGTAACACGAGTCGTAATGCAACAAGAAGAGAGTCAACGGGAACCGTAACTCTTGGAGGCTTCGATAAAGTCCGGGCATATACGTACGAGCGTCTTGGCAGCGCGGCTTGTATACTTTACTTACGTATACACATATACATCCATATATACATACATGCATGTATACGTATGATGTATATACATATAAACACGTACGCGAACTGCTTCGCAAATGAGTAGCGAAATTAGCAAATGCAAAAAGTCGGTGCAGGTACGTCCGAAGTATGAGGAGTCCGAGGAGCGGAAATAGGTGGAAATAAATGAAGGGAAAAAGTGGCGATAAGGGCGCCAGGTTGCGGATAAACGTCTAGCGGCGTCCAGCCTCCGCCGGCATCTCGCCCTGACGCTGGTAGCCATAAAGGTACAGGGGACAGATAACAATCTTTTGGTACACGAGCCGGCACGCCCGCATAGTTCCGTTGTGTCCTCTGCCTCTGCACGCTCCGCCGCTTCGTGCTGGCTGCATGCTTACGTACTTTTCATCGCCGTTCGCTGATGGGCGCTCTCTGCGTGTGGAATATTTCCCGCAATTGCAGGCGGAGTGAATTTTTTCACGCTAGTGAAATTCGACGGAAAACAACAGCTGCGTTCGCGCGTCGCGATCAACGTCGCCGCGGCGTCGACGACAAATTTCAGGGGACCGGAGACGAGCGATCACGTCCAAAAGCGGAAATGACGCTTTTTGAGCACTTTTTCAGGGACGGTGAACGCGCGGCGAAGGTACAACGCGGAGAAATTGCTACGGCGAACGATTACCGGGTGAGTATAGTGACCGAATTTAACGAGGTGGCGGGTTACGCTTCCATCAATTATTTCACCTCGGAAAAGCGGCGGAAGTGTCTTCGGGCGAAATGGACGGCGCGGGTGCTGAAACTGAGTTAAATGAAGGATAAAACGAAAACCCGGACTATACGAAATGAGCCGTGGATCCCCGCTTCTCCTGCTCATCTATTTACCGGTAGCAACGGGCTTTTGGTCTTAGATGAAAACCAGCCAACCCAGTCAATTTTCTTGCCGGAACAGTTCGGGCACTGTGGCGGGGCTGGGCTGTATTCGTCAAAGCGAAAACGGGCTGTACCGGGATAATTCGAAGCTTTGATTTAGCTTGGTTATATTTTGACGCGAATATGCGACGTCCTGCATTGCGTGTATTTTTTATGGGTCTGGTAGCTTACCTCCCGCCACGAGTAATGAAAAGCCTGATCTCTTCTTTTTCAGCAGGCAGTAAAATCGGTTTCTATCTAGTGTAATACTCGTTTTCGAAATGAAATCGAATTCAGTGAGAAATACAAGAAGGAGGATTTTGAAATAGGAACCGTACAAAGTGGCACAAGATCAAGAGAAAATCTCATCGTTCCAAGTTCTGTCTGGTTGTAAGGTCTCAAAGGGCAGGTTTAAGTATTTCGCAGAAATTATCATCAGGGGTATGACATAACGACAGATGTTGAATTCTCGACTCCACGCGGTTAACTGATCTGCGATTTAGACAAGGAGATGAAATAACAAAGCAGAAGCTTTACGAAAATTCAAATATACAGAAACACAAGAGAAATATTATTCGACAAATTGGATAAGAGATCAGAGCCCAAGGAAAAGAAGTGAGTTTTTTTTTTTTTTTTTTTTTTTTGGCGGCGGCGGAGGGGAGCAGTCGTTCCTACTCGAGTCTAACAAAACCTCGCGTTTTCTCCAATTTCTGCTTCGGACACTTTTTTGTATCGGTATATTTTTGTTCGTCCTCGCGAAGTCAAGGGAGGAATAGGAAAGGTTGCGTTAGTTCGCGCGTAGGCTCCGCCAGCGATATCCCGAATGTTTCTCGCATCAGCCCGTTTGGGTTCGTTTGGTTTTGCCGAAAGTGGGTTTTGGGTCGGGAGTCGAGGTCTCGGGCGGTGACAGGGTCGACCGATCCCCCGCACCGCCGGCATATTGGGCGAGCCTCTTTATTGGCATACGGAAAGAGCTGCGCCAACTGACCGCGTCGGTCGCACCGGTTGATACACACCTACACACCCTACATACACACACACACACCGAGTTTCTCTAACAAATCCCAAAACGATCGTTACAGCTTAGCGTCGCCCGGAACGCGGCGTCCAAAGGGCCGAACAATCGAGGTAAAACACATAGTTGAACCGGTAAAACTACACATAAGTGGGTGGGAAAACGGCCGTGTGATATTCCCGAAAAAAGGGAGAAGCAAATAAAGAACAGAACGAGCAAACACTCGCGTCCTGTGTATCAACCGAATGCTCTTTCGGTTCGAGACCAGACGTTCCTCCGACTTAATTAGATCCTCCGCTGTTGAAATGTATATTTTTTTAACTGGCCGCGGTATGATTTGAACAATTTAAATTTTACTCGGTATTATCCATGAATTCCGCGACGGGTTCATGTTCGACTCCATTTGCGACGGGTCTTCAACCACTGCTGTATTCTTCCGCAAAATCATCAAATCAGGATGACATATTATTAGAGGTACACGCTCAATTGTTACCTCGAATATTCCGCGGCAAAGCCGGAGGTGTAGTAGAAAATGAGAATTGCAGAACGAGCGATTGGAAAAAGTGGCAAATCGTCAAGCGTCGAGAGGATCGCCTCGAAGGGAAAAGTTTTAAATCGACGTAATTACGCGGCCTTTCTTTTAACAAGTCGAATGAAAGCCACCGCGGAATTTTTTTTCCTCGATTATACGTACTATACGCAGGCAAACCAAGGGAGAAGAAAAAGAAAAGGAAGGGTAAAAAGAGGGGGGAGGGGGGGAGAAAAACATTTTCACCGAGTCGAAGAAGGGTGAGTGATGTAATTAATGAAGTTGGACGAGGAATCTAGTGATTTGAGCAAGATCTTTTATCACGGTAATCTCACTGTGGTGTAAAAGATGAATTGCCTTGAATTAAATGCGAGCGCAAGATATTCATCTTCCTGGCTTGTAGACTCGCCGGTATAATGATACGAATTGATTAGAATAATTGCAAAGATACCGTGCGGGCTACCTGCTGGCGCGCTTGCCTTCCACCCATACCAACGTCCGCTAATCCTACGGAGGAAAAACAAACCATCGCGTTGAATTTATCCTCGCTACGTAGAGCTGACTGCGGTTCATTCCGGCCATTTTTATACCCATAATTGCGTGTACACCGACGTCGGTTATCCTCGTCAGAGTTATATGGCTTCTGTATTTCGTTTTTCTCGCAGATTGTGAAAGTGTTCGGCGAATGAGCTAAGGGCAAGCTTCTGATCAGAATCGTCCTTCGAGCATAAACGAGAATCCCTTGCATCACGGGACTCTTTATATTTCTCGGTCCCGCAGCACGCGGCTAGATCGTATAACCCCGAGAGATCGATCTTTCCACCGTTTTATACGCATTTTAGTGCGACGTTAAAAGAAACAACAATCGTACGCAGTGAAATCTTTAAATCTGCTTCCCAGGTTTCGATGTCGAATAAAACTAGACTCTATAAAATTTCCTAAGGTTTGCTTCATATTTCATCCGTCATGGATGCTGGGAAAATGCGGGAAAAACGGGTCGTCGTCCGTAGGTGCAGGATGCGCCTTTGAGGATCCTTTCGCGTTTGTTGGCATTGAAGCTACGCGGAGCTTGCAAGCCGCATGCTCGTTAAGCGTAAGTCGAAGAATCAAGCGAATGCAGGAGCCGAGATTATTCGCGTTCAACTCGGTGTACTTGTTCGCGGTATAAAACGGGCGGTACCTGCAATGCGCGTTGTCACGACTCCTTCTGTCCCGTAATAACTAAGAGCAGGCAATTCGCGCGATAGAATCTACGGCGTCGAGTGGTGGGTATATAACTTAACGCGAGTGAATAACGTACCGATTATGGAATTTGCGGCGCGGTTATTTTGTCAACCATTGAAATTCAATCTTGCAAGATTTGCGTCCTCTAATTCGTATTACAGGTATGCGTAATATAACACAGCCGGCTGTTTACCGCAGTGGTAAAATAACTTGAATCATCATGTGCCGTGACGATTTGTACGATAACTTTTCATCCCTTATACCGCAACAACAAATCATCGTACCAGAGACTGTTACGTTGGCTCGTAAACAAAAATACGCGAATATTGTACCGTGCTAAAGCTGTTGGATGCTTATGTTGCAGCTGTGCTAACGAGACACAATAAATTGTATGTATGCGGTAAATTCGATTTGTGTGCGAGGATCGACCACCAGGTTAGCTTGAATTATTGAAATTGCTTCGGGTAGCGAAACTGAATCGTCTGGATATATTTGTCAGAAAAACTTGGCATAAACTTTCCTGCAAAATTTCTCCACGGATGCGTGAGAAATGCCGAGAATCTCAAAATACGGCAGAGTTCTAAACTTTACAGCAACGTTATGTCTTTTTTTCATCGAATTTTTATATTCAACTTTATACACGCACATACGCATGTATACTTATGTAATTCGATAATATTGGTGAAAAAACCGCGAGACTGAAATTTTTCAACAAACCTTGTTACATTACAGGTATTCTGAAGATCCAAAGGATTCACGTACGAATTTATCCTACTGCAATTTGTACTCGAATTATTTTATTCGACAAGACTCCAACTACAGTCTGATCTTCGATAAGTATAACTAACAAAAGTCGCTGCGTTCGCGCGTTGCCGAAGAGATGTACAACAGGAGGGTGAAAAGAATACCTATAATAAAAATAAAACCAAACATATAAGTGAGATAAATAGCTAGGATACAGACTTTGGGTACAGCTGTAAATAAGGATGTTTGTGGGGTCTGCTTTATCTCGAATCTGTGGGCGCCTCTCGAGGCACGGATAGAAACGGAGGAGAATCCTGAGGAAGGCGCGAACGGTGGATGCCAAGTTGAAAATGAAGTCGTCAAACAAGACCACAATGCGCGCTGAGCCACCCCACCCCCTCGCCCCTCCGACCCCCTTTTAACCCCCTTCGCCGTATACCGACGTGTTCTAATTAATAGTAATTAAATGCATTTGGTAGACGGCGGTGCGCGAGTCGAGGGAGGGAACGGATCGCGACGTCACGCGTCGGCAGCTCCGGCAGCGTCGCGTCGAAGGGGAACACGTCGACGGGTTTAAATTACATTTAGTGCGTTGACGGTGGGCCGAGCGGCGAGGGGTGAATCGGGAAAGGGGGGGGGGGGGGGGGGGTTGAGATTGCCACGTTGACATCAAAGCGGTTCGTATAACGCCGGTGTGAAGCTTCTCGCTGACAAACCGACGACGAATCGACCTCGTGGCTGCTGATCTCGAAGTAGGATCGAAGCGAAACTGAGCAGTATACACATTCTCCTGCAGCCCCGCTGTTAGAGTTTCCAGTTTCTTGTGCAGTCGGTAAATATTTGCTCACTGTGTTATGGAATCGTCCTTGAATGCCGAGTAATCAACTTAAAAGTTTCCCGCGACTGTGGAATCTGGAATTAACGACGCTGGGTCAAACTCGCCTCGAATATACGAGGTGTTTTTTTAACTGGCAGCTTATAGGTATAATAACGAACCAATTGTGAGATGTTTCGAAACGATCATTTTTTCGCATGCTCAAAATGGGCACTCGACGGGCTGGAAGTTTAGAGCGTGTGTGGCCCTCGTTAACAGTAATCGCACCGTTATTGGAACCAAAGCGTATTTGAGAGTGAAAAAGCTTTCGCAAAATTGTACTGCATCCCATTTGGATGATGAAAATTGTTTCTCTTACGAACCGTTATTAGAGGCACTCGATGCCGGTGTGGAAACATTCTTTATACAGCGGTAGCCGTATTTCTCTATTGATTCAAACTGCGTTGGGGATTTAGCGGCACTTTCTGTGCTTGACCCCGGCATTAAGGATATATGTAAGAGTAAAAGTAAGGAACGCATAGAAATCACTCTTTACTCACTGCGATATAACTTTCAACCGCGGACACGGTTGTAATTCTTTACGCAGCAAATTTACGCTCAGCCAAGGGAGCTGAAGTAATTGCTAATATGAACTTACGTTACGAGCTACGCGGCGTATAACGAGTTACACTTAATTATAACCAGATTTCCAAAAGCTCGGGGTAGATTGTTAAAGCTAGTTGGGTTGGGCTGAGTTTACGTAACGGATTGCATAAGTTTCTTCGGTAAACATTTCATACGAAATTCGCAAGAGTTTCGCTATCGTAAGTCATTCCGCGAAGCTTATATCTGTACACGTATTGCCCACGGTATTTCCGCAGCGCGATGCAGGCATGCGCCGATATACAAGGATGAAACAGATTGTGTCGGTATAACCTACCCTGGCCGATTTTCATCACGCAAATAAGTCAGCTGTCTTCGAACTTTTCGCTCTTACACACCAGTTCGCCAATGGGTAAGAAAAATACCGCGTCAACGAGGTGGATAAAGTGGAGGTCTGAAATTTATCGGGTGATGTATATGAAACGGCGGGACGTTTACGGAACCTTCGTCGTATGGAAACAAATATGAAGATAGGGGAGACCAAGTATGATTGTCACAAATTTCTGGCTTTCATATTTCACTTACGGTCGCGTGAGTCTCGGAAAAACGATATTCATACTGTCAAATATAGCGATGTTCATAAAGCGCTTGTACGATGTTTTTTCCATCTTTTTGACAAGGTAGAAATTCATTCCATCGAGTATGTCGAGACGGTTGGCGAAATATTACAATCAACCTTCCGGCCAGACTGGTTGTCGTACTCCCGTGCAATGTTATACTGTTACACTATTCTATGGAATTACGAATGAATTCCCCACTAATGGACTACAGAAAATTATTACATTTTTTCTTTTTCCTTTTTTCACCAACCAGAAGTAGTATGGACTTCAATTTCTCGTTGCACAATCACTTTACTCATGGCAAGTTGTTGAATGTTAATTATCGATTCCATAGCACAGACGTATTGTGAATTTCAGTTTCAAGATTGGCAATTTCTTTGGCATACTGTTGAGAGCGTCTCGACATACTTTCATTTTTCTATTTCGTATACTGACTACAGAAAACTGTTCGCAAAGGTCTTTGCACGAAAAGCAATGCAATACTATTTATATTCCAGCAAGCTCTTGAGCTTTTCGTGATTTTTGTTTCTATATTTGAACAAGGCAAGTTAAGTCACGACGTAAAATCTCCGGCAGGTACATAAAGCATGGTCGAGGGATTTTTGAACGCACCTTGGGCGCTGCAATGCACGATGCATTCAGGAGCACCAGTTATTTCAGAGGTGGGTGTTCACTGTCTGGTGCCCTTTTAGCTCAACTTCGAGTAACACAGGATCTCCGATCTCACGCTGCGCATTTTAAATGCTTTCATTTCCGTGGCAGAGTCACGGGTATATATTCGGTAGACTAGGAAGGCGAAAAAACGAAAAAAAAAAAAAAAAAACATCGTAGGAATAAAAAATACGCTACAACGACAGAAACTCGGCAACGAAGGTGGATAGAGGTACCTTTTTCAAACTCGGCTCGAGAGCTTGCGACTCGAGACAAATGTAAGCGCGCACTTGAAAAGCGCGCGGCTGCGTCAACCGCGTATACCTGAAACAAAAGCGATCGTCAAAGCCCAGACAGAACATGGCGCTCGGGAATGCTTCCTGTGCCTGCATAACGCTTTTCGAAGAACAGAGTTGAAAGAAGCAGTGAAAAAAAGAGAGAAGGAAAATTTACAGCTGAATTTCGCCTCGACGCACTACCAAAAAGCGAACGGATCACGTAACGCGCTTTCACCAAAGTCGGAAACAGAACAGGAACGACCCGACGATCCGCGAGTCGCGGGAATCTCAATTTGCATAGAAATCAGAGTCGGGCCAAGTCATTTAACAAAATACAAAATTACCTCCGCTGCGGTGTGCACGAATTTTTCTTTTTTTTTTTCATTCTCTTTTTGTTTTTCTAGTTAGCAGCGCCCAGGGACAAAGTTGGGGGCGAATGATGGGCACGGCAGCCGGAACCGGAACGCGTGAAAAAGTGTAGAAACCTCGGAAACGTAAGAGGTCCGTACTTCCAACAACGGTAACGACAAAAACGCAATGAAATACTTCACCCTGGGTCTTTTTTTTCCTTTTCAACTCACCTCTTTGCTGCAATTACATTACTTTCAAATATGACAACCGCCACAAGCGTCGTTACCAGCCATCATATAATCTAGAGGCTTAAAATAATTCAATAAACGTGCAGGAAAATCTAGACCTTTTCTTTGAACAGTTGCTTTTATTGTTTTTACTTATTTGGAACATCATTCGTTCTACAGTCTCGTAATTATCCTTCTCTGGAGTGCCGCGATCATCATTATCAACATTAATGCAGTGTGTTCTCCGACTACCATAGTAATGGCCGCATCTAATTCCGTTAATATTATTCCCAGAAAGTCACAGACCGTATGCCACGACGGGATGTATGTGAACCAAGTCACCGGCCCGACCCGACGCGCTTCGGTGTCGCAGAAATGATCAAGTAGAAAAAAGGAAAACCGCGGTGAATGTATTTCCTTGTCTTTACCGCTATTCCCGAGACTCGCAACAATTGCTACATTGCAGTATGACGCCATCGTACGTTTCCACGTAACACATATATACAGTTATTTATCGCCAGTTACATTACGGAATAGAAACTAACTGTTAGTGAACGTTCCCGCCACGCTTATACAGCGATGGAATTGCAATAATATGCAGATTTGCGCAAATGGTGTAGCCGGTGGAAACTTGCGTTCCAATTTCATTCAAGCTCGACAAAGGTTCTCTAATGCATATATAAAGCAAATTCACACCCGAAATTCCTGAAATATTCATCTCCAGTTTTTACCCGAGGGTCAATGCCAAGGGGGAACTTCGTATTACCGGACCAAATTTAACCCTAGTTTTCTGGGCTGTTGGCGATTCCTGATGCAAATAGGCACGTCAAAGTTTTTTGGGATACATTTGTTGCGTGAACCTTATACTTGCTGCCTCCAAGATTTCCAGCACTCAACCAAGGTCTATGCGTACGTGGCTTAAAGCAGCAGCTGTGAGGTATTTCAAGTGTTTGTAGACTCGTTTTAAATCTCCCTTGACTTTTGTAAGAGACTTGGCCATCATGGTTGTTCCAACAAGGCTTTACGAGTGCGTCATACGCGTGTCTGGCACGCGCCGGATACTCGGGGACGAGATGAAATCCGGCGTGAAGAGACGGATAAAAAAATAAGACAGGTCGGCACTGGAAAGCTTTTCCAGAAGTCTCAGCAGTTTTTTGTTCAGCGAAAGAACGGACAGGTGGTTGCTGCATCGCAATAACACATCTTTATATATATATATATATAATTATAACATCATTCGCGGCATGCATACAGCCTATAAGACATACTTGGTGTGTACGTGCATACCTTCACGGTTCTGTATGGCGTAGGTACCTGCCAGTCTTTACAAAAAAGCAAACGTTTCGCTTTTGTAAGATAATACCCGCGGTAAGAAACTGACTAGACTGAACTCGCGATGCTGGAACCGCGCCTTGAACATAGTGAAACTAGCATTTCATCCAGCGGCGGATGTACCTATTTACCACCGCATCTTTGTCCGAAATATAAGTGAAACTGTATAAAGAACACTAAAAGTGATTGTGAGATACTACGGATTGTGCCTTGATGGAAGACTTTGCCGTTTCATCGCTGCTTGTGTAAACTAGCCATTTTTTCACAACTGACAGAGACATCAGGTTACCATCGGCCAACGATACTAAGAACTATAATTCACCTCGGCGCGGTTCCGGAGTCTGAAAAGTCAGCTTTTAAAATTTGGGATGGTTCGATATAGTTAGTACCATATGCAATATCATTGGCAGAGCCATATCAAAAGGAACGGACCGTGAGATGTAGCATAATTAAGTGTTATTCAGGTACTAATTAGACGCCCTAATCACCATTTAGGTATTCGATTGGTTTTAGTCCCCTATACGTACTACAATCATTCATCGCAGTGACTTGGGACTAATCATTACGGAATCATTTTCTTTCAAAATTATGTTGACATACCGTATAGAATAATTGATTCTAGCGTTTGCCAAAATTATTTACTCAAAGTATTTCAGTTGCATGCTATTGAAGCCCAAAAAATTTTCATCTTGAAATTCATTTTCAGGAACCTTTCAAAAAATATCTAAAGAGCACTCGACGACGTTATGACTTGTGATTTTTATTTATTTATTAATTTTTTTTTGCCAATATTATCCACATCTTCGTGTAACAGGGGAATGTAAGAATTGTAAAGTGTAAGTTGATGAATTGCTGTTGGTACAGTGCTACAGATGCAAATTTGAGCTACCGTAACGTTCGGGGGAGATTGAAAGCTGAGCGAAGGAGAAGAATACGCACAAATTTGAAAGAAATCACAAAAAAATATTTCAGGTGGTTCATTCCGTGAAAAGATGAAACGAAAAATCATCGACAACGGATTTTGAAAGCGCTCACAGAAACTCGAGAAAATCCATGAGCGTAGAGTTAGCAATAACGATTCAGATCTGCGTGAATGGTATAAGGTAAGATGGAGGAGGAGAGCTATTGAATTTACTAGAGTCACTGCAGTGAAGAGGGTATCTAGAAAAGTTGCGTAATACCGATCAGAATTGGAAGGCAGAAAATAAGTGGCGATCGAGAGATCGACTGATATATATGACTCCCGATCGTTTGGCACTCGAAAGTTTCGCCGGTGAGTGCGGGGCTGACAGTGCTTTCAGAGTTGCGGGTTTCATGGCGTCGCGACGCGGCAGCTGGGCCGTGTTATCCTCGCCCGAAGTTTCCACATTAGGGGTACCTCGCGTATGCCAGTGAGATTGTCTAGATTAGATTAGATTAGGGTATATGGATTTCGTCGCTCGGTTCCCAAAGATATTTCACCTTCTGCATCGGGTATTCGTGTGTAGATACAGATTCCAGGTGCCATTTTGTCTGCAGCTTGCGAACCAGCTTCCAATCATGACTGCACGCAGCTGGAGCTTTGCTCGAGGTATCCGCATACGGTAGCAGGCACAGTGGCTGGCTCCTACTAGTTTCTGCAGCGTTGCCTGGTTACTCGCTTTTCCCAGGGTACGCGAGAGTTCCATGCGAGAATCACGCTCAAACTTATCCCGATAGAACCTATCTAATCTCGCGCATACGCTAATACGAGTAACCACCACCAGCTTCTGTTTATACGACGAAGTTGGCGCCGCCTCTAGTTGTACCCACTGCAGTGTACTCGATAAGTCATTAAGAATAACGCATAACTCTGC
Source organism: Neodiprion virginianus (assembly GCF_021901495.1). Taxonomy (NCBI): domain Eukaryota; kingdom Metazoa; phylum Arthropoda; class Insecta; order Hymenoptera; family Diprionidae; genus Neodiprion; species Neodiprion virginianus. Next base: position 31,357,622 of record NC_060879.1, read on the forward strand.
AGATTAGAATTTCGTTTGGTCCAAGATATCCAATAATTGGTCGCTATGATTAGTCACTTAAGACGACTTACGACCGTTCTGAAAATCAAAGCTTCCGATCAAATAATTTCATTGAATAACGTGGCTGCAATGTTTTGCAGGTCAATCATGTATGCACAAGTGAATTTTTACAGCTGGATGCCAACGATCTGACAAAATCCTCGTAGGAGTCAAGCGTATCATAATATTTTGAACCTGTGATCCGTGAAACTTGATGCTTTTTGGACCTGAAAAAATCTGGAAAATAAAGTTCGCTAACTTGACTTTCACCATATCTAAGTGCAAGAAGCGGCGTATTATCATATTTTATTTTTAAACCACGACGAGATATTGCATAAAGTTTTTTCAAGACGTTCAAGTTATTCAAGAATACATCCTTTCAATGGCCTCGGGCTGGTGAGGTGATCGTTATTTCGCGGAACTTGATGTTTACCGATCAATCGAATTCATAGGAAAACGATCATGTGTACCGGTAATATTCGGATTTTGTAAGGAAAAACTCTCAAGAGGATAAAAGAAGAACAGAACAGAACTAGCTGTTGACGAGTACGCCGTTAGCGAGCATATCGATCCAACTGGAATACGGTACTTGAAACTCCTACGCAAACTGACCAGAGAGGGCATTTTTTGTCTTCCTACTCGGAAGACTCCAATAGTTGATCCAATGGTTAGAAGCCTGAAACGTTCAGTGCCTCTGATCCGTTATACATATGATTGCTAATGGAAATATAGCTATCAATATGCGGGAGTAATCGGAGCAGAAGATTAAAAAAAGTCAAGCCAAATCAGTCCAACTTTAAAATAGCTGTAAGAATACAAAGTGGAAACGTATTCAAAGTTTGTCCGCCGCGAACAATTTATGATTTGAACAAGACTGTTTCTACTACATAGAGAAGAGAAATTTAAAATGGATTTAAGGAAACACGAATCGACGGTGGTCGAGTGCGCTAATTGAAACGAAAGGAAGTCTATTTAGTACGAGGATCAGGAACACCGGGGCAAAGTTTCGGGTTGCAGTACTGGAGTACACATACGAAAGTGAACATCGACAGTACTTGAGGTTAATGGAGAAGTCTCGGGTCTGATCAGAGAAACTCGGCAAGCCCTACGCTGCACGAGCGGCCATAATTTTGAATGCATACCCAGGTCTTACAGAGCTGCATGTTTTCTGAATCCGTATTAGGTTTGACGCGAGACATTTTTCCCCGTATCGCTTGCAATGTTCTTAACCGAGTGTTTTCAACGCAGATCTTTCTGTAAGCGGCCCTGTAACTTGTGAGATTACAATTTTTCCCAAGGACTCGACATCGCGCTTCAAAATGTAGGTGCGCAAGCAGTCAGATAGGCCAACGTTATACGTCGGAGCATCGCGTCTAGATTTCATGCTATGAGATATGAGGCGAGACGTGATGAAGTGTAGCCGCTTTAACGTCAGGAACACGTTCGGCGGTGTAGGTAATATCCTACGTAGTACCTAAGTTCGTAAAATCATTCCAGCCAATCAATAATATTACACTTGCCGGTAAAACCGCGCGTTTCTTCCCCATTTCAGTGAATTGGTATGGTAAACTTTCCCTTGTGTATATGTACAGAGTACCTGCACACACGTATCTATATTACACCTATATAGTCGTCTTCTCGGAAGGTATAGTCGTACGAAACTGGAACGATCTTACGTTTTCGTTAGAATATAGCTAGGATCTTCGTGCTCTGAAATTCCAGAGTAGCGTAATAATTCTCTGATCCTAAAATTATTACGAGGCGGGTTATTTCCGGACGTTTAATTAATTTTCTGTAATTAGTTTGATAGCGGGTAGTGAAGTGTAAAGCGTGCATTTTCCATGTCAAAATAGAAGAAAAACAAATTTTGTTAATATCCCACAGTCTTTGATACCTACTGTGAGAAGAGTTGAAACAATTATTAGACTATGATATTATTAATGCTCAGTTAGTCCCTGGTTGTATATAGTATCCAGGGTGAAGGAAGAAGAGAGGCGGATGGGCGGCAGGAAGGAAAAAATGAAGAGCCGGGAGCTTCGAATGGTAAAAAAGAATCTTAATACGTCGTGGCGGAAAGGGTAGCTATTAGCGAGCATGTCCGGAGTTCCCCAACAATCTACTACCCAACAAAGCCTCGAGAATCTCCTGTGTTTTTATCAATCACGTTTTTTGGAGAAATGCAATTAGGCCGGATTGCCTTGAAACGCCTAATTTCATTTGCCGACTACCCTTCTTAGATTATTTGCCGCGAACATCTTATCTATATACGTATATAGCTCTTCAGATTCCTAGGTACGATCGATATCTAATCTAGTCACGCCACAATAAAAACGGGAATGGAAAAAACAAGACTGACTTTTGTACATTCAAACTGCAAAAAATGCATGCACTGAACTTCCCGTACACTGACAACAAGTTGGGGTGTAACTTGTCAAGAATAAATAACATTAAAAAAATTAGTCGAAGTACAGGTATCGAAATTCTACTTTAAAAATATTTCATGAGGTACACACGTTGAATCGGATGAACAGGTCAGATATTGATTTGCCATTCGATTCCATCCTTTTCGGTGCAGTGGTGGAAAACGGATTGAAAGTCGAATATTTTGACGGTATCGCGTAGTTAATACAGTAGAACGTGGCGTATACAATGTATATTATACAAATGTATTGTGTATAGAATAGTGTTCGTTAAACTTGATTAAGAAATTATTTATTTAGGCTGACTGAGCTGATTTTCTAGTTTTTTGAACAGCTGAACAACTAATCATTGGCTTTGCTTGGTATTGGAGGTTAAACCTTGACTATAACCTCCATGGCGAACCCAAGATCTGTACAAGCTTGCATAAAAATAGCCGTGAAGTTCATCCATTTGTTCTTCGACAATACGCTTTCTCGCGTTGGTTGGAACCTTGAATGTATAATATAACCAGTAAAATCATTCTAAATCTTTCTAAAATTAGAAGTACAACAATGAAGCGGAAATTGAGACGAGCGGAGCGGAGAACGAAAAGCATCTTGCGGTGAAAGACGAAGCAAGCTAACCTAGTAAAGTATTTTTTCACGATCGGAGCACTTTTGTTGCCATAATGCTCATTGTTCGTATCACCGCAACTGACAATGGGCTAATATCTCAGGATCCAACTAGGCACTGAACCATTTAAATTCAAATCCGTCGTACTCGAGCATTTCTCTGTTCGTGAAGCAGTTGTAATTGTTGACGTCCCTTGCCGATTTTGTCGCTTGACACCATGGTGTTGTAGAATATTTTTTGTTAAACTATTTTCATTGTTTTACTTGGATTACCTTAATAGTTCAAACATGCGCCATGTTCATGTACGGATGAGCTTTATTGCAGACAAATTGTAAAGTCCGATCACTTTTTTCTCTTTAGTACAGATGAATGATAATAGGGGAAATTGTCAAGCATCCGATCGACCAGAATATCGCAGTGACGGGGAGGAAATATTTTACAAGTGGGAAGTTGTTGGGATAAAAAAGTAGGATCAACTTGATATTCGTTTATCCTCTCCTCCCTAAAAGAAAGATAAAAACTTGCGGAAAGACTTGCCGTATAGTAGGACGATCATCCGAGATCGGTGATAAAATCTTTTAAACGAAAAGAAAAGTTTGCGTGTACGGGGGTAATGCGGGAAGCCAGGACAAGACGGAAGAGTGGGTATTCTTAGCGGCAAGCTGGTTGTTTGGCTTTATTCGTAAGGCGACAATGACAAATGACTACGGGGTCCCAGTTCTTCCGTGCCTGCGGGATCAGACTACAGTTGGAGAACAATGGAGTCGCTATTAAACGGAAACATAAATTGGCACGGGGTTAATTTTATAGCCATTACAGTTGCTCCCGTTTAATACAATCAGACATTCCCAGTCGCCCGGTGAGCGCCTTTCTGAAATTAAGTCAAATGCAGGACAAACAACGGTAAAAGTAACGAATAGATATTGTGCTTCCCGGCTTCCCGGCGTACCGTCTCTGCTCCCTTCAGGCCTTAAAATTTCACATCACCAAAGCGGGATGCCCGAGAGAATATTTCTGAATTCTTTTCAGTCTTCCGCTGCACAGGGAGACTATTACGTCGGGATTAAAGATTCCTTTGTTAATAAGGAAGTAAACATGAATTGCAGAAGTAAGAAGAAGCCGCTAGGCGTTATTAAAGATGAAATGTAGAGCACTTCATTTGATTACCAGTCCTGCACGTGATGTAGGTTGGCTAGCATTTGGATCATTCCTCGACATTGAGTCGCAGCGCGCCGGAACCCTGACAAAGCTCTGCAGTAGCAGTGCGCTTCTTGCCGAGGTTCTAATCCCGGCGGAAAGTACGACTGTGGATAGTCCTCGAAGCACCGATTTACTACTACGTCTAGTTTCTGCGGATTTAACGAACGATTTTCCTCCACCGATTAAGGATAAGTACACAGCATTGACGAGTTAAGTACACTTCGGGTTTGAAAACGCTGATTAGACCGGAGTCGTACTTTAACTGATCGTGAGACAGTAGAGTGCGCGAATCGGTAGGTAGGTAGGTAGGTGTAAAGAACAGGAGAAAAAGCGTGGAAGGAATCGGGCAAGAAGTAAGAAGATTAAAGACGTCTTAAGACGGCTCCAATGAACCGGACGCGGGCCATTCGTGAGAGCTATTGCACCTTTCGAACAAGTAAGTCGTAATATCGACGACTCTCGTGCGAATAAGCTAAGCGAGATAGACGGTGGATACCAACGAGCAAGAATTTACCTTGGAAAGGGGTCAGCGATGATTACCACTCGACGAGTAAAATTGTACACGTATATTGTGTGTTGTATGTATTCCATCCAGCTCCTGAGTTATCAAAGCGGAGGAATTTTTCTCGCGAGGGAATTCTGATCGGTGATCGAATAACCCAATATTCGAAGGATCTTTCACTCGAGAGTGCCTCGAAGAAATGATTCTTTATTGGATGAGCAGCACCGGCTGGTTGACCACACGGAGATCCACCCGGGCCAAAATGAAACCGAGCACCCAGATCGATGCCATGGTCGTCCACCATTTGCTTTGGCCGTGTTACGGCGGATATCTTTCCCGAAGGACGTCGGACGGCTCGTGTTACAATTATTTCGCACGGCCTTTACGTTTCGTCGGGTTATCAGCAGCCCCACATTCGACCCTCTGATGACCAAGAGGGCTTACGGCTCCGCCTGTCCCCATATCTTGTTCCGATCTCCTTCCCGCCCATCAACCAGCCTATACCGAGTTCAAAAGCGCAACAGACGAACGGAATAGCTTACCGTTTTGCACTTTTTCACAACGCTGTATCGACTGCGTGTCAATTGACGCCCTTGGAATAGATGGCGCAATTGAAAAAATCTCGGCATCACCGACCGATTCAATACAGGAGACACGAATCGTTACCGCTCCGACACTGATTTGCTCTGCCTCTTCTCGCTGAGCCCTTGCTCATCCTAATAAGGCCTTTCGAGGAAGAGGACTGAGGTGTAACGTTGTATTCTGCCGGCAATTAGGACTCTGGAAGCCCCTGAGGGTTCCGAATATCGATAACCTGATAGGTTGCCACGGCTCAACCACCGAGAGAGAAATTGCTCAGTTTTCATCATAAATTTATACCTCCGGTTGAAGTACACGCGAAGGGCCATCGTCACTAGATTGAAATGAAACCTGAACTGTCGAGGTTGTACAAAGGGTATAGTTTCGATCACGGATTCAAGCTGGCTCTGCAGTTTACTTCCGGCAATAAGTTCGTCTCTCGTACTATTCCGACTAGCTCAAACACCTACCCCCGACCATAGGGACCTGCAGCGCCAATGGGATCGGAGGCAGGCGGAGCTGCTTTCCAAGTAGACCGCATACCTACCTACCAAGGTTGGCGTGATGCAATTGTGTGTATATACGGATACCAAGGGAATGCAAACCGTCATTTGGAGCTTGGCTTTTGTCGTCAGTGAGCCAGTTCAATTACACACCGCGCGAACATAACGAGCCAACAAGGCCCACTGTGGTCTGCAAAAAGTTGACTATTTTTTGCTCCTTCAGTTCATCGTTCCCGGGGATCCCTCGGGCGAAGGATCAAGAACCGGAGAAGAGCCGAAGCGCGAGGTGGTCTAGCTGGGGAGAGAAATAGGAATGTCGAGAGATGGACGAGGCCGTCGGGGTGAAATCCTTTCCATATTCGCCCTCTTCGTTATCGGGCGAACGATTAAGGCGACGTGTGGCGTGGTGTGGGTTCGACGGTTCCATTCGGGAAGGACACTTTTCGCGCGAACACAATATCCGAGGTCTCTACGTGACTCCAATAAGGAAACTTTGTACTTTGAAGCCGGAAAAATACTGGCCCCTCTGGTATTTCGATATAACTGTGGCCTCGTGCGTTGTTGTCGCGTACGAACCTCACCGCGGGTCGACGACGCGAGCTCAAGAGGTATTAAAACTTTGAAACGTGCCTTGCGAGCCCCCGTTCACGGTCTCCGGCCACAGATCGACGCGCAGCCACCAAGGAACGCTGTCTGCGTCGGAAACCAAGGGATGATGTATAAGAAATACAATTGACCTGTAGGCGATGGAGGGCGAGTCGAGTAAATGACCACCTCAGGCACGTACGGCGTCGCTAGGTTTGTATTATCGCCCGACTTATCAAACTTTTTTCCTCCGCAACCCGCTCCCTATCGGTCTGGACAGATTCTCACCCCGCCGCAGAGCCAAACGCGCGGTTCGACTTTTTGCCAGGCATTTCGAAAAGTAATATATGACACGTGCGCGGGGGATCGGGATATCTGCGCAGTTTCAAACCTTCGGATAACCCGTCTTGACCCTGCGATGGCCACGGGACACTTAGGGAGGCCGTAGGGTCGAAGGAGTCTGCGAGTACCCGGATCGGGACTCTCACACCCCCCGCCGAAGGGGCTGTTCGTGAATTTCGGCCGACGGCTGGGGTTCGGCAGGGTTCGCCCTCGGTAGTTCGACTAGGAGGTATCCAGGAGGTCGGATATCGGAGGCCGAAGGTCGACCCAAAGCGACGACTATCCATTGGGCAAGCAGCTCCCCGGAGTGCGTTTCGTGGGCTGGAGGCAGCGGTGATCATCTACATAATATAATCAGCTTCGGCTGCAATTTGACTCGAAAATTGGTCAGGCCTCCGGCCCGGAACAGTATAACAGGCATTTGGCAGAGGGATGAACGTTTCGCTATAGGTATACGTAGGTACGCGTGAGCTGATGGTATTAATGGATAAAGAGTACGAAACAGCTGGCTGTTCATTTAAGAGATGGACAATCGTTCGCGGCCCACGAGCTTGGATTATTGAGACCATTTTCCTGGTCCCGTTTGTTTTTTAATTGTCTTTCCGCCAAGAGAGTCTCGACGATTCTGAAACATTCGATGCTCCGATGTTGAGCGCGGAACCGGGCGTGGATATAAAATGATGATACCACGGCTTCGAGCGATAACCCGAATTAGTCAGTTCGCTTGAGACAGCCGGTGTAATTGTGCCGAGTCTGCTGATTTCGAGCCAACCAGAGAGAACTCCGGAGGGAGTATTTGTCAAGGTGAAATTTAACACCTAAGTATATCCGAGTGAGAATATTTCGACGTCATTTCAACCAAGTTCACGCACTTGTAATTAATAATTTCACCACGGCGGGTTTTAATTGAGTTTAAATGTTTTAAAACTTTCCACGGTAATATAAACGTAAGAAATCGAAACAATCAAATCACCGGTAGAGGGCACCGATTGTACTTGATCGAATTTTTTTCAAAGTATGATTTGCCTGAGCAGTTACTCGTGTAAATTGTGACCCTCACCCTAAGATTTTACTCATATCTGCATCGACAATATAATCGTTAAATTTATACGATTTACATTCTATGACAGAGTTGCATAGATTCATTTTTATCGCGCAGTTTCTATTCTCCGAATAAATTCAATCTCTTTGATGTTGGCTGTCGAGCATTCCCTAGAAAAAGTCAATCAACTTGAGTTTAAACAAGCGCTTCGCCTCGGCACAAAACTTCCGTATACAGGTATAAGGATTGCGCAGGATATTTCACAAGAAATGGGCTCTTCGGATCTTAATCGCGATAGATAAAGATGATATGTGTAGAAGTTCCGAAAGACTCCGAGTGAGTTGATAAATTGACCAAATGATTTTGACAAGGGTCACTTTTGCACACTTTACTAAATATGTGCGTGCATCAAAAATAACGTGGGAAAAGAATCGCTAAAGAGAGATTATTAGGAAGAAAATACTACGAAAAAGATGCAGAAAAAGAAGACGCTAAACTTCTCTAGCTCTCACAAAAACTGTGATGTGGCATGTGGTTACACCAATTTTCAACGGTCATATTTTCACGAAACCTGTCTCCAGGAACGAAAATTTAACCGCGAAGAAAGTTATGCTCGACCGTTTCGCTCTGAACCTTTGCAAGTTGTACGTGCAGATTACCAAGCTTGTTGCCGGCCGGTCACACCGTATCTTTTTTGTTTACATTATTTTTGCTACAACCGTCGAAAAACGAACAGATCTTTGTTATTCCGAGTTTTCCGATGAATAATCATTTTTCTCTGGAAAAAGCGAGGCATGCATAATAATATGGCTCAGTTTTGAGATACATAAATAAACATTCCGCTCAAGTCAAACTGTCGTTTTTTTCTCTAAGCTCGCGAAATTCAATTTTGGAGCCGTTTGAGTTTTTCACACTGAGAGAGTGGAATATCCTCAGTCCGAAATAAATAAGTCTGGAAAAGAAAATAAAGAAGGACTCAACATAAAGAAAGAGAGAGCAAACGTTGAATACAGGTAGGTTTGAATATTCAAATCTTCTACTTGAAGCGCTCAAAGAACGTCAAGTTTTAGTGTTCTGAAATTCGAATATTCACATATACTTTTGTTATTATAATTCTGCGATGGAAGGGAGTAATTTTCAATTCCAATTAAAAATTTGTCGCTGCATTGAATTGCAAAGTTTGCACAGTTTGTAAAGTTGTATGGAAATAAAAAAAATAGCCACCGGATTTGATTGAAACCCTCGAGTTTTATAACCCATCATGAAAAACTTCCAGCTATCTGGAACATTGTTGCTTTGTTCGTTGTTATTTTTTACTATTTCTTTATTTATTTATTTTTATTTACTTTTTCATGTTCTCAAAAGAATGTAGACGCAGAGAATACGAGGATAAACTCTCCTCAACATCGGCGAACGTAGACAACGGTGAAAATTGCTGTTGCAGATGAACGAACGTAACGCAGTAAAATCCCAAGTAATTTGGAGTATTTATGTTCGTAAATAGGCGAATCAATGACCCAGTGCAACGGCGCAGCCTGATCGTGGAATACGTAGAATACCCGCAAACGGGGACCATGAGCGACAAGTAACGATGGTCCTCAAAGTACTCGGTGTTTGCAGTTTGCAGAAACAGAATCAATATGAGCGAGGGGTAGCATGCGCGTTGCACTACGGGACCGTGCAAACCGACGTATTAAATTTATACTTGATGGTGAAATACGGTGTTCGTGCAAACGCGTACCCTCCATGATATACTATACCCTGCTGTTTATTGCCGTATATATTGAATTCACACAGCACCCCCAGTCGAAAGTTTGCCTCAACCATTCGCCGAAAGAACTTCTTCTCGCGCCCGGCTAGCTATTGAGACCTCCGCGTTACCCCGCATCAAGACTGAGTCTAGTTCACGTTCCATACCAGACTCCATTAGAGGCTGAATACCGAAATACAATCTTGACGTCGTCAGAAGTTCTGTACTGCCTAGCGTGTCGTCGGGATTTAATTGATTCAGCAGAAACTAATTTCGTCCGCCACCGTTATGCGCGGCATTCTCAGAAATTCTCGATACTAGGTATTCCAAGCTTCGCGGTACCCACACGTGTGAACGTTACACGGGAAGTCGATGCCTGCGCCAAGCGAACTTTCACCTCCTGGTTCGGCTCCGGTAAGGCAAGGAGAACGGAAACCGACGCCTTCTTGTCAACCAACCTGTTATTCGACACCCTAACGAGGTTTCCGACAGATTTTTATCGGACTGAAACGACGGAAGGATCCGGACCGCTCGTTCCGAAGGTGGTTATGGTGATGCGGATCCAGGGCTGCATACTCTCAAGGATATGGGTAGCGGGCCGCCACCGCCGTACCGTCGAAGATTCAGTGCCATTCCGAATCGATTATTTCGGAGAGTGCTGCCGCCGAAGGAGTGGAACGTTTCAAAGTAGACATCGGACTTGCAAAGATGGGCTTATGTTGGCGGAAGAACGGGTTCGCGCTCTCACATCCAGCATCTACGGCATGGTACCGGGACGTCAAAGAGACGCCAATGGCATATCAATGGAACGAGACAACTCGACAACTCGACTCGGATATCTAGTGGGGCTGCTTTACACTGGCTATAAATCGTTTCGCGCGCTAGAAAATTTCACGTCGACACCGTCGCTGGATTTCGAGCTATCGGAACCGACGGTAGAAGGGAAAGGAAGGAAGGATGGGGAAAAAAACTTGTTAGCAGGGAATAGGCCTCGTATTTTACTGCTTCTGCAGGGGCTATCGTCAAGCACATCCACGCGATGGACAAGAAAGAAGAATAAATAGACATCGGCTACACAGCGAAAGAGATGCTGCAGGATTCGGAGTTGGGACGGACGAAGAGGGGAATCCGTTAATTGCGGTGAAACCAGCGGACGAGTCGAGGTCGAAAAATACTGATGCAAACGAATGTAATTCATTTTTCAAACGAGATACGACTTTTCATTACACCTTATACATTTTTCTCAAGTCCGCGTCGCAGGTGATGCCTCATCGCCTCTTTCCTGGATCCGGACGAGTAGTAGAATCGATATCGCTTTGTTCGGAACCTTTTCGAAGGAGGCCTGCGGAAGCGTTCAGAAGACTCCCACTTAGGCAACACCCGAGCTCTTCCTCGGAGTGAGAAACTGGTGGGTTGAGCTTCTTTGTAGCCTGTAGAGTTCTGAGGGTCGCGAGAGGACGGGGACCCGACGATTTCAGCAAACTGGATTTACGCGCCAAGTTCGGAACGCTATTACGGTGTAATGAGGAACCGCGGTGGATGGCAGTGATCGTTGTGCGACTAAATCGCAGCCAGCTGTGCCTAATTGTCAACAAATCCGGATAAAATACATTGAAAATCAGCCCAACGCCGTTGTTATAATACATCAAACTATTTGGACGTATTAGGTGTATTTTGAAAATCCAGTTACATGTTTATTTTTTTTTTTTTTCTTCGTTGGTTCGGGAATAAATGACTGAAAAAAACGTCGTCTTGTTGGATTGCGCATCATCAAATTCATTAGCCGAGAAAGAACATGTAGGTCGCAGATAATGTTAGAAATGAACGCGAAGAACTGTGAGTTACAAAACTAACTTCAAGTGGATACGTCGTGCGCACGAAAGTAAAACTTGAACTCTGATTAAATTACTGCAAACAAACTCACTGGGACGTTGATTCTTGTAACCGCAAGCCAAACGACCCAAACTATGGTTCAAAATTTGAGTTGACAAGATAAATGCACACCATTAAACGTAGAACGCGAATATGTTGTGCGACATGTGGTGTGTACAACCCAGAATTAGGATTCCATCGGTTGATCCCAAGAATAACTAGCGAAGATAGTTTTTTCGGCTCGTCATCAGCTGCTACGCAAATCCACGAGAGATGAAACCAATCATTTTCCATTTGCAGCTAATCGTCCAAATCAAAGTTCTGCTGGGTAGGATGGATTCAAGAGACGAATCGACGGGTCGTTCGCTTGGAATTCGATAGAACGATCATGAAACAGATATAGCAGATGTTCTTGCCACCCGTAAACATCGCAGAATCCAGCAGCACGGCACGTTTGCGTTAACGATGACCAGACTGACTTATTAATCTGTTTTGCTAAAGCAGGCGAGGTACCGCGATTGTTCGGTTAGAGCTAAACAAACTCCGGCGTATCGACCAAACGGAGGTTCATAACCGACGCGTCGAGATAGAGCCGCGCATAGTTTACGTTGGCAAACGCCGGAATCGGCTGCAGGATTCACCAGAGTTTCACTGGAATAGACGCTTGCTGGACGAGGAACTCGACACCGCGATGGGTTCTCTAATTAAATACCAACTGACATTGCCCACGGAGGGCGACATTAGCCAGTGAATCGATCCGAATTCAAACCCAAGCAAAACTAACAGGACCGGTTCTCTACCAGACTTCATTGGTTGGCAATCAACGATTGCTTACAGAGTCTCGTGAAAATGTAGAACAAACGACGCTTTGAAGGTGAAAATTTCAATTTCTTTCCGAGTAATTGGAACGATCCACCTTGCTTCGCCGTTGAATTCCATCTAATCCAATCTTCAAATATATATTGTGAGTAACGATTTTGATTAACGATCCCGGTGGTCTGCTTCACTGAATTACACCTTCGGAAATACCTTGTACATTCTAATAGAGTTTTAGACTCGCTCAAAATTTGATCAACGGCACAAATTGCCTTCAATCGCCGTTACAATTTCCGTGGGTACGGAAATCACCGATCTCGGGCCTGAAACGAAATAACTCCAGATGCGAAGAATGCAAAAGCCAGAGTACTTTTTTAAGATATTTATACGAAAAAGCACCGCGTGGTCGAAGGTTATATAATTTTAGCGTTCGTTTGAACAGAAAATATATTTTCTTGTTTAGTCGATAGAAATCCTTAGAATTTCGAGGTAGTGAATTTCCTGTGAACAATGTTTCATGTAGGTATAGCGTGTATAAAAAACATACATATTTTTGAAATACAGCTCTATGATGTAGAGCTTGTCAATGGAATAGCGAAATATCTCGATTTCATGTCCGTCCAGTTTGCAATGATTCCGTGAATCGACGATGAAACAAAAATCAAACACAAGTAGAGTGTGAAATCAAAGGACCACCGGTGACGGAGGAATCCACTGCAGGATGGGAAAATATACTTCCCGAACGTCTAAGTACAGTTGGAACATCATATTGACAAATCTCGATTTTATGTCTGTCCAGTTTGCAATGATTCGGTGAATCGTCGATCAAACAAATTTCAAATACAGGTATAGGGTATGACGTGAAAAGCGCGCCAGTGGCAGAGGAATGCACTGAAGAGTGCGAAAATATATTCCCTGAAAGTCTAAGTACCGTTGGCATACAGAGAACCGTACCTATAAGAGCAAGGACGCGTATATCACGCTCTAATTCACATAAACTATTGTAAATCGATTGATGGCACGGCAGTGGGAAATTCTTGAGTGTCGCAGGGCGGAACCGAGCCAAACATTGGCGAGTTTGCGCGCATAAATGGGCTGGTGTAGTACCTACGTATACCTACGAGGATAGACGCTACACCCGAACGTAGATAATAATTAATGGGTCTTGCAACGGCACCGGGTGTGTAAACGGCTCCATTACAATCCCTGTACTTCATTACCGAGTGCACCTCGACGGCAGACACACGCCTGCATCGTAGCTGCACGCACACACGTAGGTGTGTGACAAGTGCAGCGGTTGTCTCCCATGCAGCCTACTGCGCCGGCATAAAATGCCAACAAGTAAAACCGCGTAGACACGAGCGGGCAACATGACGGGAGGTTGAAAGGGATGCAATTAATAGGAGGCCCAGCGGCGTTTAGTAGATTTTTACAAAGCCTTCGTATACATTACCGGCTAACAGATTCTTAATCGTACAAAGTGTATAATGGGTCATAACGGGTTATTGATTCAGGGTTCTTCATTCCTTCAAGTTGTCTTCTTTTTCAACGCTGGTAATAATTTTATCTACGATAATTGTCATCTATACCGATCAAGTTTTACGCGACTATATTTCTACAAGCGTAATCGTTGTCGACGGGAAAATTATTGGGTTTAAACTATGGATGTATTTATGCGTGTACAGTAAGACCTGATTTCCTTCGGAGACCTTCCTCATTGACACAAAAATATCGAGACTGCGAAACCGTTGCATGCACCACATTTCAACCACATCGGGTATATTTAACGAGGGAATTAACATACATACATTCGATGTAAGTGGGTACATTTAATCGGCCCCATCCGCTTGGGACTCGCGATACAAATTGGAAACCAAAGAGACGAATTGAAACAGAATTCGGAATAGGAAATTATCAGGATCTCGAGGCTCAGGCGCGGCGGTATCACGATTGGGGAATTCAGGGGTCGTGGCTTGAGGCGACGTGGCTTGAGGTGAGACTGATGCTTCGCATTTTTCAACCGGAGTTTAAATGCGAGAAAAGCTTTTACTCCCACTTCTACGTACCAGTCCGCCGTCGGACCAAAGGTACACGAAGGTATTCTGCAATTTTCTGGGCGGAAGAATAAATCCAATTTATCCACGACTTCCGGTCTCGTTTCCGCATACTTTAGCAGGTTGAACTGGCACGCGATTCGCTACTTCGTGAGTTATAAGAAACTGTAAAACAATTATGTGTTTAGTGGGGTTTTTTTTTTTTTTTTTCATTTTCATCTTCACTATGATTTAACGATAAGCATTTCAATCGGTATAAGGATTAGGGCGAAGATTAAATAGGCTACGTTAAGTAAAGAAAATGTGTCAAATGTCTGAATGTGAATATAACGTGGAAGAAAATAAAATATCAAATGAATGAAAAATGTCAGGGAGTCCATTTTGACTTAAGTACTATTATTAGGCCGACAGGTACGTGTACAGCTCGGTTTATTAACTCCTTAATAACCAACCGATCGTCTCAAAATTCTGACCTTTTAATCGGAAGTAAAAATATTCACGGGGTGTTATGCAGGAATTATGAGATAATTGTGCATATTACCGTAGACCCAACGGTATAAGCGGGATACGCCACGCTCTTCTAGATAATTAAATGAGCACGCAAGTCTCAGTTTTACCATACGTACTGCAGGTAGATGCATTCTTTGGCGCATTCCACGTGCAATCCTCGCTAAAGCAATATTAACCATTGTGTAGAAATATAGGAGTAAAATGTGATACATGAACAATTATGAAGCTTGGAAGAGGGAGGTATGTGCATCCATGTTGAATATTAAAAATTTAAATCTATTCCTCGCCATTTGCATAGAAGAGGAAATAAATCAACACCGGCGGACATATTTTTCACGGGTAGCTTGTTCAAGTGTTCGAGATTTATTTTCACGCGTGTATAATGTTTCACCGTTTCTAAGATACCTTTCAAACTATAATATTTGTGCTGGGATGCCGGTGGAATCTCGAGCAGTATTCACCAACATAACTGTTTCTTGCGGTTATGCAATTGAAATTTCATAAATTGTTCTGAATAGTTTTTAAAACAAGAAATAAACGACGGTAAAGGTTGAAGTATTAGCAAAATTCCTTACGTTCTCGCATCAATTGATTTTCGAAGTGTATAAAGAGAACAGAGAGGAGATCACCGCCTGAATAAATAACCGTCATATGGACACATCGAAGGACAAGAATAATCCCAGAGAGGAATTTTCATTAAGCAGGTACACCCATCGTCACGATATTTGTCGCCCCCGAAATAGGCAACCGAAGTGACACGTTCAATTTTGGTTGGCAATAGCTGAGGTAATATAGGAATCCGCTAACTACAAGCTTTATTCGCTAGCTAGCTTCACATTTCGCGCGCACTCGAGTCAGCAGATCTCTACATGACTTAAGCTATTGCCAATCTAAAGTGAATTTGTCACTTTCATTGCCTATTCCGGGTGCGACAGATACCGTGACGGTGGGTGTACAGTTTTTAAGATATACTTTTATTTTCTAGAATCTATTCACGAGGTCAGACTGACGCATGAACCGAAAATTGAAAATAAAAATAAAGTTGAACACTGCGGTGAAAACTCGTCTTAGCAGATCATTGATTCGCCTCCTTTGCCCCAATGGTGCAAAAGTCGTTAATGTCTGAGGGTTCGGGACGGACGTGGGTGGGTTTCGTCGCATGTGGCGCCCCGAGCAACACGGAATCGACACAATCTGGTGACCGCAAACAATCCGGCACACTCTGCCGATATCTGGTCAGGACCGCGAAGGGCGTTGTCGCATCGAAGGAATGGGGGAAAGACGGAGCAACTATCCACCGGCTGGTTTGGGCAGGTCGTTTGACGTACGACGAAGCAATACGCGTGTCTGTCGGGGGTCCTGCCGATGGGAAATGGCAGGGGTGATATTCCAAGGCCCGCAGGGGCGGAGAAAGCGGCAAGTGGCTGGAAGCCCCGAAGGAGTTCCAAATGAGGTTAATTTCGAAAACCTCGACGACAACCTTCGTAACCCCTTAATTCTCTCGCGTTACTGCTCTGGCTGGTGCTCGTCCTTTTCCATTTCTTCTTTCCTCCCTTCCTCGTTCCCTCACCCTATCCCTCTCATTCGATCGCCGTCTCAGCTTTTAGAATTTTACTTTTTGCGTGCCGGAGCTCTTGTCTTTCGCGTCACGCAACGCAGATCCGATAAGTCATTAAGTTTTAGTTTACGGGAGTTGACTGTAATATTATGGAGTAGCAGCGAGAGTGGGTCTCTAAGGCACTGCGGCGGGCGATTCCTCGCGCGAATTACTTTCGCCCTTTATACCGCTCCGCGTCTCGGCGGCGAAGGGACGAGGACTACGACAAGTTCCTCGATGATACGGGACTCTTGGCATCTAATCGAAGTTCCACGTCACCCGTTTCCGCTAACGGGAGTAGTTTCTATGGGTTCTCTCGCGCCTCCTCTCTTACCGCCGTATAAACGAAGTTAGTACAGTCCTCAACTTCACTCGCGAAGTCTTACACGCAACGCCCAAGTCAAATGTAGGTAGGTATAAGATGCTGATGCGAGTGAGTGTAACGTGTATACTCGCGTACGCGAATTACCGAACAAGGTTGAAAGCACTGACGGTCCTAGTACATGTCAAACAAAGGAACTTACTTAATTGCTTTCTGGGTGTGTCATTAGTACGTCTTCGAGATGACTGGTTGATTTCGCGCAGGAAAAGAGGCAAAAGATACGGAAATTTCGCAATGCGAACGATTGCTATCAGCGAATTGATACCTCTGCAGCTTCCTGACAACGGTATGGGTAAAAATCGATGACGCAAACTAGGCGAAAACTCTAATTCGTAGGTCGGCTTATCAATGAGAAATGAAGTTTTATCGCCCGCCGGATTATCGCAGCTCCAGAGCCAGTGGACAAAAATACATATATCCGGCAGAGCGGATACTCGCCAAAGCGATTCGCGCAACGCTCTGCGACGCCGGGATCATTTTATGGATAGTAACAAGATACGGAGGGTTCCGCGAGGGCAGCGATTTCTGGAAGATCTGTAGGCACCCAAACCGCTCTCCAATACTTGGAAGCCGGGCTGCGATATTATGCCAAGTAACGCTATAATGCCCATAAGAGATCTCGAACTGTGAGTAAGTATATTGTTCGGTTTTACGGCTCTGGGATCCTTCCCGTCTCTCCGTCTCTCACTCTGTCTCCTTTGCTTCGTACTTTTTTGCCGTCACTCCCAAAGGCCCGTATTGCCCGTCAGTCTTTGCACGCTTAAAGAGAGCGCGGAAATAAGCAGAAATCGCAATTTCGCGCGCGTCGGTAGAAGAAACTTTTGGCAAATTCGCGGGTCACGGGCCGCAGCTTTTTGAGAAGGCACACGCGCCTGTATTTTAACATCGGCGACAAAGTCTCTTCCGCTACATTGTCCGTCTGTTCCCGAGGCGAATCTCGTGGCTGACCCTTTAGAAGAGACGCCCTATGGTTAAAATGCTGTTCGCGTAGCGTTTTCCAGACCTCTCACTGAC
This sequence comes from Neodiprion virginianus, assembly GCF_021901495.1. Lineage (NCBI taxonomy): Eukaryota > Metazoa > Arthropoda > Insecta > Hymenoptera > Diprionidae > Neodiprion > Neodiprion virginianus. The sequence goes on from NC_060879.1 coordinate 31,375,442, forward strand.
GCGGACGAATGTCTGCCCATTGCCAGCCTGACGCCACTCTCGGCGCTCCAATTTGTTGTTCTCCGGAGTTTGGCAAAACGGTGGCTCGCCTGCAGATGTATAACACCGCGTTCATCTCGGTTCAGGTGCACCGACGTCAGCCCGTTCTTCTATTCGCTTCCAAAACTCCGAACTCCGTGACCCAATTCGCCCCTTTCCTCGGCTCCAAAATATCGAAGGGACCACCGAGGGAACTTTGAAACTTCGAGAAACGCCTTTCATTTTTCATCATTCCGCTGCTTTTGCAGACATATTTATTCATCCTCGCCTTAATTAACCTTCCACGTAGTATTTAACATCATTAAAGTAGGCAGGTTCAAAGTAAGAAGCATGATTGAAAATTAAATTCAATTCGTAATTTGTTAGTTCAAACTCCGAACAGATAATGAAGTTGGGAAGAAAAAAAAAAAAAACAATTAAATGCAAAATAAAATAAGGAAAATATACCTGGTAAAAACTTTTCCACGGTGCGCCTTTTCATCTCATTCGTATTTATTCTCCAATTTTTACCTCGTCCCACTGACATGAATAAATAATAAAAACTCCCGTTGCAATGAAACCTGTTCTCTGCACAATTTACAATTCAAATGATTTTTATTGAAACTTTTCATATGTTTTAATATAGAGGCATACAATCCACAGAATCAAACGTCATAGGATATTGTTTTGAATCGTCGACTGCAAAGAGATCTTCGCCTTAAGGGCACTCATGTTCCATGTATCACGCGTTTGAAGCGAATGATTGTCTAGAAATTTCAGCTGCGGGTAAAGTTTCCTCGTCGAACAAGCGAGTCTTAAGCCGTGAGGACCACGGTCAAATGCTCAGGATCCAAATGGGTTCCAGGTGCATCGTCGCTCGCTCTTCACTTTGAGGGTTCCAAGTTCCATGGCCCGAGTGCTTCCTCTCGGTACTCGGCAAGTTTGGGGAAGAGGCAAGGAAATAGTTAATGTTCGGGGCACTGGCTGTTGGGGTAAATAAGTGCCTAGACACCGGCAGAAGTAGGGCGCCAAGTAAGTGCACCTGGAACCCGGCCTACCGACCTATGATTTGATAGACGAAGTATGCTCTTCCGTTCGAGAGAATTTCATTTCTCTGTACCAACCGCGAATATACGGAGATCCGGCAGAGAATTCAATTTTCAGTTACAAAATTTCGCGGCTTGTATGCAGCAGCTACGGTATTTGACGAATATCGATAGCGTGTACATGGAAACTCGTTGGGTGTGTACGTATATATTGTAGGAACTCTTCGAGGAATCCAATAAATCGCAGCGAGGCGCGCGACATAAAGTCCCCCTCTAAAATAAACCAAAATGTCACTAGATCCTAAGATTCTACGCGCGCTGCACGTGAATACTCAGTCTTGTGATGTATACGGCTTTACGAAGCCTTTGCGGATGCCTCTTCCCTACAGGCTTTCAACATTTTTTATATTGCCAGGGATACTCCGAAAAAAAAGTATATTTTGTACTGCAGCCGCGCAATGAAGAAACGATATTTTTCATTATTTTCTTCACGTTCAATCTCAAACGTGCAGAGGGTAGGTATTAGCTTCAGAAAGAGAGAGCTCGAAATATCCACTAAAAATATTTCATCAAAGAAAAGCATCCAATTACCCGATGACAGATACATTCCAGCGCGTTACCGACTAAACGATCAATCAAGTAACGACTATATGTAGAGTAAATAATCTCACCACGACTTGTATGTGTCACATTACTTTGATTATACAGCTGAAACAACGAACATTAAGACGAAAAAAAAAATTGACACAGATGTATCAGCAATTTTTAAACATAGAATTCCGTCACTTCCAAATTTAATCTGTATCCTGCGGTGTATCAGCACATAGAACACCTTTGCGTGTGGTATGCAGTGAGAATTAAGAATGTATGAAGATACTTTGCATCACTACAGGCATACACAGTCGCGTTATTTTCACCGAGGGATTTCAATTTCGCTCCTTTAGAATTTAGTTGGCTACGTGAATCGTTTTTGTGACCAGAATTTTCGATTTAAAGTCGCACCTACCCCCCATGCCTGACTGGCTCGAGACTCACCCCCCTCTTTTCCTCCTTCAGCCCTGCTTTTCCCTCTCTCTCTCTTTCTCTCTCTCTCTCTCTCTGTAAGTATCCGGTTGCGAAGGAGACGAAGAGGTGCGCCGGAGGTTCGAAGACGCAAAGGGCGACGTGGTGCTTTTTCTAACCAGATATCACCCGACGCGACGCTAGGTTGCGTTTTGAAAAGGATTGAAATTAAATTTAACGTATATAAGGTGGTAGTCCTGTATATTTGAGAAGTTTTTCTCGGGCCAAGGTTCGTACGGAGCTGCAGGAGATTTGAATTTGAGGATCACGGAATATGGGAGGCATTCAATGGCGAGGATCAGCACGTACCCAATTATTAATTTCATAAATTCGGTGGTACAGTTGACGGGTGCGGATTCCCAAATCTCCAGCCCTCAACCCCTCACTGAGCAGACTTCCCTTCTCCCGCACACCTTCAGCCCCCGCCTCCGACTCTTGCCCGAGTTTAATGGATTTAACGGGTTAATGGATATAATTTCCAGCTCCGTTGGCAAATAAATCAATGCCGTGAAAAAGAAGAGCGTATAAGCGAGAAAAGGAGATTGCGCCAAAACGAAATTCGGCGCACCCGTCAGCCAAAACTCTTCTACACCCATATGCCGCTAGATCCCGTTCCTTCAACTGTAATATGCTCGAGTTTCGCGTTTAGATCGATTCTGGTGAAAAGCAGAGCGTCGCATAAATATTTATGGAATTGTTAGAAATCCGCCACCAGCAGCGTCTATGCTTGCAGGGTTAACGTATGCGGCGAATAGAGAGGAGATAACACGTGTTACTGAATATTTTTTCGCCAAAATTCTACCACACCCATCCAGTCAATATCACTTGGAGAAAATATTAGAAAACTTTTCGCAACCACGAGCGGTTCTCCTCAAGCAGCCCGTATAATCAGAATCAAATTTATTCCTGTACAAATTAACATGACACCTCATGCCGCCTCGTTAGCCGGGTAGAAATATGCGATTCACGATATGGGGTTAACTTCTATTCGCCCTCTTGTAGACTCTACATTCAGCAAGGTCAGAGTGAGAGGTTCAAAAAATTGCCCAAGTGAAATTCCCACAAGGACTGAAGGGGGGAAATCGAAATATTCAAAACATAGCCACTGTATACTTCGTCGTGAAATTTCATCGAATAAATACATTTTAACGAACCCTTCGTACATTCCCGGGGTGTGGAATATCATCCCATTTGTCTGCGTGATCTCGATCTCGTCGAATCGCGTCAACCCCCCGGCGAATCGTTGACCACTTAGAAGTGATCGATTGCGACAGGGCCGAAGTTCCAGTATAATATTATACGTAGATCCAATATATCAAGTGTCAATGTAAAGCTGAAATCATTTCCCATCGTTTTTCCTCCATACATAAATATCGAATCAACTACGCCAGCTATACGATGTACGTATACTGAATGTAAAATTTTTAAGGCTTGCTGATTTCAAATTAATTTGTCAGCCCAATGGAACGGACAGATTTCTACACTCGTGAACCTCGACTAATGAGAAAAAAAATCTCGACGCAGTCACGTTGTAATTATTTTCGTAATTGATGACAGTTATATACGGGAATGAATTTATTACCGTTTAATAATTCCATGAATCAGTTTTTGTAGGACTTCAAATTGTTTTAATCAGAATTATCTCTGCATGAGCATGTTTTTTCCATCAAATTATTAAATTGAAAGATCCAGCGATCTTCTTCAAAGATTGTATAATTTGTTCATATTTCTACGGAGGATGTAACGCATTCATAGATCATCATCTAGCTGCGCCTGAAGCTCGTCTCGAGAGTTGTACAGTTAAATTATCATCCCATTATACGAATTAGCAAGACAGACGTAACATCCAATATATTGTATCGTATATGAACGCGAGCTTACGGAAAAGACATCTTCTTCCCCGCAGGTAGATATATTGTAAGGTGTAACGCGACCGCGTGTTAATGAAGGAATTTCCAGGCTGTCGAAGGAGGGAAAATGAAGAGGGAGAGAGAGGAACGGGACGAGATTTGAAAAGCAGAAGCGAAGCGGTCGGGCTGTAATTCGCTAAGCAGCTGCTCCTGTCCCGATATGCACTGTATTAACGGCATAATATTATGCTGCACCACGTACTTACGTCAAGCAAGCGGCGTGCACACCGATACTCGCACATGCCTTCCTGTTTTACTTGATCCTAGCCTATACGGGGTTTGCCAAAGCTCGCTCGCCGCTGCTGATACTTATAGGTATACATATATAAATACAGCCGGTACACTCGCAGCTTGCAGGATTATGAATTATTGAAAACCCAGGCACCGTGAGTGCATCATTTGCTGGCGTACATGCTTCTGGTAAGTACTTTTGGAATGGGCCTGCAGGTGATTGTATTGAAATAATTTTTCCCGAGTCCCGTACCTACCCACAACAGGTCTTTCGATTATTGGGGTTTCATCGCGGAGGCGTAAAAGCGAACATGGAAAAACCGTATTTGCACGCACGCTCGATGGTCGATTTAATTTGCTGCAATTATTTGCATCCAGCGATGCATCCGGCTTCGCTTTGTTGATCAATTTCGTATTTCGCGTCCTTTTTTTCCATCTCTGTTTCCGATTTCGTTATAGGCGCAATCACACGTCGACTTCGAGGCTTATGCCATGCCTTGCACGAACTGTCTCTCGCGTTGGTACAATATTCCAATATCCGAAATGTAAGTGATCGGTTCTTTTGTATGTATAAAAGGGTATTTGCGTTAGAAATTCTGATTCTTATTTCAATGTTCAAGAAGGGGGGATTCAAGGGCTCGGTAAGTTCCATTATTGATATCTCCTTGGAAAGTATATTATTATAGGTAGATGGAATTCGTTGACGGCGCAGAAAAGCAGCGGCTCGCCAAACTTCAGAAAGACTGCGACTGCTGCGAGATTATCCTAAATATTGAACGACTCGTATATGTAACATCGATACCGCGACTGCCGAACAATATAAGTATACATATATCCCCTTGTCACGAGTGTCCAAATACATTTCTTTTTTCCATTGTTTTTTCCCCCTCCCGGAACATCAACAAACGTATCAGAGATTTGATCAAGCAACTTATACGATCCCGCGAGATCTAGTTTCGAATTTGATTAACTCGATTCGAGTCGACGAGGTAATTCCCAAGAGTTGTTCGGGCTTGGCTGTATAGAAATAGCGGGTTAGTCAAGAGGTCAAGAGGTTGGCTCTCGTCATAAGGGTTCCGCGTCTCGAAATACCTGAGAAGTCTGATCAGTGGACAGGCTCTCTCAATTGATCCTGAGAATCTCTTGAGAAGATTACCAAGCGCGTGCTACCGTAATACAGTCTGGTAATCAAGTGTTGAGACGAGCACGCGAGTAGTTGGGGAAGCAGGGTGCAAGGCGCAGGTTGGCCGTGGTTATCTTTGATGTACCGGGATTATCGACGAAGATTGCGACGCGTGTCAGAATTATTAAAATCCATCAATTTCGCAAACGGGGGTAAACGGCAGAAGAAATAAACGGATATAACGAACGAATCGGCAAACGAGATGACTCAGCGGAGGGGGATTGAGGTGAAAATTTGCACACACGTTCGAGAGTTGCAGGGTATCCTAAAATCTACATGTCGGCTTGAGTAAAATTTTCGCACGCTCTTTTTTGACGGAGATCAAGATTATTGAAAAAATTTCATAACAACGGTCAGTCAAGGCTCCAAAAGAGGGACTACGGGCTTTCAACTTGACATGTGCCGTGTACCTTGTACGTGCGATAATTTGTGACGAGTGAATTTCTGCGAGAGTAGAACCTCCAAATATCCAAACCATGCCAATTTTCGCACCAACGGACAAGCGATTCTCTGACCAAATAGTAATCAGAGAATGTGTCCGAAGGATTGTGACGGATGGGTGGACTCTGACCAATTGCTAAGTCAACGAATACGGAGAAACGGTCCCTTCGCCGTACATTCGAGTCTAACCTTTGAAGATCTCGAACTGAGCAAAGGTGCGATATACAAGACGCGAAGTCAAGAACCCGAGGGCTTGTCATGTGGTCAAAGCCTCCTACGTAGGTAGATCAATGGGTTATGTACGTTTGTATTTTTGATAAGAAGATAATAATAAGAAATCACATCAAAATCTGATAAAAAATTGATGATGAGAACAGAAGTCTTTTCCAGCGAAACGAGAGGAAAGAATAACAGAGCAAAATACAATACGGAAACGAAATAAAATTGAAAAGGGAAGAAGGAAATGTTGGATGAAAATGTATGCTCGGTACATATCTGATCAGGTTACGTTATTCTTAAGTCGTTGAACCGTAAGATTTTGACCGCAGAATTTTTTCCTGCCTCACATTCTCCGAATGGAAAGCCATTTTATTAGGGCCTCTTATGTGCACATACATAGCCCCGCCATTTACTGCACATGTACATACGATATGTATACATATCGCGTATATAATGGAAAAAGATTGTTTGTGAAGGGTGTATGATTTGCTGAATAGCGAAAGTTCAAGACTTGGGAAATTTCTACACGAGGTTGGTGAAATCTTGGCGTCAACCCTCTTAACCTTAAGCCTAAAGTGGCACCAGTCAACGCTTTTGCCCGGCCATTGTTGCCTGAAGAATTTTATCGACCGAGTACCATCTAACAATAAACTGTCAAACCAAACCAAGTTTCGCCATTATCCATTAACCTAATTAGGTCGGATTCAACAGTATTGGGGCTTTGCCACTTTCGAAACTTCCCCTGATCTAACTTGGCATCAAGTTCACGGCAAATAAGTAAACTAGCCGCAATCGAGCCCTGGTTACCAGGCCGCGTCTACCTAACCTAATGCCCGCACGATGCATAAATTACGTCGGTTATAAACGCGTTATACGCGTTGGAAATGTGGGCGTGAAACTGCGAACTAAACGTAAGCCTGAACTTCTGCACTGCATTACGTGCATATATGTATACATGTACAATGTACATACATGCAGGCAAAGCTACAACCGGCGTTACATGCATCTCCTACGATTACATACCTACACCGCGAGATGCGATACTAATTGTCAAGGCTCCAATTTCCATAAACACTGTGGAAGCGGCGAAATCCTTTACGGCTCCGTCTGTGACGCTCTCATTTTTTACATCCGGCGAACTCGAGTCGGGATGTTTGGAATCTGTGATTTCGTATTCGTCACTGCAGAAGCGTGACTGATCGAGATTTGAAGGGGTCGGATTGCAAGCTTGATAAATGACGGTAAATTACCGGTAGAATGATGCAGGGTGGAGGATGTATAATTGTGTCATCCCGCGAATCGTTTCATCCGTTTCCTGTGCAGATGAGTAAGAAACGCTTCATTACTACTTTCTCTCCCTCCCTCCCTCTCTCCCTCCCTCTCACTCTCAACATATGATATATGATTATCTTATTTTTCAAATGTCAATGTATTACGACTCATACATGTATGTTCCTTGTAGGATTAACTCATTAGTTTACTAGGTTTGTAGTACCACCCTGATAGCATGTGTTCTTTAATAAGGCTGTTACATGTTTCTGTTTCTTACGTTCTATCGAGAGCTCAACATTGTAATGTATTGTTGTCCTTAGGGGGTACCTTGCCCCAGGACATTTTGAATAAACGCTTCTCTCTCTTTCTCTCTCTCTCTCTCTTTTTCTCTCTGTCTCTCTCTCCCTTTCTGTTTGCACGGGGTTCAAATATTCGCCGAGAAACTGCTGTGCAGCCGAAACTGTGAAACTGATGACAATTCACGAAACGCGGTACGTGGTTTCGTTCTTTTCTTTTTTCTTCCATCTTTCTTTTCTTCGCTTTCCGAATTACCTCGCAGGGGAAGCCGAGTCCATATTCGCGGCTACGCTTCGGAGCCAGCGGACAGTAAGTGGAGCAGATCTGGGAAGTGACGAGGAGAAATGGTGAGATACGGTAGTCGCTATCCATAATGGGGACGCTATACACGGCTGCACGTACACAAGTGTGTATAACGTCTATGCAGGCGAAGGTCTGCCAAGCCGGGCTGCCTACGTTCGCACAAACAGAGGCGAGGTTTGCCACAGCCGGGTGTAAAGATGAGGATTCGAGCTGAAACGAAATGTTTGCACTGGCTATTCATTACCCTGGCCTCAGGCAACCGTCTTTTAAACCATTCAAGATATTTCAGATGTAAACTGTTTCGCCCTTTTTTTATCTCATTCATTCCTTCCTGAATTACCGCCCGAGAGAGCTCGGCGCTTCGTATTTTATTCCAGAAAAGAAGGAATATGCGTATAAAGGTATATAGCGCAACTCGATTCACATCGCGTCGTGATTAAGGATTGTAGGATTGAGGCTGAATGCATATGCATACATATACAACGTGCGAGTGTACATAAGTATATAGATATACATATAATATGAGCATAACGTTGGAACGATTTTTTGTCTCCATTTCCTAGTTACTATACACTGAAGTATAATTATCACGACGTCGATAATTTTGCAGATTTTATCACGTGATACCAGAGGTGAAAAAACCTGCAGCACGGAACGGAAGAAAAGCATACGTCTGATCTTTTCATGCGGTAGAGTGTTATACGTATACGTACGTATTACAAACATAATATATATGTATACGGGTCTACATTTTTGAATAAAAGTACAACCCGTACCGACGCGACGTTCCTATATATATATATACATATATAAAGGAAGTAGCGGGGCTGCATGTTTGCCCGAGAGTCATTCGAAACCACGTAATCAAACAAACCAACGTAGCGTAACAATACACACCACCCTGTCTCACACAGCACAAGCGTCGAGGCGCCGCGCATCACCCAGTGTACACTCGGTGGTCGGCAGATGGGACCCACCCCCACCCCCACCCCCGCCGTCTGCGCTACTCGCCAACCTTCAATATTGACCCTATATTCCAGTTCAAATTCACATACCTCTGTAGCGCCCGATTGGCAGCTCCTACTTTCGGACCTGCACACCTGTACGTGGCACGTGCACCGGTTGCGAGTAAATCGACACCGAGTATGATTCGCGGACAGATTGCGCCGAAATCAATGCGCCTGACGTGGTTATTCATTAAAGGGACAGGTGTGTCGGGAAGGGCAGTGCAAGCGAGGCGGTTAAACACCCGATCCGCGGCACAAGGTGCGCCGCTTGCATATAGGTACGTATATAGAGGACTATTAGGTATATGCATGTATCCATCCGACCCGACGTCAGATTAAATCCGAAATGGAAAGAAAGTGTGGGATTGGTTGGTACGGAGGACGGAGTTGGGGATGGGAAATAAAATATACGGTGGGAATATATATGGAACGTTTGCGCGATAAGGGAGGAAACATAATAGGGAACCCCTTCTACCGGCATAGTTAACCGGCTCCATGAAAAATACTAATGGGAAGAGGTCATCGTGGAGGAGAAGTAAATTTTGCAGGTGGATGCTGAACACAAAAGATAAGGGCGGCGGTGGTGGTGGTGGTGGTGGTGGTGGTCGCGGATGGCGCGGCCTGGGCGCCGATGCTGGTGGTCGTAATATGTGAACCCCGTTCTATCCTTCCCTAACACACCCCAATAGATTCGGATTTGCTTTCAGATGGAAGGCGAGCCTAGAATACGAGAGTTCCGCCCGATACAGTCGCGGCCGTCGAGCCGTTACCCCGTCAGTGATTTATCTCAATCCCATTGCGAAGAGGAGGAACCCGCCAATCCTTGACGATAATAACTGGATACATGTATATGTACACCTAACCGAAGATAGTTTCAGAATTACTCGAAGGAACGAGATTAATTCATTTCCTCGAGAGGACCTTTCACCCCCTCCGAGGACCCCCGACCCTCGGCGAGCAGCCCCGATTCCCTCCGATCGTCAAACCGAGTCGACCCGAGCCATGACACAGTATTCTTCCTCCGCGCCTTCACCCTTCGTTTACTCTCGCTGCTTCTCCGTAGTCATTCGATTAGTCGATATTTTCAGCTCGTTGATACCATTATCTCTTACGGGGTTTCTGATGGGATTCACTTTTTCGATCTTATACTTCGTCGCCGGGGATCAAAGTATCGCCTCGCCGGGGCGTCGTATTATTATACGTTGCATGTCGATGTGCGAAATTGAGATTTTAGCACGAGGAAATTTGCATCGATATACTTGGACATGTATTACAGATGCGTAAGAGACTCGTTAAATAAACGAACTAACGAAGGACAGAGAACAATGATGAAAAACTTTTCGAATATAAATCACCGACGAAAGCGTCGTTTTGGGGACTTATTTTTAGCAGCCGCGACAGTCGTTGAAAATTGCACCGAGGCGAGCCTTAAACATTGCCGTCTTTATTTTTCATAATTAAAATCACACCGAAGCTGAGATTTAATTTCACTCTCATAATTTTTCCAGCCCGGTCGGCTGGCAGCTCGTTGAGATTCCGACCACAACCTGTCGTATAAATCTGCAGGAATATAATTTTATAATATGAAAAAATTCCAAAGGGATGTGCCCATAATTTAGTTTCGAACGGAAAGGGGCGTTAAATCTTGACGCTTACTTTTTATTTCCTTTCTGTTTCGTTGAATCTGTGTATTTATACACACTCAATCTCCGCCTCGCTGACAAATTCAAACGATGACACGATGACACGATGTTAATTGCATCAAAGCGAGATACATTATAACTTGCACCTAGGCTTGCGCCATCCGTGAAGTCTGTATAACCCAACTTCGTACTTGCATTACAACTATAACTAAGTCGGCGGAGAGAGAGAGAAAGTCTAGCACATTACTTCCCACTAGAAAAGTTTCACCAAGCGCAATTGGAAGTAGCAAAGCAGGATGCAAATCGCGCGAAAAAGTTATCCGCGAGTACCTGGAGCTAGGAAGATAGGACGAGCTGGCGAACCGCGCGACGTTTGCGATTTAGGTTTCCCAGGGCGTATTGCGAAGTTTCAAATGTTTATACGATTCTTTTTAAACTGCACACTTTGCTTGCGGACCCGCTGTAACGCGATAAATTCAGTATTGAATGATTGAAAAAACGAGGAATTCGAACTGTATGAAATGCGAAGGAATGATTCGATTCATTTGAAAGAGGTATTCGCTTAGTTTGTTTCTCTTTTCTTTTTCTTCCGGTGAACATCTCGCCCCCAATTTTTTCCGACCATGGTATAGGTGAAGAAGAACAGCAATTGGATGTTCGGATAATGAAAAATAGAAATAAATAGAGAGAAATTGATCAGTTTTTCACCCAGTTGGAATATTAAAGGGGAAATCCATTCGGCGGCTAACATTTGTCACGAAATTTTTTCGACACAGTGAAACGCGATGAAATGATGAATGTTGATCAAATGTCCTCTGTTATTACTGTACGTACATTCAGATTGTACCTTTCTCGTCGAAATCGTTGCATTTACGGGGACAAAATAACCGGACGAATGCATAGTTCCTCTTCCCTTTAATTTTTATTTTCCATTGGAAATGTGCTATTGAATTTAATCCACATTCCACACAGGACAAAGACGCGATTCGCCGATACCTAATACAAGTACATTAAGCATGAATCCCGCCGGTATTGGACACGTTCGACGGGGAAGAAGTCCGGGGAGTACAGGCGGTCGATCCCCTCCCCGGATTGGCCACGGGATAAACGGGCTTCGCCTTGGATCTAGCCTCGGACGTTCGGTCGAGCTGCTCGAAATCTGATCGTTGCTCAGTAAGGGTCCGTCGGTATCTGGATGCCTAGGAAGAACGGAAGAAGAGCCGGCCGGATAAACCGAGCGGTCAAGCTCTGTGGACAGTGATCCGCATAAATGGCAGGAAAATCAGATAAAAGGTACTCGAGTCGTGTCTAGATCTAGACGAGACTGGAGGTCAGCTTGATCGAGTCGAAATTCGAGCCACTTTCTTCACCCTCGACGAACACCGTTTTTGGTGTATCTGGATTGAGTCAGTCATCATCGCTTCACAAGATGCGAGTCTACGAAGGCCGAAGTGAATTCAATAACGATTCGCCGTACGATAATTGGTGGAAATTATAGAAGTTGTCAAAGGTTTGAAAAAAGTGCTAAAAGTGTTTCCCGCGGGCGAAATAAGAGGGGAAAAAAGAAGATCAACGATATCCAGTGAATCTGCACACCTTGAAAGCAAATTGATTCGAATGTCGATGGGTAGAGACGCGCGTCTCCGACCGTCGAGAAGATGGGTTATTAATTTGGCTCGTAAATCAGAGAATCTAAGCGTGGTGCAGCCATTTCGGTAGCTCAGGGTGCACGGGAATCGAATCGCGGTCCCCGAGGTGAAAGCCCGCAAGGGTATGAGAGGCGAGAGGAGAGGAGAAGAAGCAGAGGGTGGCGAACAACCACCGCTTGTCGGTATTAGAGCCGAGCTGTTTATTCGCCCATTTACGGTCGACGCCGTTAATATCATAAAGCGCAAAGAAACGCGCTGCCTTATTGCCCTGCTGGTCTTGCTGCGCCTAAAACAAGATAAATTTATGCATTCACTTAGCGGTTTGCATGTAGCAACTCCGAGCCACGCGACACGAGGCGACGCGCGTTTCTAGGAGGCGAGGTACGTGCGGCGACTCGACGCCGTCGTCTCGAGGAAACATTTTTCCGCTTATGAAAACGATATCCCAGCAGCTCGTACGAGGAACGAGGAGGTGAGAGAGAAAAAGAGAAGTCGTGCAGCCTCCCCTCGGCCCCTTTGTTATATCATGGTGACGTGAATGGGCCACCGTTACCCGCCTCGACGTGTTTTCCATGCGGTAATTTTTCCTCAAAAGAGAAATGCGGCAGGCGGTTCAATGCCTGACGACAATTCCGCACCGGCTCCGACCCATTTTTGGGTACAGGTGCGCCAGCTCTTGGACCACCCAACTAGCTCACGACAATGCACGCTTGTTCCGCTATTCTCCAAGTCCACGGAATGATAAGAGCGAAAAGGCTGACCGGATTCGAATAATCGAAAAGCCTCGTTTGCACCGACGCGAAGCTGCTTCCGAAGACGAGGTTAATATCTTGACGAAGGTTATAATACCGGAAGGCTTCGCCCGCCTTGTCTCCGTTCTTTCGGCACGCATGAGGCAAGGGCTTCAAGCGCGAGAATATCCCAAGAGTGAAATTCCCTGTACAGGGTCCAGGAAGCCCCGAGGAGAGGATATCCTTATGTATACCTTGAATGGGATCCCTGTCACAACGATTAGTCACGAATCTTCAAAGTAAACTCCTCTGATAAGACTTTGCAAGCTTAACAAGCCGGGAAAAGTTAATCGGATGCCTTCGGAGGGTTTAAGCTATTTTCGCTAACCGGAGATTGTAAGGTTGACGAAAATCGCCGATGAAATATGCGATTGAGTGAAATTTAATGCGTTTTATCAACGCCCGCACTCTTTGTGAACGGAAATACTTTTAGTCTTAATCGATCGAACACGCGTAGGCTGAACATTCCCGAAACCCTGAGATATTCGACTGCGCACTGATCGTATGACGCGTTGCATGGAAACTTCTTTCAAGTCCATGGTAAGGAAGCTGTGATTAATTTGGCAAATAACCTCTTACATCGTCGTCGAATGAAATGTATTTCAATTAGGAATAGCAGCGATTTCAAGTTGAAAGCTAACGTTGTTACTCCAGCACGCGATTCAATTTTGGAATCGGTCGTCCGCTAACTAATTGTACCAATTCACTCAGTGCGGGTCGATAAATTGCGAAGTAAAAAAAGGATTACGTGAAAGAATACTGGAAGAGACGAAAAAAAAAGAAAGAGAGTTATATGTAATTAAAGGTAAACAAAAGGGATTTGTCTTTAGTTAAATTTCTTACTAATCCGCAGGTGGATTTTTTGCGGTGGTAACAACAAGAGAAGTACTTACACGCGGATGTACAACGAGGGGATTTTAAGAACTTTTAACCGAGGGCGTTTTCCATTCCAAGAAAATTGTCAGGAGATTAACGCGATAAAACAATACTTTGCTCGCAAGTAACTTCGAAGTAAATCGGAATTGTATAAACTGCCGGAGCAACTGCCGCGAGGAGCAATAAAGTTTGGAGTAAAAAGTTTAAAACAATAGCCGGCATATAAATCACTCGTTGAATATAATCGCCTTGGAATTGTCTAGATACGTGTACACGTTTACAAACGCCTATATGTATAACATGTAGTGCAATGTATAATGCATTAGGATGTTTCAGGAAAAAATAATTTGAGAATTTCCACCGTGGCACTCTCTGAAATGTTTATTTAGGTTTTGAAGGAAAATTGAAAAGACGAGCGGTATACGTCACGTCTAATTGGAATATGTAGCTCGTTTAATTTTTCACTTTTCTTCACACTTTCAATTCCTACCGGGTTTCGGTCTCAATATGTATTCGATCATGCGCGGGCTTGTGTTCCGCATAGCGACAAGCTCTGAGAAGGTGATAGTTACGGTTTACTTCGTCCGCACTTGTCTAATACGTGGTGACCATCTAGTATAAAAACATTGACCGTCAAAGCAGAAGACCGATCGTGGCGTAAGCCGGGACAGCTGACGTTTGCAGCTCGGAATGTAGACATTATTTACAAATATTATCTTATCTGCAAACATCAGGGTCAAAGTTTACGCCACGACCGGTCTTCTGCTCTGACGGTCAATGTTTTTGGACGAGGTAGTCACCACATATTAGACAAGTACGAATGGGGTAAACGTTACTATCTCTCTCTTCCGCTGATGACTGCACGGAATACAAGTTCGCACGAGTTGAATTAAAAATACGCAGATAATAATCAAAGATAAGCATCACGTTTCCGGCCAGGCGCATGAAAACACATTATATATAATGTACAATGCAAGAGGTGTTTCACTGGAGCAAAAATTGACACTATCGCAGTGTAATTACGGTGATCACGAAATGATTTCAAATGATATCGACACCATGATCCCTTGAGTGAAACATCCCTTGGCGTAGTGAAAAGGAGATGTGCTTTCTTCGATTGAAGCATGCTTACCCTGTAAAAGAGTTCGCTACATATTCCCATTACCGAAGCCTAATTCGTCCCAACAGCTTAGCGGAAGAATCGATCAAGGAAAATTCATTCCGAGACACGATATCGAAAAGTTCGGAATATAGCGGCAGCGCGATATAGTCGGAGGACGAAAAAGGGAGGGGAGAAGAAAAAAATAACCTTGTCCCCAATCCGCGTCACGTGTCACATACAGACGTCGAAGGTAACGTGCAATTTATATCGGTTTATAAGGGGCAGTTCGAATACTACGTAGCTCTGAAAGAGGGTTACGTTATCTTACGTCACCTTTATTTTATTCAAAATTCAGTGAAAAATATGAACAAGATGAAAAAAAAACAAACAAAATTAATATGAAGAGATCCGGGTGTATTTCAGGGGGTTGAGGCATCCAATCAATTCCATTTATCATGGAATGACAATCGGCTATGATGTTGCTCGGGAAGAATTCAAACGCGGAGTATCTTTGACAAGTACCTTCTGCGGGGGGTAGGGACGGGAGGAGAGATGAGGGAGGCTTCTTTGTAATGTATCTAATACCATCGGAAATGTCTGACGGGCGAGTCGCATGGGTTGCTATTTAAATATATATACATACTCGCATATAAAAGCCGAAGAGCGGGCGAAGGAAAGTTATGAAAATTGGCACTTCGCGTATTACTTGAATGTCCTCATGCAAGTGAGTTAGTTACGCGTTTTCGTGTGCACGCAGACGCCTAATTGAACGTAGGTAGTATGACGTAGGTGTACCTCAGCTAATATCAACTCGAAACTTGTAGCTGGCTCCAAGTGTCATTTCAGGCCCGTAGTGGAATTAACAAGCAATTTCCAACTCTGGAGAGAGGAGGACGGTATCCGTCGGAGTTAAGAGACACCGCTCCTGCACAGATCCGTATAATTAATCACGTACACATGGTAACTCTAATCAGGAAGTGCAACGCTTCGATGGTTTTAGATCCGCGCCTTGAGCCCTGTATCGCAGCGCGGAGTCTAAACTTGATGATTAGATCGTTACCGCCGAAATTCTTCAGTTCCAATTAAAGTCGAATCAACTTCTTTAAGTCGTTTTCGCGCCTCGTCGAACGACTGTAGGCCAACCTCCAGGTACGGAAAGAATCTCTTGGCCATCTCTGACCCGTTCAAAAAACTTTCACGAATGATGTTACGAGAGTGAGTTTCAAAGTTCCGGAGAAGAGTGTTTGTTTTCCTTAATTCCCATTATTACGCCGTAAGCTCGCTTTTTTTTTCTTCCGAATCGACTCTTCAATGATAATGCGGCGCTAAAATGAGTACACAACGATATATATTACGGGTCTTTACTGATTGCACCGAGACGTGTTGGCTACGGCAATTCTGTCCAAGAGCAAAGATATATCGAAAAGTTCAGAGGGTTTCGCCAAGCTTTGAGCGGCACGACACAAGTCCGTTAAAATCAATGTTAAGAATAATCGAAGAGCCAGTGACATTTGACGTACGTCATTCCATAAATGAAATCTTACATCTTACCGCATTCTCTTGACATCGCTGATAATTGAGTTTCAGTTGTCTTCCAGACTGTTCGGGTCAAGATTTTTGCCTGCCCTTTTGTACATAGAATTTGGATAACTTTCTGTAAATATTTATTTTTGTACCAGCCTTTAAGGTATGACGTAGATTAGACATATTTTTGCTTGTCTTTATTGCCGTCTGCCGCCATTTTCCAGCAACCAAATCAATTAATTTTTTTTATCAATTAATTTTTTCAACCCTTCGCGTCCGTCCCGCCGCGCTATGCAGCACTGGCTGCCAAACAGACTTCCGAATCAATTATCAGCGATGTTAAGAGAGTGCGGTAAGATGGAAAATTTTGTTTATGAAATGAGGTGAGTCAAATGGCCACCAACTCTCAGTCTACAAGTCGTCGTCAAATTTACGATTCCACCTCTCAGCCAGAAAGTGCGAAAAGTGGATCGCTACACTGATTAACTCTGACAAATGGGAGGAAATACAGACACTTTCGTGAATGACTGAATAAATCTGAGCAAATTTAGGCTGAGGTATTCTCGTGGTGTTCACTTTAATTTTTGGTTCATCAACAATAAAAATGAACGAAATATTGCATCATCGTTCTTCAAATCGATATAAGTACTATAACGATATATGTAATAAATTTTTGATCTCGTTGGATATAATGATATCATAATGATAATGATGATAATGATAATATAACGATATAATGACTCGGATTTCGGGCGTTTCATATCGACTGTGAGACACGTGACATTATGATTATAAAGTAAAGTATGTTTTAATTGCGTCCAAATAATTAGAAATCTCGACAAAAAGATTGAGTTTGTTAATCTTACTTAAGTGAGTTTAAGGGGGCACGAAGCTTTGTTCGTTTTATTGCTACGTATTTTTTTCATCGTTGGCTCGCTGTCAATTTAATTCAATTGAAACAAAAAAAAAAGAAAATGGCTACTACGTATAAAACGAATCGCTACTCTTAACCGCGGCTTGTCAAAGTTACTTTATACTACCCTCTTGAACCTCTGCATACGTACACAAAGACACAACACGTGTACACTAGAGGGGGAATCTACACCGTAGACGATGCGAGCTATCAAGGCAAAGTAACCAACCGATAAACGTTCGGCCAATTAGCGAAAGCCAGGATCTGTACTTCGTTCGGTGAAACTGTACCATTTAATTGTTCCTGTTCAAAGGCGATTTATCTAATTATCTCCCTCTTTGACAACCGTTTTTTTTTTTTTTTCCCCTCATACTTCAACTTGCTCGATTCTTCTGTTTTTTACATTTATTTCGGGGGTGCGCGGAGAGGTCTGGATTTTTTTTTCTCTCTCTTCAACTTTTTTCGAGTTACCCAACCACCGAGAGCTGCGTCCGTCTGTTGCAGTTACCGGTCGATACCCCCGACGTCTCCAACCCCTTGCTGCTCGAGCCGGCCATTTCATTGTGTAACTATAGCAACGCACTCGCAACGAGAAATTGTGACCACTGCTCGACGGGTTTAGTTGGATATAATAACCGTGAGAGGACCATCTTCAAATCCATCCACCCTGTGCCGTATCTCATCCAAGGGGCATATGCTTCTCGTACACGCGTTTGTTCGCGGGGGGGTGGATGTAAACACGTTGTCGAGGAAATCTCTTTGGTCGTCTGACACGCGCCGCGGGGTTTTGCACGCGAGTTCGCAACGCATAAACCTGCGGTAATAAAGTGTCCATCTCGTTAATTACACGCCTGACTTGCACGCAGTCGTCAAATAACGTATTATAGGATAGTAATTATAGGTACGTCCAAAGGAGAGCAGAGAGATGTCATAAAAAGCTACTGGGTTAAAAATATTACATATTATATGTTATAGCAAACGATCGACAAATATACGACAAAACAATTTATACGTGGCTAAAAAAATTATATATGTATACGGATAATCACAAGTTCTCCGTACGGACGTTTTATATTCTTCGGTAATAAATCGACTGAACGGCAGGGATTACGGTAAAACCTATAGCGATATGAGTTTATCGAAAAACTTTCAAGGAATGCAGAAGTTGATCTGAAACTTTCTCTATTTTAATAATGTACCTAGGTAAGAAAAAATGCCCTGCGTGTCGTTACGTATGGATAAAAACTCGGTTAGCATCGTCTACTCCGGTCACGATGAGGTCACCGTTGGATTAGCGTGCCCCGAGCCGCTAACCCGGGTTAAAACCGAACCCTCAGCTTGTCATTTTTCAACCTTGATAACGGGATGGAAAAGCTATATTCAAAATCCGCCAACATCCCGCATAATTTCAACCTCGACGTTTATAGTTGTGGGTTCGTTAACGCAATCGTGACTGCGGAATTTAAATTGCATGTGACCGTGCAGTAAATGCTTATCGGAGCGTTACATACGGGGCTCTACGTTCGAGATAGTTTCAGCGCATCAACGAACGCAGTTTCGAATAAAGCAACGCGGTGCAGTGTAATGGGCAAACAGTTTT
This sequence comes from Neodiprion virginianus, assembly GCF_021901495.1. Lineage (NCBI taxonomy): Eukaryota > Metazoa > Arthropoda > Insecta > Hymenoptera > Diprionidae > Neodiprion > Neodiprion virginianus. Next base: position 31,394,529 of record NC_060879.1, read on the forward strand.
GCCGGCGAAACCGTTTAAACTGTAGAAGCTCGTTACCTGGCGTTGAGCAAACGTGACGCGTGGCTACCAATTGACAAATAAACCTTACCGATCGCGTATCGCATGAGGTATTTCGATATTACGGTATTTATACTGTCGTTGGTAGGGCGGATATTCCGGGCCGAGGTTCAAATACATTATTTACTTATTTAGGTACATAATCATCTATGATGAATAGTGGTCAAGTTTCTTTCAACACCGTGTAGCTTTCAACGTAACAAACATATTTGAAATAAAAAAGATCAAAAAGTAAGCCAGAGGTTGTGTTTTCTTTTGAACTACCTAATCGAATCGTGTGAGACATAAGCGAGTAAATTGAGAATTAACCCTTTGAGGGGCAGTGAGACGTATACGTCCCGCCTGATTAGTCTCAGTTTTTTTCATATTTCTAATATATTTTTGCACTTTTTATACGCGCGTAAACACTTTTTAGGCTCTCGACTGTCTGAGGCATAAAAATTTCAGGCAAAATTGTGATAATTTATTTATTTATATGTTCGTTATGAAGAATTAAAGCGAAAAAATTCGTTTTTTCCTAAAAAAAAATCAGTGTTTTCTTGTATACCGTAAACAGGCCAAGGCTCTGAAATTTTTTTTTACCTATTCTCTATGCATATTTTTAAAATATACATATTTTTCCCAGAATTTTCCGTATGCTAGTTTTTTGAAAAAAAAAAAATAAAAATTTCTACCGAAGAGATCAGCTATGATTTTCGAAATTTGTTCAGTAGAAAAATGTCCCTTTGAAGGGTTAAGGCAACAACGAATCTGTTTATTATTTCGAACGAGGAAGTGCTGGTACTAAAAATAGTGCAATGGCGCAGTTGAAGTTTATACTCGGTAACGCAAATTCACGAAATCTGTGAGTAAACTGAATTTCACCACCGCGATGGTGGTTCGTGATGGGGAAAGGGGGTGGTTGACGGGCGGCAGCAGTGATTTAGGTTGGCTAAGCTATCGGTGGGTATCTTCTTTCCGCTCTCGGTGAATTAACCCGAAGTCAATTCTGGAAACACACCCGAGGGTCACGAACTGTTCCGGACTGCTCCCGAAGCTTGGCGTTATCGGATTATCCCTGTATATTATACAACAGTAGCGCCCTAAAAGCGACGGACCGATCATCTTCTTGTTCCCATTGGCAAACACGCACGATGGCCGTATTTCGGCAGCCCTCGAGAGCCCCGAGCATCGGCAATTCAACTTTCACTCCCGTCCTGCGACTCTGTTTTAATAACTTTTTTTTTCCAGCACAATGTGAACCAAGAACGACGGACATCATGCAGACGACGACGGGTACTTTTCAGGGGATGGATTATAATCGGAGTGGAAGATACGACGGGAAAGGATGGAGGGTGGAAAAAGATAAGAATAAAAATTGCATAACGTAATTACGTAAGAGAAGAGCGACCGAGGGACGGGCGGATCAGGGGGAATAAAAAAGGAGAATACGCCTCGGCGGCCTCGAGAATGTCGTGAAAAAATTGATGATGGCATGCGGAGCAAGTTCTGTATAATAGCGAGAGGCATCGGCTCGGTATTTCCGGCAGAGATTTAATTATTGCGCAATCATTCCGTGTGAATTTACCCGGCATTGTTCCTGACACGAATACATTATATAGGTTGTACTCATGTAGGTATGCTTGTACATGTGGTTCATCCGCTTGACGCCGAAGAAATTGCTCGTAGCACCCTGCAGGCGAGGTTCAAGGTATACGGAATCCTCGAAATGGTAGGAATGGAAGGCGAGTGAGTGGAAGTCGAGGGCCCGAGGTTGGTATCTACGTCGGGGATCCATAAACTAATTCCATTAACTCTCCGCAGGTCGTCGGATTAATGAATGACGTGCAGCTATGTAGGGCTATAGAGAAGAACGGGAATTGCCTGGACCAGCCCGCCGCTGCATCAAACCTAAGGCATTATGTACCTACGTACATATCGAGGTATAAATGGAATTCGCTTCGGTCTGAGGACAAACACGTAACTAAACTCCGTTCTCGCGATCAAAAGCAAACACTGCTGCAAATACGCATTGCGACGTATGCTTTTCACTCTCCGGCGCGTCGTGCGCCCTGAAAAACGTTCTCTCGGCCAATTTTACAACGTGTAGTAAAAATACGTTTGGGTTACAGCGTGCGGAAGAAAATACGCTTTTCTCAAGTATTGTGTAATCAACGTCGAGCTAAATCATCTTCCACGTAAAATGTATCCGCGAGGGAAATAGAAATTGTGGTTGAAAAAAGAAGAGTACCGCTACAATATACGAAAAAGAGTTTTAAAGGGGTTAAAAGTGGAATGTTTCTCGTTAAGCCCTTTTGTATTCATTTTTTTTTCTAAACTCTGGACGAAAACCATATAATACTGCGTAAAGGTGCAAGATGAGAATGAACAATTCGCTTTACCGTTACTCGCGTCATACAAGCGTTATACGTACGTATACACATGTACAATATAGTAATAGAGGTGCGAGAGATGGATTTGCGGGATAAGTGGATTTCTACAAAAAGTCTGCACCACCGCCGTTTGCAATGCGAATCGCGGCATGAACGCGTCCGCTGTTGTGCATGCAGCTCCGGAGATGATAACGTTTTCGTAAGTAGGGTGAGCCCTTGATAAATTCAATACGGCCTGCCTGATTCCCTACCCGCGGATGGTGGGATAGGTATGCTTGAATATAAATTTGGTCTTTAGAAATTTTCAGGCCAGTGGTACTTCCGGGAGTCTTGAACACGAATTCCTGCGAAAGCGATCCTTCTCGGATTCACCATATCCAACCGACATTACTTGCTTCATTTTTTCTTTACATTTATATTCTTTCTTCCTTTTTCTTCTTCTTCATCTTTTCAGGTCACCCTTCGGCAAACTTTATGTATTAAAGTTCAGGACTTTACCAGGAATTTTTTTTTTAAGACTGAACGAAAAGTACTGTTCGCCAATATGATAATTTTTTCGATCGAATGCTTCTGCATTCATTGCTAGCGAGTGAAACAAAAAGTAGATCCGGGTTCATTGAGTCAAACGTGATAGTGTATTTTCACGGAAGGAAAAATATTGTAGATTTTGCATCTACTGTGGTGAATTTATGGACAGCATTTTTCTGGAGTTGCATCTACATCAATTGTAGCAAGATTTGCAACTCCAATAATAAGAGTTACAAAACCAATAGTAAGAGTTACAATGTGCTTAAGTAGATATACCACAATTGATGTAGATTTCACTCCAAAAAAGTGGTGTATGCATATTCACATAGATACGGAGATGTAAAATCTACATCACATTTTTTACCGTGTGGTAAACAACTTTTCCAAACTATACACCAACAAAAAGTAAACATTTCTAAGTATGATTTCTAAAGCGACTATCGTACCTACACATTTTTGTACAAACTCCAATTAGAGAATAAATATGATTTTCCCTCGTTGTAAAATTTTCCATACTGGTAACGCATGGAAGTTGCACAAATTGTAATTTGATATAAAATCCAAGAGTTCGCGAAACTTGTTAGGTAACGTTACACAAAAGCTGAAGCCAGAAGCGTACATGCGATACCGATAAATTTTTCGGTACAAGCTCAAATAAAATTTGGATTATCAAATTTATTTTCAATTTCAACATCGTTATAAAAATTGCCTGAAACTGTTGGGTTTTTCGAAATTTACAAACTTCACGAACACCGCAGCCGGTTGAATTATTTTCTCGTATTATATATACTACGCACATCGCGTCTACCGCGGATATTTAGCTGTCAGGGGAGAAGAAGAACGGAAAATTGTCGAGACAGATGAGTGATTAACGGAAACTGAGTTTGATTCTCGGCAATTTCTCGGCGGTGCTGAGAGCTTCGTCGAGGTTCGGGCGGTCTGAATACGCGGATGAAATCCATCGGTGATCGGGAGGATTGCCATCGGTTCCCGGAGTGCTCGTGGCCCGTAAGGATGACCACCGCAAGCCTCATTTGCTCCGGGAAAATGATGCTTCAGGCGAAAATACTCTGACCGGATGGCGCGGACAGAAGGCGAAGGGTCGAGGGATTCGTCGAAAGTGAAAGTGAAAGTACTGTGTACGGTAGAGGGTATACCTACTTGGAGAATTAACCGGGTGAAACCGTCATACAAAAGTCAGCGAGATGTACGCGGCTTAGCCGGAGCTTTCCGATGCCGGCGAAAATCCAGGCGTACATTTCCGTTCGCGGTCGACGGTCCAATTATTGTCTCCGAACCGAACAAAGCTGAATACAAGCGGGCTAACAAAGGGAGTTTGTGGAGATGGTCGTTAAAGATGTGGCCGAAATTCCGGTGTCCTTTAACAAACGTGGAAGAGGGCAGGAGGTATAAATTCTCATTGTCAAACGAGACTCGTCGCAAGTTTTAATTTGATTTCGGTCAACGTGAGATTTGTGGGAAAGAGATTGGCCTTGGGAAGGAGGAACGAGAGGAGCGCAAATCCGACCCAATGATATCATGTCAAATCGCCAATTAATTAAATTCCTTCTTCTACTCCAAAGTTTTGTGATGCTCGGGTACATATACATATACATATATATATATATATAATTATACATATAATTGTATGTACACAAGAGCGGCTCATTACTGAAAATAAATGCCTGTCCAAATCTCCAATATCAAATGAAAATACTTCAAAATCCAGAACTCTTGTGGAATTCGGCGAGATAATCTGAATCTGCAACCGGAATCCGCTCGATAGAGTAAAGAACGTTGAGGCGAGGACGGGATTTGAGTTTCAAACGAAATTCCCTACCAGAGGTGGACTCCGGAGTTTCGGGGGACAACTTGATGTCCAGACTTTCTTATTCTACGTCCTTATCTCCAAATTGTCGAAACTGATTGGGAGAGGATGTGAAACCGGTATGGAATTTCAAGCTATTGTATATCAACACTTCGTGTTCCATCCGCACAGCCTTTCTTACGAAGTAATATAGAAAACTTGGCCACCGCGACTCGGTCGACCGCAGGTTTTATTTCCTATTTTTCAATCTTCGAAGGAAAAAAAGGAATGAAATAACACCAGAAAAAAAAGAACAAGAAAAAAAAAAAAACGTACGGAAAAACGAACATAGGAAATACTTTTCTCCAGTAGGAGACAGCCGCGGAAGTTGAAAAGAAAGTTACACGAGGCGCGTGATTTAGACGACTGTCAATAGAACTCAACTTTTTTCATGCTGTTAAAAAGAGACGAATATTCGAAGGAGCAAAACTATTATATGTATACATATATACACAATGTGTACATATTATATCTATAAAAATGTATCTAGGCATGTTTTAAAGACTGATACATAACTGATACTGCAGCCGATATCGCGGATCACTAAAACAGTTCACACAAAGCTTCGCTTTTTTCTAAATAACTGGAAGAAAATACGCATCAAATAATTCAATCGCTTGTGGAATTGTTTTTCCATTTTTAAACCGCATTGAATACTGGACAGTGGTTATGTACCGACGAAGTTTGGCGAGGATTCAATTCGCAGTCATTGGATATCTGCAAGTTGCTGTACGCGAATTACTATAAGAATCGAGAAAGTGTACTTTCGCAAGAATCACGATACCGGAACTAATTTTTCAACATTGTACAGTCGTGCTTGGTGTGAAATCGTAATGAATTATACTTATACTTATGGTTAAAGTAAAAAACGCAAGTATAACAATTTTTTCATTTATCTTCTCGCTTGCTTGACTGCCCATATATACTGTACTGATTACTACTTAGAATCGATGATTTCGAATTAAAGTAGAGAACCAAAATCGACCGGGACGATAAAGTCTGACTAGCACTTTTTCAGATAATAATGCTGTAGAGATTGATTTATGTGAAATCTAGTGTGAAGCAAGAAGGTTTGACGTGTAAAATGGAAAGAGTTTTATTGCCACTTTTAGATAAATAAAAAGCAAAATAAAAATAAAAAGTAAAATAAAAAATACACCGAAAAGGTGAGTATAGTAGGCTGTGGAAATTCGACAAACTGTGTGAGATGTTACACTCTAGGGACTTTTCACTTTTTCCCTTCCTCGACAGGAGATAAATAAATCCCACCCCTGCAAACATACGAACCCCGGACCTGGGGTGAAAATTGGCGCACGCACGGTCGAAACGCGTCGGAAAAAGCTCTAAGAAACATCCCGAAAGTATTTTGAGAGTATAGCGAGGGCCTTGCCGGCTGTCTCGCAGGCATTTTGTTTCGTAGGTGAAAGCAACACGGCTTGCAGCCGGTAACAGAAATATCTCCTTCTGCTTCCGTAAAACATATTTTTGGGTGTAATTCTAACACCATCGGACGTTGATCGGCAAAATTGGCGGATTTGACCTTCAATGCCGATTTTTCACAGTTTACATATGAAAGGTTGAACCTGTAGACAGGTTTTAGCCAGTGAAGGAATCCTGCGGCAGTTACGATCATTCCGAGCTCGATCGATCGCCGTTGGTTACGGAACGGTGAACACCGTAGCCAAAAATCGAGTCCATTATCGCCTTACCCAGGTTGTACCCGACTCGGAGTCTGGTACCCGAATACTATCAATATCTGTTTAACGCGTCGTTTATTTTCCGTGAAGTTGACAAACAAGGGTCGCGAAGAAGAAAATTATATTGAATTTAAGGACTTCGATACACGAGAGGTATTATTTTTTATTTATGTTTTATCTCTCGTTATTTCTCTTCCTCTCTCTCTTTTTCTTCCTTGGTAGGTTTAGCTTGAACTTTTCTTCTGGATTTGCATACATTCTTTCATATTTTTTCTTCATACAATTTCATTCCCCCAGAAGAAGCTGCCAGATATCATACTTGTTGAAAGAATGATGAAGTTTTCGCCAAGCATATCGGTTAGTTACGATCTATAAAAGCTACGCACATACAGATCTGTGCTGCGATAAACCGTTTCCTGAATGATTTGTTTTTTTTTTTATATATAAAAGTTCATTTCCTAGATGGAAATACATATATCAGAAATCTAGACGGTTCCGGTTCATGTTCAGATTCACCTAATGAAAGCATCAATAATTGAAATGGTCAATAATTCATAATGAGCTCTTGAGGTTCGTTGAACAAGGGATGTGCGCCGGGAGTAATTTGAACGTAACCCGACTTGACATAGTCGAACAGAATATAGCATATTCGTCTGGGAAAATTCTTCCATTATTATCATACGCGCGGACATCACTGATGCGTCATTTCTTCATCGCCGATCAATCGAGCTGGATAGAAATACCATTTTTCAAACATCGATCAAACTCGTGGCATTTCAAGTGATCGCGCGAGAGTTCTGATTTAGAAAATTCATCCTTCCACACATTCATAACAGTATACGTACGTATACCGGGAATTTACATGTTAAAAGGATATAGGCTCAATTAATTCAGTGGAGATTAATATTTATCTTAACCGTTCCCGTGTTTTTCATTAAAAGAGATTACTAGCCGACATTTCCAACGAATATCTACCGTGCAGAATATAAAACGAACGTTGAACAACTCGTGAACGAATATCGCCTCGTTATTCAACGAAAATAACAATTATTCAACCGGAGCAATTTCATACCATATAAACAATTCACGATCTCTTATATTAATCCCCGATGAAATGCTTCGAGCGCAAAATGGTCGTTGGGTCCCTTCCGATGACGATTTCGACCAGTGTGCCAACGAATCGGGAGATATATGTATAAGTGTATACATTGGACGAATCAATCGCAATTCGCGGTTACGGGAAAATTCTAGATTCTCTTTTTCCGTTTCGGGATAAAGGGTGCGCTGCGTTTGACGGTAGATTAATTAACCATCAGCCGCAAGCTAACGCGAGATTCTATGTGAACCGGGAAACACGCGGCCGGATTGATGGTGTATTTTTCATCGCTTAGACGCCACACTCTCTGCACACGGATTTTACCTGATATACATTATTTATTGGCCAGTTGCGGGCTTTCCCGGGTCTAAGAGCCTGTCAAGTTCGACGATCAGACAAGGTGTCTACATAGATTACGGAAAAGCTTAGGAGCCACCCTATGGCAACCCAATCGTGATTAATCACCACTGTTTGCGGCAGGCAGCTGGCTACGCATAGTCGCCGTTAATTATTACAGGGTAAAGCGGACGAACGAAATATTCCTAATCTGCAGCTTTTGACGAAGTAAGGTGCAATTTTTCAATACAAAATCGTTCAAAATTTTGGAAATACCGTACAGTTTCCCATCGTCATACTTAAAATATCAACAACAAACTGGCACTGGAGCAACGATGCATGCGACGAATCGAAACGAACCACTCGTACCTTTCATTGTCAATTTAACCTTAATTCCGAAAAAATACAGGAAAAAAGTATGCTCTTCAAGCCTCTCGACCTACTAAATTGTGAACGCTGGGCTAGAGGTGAAATTTTTCTCATGATATCTCGTTTGAATGGATTCTTCGATTTTTTCATTAAAACGATCCACGTATACGAAATGAAGCGTATTTTTCCACTTCGGTTGCTTTAGATGTGAAAAGTCGCATGCGAGCTTTCGAAAGTATGTGTCAAGAGGCAAGAAATTATCACTTCAAAACGTACTTTTATACTAAGCGGTTGTGTAAACAAATTATTCAAACAAGTTGTATGCTGCTGGTAAACCGACTCTGCATAATTTTGTTCTGTAACTTCTTTAGTAGGTGCAGGTACAGAAAGACGGAAAAGTTTAAAAGACAAATTTCATGTATGTTGATAATTTTTTTTTTTACCACAGTTTCTTCAAGTTTTCTCGTCGCAAAAGTTGTGTCGTTCACGCCAAGTACTATTGTTTAACATAAAGAAATATTTTTAAAATAGAATGATAATCGCCAATGTTTATAACAACGAAGAAAGAGGAGCTGTGATATTTTACCCAAGTACGAAAACGGCTTGAAAACGGGAGTTATTCGATTTCGTAACGATTACCAAAGAACGGTAAAAAAAAAGCAGAGACGTCATAGGTATGTATATATCGGAAGAGGATCCAGACAGACTCATCGAGTACAAGAATTATGTTTAAAGGTCGAAGTTATATCTCTTTAGAGCTATCCATCTGTCTGTCTAGCTGCCGTTTCGAGAGTTGAGAGGGTAGCGAAACGATGGGTTTCTGTAGGGGGATTGAGTGCAGGATAGAGGATGAAAACAGGGACGGAAGGAAGAATAGGACGAGAGGAATAGGAAGAAAAGACCCGCCCCGAAATGTAGCGAAAAAATAATAGTTCCAGGCGGCGCCTGTAAGGCGGAGGTTCGGTGACTGTATTTTTCAGCCCGGAACGTCATTAGTTTTACGATAGAGCAGTAAATGTAGATGGGCTTTATAATAGACGGGAAGGTGACGATAAATTTCATATTCTATTGCAAATACATTCCCCCGCCAAGTGTCTCCCACTCCCCCTACCCTTCATCCCGCGACATTTTCCACCCTTATTTTTCCATCTCACCTCCAAACTCTGCACCGCACCGAAAACGGGGGGAAGGTGGTAGGGCGGGGGCAGGGGTGGAGGAGGCACCCCTCGTCATCTCGTCTCCCATAATTTAATGGATGTTCGCGAGTCATTCGCGTCCCAATGCAAAATCCACTCAGCCAATCAGATTTCGCGCAAGGGAGGAGAAAAAAAAAAAAAAAAAGGAACACGGAAAGGAAAAGGAAAATCCAAAGAGACGATCTTTCCATCCAGACCAACGGGGTGCTTCAATCTTCCGCGACGTAGTCTGTGAGCCAATAAATTTTCTCGCTATTTTCACGCGTTAATCCGTTTTCTCAACGTAGGCAATCTTCCAAAAATCTTATTTGCACCGCCGTAACTACCTATACACGGTGGCCTGCCTCCGATATACCTATACATATATATCGTTGTATGTATAAAAATACACGTATATACATAGCTTATACGAATTTTCCTCTTTCAAGATTTTAAGTTTGCCAGCCGTTACAGGGTACGCAACGCAAGCGGGAAGGCATGCCTGCAGATCCGGGTCTCTTCAAATTGTTGCGAAGATACCACGTTTCCCGCTAATCCGATTTACAATTCCGTGCGCAAAATTTACAACAACTTGTGGATAATAATATCATAAATACAAACGCTCAGCGGAGAACGAAGTAGAAGCTGTGGTTCGGTCTGCATTTGTATCGTACCTACATACGTATGTATACCTATAGTTTCCACAAAGAATAATGCGCTTTCTGGCCGAGCTTGCAGCGGCGAACCGCGAGAAGAGACGAACGGTAACAACGCCCTTGAGTAAGTAGAAAAAATCAGTAACTGAACGCGTCAGATTTGCAGCAAGTTCGATTCCTCGACTTTGAAACAGCACGGTTTTCACCACGAGAAGAATTCAATAAGTATTACTCAAAAATGCAACAAAATATCAAGCACTCACCCTCAGTCGAAGATCGCTGACCGTCCAAACGCGGCTGGCGAAATCGTTGGATGCACCCAAAATCAGACTTCCGGTTGAGTCAAAGTCCACCGACATGACGCCCGCGTTGCTGCCAACCAGCATACCTTTACTGTCGTACGAGCCTGAAAATAATTCAAGTTTTCACTGGGTGAGCGGTATAAAAAGTCGCTTCGTTGCTTCTTGTGTAAATAACGTATTTAAACACCGATGGAATCTACTTGTGTAATTGAAATGACAGTTTTTAACGTTTGGACAGGACTCGAGCTGGTGCGATATTGATTTACATCGCTCTTTAACGGCGTCGCGACGTTTATACTGATCGTGAGATGGGTGCGATTGGAATTCGATGAATTGCTGGCAGGTCTCGAGTGCCTCGAGTATTGATGTAGATATACGACGAACCAGATTAGACGTATGCGTATATTTCTGCAATTCATGAATTCAGAGTAATATGGAACGATTTAATTATTTCAATACTGCAGAATTATAATTTCTAATTGCGAAACTTTATTATAAGCATAATATAACCGGCAAGCGAGCAGAAACTGCAGAGATTGTTTTCTGCAGAGTTCAGAAAGCGATTAGTAAAGGATTTTCGTCAAACTTCGAGTGATTAAATTGCGCCGGTGAGCAGTAATAGAATTTAGTACCATTCAACGGCAAATTCAGTCTGCAATCGGTCATGAAATTTCGTTAAACCGCGCAGATTAAAAATGCAAATCTTTACAATCGGATATATATAGTATAATTACAAAAATTACTAATCGAATTCGTTTGCGCAAAGAAACTAAGCTTTCTCCAATTCGTGCAGATGATGACTGAATCATCGACAGTCAACGAAGTAAACAATTTACGACCAAACTTTGGCAGTGCTTGTAATCTTTTGTTACAAGATAACACGAAAGTTTGATTGAATATTAACCCTGGCATCTCAGAAAACTACAAGTGAAAGCCTAAGCTTGCGTTTCTCGAGAGAAATCATTTTTTCAACCGAATATATCTAAGAAGTCTTCGACTCTGTTGATTTTGTCAACGCATAGATAGATTTCTCGACCAATTGACCATCGCAAAAATAAAGATGATGAAAATACGACGATTTTAACAAGAATTATTGATAGACGTCCCACAAAACCGGGTGTGGCATGAATGGGTTAATTTTATAACGCCGATGGTCCATCTCTCTCATTTTCTTCCGATCTTTCTTCCAATACTGTTAAAAGCTGCTGCTAACCTTAGCTTTGTCTAACACCTACATTGAATGCGGGGCATGTTGTACTTCTAAAGTATCATAATGTTGACGTCGCATTTTTGGCACCAGAGACTACATGAACGCAAGTATCATATCTGTTCTTTGCATTGGAAACTGAAGTTGTTTCGCACCGTGAAATACGGAGAATATCTTTTTCTCATAGTTACAACATTGCGTAGGTGTAACGTAAAAATATATGAACGGAAAAAAAATATAAAAATAACATCTAAAAATGAGCAATAAATGCCGTGCGGAGCTCGGGTATTAACGCGAACGAAGAATGATCGTAATGAGTTTATTTAAAAATGTTTCAAAAGTTGAGCACATAAAATTCTTGGATATAGACACGCGGATCGAGGCGATCTAATTTCGAATATTATTGCTATGACGTACGGTGTCGCAGATAGAGTTTTGAAGCGAGACTCTAGAGCCTCGTAATTGTTGAGAACGTCGACTGAGTTTCTCGCTAGAAGTTTATATTATACACTGTTTACGAGAATTCTGGAATAACATAAAACTCTTCACCCTTTTGAAGCGTAGTTTCCTGTCTCATTGAACGACGACGGGAATAAAATGTAGGTCGAGAAGAGAATGGAAATAAGAGAGACAGAGAAAGAGAGAGCGAGAGAGAAACTAGGATGAAAAAATAGTGGGGATCATCTTTTCGAATACAAAGAAAAATAAATAAAATATTTTTCGGTAGGTGGAGATTTTTATTGACCGTGCATTATAGTTGCTAGGTTACTCTTAACGTCAATATTATCTGCCTGAAATTCGCATTTTGCACGTCGTGCAACTGTTAAAAATTTCTGTACGGAACTTCCTATACGCTATATTCGGAAGTTTTATTCAGATACGAACAGTGAATTCACCATGCATTTACTGTTTATTCAATTTACAATGACAATAAATTTACTACACAATTTGTTAAATTTAAATAACTTTTTTCTGTTTTTCCTATAAATTTGAGTAAAATCTAAAATTTTCATTCTAAATTTTAAGACAAATACATAGTAATTTACGTCGCTGCACTGAATTTGTAAATTTTCAACCTGATTTCACAAATTGACAACTCTTTTCTACAGTAAATGCGTAGTAAATTCATAATCATTGTTAACAGTGTGTTAAAATACGGAAAATAAGTATGCTCGATACCGCGATTCTTTAGAATCTCCCGAGTACCTATAGTGAGAGAGGAGCATATATTCCTCAAGTAGTTTACCTACAGTTCCTCGGCTATTGTCTGAGGTGAGCCGTTCAATTTGGTCGGCAAACAGATTCCCCGACTTAATCTTACCAGTCGAAATGGCTAACGAGTCCAGGGCTCAGCTCTCGACTTGAAGAACAATTACGCACCCGCGCGTGTAAGTCTGTACACACCTGTATACATATGTATATGGGGCATTCCACGTCAAATTAGCAGCCCATATACCTCACCCTCTTCGATTTTAATAATTTTTCAGTATAATGTTTATACCGACCTAAAAAGGTCTCGAATTTCTTTCAAATTTTTGTAGCCACCGGTGAAATATGAAGAAAATCGAAAATAAATTCCGAAAACGCCATTATTAACAATCTAAAAAAATTCACACAGATTCTATGATTTGAAATTTTTTTTCTCAAGTTTTTAGTGTTTCCATACGAGAATTGAAATATTGTTGTTATTTTTTCGGCTCTCCGATCTAAATAGATCACGGAATCATGAAAATAATATAATTCTGCAATCTATTCGGATCGAGGCATATAAAAAATAAAACAAAAACGATTCCGATATGGAAAACCTAAAAGCTTGCAAAAAAGAAAAGAGTAAATGTTCTGATCCCATTATCGTGCGGTGCTCAAAAATTACATTTTAAATAATAGAATCAGTGTTAATTTTTCAAGATTTTTCAAAACCACATTTTCGTAATTGGTGTTGCGATTTTGTATAAATTTCACCAGTGGCCAAAGAATATCTAAAAAAAAATCCCGAGAATCTTTTGCGTCGGTAAGAACACCATACTAAAAAATAATCAGAACCGAAGCGGGTGAGGTAGATGGGCTGCTAATTTGACGTACTGTATATTTTACGTACGTATAAACACCGTGACAGCGATGAAATAGGCGCAGACGGGTGAAACGAAGTATTGCGTCGTTAACCGGGGGATCGTTTTGATCATTCAGCGGTTAACGCCCGCAACCTCATTATTATACAAATTCCACTAACTCATGCAGTTTAAGCTGCGCCGTTCGCCGATTCGGCTCTATAATCTATCGGCGAAGAATTATGCTCCCCGTTTCCGCCCCCAATCCGCATGCAGTTCGTCGACCATTCGATATAATTGACGGTTTATTACTCACCCTTCGATACGTCCCAGAGTTTGACTTTCCGGTCGGCACCTCCGGTCGCCACTATTCGGTCGACGGGTGACCATTTCACCGCGTTCACTTCGCCGTCGTGAGCATCCTGCAACAATACACCAAGATTATACAGGTCCGTAAGGAGAACAAATGCTGCGCAATGTGTTAAAAATGGTTAGCTGTTCGATTTTCGTTACGGGATCTAGTTACGCGCGACACGCTAGTCGGCCTCGATATCACCCCGAGCGCGAAAAAATTTAACTATCCTTCGCAAAGTGCTTGCGGGATTTCAATAAGAACTTTGCCTGACTTGCTTCATATACTCAACGGCAATTAACGTTTTGCTCATCGAGACCGTTTATGTGGACGAGTAAATGGTTAAACGGGAGATAAGAATTCAACATTATTAAGAAAGAAGAGAAAATAATTGCTCGCGAGTTATGTTAGTAATTAAATTCGCGAGTTAACTGAGCACATGCTCAGTATTTTACTATATGTCTCATCACTCGTGGTAATCACCCTCTCGCCTTATAGGGAAATATTACTTTTGCTTGCAGGGTTTCGGTAAAAACTTTGCCTGACTTGCCTCATACTCAATAGCAATCAACGTTCTGCAGATTGAGCCGTTTGTGTAGATGAGTAAATGGTTGAATAGAAGCAAAGAGTTTTAGATCATTGACTACTAAGACGAAAAAAATTTCTTGCGAGTTATACGAGTAACTAAATTCTCGAGTTGACTCAATTTTGTACGGACACATTGCTTTTCTACAGCTGTTTCTTTTACTTTTTCATCATCTAGAAGCTGTGGCTACATTCCTTCTAAAATATGCCTTTCTAACACGAACGCTAAGGTTTCAATCAATTTAAAATTGGGAAGCGGTATTATAAAGTTTCCTATATTTAGATTAACTTTTACATGCAAGAACGCAGAGGGCTTGAAGGAACTAAATTTTTAATAAATCACGAATAATCGTTAAGAAAATTTAGTGATAGCATGTAGAGATAGTTAGGTTAGAAAAAAAAAATTACTTCTGCTGAATCAAACTACGTTTCGTCAAAGAAATACAAAAGTTTCAATAATTCGAGTAAACATTCGCGTTTAGCGGATAAACTTTCTAATGAGTTCGTGAATAACTGATGTTTGGTTGCTTGTATAACACTTCATGCTTCTGGGTTCATGTACGAACTAAATCTCGAAGACACAATCTTTATAAAGTACCTGCAAGTTGTACTACAGACGGAAACTTTGGGAGAAAATCTTTCCCAGCCTTTCTCTGTAAATTTTTTTTTTTATGTTTTTTGGTTATAAATTTATATTGGTTTATAGCGTAGTATATTTACCATCAAAACAGCGATATTGTGACCGTCGAATATTTGTCGTATCGGTCAACACAACGAATGTTTCAAAAGCGTACATTTAATCCCAGGCGTGCTATGCTATTAAATATTTAACGGCGTGATGGATCACCGATAGTTTAAAGATAGATATGAACAAGGAGATATATCCCTCTCCGCACGTATTGGATTCCAGTCATATTCCCAGCAGTCGTTCTCAGTTTTTGTCTCGCCGGAATTAATTATTTCTATTATATATAAAGTCACGTGATTCGAATAAAGCTCGGAATACGGTGAGTATTTCACTTTCGCTTGAGAGCAAGTGTCACTAATGAGCTCTAGGAGGGGTCGAAATGTAATTGAGAAGAAAATTGTCGTCCGACAAAATGAATTCCCATCTTGATTTCTTGATGCGCATTTATTTCAAAGTAATTACTTCCACTTTATCGTTACAGCCATTCTCATTAATTTCCGTTTAAAATACGTAAGCTCAACGCGCAGAGCAAGGTGACAATTTTCTTCCTCTGTAGCGCAAATTTCCAACAAACGTAATTCGTAACGAATGAATATCAAAAAAAAAAAAATTAAAAAATCGGGCATGCAGTACAATGACCAAATCCTCGGATAATCCAAGTAAACTTTTTACTGCACACGATAATCATATATTTATCAAAAAATATACCTGGATCAAAATATCCCTTTGGTAGCGATTCGTCAGACGCGTATTGTGTTTCCTATTCGGCATATTTGACACAGCTTTGAAGGCGTTGGTCTAGCAAAAGAAGAAAAAAAAAAAAAAAAAAATGCAATGAAAAGAAAAAAATTTCGTCGAGACGATTTCAGTGCCGTCGGTTGTACCGGATATCACACGGTTGTTTGGCTCGTGAATTAAGTCAATTGGCGAGCAAACGTTGCGAGTGGTTGCTTCCGTTCTTTCCTTCAATCTCGTCGAGGGGTAAGAATATTTATTCAAACCCAGGTATCCGAACAGGCGTGGCAATTGCGGTCTGTAACTGTCAGATTCTTCCGCGTTCGATCGTGAAACCGCAACGTCAACCGCAATTCACAAGTATACAGCAACACCGGCACTCGAAAAAAAAAATAATCTCCGTTTATTCGACCGTTTTAAAGAACACCGAACCGAACGGGTGTCCACGTAACTGAGGAACGAATTAAGGAGGGAAGGAAAGAGGGAAGGCACCACGTGGTAACTGACACGTGAAATGAACGACGCTTTTCGAAAATATTGTATAATACCGTAAATATTGTTCACAGAGATGAGCCGGGGAAAAAAATCACACAATCAATTTCCGCCCGGTTGATTCGTCGGCAAGATTACACCGTACACTCCGCTCTGCGGGTGGCGCCGCTTGTGAGTAAAGTAACGCATTCGAGAGGTTCTATTTACAGAAAATTCACGAAAACTACGATTAAATATAGTCCACCGATCGCATGCCAGAATTCTCGGATTTTAAAAGGCTCGCTAGCTGCAGACTGCAGTCGCTGCAGAAACTTGAGATACCGCAAACAAGTGAAATATGTACTGTACATGACGAGGATGTTGCCCCAACAATACGTCGGATAATACAAAAATTTATGATCACTTTTCACGTGTACCTGTATCGAATATCATTCGAAAACTCGAGTTCTTCGTCACTTTAGTATCTTCTGGCGATGATTGAAAAATGAACAAACTAAACCAGAACCGTGATATTTCATACCTCGCGCGGTGCGTGAAAAATAAACGAAATCCTAATTTCGACGAGCTACATAAAAACATCGAAGGAAAATAAAGAAAGGGTGAAACGCCGGAGCCGTGCAGAAACGAATCGCGAGCTTGTACAGCTCTCTCAATTTTGAGAAATCTCGTTAGTCCTGGTAATGGTTATACGGATAGAAAACAGCGGCGAAAACACACTTTCAGAGGCCGGATCGATATAGCTGTAAAAAGGCTAAACGGTGGATTCCGTCAAGATTTGTTACGAGATGATGCAATTTTTTGGCTCGGGAGAAACGAGCTCTTCGTACCCGCCCGAGCTTCGGGATGGTAGACGTATACTTACTCCACGTATCTCAAGGGGTATTTTCCAAAGGTATAACAGACCTGCGTGTGGGAGTCTACTAGACATCTACGTACACTAAGGTGCATACTTATGCGAATGCGCGTATAGGCATAGATACCCGCATACAAACGCGCAAGACGTACACTTTCGATCCGAAAGCTTTCAAACTCGGTCCTCATCGACACGGACCATACATCTATTCAATCTCATCGCATGCGGTAGATACTTGCGTTCGTACAAAGAACTTCGTGCTATGCAATTGGATTATTTTACTTTTGAAAACTGGCAAAGCTTCACCAGCATCGGCTAAACAGCTTTACTCCAATTTCAAATTTCACAGCATATACGGATAGAAAAAAGGAGAACCAGCACTCGACGAATAACTTCATTCCTAACCCGTGACGCTGTGTGCCGATATACGTACATTGTACGCAGAAACCGAAACACCGCGCAGGTTATAAAATTTGAGGAATGACTTGATTCAAGCGAAATTTCGATCGTCCTGGATATTCGAGATCGTTAGTTCGATATACTTGACATATAAGCGTTTCCGAAAATTCATACAATTTTCAAGACGGTACAAGCGAGACAGAGGATTGACGAATAGACAGCCGCCCACATGATGAAGATTCTGCGGGTATGAAAAAGTTTGAATAATGGCCGCGCGTAGCCAGGCCAACATCGTGCGTGTATGGTTGAATGAATGTTATTATGTTTTTCAGCGTAATGGTTACAGGTTTCGTTCAATTCGTTTGAAACCGGTATTCAGCCTGACATGATAGAAATAAATTGAATATTGTATCTAGTAAAATTTCTTCACCGGCGCGTCGCGTAAATTTCGACAAAGAAAAACAACAGTCTTTACTTGGACGGCGATATATTGTATTTCAGCTGGTTTTATATTTAAACAAAATTTATGTATCCACGGGGGAACGGTTCCTAGAATAAGTGGGTACAGTTGTTTTTTCCACTATCTATACCACGTTATTTTTGCGTTTCGCACAGAAACGAGGAAGCAAGTTCCGTTGAGAGCCATAGAGGAGATGCACGATAAAACTCCATTGAAAAGCGCGGTCTACTTTTGGGGAGAATGGCTTTGTCAATTGGTGACGAGTTGAAAGAAAACATCGATATCACGGGGGGATCGCGTGGAAGGATGGGGCGAACTCTCTTTCTCTCTCCGCATGAAAACAAGTTGAAAATCTTGAATATATATGAACTTTTCGCGTTCGTGAAAAATTCACTCGGTATAAAAACTTTCGTTCCAAACGTTTCGTTTCGTCGACCGATTTTTCGACGAGGAATCGCCCCATTGCTTCTCTTCGAGTTTTGGACGGGCGGCCAATTTACAATATATTTAACAATAAGCTAGAAGAGGCGAATCCCGATGTAACAAGGTTCCAACTAACTCATGCGGAGGGGAATGAAAGACGTTGCGCAATATTGACGTAAACTAAGATGGCTTATCTGTCCGGTTTAATTTTTCCCTTTTATTCCTACGAAATTAATCGCGGCTCCAATCTCCTTTCCTTTCTTTGTTCCCGACGAAGCGAGCTCATTATTTATTACCAGCGTCACGTTCAATCGGTCGGCTCTGCACGTGGCGTAAAATGGACAAACAAGATTAATTAAAATGAAACGTACAACTCCGAAGTCATCTAAAGAAAACGACGTGGGCAGCTTGAACCTCTATTCTATCTTTATCTACTTCGGGCTATACATCGCGCTCCGGCGCTAATGAATTGAGTTTTAGCGGAACTGTTCCCTCCAACTTCGCAGTAAAAATTCCACGTGGCTTTTACTGTGAATCCACGTCCTTTTTCTTCGACAGGCAGATAAAAGACGACCATTTTTATTCTGCCCGCAAGTTCAGATTCTTATATCCAGTATCCGGCAACAAAGGTGTACAATTCGTTTCACGGCTGATTGTGTAACATTCTCGTTACCGAGCCAATTATTACATCTTTCAGCAGACAGACAAACCATTCGCAAATACACGAGTATACTTTGTGATTTTCTCATCGACGGCACATCACGTCTACCTACAATGGGGTTCTGATAGAATCAGTTACAATTCGAACAGACTTCGAAGCCAAAATCATTGTTCGTTTCACCTTTGCTTCAAGCTTACGTCAATGAATTCGAAAGGTTCAAGAATCAATGCGTGAATTCGACAATAACTATGGAGCCATTCAAATATTAGTTAACGCTAAAACAGGCGAAGACCATTCAGAAAAACGTTATCAAATGATACTCTATAGCAGTAGGCATTCCAGGCAAGCGTTAAGGGGGGGGTAAGGTATTTAATTTTTTTTTCTTGCATTTTTTTTTTATTTTTGAAATTGAATCCGTAATATCTGAAGAATATTGTGTCAAAATTTCAAGTTAATTGGAGCAAAATTGACGAAGTTATGAGTATTTTTATACCTTCCGGATTTTTGTACCTATACCCGAACCGACCCGAGCGCGCTATTGTTACCCGGCGGATGTTTCGACGGCGGATGTTTAGTCGCGCGACTAATTGACGGCTAATTAACGGCAAATTATGCAATAGTCCGAATTCACATTTTCGACAATTGGCGAGCCAAGTTCATGTACGTGATGTTTCGCTCTCTATGTAGTACCTTACCTCCCACTTCCATCTATCGAAATTTCAAGGCAAGGACATACATGTCTATACCTGGTCTATATATTTTGTCAGTGTGGCGTACAAAATTCAGTCAGCAGGAAATATCCTATCGAGCAGACTTATCCACGCGTTCTTATTTTCGCATAATTTCAGCTCCGTTTTCAATAATTTTTGTAGTTAAATTATTACAAAAATGCCAAAAAAAATTCGAAGATCTGATAGACAATCAGCTAGTTCGAGATTATATCGACCCAAAAAAATTTTGGGTCATCATCGATGATAGCAACATCCTCTATGGACCTGGCATTGATGACTCAGTGTGAGGTATGTCGATAAAATTCGCTTATAAACATTTTAACTGGATTTTTTTGTGTTTAAAACTTCAAAGCGTTTTTCCCACAACTCACGTTTTCAAAGTCGGTGCCCTTGATAACTTCAAAACTACTGCACCGATCCTTTTGAAATTTTGAACACTGTTTCTGTACATCATTTACGAGGTAACGCTGTCGAGTTTTTTTTTTTTTTTGTTCATAATTTTGATTTCGCAATAACAAATTAGGCGATTTTTTCCCAAAAAATTGTGTTTTTCACTTCAAAGTGTTCGAAAAAATGAAAAAAATTGGAAAAAAAAAAAAAACTCGACAGCGTTACCTGGGAAAAACTATTATCTAACGAATGAACTTTGATTTTTTGATTTTCGATGATCCAGCACCAAGTTATGAGGGGCACCGCAATTCAACTCTTTTTCGAGACACGTCCGAACAATTGCTGCCATTGCCGTATTTTTTAATATTTCTTTGTAAAAATTTGATGAAATATTCTTCGAATGTCATACTTCAATGTACCATTGGTTGAGTAAAGAAATTTTAACTACGTCGTCAGAAAAAAAATCACGAAAACATGGCTTTTTTCGTATGATTTGACCTTACCCCCCCCTTAACTAACATAGGAAATTCGAAATGCGTTCTCAAAGCCAACACGCCGCCAGCTTGACAACAATAAAAAAATGCCTTTAAAAAAGGTGTTAGTAATGCGTGAATTGCCCAATAATAATATCTTAGCGAACATAATGTTTATTGCAAGCATTTGAGAAGAAAGACAATACATAATAGATTTAATACTCAATGAACAACAAATTCACGTTTTACTGAACATGTGTTAATAATTAATAATAACTAATATTTAATAAAGTAGGAATAAATTGATCAGGATGTGACTATAAATGGCATTTCTGCCATTCTCGGGTATGGAATCGATTTACCGATAAGCTTTTCAAACAGCGTTAGCTAACGTTAAAAAACAGTAGTGGGCAAACCAAGCAAAAATGGTGGGATGCAAAAATTTGCAGAAAATGCTTTAGCTAATACTTGAATAGCTCCTGTTGCCAGTTCCAATTTCGATAATTTTTTAAATCACGTGTAAATCAACGGTAAATTTTCGATCCTCTGAACCGAGTCGTCTCGTTTACTCGAATCAACAACCGTCGAGAGAAGACGCAGCCCGCGATGAGAGAAGGATAAGAGGTGAATTTTTCCGCAGGAAAACAGTGTGTTGCAAAAAAAGACACAGGTGTCCTAATAGGTGCACGAGACGTTCGATATTTCTCATTTCGATTTTAGACGGCAGAGGGGCGTATACAGGTACGTTGTATATAATAGAAGATATAAAAAGGATCGTGAGAGAAATACGCGAGGTCGTTGCCGGTGCCTCGCTGAAAGGACCACTTCGCGCGGTTCTTTATTTGAAATATGAGACTTTGGCCGAGGCGAGTTGACCGGTCCTTTTGTAACGTCACGCGTTGTAGGCCATCGCAATGGGGGATGCCGTGCCAACTCTTATACGAGGGTCGGACATTTGTTGGGTACGATTCGACGGTTGTTTCACGGGAAGTCCCTGCACCGAAATGAACGAATTTCCGTCCGACGTTCAAACTTGACTATTCATCAAAAACTGCGTACGGCATATCCTCCTACGTGCGAATCCAACCGAGCCAGTCGCGCAGCTCGCCCTCTCCTTCCTGCACTCTCATTTTCGCGAACGAGGGAATGCGGATTGATAAGATTGGACCGGCGTTACGTCGTTTCCACTTTTCGCCAGAGCGGTTGACTATTGTTGAAATTTTACCATCATTTCTCACTCCGCTATAGAGCCAGGATTAGAGAACTTAGTCAGGTACGTAAGAAGTGAGGCATGATTTGCGACAGTAACGATTGTCGAATCATATTGCTGCGCATTCCGTTTTTTTGAGCGTTTCCAGGAATGAAATAATCGATGTGTTATCGGTGAAACTGCCTCGGAAACTGCTGTAATCCTGTATGCGCTTCTCGACTCACGAAATTTTTCACCGATAAAACTAATGACAGATAAATATAGTCTACTGTATCAAAACTGCAGCTGATAATACGTACGTCATATATTTACAGTGGGATACGGTAGAAACTAAACACCGAAATGTAGTCTCGAAACTGATTTCACCATTTTGAATCTCTTCTATTTTTCAGTTTTTGCGTTACACGGTTATCGAAAAACTGGTACAGTTATATTCTGTGATTAATCTATTCTCTGAAAACAATATATCGAAGATGAAATCGAATCGAAGGAGTTACGAAAAGAAAACAAAGAACAACCGAATGAAACATTGTATTTCTAGCTCTGATTTTGATATATTATACGAATTAATCGGTGAAAGTAGGCCAAAAAGAAAATGTTAAAACAACCCAAAGAAAACGTATACAAATTCTGAATTCCGAAGTTGTAACCAGCCTTTGAAAACAAACTCAGCGTCTATTGAATACTTATTCTCGACAAGTGCAAAAGTATCCGCGTGCAAACGAGGATGGAAGCGATCATTTTAAGTATTTGATAAAACGTGAGTATGCCATAAAATGTGACAGTTTGGGTAGAAATACGACACTCTTGGAACCAACTAAGTATCCACCATTTTCATTGGCACATAACCCGTGTAACTTTTAGATTAATAATTCAGTTGCTACAGTAAAAGTACGTAAAGAAAGCGAGAAAGAGAGAGAGAGAGAGCATACATACAAGAAATGTGTACAGCATTATGGTAGTCATTTACGATTTTTAAGTAAGTAAGATTCCGTAAGTCGAATTATACAAGAATCGAAGCACGTGAAACTTGTAAAAACAAAGTCTAACGAAACTTGAAAACAAACTCTCAATGTCGACCTAGTTTTTATATGATATATAATCTTTTGTACGATTAGATATGTGATATACATGCAACGTGAGTGTTATTCAACAAAAACACTCTTCGCACCAGATGACTCAATTATTTGAACTTAATTAATAGTCGAGCAGTTTTGCAAGAAAAATTATTCAAACATGCAGTTAAGCGATGCCGTAGCCTCGATAATGTCGAGAAATGTGAAATACGAGAATAAACTTACAAATTTGGAAGAAACTTTGGTGGGTAACGACGGCGAAAATCCAGCGGGACATTCCTTCAAACTTGTTCGATCTGGACTGATTCCACGAGTATCTCGTGCTGCGTCTTCTAATTCCTTCTGCATTTTAGCTTGCCGTTTTCTGAAAAATATAAAACCTTTATCAATATCGATGAACCTCACATTGATCGAGCATCTTAATATAATGTAAAATATGTAAATAATTAGGTATTGTTTCTGTTAAGAGCAGAGAATAAGAGTGTCGACATGCCAGTAGTCAAATTTTTGGACAAGCTTTCAGTTGAGAAAATTGCAACAGGTAACGACGAATACCTGGATATCTGTTCAGGTCAAGTGAAGGATTTGAAAGTAGTGTTCTCACAGATTTGAGCCAATAGGCAGTCCCACCTTACATGCCTTAATAATTTGCCAAAACTAAAATGGTAATATATGTCTAACTTTTGTTGTGCTCATGCTGATTTGATGACATGCTATTAGAGACCCTAGACTTATCGACGAATATTTCATTGTGGATATGTCGGAAGGAATATTTTTCTTCGAAAGAGGAATAATAACAGAAACTTTTGTAAGGTTTGGGTGTTGTTAAAACCAATTTTACTACATATATAGTTTGGTCGAATGATACGATGTTGGTAGAGAGATCGTATTTTAGTAGCACTCATCAGCAACAAAACCAATGTGAATCCATGATAATAGCGCATTCTTAATTGCTGTTAAACAGGATAGTCAATCGAATGTTTGAGAGTAGGTACGTTAGATACATGGGCAATGTATTCGCTCACTTAAACATAAAGTGGCGTTTACAACTGGCAATACGAGGTTTATACTTATGAATCAGTTGAATGATCCCGGTTTAAAAATGAGAAATTTCAATTTTTCAGAAGAGTGATATAAATTACGTACTCGTGTGAAATGCGAGTATCGTAAGAGAAAACAAACAGTAGAGTGAAATAGCAATGATAAACCCATGAAATGATGAATACTATAAACAATGATGATATTTTTATAACCATTTATTGTCATCTCCAATCCAAGAAAGATATGGGTATATGTATAGCATCCATGCAACATTGACTATGTTTCTACACAAGTTTTTGTGATAGGTACATTCAGGTAGCACTGAATAAATAAATAGCAATTGGCATCATCGACGTTGGATGTAAAACAGCCTACTATTTTAACCGAATGAACTCCAAATAAAGAAAGGCGACGATGATTTTTTTTAATTTTTCTATAAAACTACAGCTGCATTCAAATTACATTGACTTATAAAGAGTAGACGCGAAACAGTTATTTTTTAGCAAAGCAGGTGTCACCATAAAATGACTGAATTAAAATATTAATAAAAGAAACGAAAAAAACCCAACAACTGAAACGATATGAGGAAAGCAGAAACATGATCATTGTCTTCTTCTTTTGATATTGTAAACTTACCCAAATTTTGATAGTGTATGCATCAAAAAGGTTGTCGGGCTGGTAAAAGCCTCACTGAAAAAAAATGTCAACTAGCGTGAAGTGGCTGGTGTAGCAAGCCCTATTACTCCTATACCTACGAGATGCATCAGTGAACGTGAACTTTCGTACAAAAAATCCAATCACTCAACCATGCGATGTACAAAATCAATTACAGGTATCCTCATCTCAACAAGTATATTCCAAGATTATCGAATCACAGTGAAAAACCACTTTCCATGGTCTTTTTCAAGCCAAAAAGTCTCTGGTATTCGCAGAGTAGATTTAGAATCACGATACTTCGCACTACCTGACTAGAGCGTTAACTTTGAAAATTCTGATGAAATTGGAAGACAACTGGTTTGTGATGTCACATTCTTTGTAACGACCAATCCCTATGAGTTTTTGCTGTGCAGATGCACATCAAACTAGTCACAACATGACTACAACAGACTCTTAACACCTATTTTTGGAAACTGCATGATGATTTGGAGATGTGCCGACTAAACCTCGAAAATAGCGATTTTTAAATGTTTTCTTGACTCAGAATTGAATTCAGTGAATACATGCAATATTGTACATAACATATATATGCATATGTCAATATTTGAATATATCATCAAAATCAACATGAGAGTCTATCAATGTGAAGATTAGCAAATTGCACAACCTAAATCGTATGTGTATACATCAGATTTACACCTGAACATTTTCTCAGAGTTCAAGACTAGTGGTAATCTTGTACTATCTAAGCTCTGATAACCACGTAGATGAAACACATCTCACCAAGTCAAACACAAGCAGTATAATGACAAACTTTGATTCACCATTAAATGAGATTACGTCTCACATTTCGCAAGGCATTCAAATGATACAAGAACACAACGAAAGCTTTCCTTATTTTGCAGCAGTTTTGAATGGACCGAGCACTATTGGTGTTGCATGCAACAGGAATTTTTTTGTCTCTTTACTATGCATCGAGGCTATAACATCCATAAAGACTTATGAACAGCAGTGTGTAGATACCGTTTAGCAGAAAAAAT
Source organism: Neodiprion virginianus (assembly GCF_021901495.1). Classification (NCBI taxonomy): domain Eukaryota; kingdom Metazoa; phylum Arthropoda; class Insecta; order Hymenoptera; family Diprionidae; genus Neodiprion; species Neodiprion virginianus. The sequence continues at coordinate 31,420,505 of NC_060879.1, forward strand.
ACGACGAAGAAGATACAGATCGACATGAATTGCTCAACTATAATTAGTGTTTTGGAAACTTTTGTAGAAAGTTTTAACTATGATTCTAGCTTCAATATTACAAAAACCATAATGGACAGTCAAGATATGTACAGTATCCTTATGAGAGATTCAAAGATATGTTTTTGCAACGACTATCACAAGTTTCATTGGGCGAGAATTTGTCCTCTTTGAATAATACCATATTACTATGGCCTTTGCCATCGAGCATTCGAGATGCTTGTTTCTGTACAATAATCTCAACTTGCATTATAAAAGAAGAATTATATGAAGACCAGTGTTCCGAAAAAGTAAATAATAGGTACATGCATTGAAAAATTCCAAAAACGAAATTGAAATATTAGCGTCAATATCTCATGGCCTGTACACAATATAATTGAATGAAAAACAGTTAAAAAGGTATTCAGTACAAACCTCAACCGACGAGACTTACTTTAAAAAATTATCATTTTCTTCATTCATTTTCTCTGCATCCTTCGCCTTATATCTGATCAGACGTTCTACCAGCTGACGATTCTCTTCCTGAAAATTAAATTGTAAATGTGGTTAGTATAGAATACGCATTTTAATAGAAATCAGGCTATGATTTTACTTATAATACTAGTGAAATTGTAGAAGACCTGGAGCAGGCATTGTGAATTCAAATGATGATCAAAGCAAGCACCTATTGTACTAAGTACAGGCAGTATGTAACTCAAAGTAATAAGAAGATCTAACCTGAACTTTTCGAAGTTTTTCTTCGAGAGCGGCGAAAGCAAGCTGCAGAGCTTGATGTTCGTCTTTCAGCATTTGATTTACATTCTCCAATTCTCGCTCCCTGCTGACACATCTTGTAATTTCTGCGCGCAACCCAGCATTCACTTCTAAACTTTCTGCAATACTATTCACATAAGTTAAAGAAAAGATTATTTTTGTATCAACCGTTGCACATTGTTAGTTTTTTATATGAATAATTTTTCAGGATATGAGTATAAAAATTAATACAGAAAGGTTAAGATTTGATAAATGAACAGGCATGATGAATTACGTACATCGCACTCATTGAGAGTACGGTAATCAAGAATAATATAGATCAGAAAATCCTCATTTAATGACTCAGCTTCATTAAACAGAAGCATTAATCAGCAATAATTCATGCCATATCGACTGTATAGTAAATAAAATGAGAACGTTATGATGCAAATATTAATACTCAGTTGATTTTTAATATGAAATTTAAACATGGTATAGTAGTTTTAGCACGAGACCTGTGCAATATTATATTTTTGTCTCACGAACAACACAGCCTTTCGTTCTAACTCAGCTGAAACAACTATATGGTGTTTTCCTCACATGTACATACTTCTCAAAACAAAATTATCGATTTTGTATTTAATTCGAATTCAGTTACATATGGATTTGTCGAGTTTAGTACGTATATAATCTGTTGGACAATAGTGTTATTCATAGAACATGGTTCTCACCTAGATTCTTTTGTTTGTAATTCTTTTCGTAACTCCTGAAGTTTGTTGTTAAGATCTACAATCTGCTGAGTGTGTTCACCTCTTCGTTTATGAAGAGTGGCCAGTTCTTCAGCATGAGCCAAAAGTCGAGCTTCCAAAGTTGAATTACCTCCAAATCCACCTGATCCCACCTCACATTTTAGCTTTTCATTAGCTATGGACAATTGATAGTTCTCCAATTTTAATGTATTGGCACTTTCGAGAAGTCGATTATCTGTAAAATAAAATACAAATTTTGAGATTGGTGATCTCGCTGTTGATACACTGAAAAAACATAAGAACAGTAGACAATATCTTGCTTAAAAGCTGCAAGCTTGACAGTTCAATGACGCGATTGGTAGTGTTCTGGCGTGAAGCAGAAAACGTTTCTTCTGCTAAACATGTTGTCAAACTGCTTATAATAATAATGCATATTTGTATATTCAAGTGCTAATTGTTAAATGTCACAGAAATAGTAGTTATTGTAACTTACGTAGACAGATAAGATCGTGAAAGCAGTAAGTTTCAGATCTATTCCTGTCTCGCAGTTGGGTTATAATGTTTTTCCTCCAATCGGTGTCCTCCCCAGGCAGGTGGTGAGTGTTTGCATTAGAAGCAGCCATGGCCCAAATATTCTTGCCAACTGATTCCGTTTTAGCAAAGTAACTGAATCCAAAGATCGTGCCGGTGGATTGTGCGAATTAAGACTGAAAAAATTCGAATGATTATAATAATAGATGCTGCTTACTTTGCTCAAACCAGAAATAGGCTTGCATTAAGGGTTCTTAATGAATTTTGTTGGCACATACATGAATCCTACGTAACTACCGACAATATTTAACAGCGAAAAACCCGTAATAATCACATGTCATCACAGTTAGAGCCAATAAAGTTTTCAATTTGCAAAACTGACTATCCTAACCTCAAATATCAATGTCGTTTAGACAATCGGTACTACACCGTACCAAACACCAATCTGAATAGCCTGAAGTTATCGCTACATACATATCACTGTTCTCGAATGCATGCGCACCTTACTTTTGAAGATGAGCTGACTTTTCATTGGCTACTTTCGGCAGATCAGGGCATTCATTGGGCGAGTCTTTAAGTTGGACTGCGTCTGTGTGAGGAGCAAGAGTATCACAAGCTTCGACTCTTGCCTATCTCGAACAGACCGACCGTCAGCAAACGTCACAGGTGTTTATTACTTTCGTTATCAGCATGAATTGCTGGCTCGGGAAAGGTTAACTTATGGAATGAAATCTCAAGTAAAAGTGTTTAACGGACTGAATGCATACTTTTAAGAATTTTAGGCGCTTAATTCACGTTTAATAGGACATGTCAAAGAAATTAAAACGCACAAGGCACGGAACGGATTGGTTGTCGGATACGCTGTCAACCATAAAGAAACTTCTCTCGGACTCTCGCGAGAGTCTCTCGATCGATGTAAACACGTTTTTCAGTTTGTATATTTACCTCTGTTTACCTCCGCCAATAGCAAGTCATAGATTAATATCTATGATTCAAACGAGATACCTCAGCAGGATTTCTGCCGCGCAGATAACCTCTTGCTAACAGATAATAATGGCAAACGCACTCGGTCAGTCGTGCCAGTTTCACCCAATGATTGTCAAACTACAAATACACATACCTCGAAGAGTCAAAAGCAACCGACCAGATGCAGTTTTTCGAACGAATGGAAAAATTCCACTGGGTCTAGAAGACGACTAAGAAGTTGTCAAAGGTTCGTTATCAAACTATTTGTTTACATACATGAAATCATTGCAATGGAATACTTAAATCTGTGATAGGTTTGACCTAATCTGTTGACTTTATCCCAGTAATCATAGACGAAAACTTATGTATGATTATATTAGCATTTAAGTACAAAGAAGCTAGTAGATATTCTTTTAATACCTTTATTCCTAATTTACTTATAATCTGGAAGCCAGTTAGCGTATTTCACCGAAAGCAAAATAAAAAACCGTTCTGAATTTTTTTCAATATAGCTTTTTATATTTCAGAAAGAAATCTGAATCGGAAGAAAACAGCAGTGCCTCATCCAACTCTGATTCCGACACACGTCCACCTTTTCGGCATGCAAGTAGAAGTGTGTTATCTAGACTTGTCCAATATACTTTTTACTCTGTGATAAATACAGGTGTGGTGATGGACCAAGGTGTGACGGCTGCTGCGGTATTATATTTACCCATTCTTTTCACTTTCAAATTTTTCCAAACTGTTGCTGTGACCACTTTTGACTCATATTTTTCAAAAACTAAGATGTATAAAAGATTCAGGATAAAAGGAATGTTTATGCTTTCACAGCTTTGCAGATCATTTCTCGCTCTCTATCTAAAGCTAGACGAAAGCAACGTTCATTCGAGTCTGGTTGATTCATGGGATAGAGCAGGGTAAGGTTCTGATAATAATTAACCTGTTTGTATGCTAACGAGTAAACAGTTTCAAGTTTTGTAACAACATAGAACGACAGAACAATTTGGTATTGCCAGTATGTATGATACGTATGATTGAAATCCCTCAAATAAAAAAACTATGCTTATAACCTGATATTATTTTTGTTCCCGTTTAAATTCTTATTTATCAATACTCAAATATGGTGTTCCTTGCATTCAAATAGTTGAATATAGCCTGTTTTTATCACACTAGCAGCGCTTCTATCGATTCACAGTAATGAAGTCATGCCTGTTCTATCAGATCTCTTAAGCGATATTGAGGGGTTATTATATGTTTTATTTTCATTCTAGACAGAAGATAACAGTGTTGAAAGGGTATAATCACAAACACCTCGTATACCTGGCAAAGAAAGTACGTCATGTAGCTGTTGAATCAAACACTTTATACAGAACAACTGGTCAGGCCAGAGTAATGCTGGTACTAACAGCGTTTGGCCGAGAGGAAGATATGGAAGAAGCATTTGACGATCTGTGTTACTTACATTGATGTCCATGTAAACAACTTGATTTGTCGGCATAGATGTAGCGGGCAACTTCACTGCCACAACGTGACATATCTCTTTGACCGTGTGTGGCTTATACTGTGTGTCAAGTCATTAGAAGCTACGTTACTTATTTAAAGAGCCTCAAAGTCGTTTTGGACAGAAATTCAAGTCTAACAAATATTTTGAATAAATAATAACGAATCAATACAGGGTTGCACATATCACGGTTCATAAATTCGTCTCTGTTTTTGTTTTTCCTAGTTTTTCTTACCGCAACGTAAACGCAACAGCTGAAGTATATCTTGTTCTAACACTAGTCTTTCAAGCATTACGAATTCACAGCAGCGAATCCATATACGTACCTAATCATTTGTCGCTCAAGTAGAGCTAAGTAACTAATTTTACTATTATCAAGTTGTTGTCAAATATGCGTACTTATACTTATGCATAGACGGTGTCACGTACAGAGTCGGGAGCTTTTCTACGCTTGTTTGTATCGTTGATGGGAAAATATTGTCAATTAACACGTATGCGGTGTTTGACATATTCCGCGATGAATTTTGAATTCGTCCGTGATACGAGCAGGGCACACCGTGGGTCGAGAAGGCAGTGAGACACGCCCCACCACGTCGATTTCGTCGGCAGTCCGCTTGCGCGCGCTCCGCGCGTTGCGTAGACTACGGCAGGCAGCCGGGTTTCGGTGCCGAATCGTCGCGCAGCCGCCCTGCGCCCGCCGTGTTTTATGCAACCAGTTTTGCGTCGGAGCAACGGGTTGGTTGGTGTGGTTGGGTGTCGAGCGCTGCAGCGTTCGGCGGAGAGCAGCGGGGTTGTCAGAAAGGCGTGTGCTATCTGTCACGGTCCTAGTAGCGAGTAGGATTGCTGTCAAAACGTCAGTGAATGGAGGCGCGTGTCCTCCGGCCATTTTCGTAGTTTCAAAACCGCCTGACAAAAGTGTGAATTCCGCATTGTGCTAAAAGGCGGTGTTTGCGTGTGCGCTCTCGCTGCGTTTTGCCCCCTTGTGCACTCCGTGCCGAGGGTGGAAAAATAGGTTGGTGTACGTGATAAGTGACAGTGAAACGAAGTAACGGACGAACGAACGAACAAACGGCTCGCGCCGAACGACCAGCCTACGATCGCTGCCAACTACCGTAGGACCAGACTCCGCGAGGAGGCGAGGCGAGGCGAGGCGAACGCCGTGGGCCACTGCCCCCTCCTCCCCCCCCCCCCCATTCTGCTACTACCACGCCGTGTTGAACGGAGGCAGCGGGCTTGTCGGCCGGCATAGACGAAGTCATGGCAGAGGATGAGGTCTTGTTCGACGATGTTTACGAGCTCTGTGAGATTATCGGAAAGTGAGTAAACTCGGGACTCTTGATTCTCATCGGAACGAATAGAGAATATTCTACTCTCTCACATTAACCTAGTAACGGTCAACGGTTCGAATGTTTGTCCGCTGACACACTGCGAGCGTTTTCGTGTCCACGATTGTATTTTGTTTTCCAACTTTTCAGGTGTTTACTACACTCTTAATACTCGCTGAACGAATTTCGGTCGGTATTCGAATGCGATACCGAAATTTCGAATAGGCACACTTCTATTATCATTGTTTATAGTTTTGTCACACTTGAACCTAACCTGATTGACGGGCGTTTCGTCAGCGTGATCTCACATTTCCAGGTATACGTGTCGACGACTCACACACGGGTGTTTACCTACTCTTCGGAATGCTTATTATGGGAGTATGTGTGGATAGCCTGACTTATATCAGGTGTAGTTGGCCATCTTGTGTTTACTTCAGCCCGCCAAATTCAATTATCCGTTATCAAGACTAGTTTATTTTCTCTCTATCGCCGTCAACTTCAAAGTGGAAACGATAACCTCAGTCTTCTATTTTCCAACGACATTTTAACGAGCAGTTGGAATTTGCTCGTTTTAAACTTGGTACTATAAATTCCAGGTTCACTGATCGTCTCCTTTGCATGTTACACAGGTGAAATTTATCCGGAACTATTTAAGCGCACGTCAGGGTTTCGATCTAGCGTATTATCTTCAACTTCTATTTCATTCTTTGAAAATTAGCATAGGCAGATTATTTCATGCATATAGGCATACCTAGTCCACAGGTATGTACGTACGTACCTTTATTCACGTACATAGGTATATTATTATACATACACGGACCCATATGCTTGCATGTATGTATCAGGTCGGGAGACGGGAATGTGTTTGATATCGATTATTTTGTCCCGAAATATATCCACCGAGTAGGAAAGGGGAAACGAATATGAAAAACTTTTGTATTACCACATATGCCAGTCCTCGGGTTTTACCGTTTCCGAGTCAAAGTTCAACCACAAAGTGTTTTACAGATTAAAGCCCAAGCATAATGTTTTAGACGAGTATCAGGCAACACGTGACGGACGAACAAAATGGTATACACCAACGATTGCCAGGAAAGTAAACTGTGACGGAACTTTTACTCTTCTTACCTGAACGTCACAGCGTTAAAATGCGCCACGAAAAAGTTAACAGTCCTTAACGTGAGTTGACAGTTGAATTTATGGTACGACCGTCGAGTTGAGCTTACTCTGGGTCTTTGTTGGTCTACATTGGACTCTTATTCAAACAATCCTGTGAACAATTCTTAATCTCCCAAACTATATTGAGCTGTGGCGCTGTGGATGCACTCTCCAAATATGAATTAGTTATAAGTATACCACTGGAGCAAATCATTGTGCATACATTGGAAGTCAGTGACACATTATCAGGCTGAAATTGGTGACGTAACAAAACCTTAGGCTAACAAGTCGACATTATCGGGCAATTTACAAATGACTTTCAAGGAGTTGGCTATTCAAAATTAAAGTATATTTTGTTTGTAATAGTTTACTAAATCTCGGGCATTCTTAAAAATGCGGATTAGCGATTTTTCTTGAACATGCATCATTACAGTAACGTTACTAACTTCACCCTATGAAGTATCAGTAAAAACTCACTGAATCGTCAGTGCATATGTACTGATTTTTTCCAGTCGTATACTTATGATTGGGAATCAGCGAATTTTCACTGATTCAAATTCAGAGAGTTGGCTCGGCAGAACTACATTCACGAGCAGGTATAAGGGTGTTATTATCGAAAGAAATTTGTGCACTACGCAGTAGTATCTGTATTACTTCATAAATCTTTTAAGCATTTTATGATTTAATGACAGAGAATACTCGTCGTGTGCGTTGAAACTGTACGACCGTTGCATGTGAATTACATGAATACTTGAATGGTTCGAGTCAATTTGCTGTTCGTCAATTGAAACTAACCTTTAGCTGGTCATACCTAACATACCTTACGGTCATTTGTGACATAAAGGTTTGTAATCTTTAGCTGGCACATTTATCTGGTCTAACATTGCTGGTACCTTGGGGTCGACTGTAAAATTTAAAATTATTCTTGGGATCTTTTTTATCTTGTAAAAGACACTTAGGTGAATACTCAAAAAAAATAGAGTTCAAATATTAAGTTGCTTCATTACAGCAATCAATTTTCGATCGGAGTCTTCAATGACCCCAAGGTGCCAGCAATGTTATACCAGATAAAGGTGTCAGCTAAAGATTGAGCGAACACACGTTAGATATGCAGATCCAGTTAGACGCAATCGACGAACGTTTCTTTATACTTGCTCTATTTTTTTTTTTTGTTCTCCTTAGAACGGTTCGTTCCATCGATCGGTAATGCGGTTCAGAGTCTAATGATAAGTCAACCAATTTGATCTTTAATCTTCGGTATAACTGGGTACCTACAATTATATATTTGATCATTTTAATATATTGCTCGGCTTACTTTATTCCTCCCACTCAGGGCTGTCCTACACTTTTGCGGTTTAGTTGTTCAATTCCATTTTTTTCGTCTCGGAAATTATAAATATAAAATATTCTATGAATTTATTTCATGTTTTAACAAGTTTTCATTCGTTACTGCATCTTTTCAGTCACAAATAAACGACATCAAGTAAAAATTGACCGTCTGCTCTTTACAAATTGCGGCAGGGAGGGGCTCTCAGACAATTATGACTCACGTGGAAAATTGAGTCAACCATTTTACCAGGTGTTCCCATGGACACCCTAATCTACGAGCTATGTGTCTGATACATTAAAGTCGCTTAATTGTATTGCCCCCGTTGGGCTGCTCACTTAAATGAATATATTCATTCGACTTTGCGTGTATGTACATGTACATAATTATAGGTGCCGTTGTGTACCCTAAATATACATATATCCATATGCCTGTCATACGTATGTTACAATTACTATTTTTGACTGCTGGTCGCTACTACACTGTGTTCCAATCCGGAAATTGATCGTCGTCCAAAACCGAATATACCTGTGTAACACGCCCGTATCTAAAGGCACACTGAGGTTCACTCTGCAAATGAAAATACACAGAGGAACCTTATTTCGTCGACTGTCTTGAATAGCCGCGACTAATTAATTTATCTCGAAAACTCTCTGGGTAATGGAAGCATTTGAAGACTCCGCCGGAATCACGCGGTGTGAGAATTAACCGGGTAGTAAACAACCCAACTGCTTGTAAGAATTACAAAGATTCCCCTCACATCCAAATTCCGTGGGCTAGTCCTGCGGCATTAGTGACGACCACCACCGCAATCGAGCTGACCATAGTACTGTGCCAAGTTAGAGGACAACGGCACCATTGAGAAATATTGCAGTTTTTATATTTCGGTTTTTGAAAGAGGCAAAAAGTTGGCCACGACTTTGCGTCGTTCGTTGCTTCCGCGTTGCCTCGTCCGGTATTTCCGGAAGCGAAGCAGAGTGAGGAAATAGAAAGATGAAAGAATTTTAAGTACGCTAGGGAGGGTGAGAAATGGAAGGGCTGAGCGCCCTACATCATTCACTCGTAGTACCTTGTACATTTTGCCTGTGAATAAATGTCCGACTAACGGATTAGAGGTTCAGGAATTGCATGACCTGCGTACACGCAATAGGCTGCTTGGATCGTGTCCAATCACCGTGTAACTAAGACAATAAGCGTCATGTAAAGGACTTTGATTTGTCGATTTGTCTTGCCCCTGAACTTAACCGGCGAAGTACGCAGAGGTAGAGATGTAGGTGTATGGCATGTTCGTGTGTTCACCCCTGCATATGCGTTGGAAGTTTGATTTATCGTTTCGCGATGTCTAATATTATAAACACGCGAAGCAGTCTGATTTTGTCACTCCTGGCATAAATTCTTTTGTCTGCACGTACATACATTCGTCTTGGGAGGATTTTTTTTTTTTTCTTTTTTGGAGAGAGATAGAATTCACTCAGCCACAGTGCTCGTTTAAATATTTATAAAGCCTTTTCTCACCGCCAAACGTGATGAATCGCACCCGTTCAGAATACGATATAACAGGTATGCATATATTTTCGTGGTAGACCAATAATCGAAGACAGGATGTTGTACTTGGAACGCTTCGACTGAAAGAGTTTTTTTGAGGATGAAAATAGCACCGTTTTTGCTGGTCGGTGGTTTTTTAGCCGATCCTAAAACCACACATATACATATTATATACAATTTACGATGTTTCCAGCCATGCAGAAAATCTTTGAAACTTGGAAGTCTCATCAGGTATCATCCCCTTTTTCCTCTTCTCGTAGACATTTATTTTCACAGGACATTAATCTCGGTTATAACAACGTATTTTATTACCCACCGTATATTATGTCACTTATAAAGCTCTCGTAAAAACATCCCAAAACAATTTTACATCCATTTTCTTACCTTGTTCTATAATATCTTACTACCAATAATCTATTACATGTTGAAGACGTGACGGGATCGCAAAATTTCGTACAATTAAGCAGTGTTGAGCAAATTTGTAATTAATTAATTACAAATTACAAACTACAGTTGTGTTGGTAATTGACAAAAATTAATAACAAATGTATTTTATATCTGAAAAAAAAAATTGATTACAAATTACAACTGTGATTGACATATTTTTTCGAATCAATTACAAATTAAAAAAGTAAGTGACATCCTTTTTCTAATCAATCACAAATTAAAATTGTAATTGCCGCGTTTTTTTCGAATCAATTGCAAATTAAGAAAGTTCAATTGTAATTTGAAGGTTGAAATATGAAGGTTGCTGATTCACAACTAAATAATCTCAAGTGACGTAGGTTTAAGAGGGGGCAAGGATCCTTGAAATTTAAATCGTATTGCGATTCTGGATGATCTGTCCTCGTAATGTGTGAAAAATTCTATCAAATCCGTGATGAACAAATCTACTGATACACGGTATCAAATCTGATGTAAAATACCATTAAACTTTCTAGTCGAGTTTGAAATTTCGCCAAATACTGTACACCAACGTTTCGCTTTGAGCCATTGCCCCGTAGAGGTGAACAACAAAACATCCATTCGGGAATAATCAAATCGCAGCAAACGTCTTATGGCATGCATCACGTGCTTATAACTGGTGGCAACGCAAATGCACCTAATTTGTCTTAAAATATGAAAGTCTTGTGGCATAATTCGAGAAATATTTCACCTGTAGTGGTAATATTACACCCCAGTTTGACCTACCACCGTGTGCATGTAATTGAACAATAATAACGACACGCCATCCAGTAGCTCATGTTGATATTTCTTGCAAAACTCTCATCCGGGTCAGTTTGCATACGCCGCAGACGTTTTTCATTTCTTTATCATTTATCGCTGCTGCAAATCCCCTCGACCAACATCATGCTCTACTCGAAACACTTACTTCGCCTGTCATGCAACTTGACGTGTCTGCTTATACCGCACATACTTTGCACGGGGCAGGTTACACGGGACCATACCATGTAGTGCCTGTCTATGTATAACACTCGCGCCATGGTACTAATCTGTTATTCGATGAATCGAAAACGCCGCGGCGACAACGCATTAGAATGGAAATTAATTCACAAAGAGTATCACGTAAATCGCCAATATACTTGGCATAAAGTGCAATCGTTGGCCTGGCAGAAGTGCCAGTAAAGCGTGAATCGTTTGTTCCCTACGGGATAACACTCCTTCCAATATCCTACAGGCAACTGATGATAAAAATAATGAGTGATGCATACCACGAATGGTTTTTACGACTTGTTATCACATCAAGTAAGGTAACTTAAGCGTAACTTGGACGTGGGAAAACTTTGACGGGAATCCACCCTCGACATGCCAATACATGTAGATTCAACGTAGGCGTAACCTAAATAACCAAAAAGTTGAGTACTCACGAGTGTGCGAGACCAGTTGTGTTCGATGCCGTTAATATCATCCATCATGTCTATTTTTCAATCTAATATCTGGTTACCAAAAATCACGTTATGCAAGAATGAAAACCTAATTTCAATTTCAATCATTTGTTCTGTTAAAATGAGCGAAAATCGGGTATAATACTGGACCATAGATCGATGGTTCTTTATAAATAAACCTATTGGTATACCGGTCTGTCTTTCAACTTGATTAATTCGAGTGCTGGATATGTCGTTTATGTTTATAAAATAAATAAGCCAAAATGCCTGTGACAATTGTCAGGGTTAATTTCGCAATAGACTGCAGAGAGGCCATTGATATCTTCTTGGGTATACGTTAGGCTTTGGGGAAAACACCCTCAGGATTAGTTTTAAAATTTGAGTTGTGCAAAGAATCCGCATCAAGTGCACAAACTTTATTTAATCCCCCCCGTAATAAAAAGAATTTCAAGAAATGCGATACTTGCGAAAGAAAAATTCATCTAATTAACTAAATAAGCCCCTGTGGAAAATAACTTAATAATACGAATCGATTTCACTAGAATGAATTTTCTTTCTCTTTTATATATATATGTATACATGAGACGTACAATTATGGCAACGTCCGACAAACTTTACGCCAGGAAAATTATGCAGCCTTGCCTCAAGCAGTTTTCGCAAATGACGTAGAACAGAAAGCAGGAACAACATTTTTAAATTAGAAAGGAGGCACGACGTACTGTGTGTCGTTTCTTTTACTATCTCGTTGCTGGAGGCACTGCATTACGGAAATGTATCCTCGACGTGTTGCGCGTATTTGTTCTTAGTAATCAACGCCTCTCAGGAACTATACCGTATCTAATGCGATAGTCTATCGAAATAAAGTATTTTATGATCCTGTAGAACTGCGTACTATCGCTTTTGGTTATTGCCAAAATTTCAAACAATATTGCAAAAATGAAGCAATTAATGGTTTCATGCGCCCCATCGACGTATCTTTTTAAGAAAATGCAATGGCGATCAGTCGTAAAACGATCAGAAAATTTATTCTCAAAAGATACAGCCGAAAAATATCGAGTCCTCATAATTGAGATTTAACTGACACGAAACTCATCCACTGCGGACAAACTTAACGTGTGAATATTTTTGACGTTGTTAATGTTAATGTGGAGATTTTTTGGAGATTTCGTTATTCCGACTACATGCAACAATACAAGTGATTGTGATAGAAACAGGATAGGAATTATTACATCAGTGCAATTACTTTTTCTCTTTCATTAACAATACTAAATTAAAATTCTGTTTTTATTGCGTTATTCATGTAAAACCGATAGAAGTGTTCACCTATTTCATGATCTACTCCCACATCACTCGTGAATGAAAATATGTCAGTAACATTTTCATATGTCATCATATTACATTGTATTATCATTCATGGTCCAGGGAAAGAGTCCACCTTTCCATTTCATTGAGAATTTTCGAGCATCAGCGAATGCGGCGTTCGTAAAGAACGTGTAAAACGCGAATGGGCGAAAAGTTGAAAACGAATCGCTGCTCAAATCTCTCTGCGTCACCGTCATTAACGAACTGTGAATTTATTGTTAGTCAAGAGTTTCGCAAGTAGTCGGACTGATTTATTTATCTGACAATGAAATAAAAGTCCGCGGTTCAAACGCGCTCACTCGAAACGAGTGTCTCGTTTTCATCGGTTCAAATGGCAGACTCTACGAATTGTAAGAAACGTATTACACTGCGCGAGCGCTTAACCCTTATTGATATTTATCTTCCATCTCCAGCTCTTTGAGTACAGCTATTTTATATTCTACAGTTTCAACGTTCCGCCCGGGACACCCGATGAGAAGTCGATGGAAGTGGATGCTATTTTCTTTCCCTGCCATCCCGAGTCCTTTATAATTCAACAAGACTGCGATACTTGCTCCCAGGAAGATATATCGTATGTTTAAATTGTGGCATAGTCAGTGATCTACATGCAGATACACCATCGGTTATTTTTAGAATATGTGAATATGTTTCACTTTGCTCACAGTCAGTATGAAACGACATTGGACTACGTGTAGTCATTACTATGCGTTACTCTTGGCGACTTGATTCTCAGGCGGCCAGTTTCAGCGTTAAACAATTTTTATAGAGTGGATCAGTAAGAAGCAGATGTTAACTAATCAGGCTGCCGGAAATTCTTCCATTCCTTGTCTCTTTCGCGCCGTAACTCAAGTACACGTTGACACAAAGCAAAGATTTACCGAAGCCAAGTATCGGTCGATGCTAGACATCCATTCGCGTAGCTATTGAATTCCAAGGGCTTAACTTTCCTTATGGAATAGCTACACCAGCAAAATCGATAGTACAGAAATATAAGTCATGTATTACCGATCACAGTTTAGATGAAGAAGATGAAGGGTCGGTATATATTTCGAATGAGCGTTCCATCAGGGTGGCTTCGGCTAAATAATCTTACACCTGAAGAGAAGTATGTGCAGATAGCTTCGTAAAATGCAAAGCTTCTGTATCCCAGCACTTTCAAGTAGTCAAATGGAGTTGAGAATAATTGTAGTCACTTTTTTAGCTGAATGCAAAATGTTTTATCACCCATGTAACCATGAAATCATATTCGATGAGGTAATTCTATCACGTAGTATTTCTAATATCCAGATTGATGAGAATGAGCAGTGACGGTATACTATATCGGTGATACTTTTAGCGCACTACTAGGTATAGATGCATGGTTACTAAAAATTTAATCAGGTTATAAAATCCAGAAAAGTATAAATTTTTTCTTGCATATCGGACAACGTTTCCGGCGCGGCCTTGGCCTTAAGATAGCTGGAAACTTGGCGTTGTGAAATTTTGCCAAGTGTGGATTTCAGGAGCCAAATAGTTGGACCATAACTCCGAGCCGAAATTTTAAACAGGCATTACTCTCCTGCGTAGTATCTGTTCGTGCAGAAATGTCTGAAACCAATGCGTGTCTATAACGCGCAGCTAGCTACGTGGGGTATTAATACAACATGCAGAATCTATTGAAATACACCGATAGGCACCGAGAGCCGGACAACAAGGGTCTGCCGACTGTTCGGTGCTGGCGGGTGGCCACCGGCGATATTTCATCCGAATGCGCAAAGCTGCGAATCGGGGGGCGTTATTTATTTGCGGGGATGCTCTGTCAATTCCACTTGCAAACTTCAATTACATGCAACTCCAAGCTTACCTCGACCAGTTCGCCTTCTATTAGAGTGAACATCACAATTTGTTATGCTGACGGTGAAACTCGTCATGTTCTGCGCGCAATCGCTGCGAGTTAGGGAAAGACTTCTGTTATTTTAGTACGTGCTAAGATTTTTCGGAGTACCGTTAAGGTGGAATTCCGTTATCGCTGGATTAGACGTTCAATTTTTTTAATTGGGCTGCACATTCCATGCTTATCGTGCGATGGTCAAAATGCGAATATTCAGAAATTAGTCAATACATTTGTTTTTTCAAGTTGGGTGCTAGGTTCACATAGGTATGTCGTTGACGTACTTGTATATTTCATACCTTCCAAATTCGAATAAGTGAAAACGAGTATACAATGTATAATCTTATACTTATAGTATTCATTTTACTTAAGGGTTCAGATTTATAGTTCGAAGTTGGACTCAGCAACAATTTTAGTTTTGATGTTTGGCAGCAACCGCCTGCGATTTTTGAACGTTTCAAATACATTATTAATGCGTCATCTTCACGTTGTCGATATTTGTTTCCAAATGAAAGTACTGAATCATACGGCTGTACAAACGAAGACGTCCAATTGACAGTAGCAATGAGTAGTGAATACACGATTCTAAGTCGGACAATCTTCCATCCAAGCGAAGCAGGTTATAATATCTACGATTCGCTCCACGTCTCCCGAACTTGATGAGCGCACCTAAGGGGATAAACTGCTACTATAGGTATAAACAGATGGGCTCACGTACAATAACAGGGCTGACAACAACTATAACTGCTGTGACTCGAAGGCTCAACTTATCAGAGTAAGGAGCAGCGTCTTGCGGGCTCGTCTTGAAAGAAAAAGCTCGCAAAATGATCTCGGTGGAACGTGGCTTTCAGAAGCTCCAGGCTTTGCCGAAGAGGTCACCTGGTTGATTGACCTGCTGGGGTGAAATACGGCGGGATCAACCTCGGGAAATTGTGAGCGAAATGAAAGTTCGTAACTTACTCGAAATGGCGAGGCCATCGGTGGGACGCCGGACGGTTAGTTTCGGTGCGAATCCCACCCGACACCTTCGGCCCTTAACTAAGTCGCCAAATCCAGCTGTTGGCTTTTCACAATTATACCTGTACAAGGTTATGGTCGAGGGAGAAGACGAACCTAATAATCGTCTTGCATCGTGTGTAAAACCATCCACTTTGAATACTTTCAGTTTCAAAGCTGAATTTTAGAATTTTCAATTGATCTTATCGTATAGTTTCTGACCGATTGTGAGATTATTTTATTCCGTCGCGGCGGAACAACGTGCGGGGATTTTATTTTTTTCCTTCATCGAATCTGCATTCCTGCGGGCTGACCGTGGATTTTCCTTGAATTTTATAACTGCACGATATAATCATTCTGACGGCTTCGGCACCTGACTCGAATTTGATAGCAGATTACGTAATTATTCAATGAATAACAAATGACGCAAAGTTTAGTAGCTGTGAAGAACCAGATAAAGCCCTTGATTAGGGCAAAAAAATTATTGAACGCAAGAAAATAAAGTGTAACGACGAATTTCTTAGACATTTAAGACGAAAATGTTAACGTTAACTTGCGTTCAGGCACTAAGTACAATGGAAATGATATTATTGATTTGAAGTACGAAAATAAATTTCTTCTTCAATCAGAATGCAGCGAATCTGACTTTTATAAATCCAGTCAATCTCTCGGAACCACATATTTTCTAGATACCCAACGTGACTAGAAATATACCGTAACGGATTTGAGACGCAACGGATCGAACCGAAAAATTGAATGAATTCTGGCATCCTTCGCGTCTGATTGTGAGTATGAAATTCAAAAGGATCAGTTTGTCTGTCACGTCAAGCATAGGCTGAACAATAATATATATATATATATACATGTACTATACGGTTCGTTGAGCGATAAATCTCGGATAATCTCAGCACACTGGTTTATTTCGTTATACATGACTGGAATATCGATTATAGGTGGTATTTTCAAATCAATAAATAATGTGTAATAAATATTATATGGTAATGTGTTTGTTGCGGATGCTTATCATTCTATCTGATCATGCTCACAGGGAAATAACGCAGGCAAGGCAGTCTGCACATGTCTTTTTTGTAATGGGTGATCCTCGAACCTCTTTCTCGAGCACCGTCAAATTCAAATATACACACACATGTATAGCACGAAAATCCCTGGTTCTAACATTCTTTTCCATTTTCAGAGGGCCTTTCAGCGTCGTTCGAAAATGCAATCACCGTCAAACTCGTCAAACATTTGCTGTGAAAATCGTCGACGTTGCGAAATTCACTTCCAGTCCTGGACTCAGCACAGCCGGTAAGTACATCAAGCGGATCATATCTAATCATCGCTGAATTATTCACCCAACCAATTATCAGCAAAAGCCACAGGTAATGACGGTAATGATTATCCCATCGAGTTGTATTCGCACTAAAATTATAACGATCTACGTCCAAGTTTTCTCCTCACTTTCGCCATTTATACTTTGTGTTCATGGATCGCCGTGGAACACGATCTGTTATTTTTTCGTCAAGAATATACGTCTAGGAGGCAGGTTGCTGCATTTTTATGTCACAACTCCGCCCGCATTTTTTACCGGCTCGCAGGACTTGTCGAGTCGATTCTCCGCCCTCTGCAACGCTGTTTGTATTTTGAATGAATACCCACTCGAAATATCGGCAACAAATGTTTTCATGTTTCTAGACTGTAAAGCTTGAAGTACGAAAGATTTTTCCAACAGACGTGAATTAAGCGATAGTGAAATATAACTCTCTAAAGGAGTGTCAAAGTTTAGGATTGGCAAGTTTTCTTGGAGGAGGATACTTTCAGGAGAAATACATATACATATACGTATATGTATGTAATATGTACGTGTGTATACGTAGATGGAAAGTTACGAGCAGCGTGGGGATCCGGGTGTGGCATTGCGCTTTTGCATACCTCGAAAACAGTGAGAGCAAAATTCTATACCGCGATATCCACTCTTCCAATATTGAATATTCATAATTCAATAGAAGGTGAGACCCTTGCGCGGTTTCGAAGCTTAGACATACGTTTAAGAACTCTAAGGAATATTCACTCCTAAAAAGGAAAATTTAATTTGTACCAGTAAGAAAAATATTTCGCCTGAAATGCAGTTTTCATTTTTTCTGTTTTCTTTCTACTTCGTTTACGTGAAACGAACAGATTTACGTAAGTCGATAAGAGTTCTTTTATCTCCACTTCAGAATTCGTGAGCATGGTTAAACATTCAATTGGTTTCTCGGTCTGAAAAATCCCTGAAAATGTATTTTTATCCAAGTCTTGCAAGAGTAGGCTACACTACATCCCACTAGCCGAGTCTGTGTACCATTTTGGATAGGTACGTACATGCAAAACTTATAATATTTATTCATCAACGTTTCTGGGACTGCTTGTGCAGGCTATTTTGCTGTATACTAGAAACCTAGTCATGCACAAGATCTCGATGGAAAACGGTTCTCTGAATTTTCTCACACCGATTGCGCCTTTATCTAATATATGCAGACTCGTTGTCACTGAATTATCAGATGGCTTTTGAAAGTGACGATTAGATAATACTATCTACTACTAGATCTAATCAAAACAATTAAATTTGAAAAGTGTGTGACAGTTATCTAAGCTTATTTATAAAAATAAGGAGATAAAAGTTTGTTAAATCCAAGTAATAATAGTTGTCTCTACTGAGAAGATCGAATATCGTATGTTGCGAGGCATTTTTTCATAACAAAATCACCCTGAAGGACAAAAAAAGAAAAAAAAAACGAATACTCACTTATAATCTTCTCGCGAAAATAATTTTTTTCCGAAAAGTGGAAAGAGTTTAACGAGCTTTTCTCAGACAGAAATAACGTGCGCTCAATGTTCGTAATTCTTTGCATTGAAAGACACGATCAGTAAGTGGCGGACCAGGTAGGCAGGGGTCTGTTTGCCTAATTATTAACAATAAGAACTCTTAACTGAATAAAACGAGGTATCACAGCTGGAGTAGCATCCAGGCAACTGCGTTCTTGTTGCGTTGTTCATTCGACCCGTCAACCCTCAATCTCGTGTCGTCCCAACTAACCTGTTATACATCATTAGGAGCACTGATGGATATGACTCCCACCTGAGTCCTGGTTGCGCAAGCATAATGGGCTTCGCTGCATTGTGCGTCTTCCGAGGTGATTTCTTGTCCGAAAATACTCCCGGGAATCCATTAGAGGAATTAAGGTTATTAACTCGGCAGTCGTCACTGAGCGCGAGATTCTTCTTTTCCTTTAACATCTGCGTGACCGTCATGTGCCCTCCGATGATTAATGAAACTACTGACTGACTCTGTTAACGTTAAGGGTTAAACCATTTTGCTACAAGTTTTTCATCTCTGTTCTCCGATTATGCGGCAATGATTCACTGACGTCCTGATCGTGGGAGTAAATTTTTACTGAGCATTGGATTGATCCCCCCCTCCGAGTATCATGTCATAAACAGAAAAGGGGGCTGTTATACTGCCATTGGGGAAAATTGGAAAGACATTTCTGTGGATTGGTAAACAAAATACAAAAGAAAATAATGCGTCGGTTGGTGTAGTATTAAACACGACTTGAAGGAAACTGGTCTCACGCATCCTACGTTTCGTCCAAAAATCATACAATTGTAATATCCGACCGAGTCTCGGACTGCCACTTTTATCTCTTAACTGTAACCTCATACTTCTCATCTTGTCCCTCTATCTTTCACGTCTCCTCGGACTTGCATATGTCTGAAAAGTGCCTACTCAGCTATGCGTGACCCCCTGCTTCTCCCAGACCACCTTTGAACATCTCACATTTTGATCCCTTCTATAACTCAAAAACCTGCTATTTATGAAGACACTTCTACACACCCTACATTCAATTACATTCACAAAGTAATCTTTCAATTCACGTTCTTAGATAAACAACATTTCGACCAACATCAATCAGTAATCAATATCTCACCTATAACGCTTCAGGTGTTATCGCTTTAAGCGGAAAGAATCCATGTCATAGTCCATAAGGGATGTACCACAATTGCACTTGGAACGCGCATTGCCAGATTTGTGATATCTTGAGATGTATTTTTGCCTGAAGAAAGTACCCAGCGTATATTCCCCTTTTACAAAAGTGTAGAAGCGTATAAATTTTACCAACACCGAAACACGTTTAAAAAAGAACTTGCGATTCAACCGAGAAAACTTTACGTCTGGAATAAAATATTCTGCGTATCGATCGATTGCCTATTTTAATATACGTGCTTTGGAAGGTTTTTTTTCGGAACATTGATAACAACGCGTTCGAAAAACTTGATTTAAAATATCGTTGTTTCTCATTGTCTCTCTGTGCAGACACGCGTCGTTATTGTTATTTTAGTTTACTACCTAGTTCATTCTCAGTAACCCCCGGGCGTGATAACAATACACGGTAATTACCATCCGCTAATTACCGCGCTTCTTTTCACGAGCTTCAACTTTTGCACGCCGGGGATTTACTCTCACGACAAGATACAGTCGCAGAAAGGGTAATGTGGGTCAAGCTCCAGCTTACTCGTTAGCGTTCGAAAAGTTTCTTCGTGCCAGGCTCCTGTTGCAATATGACACAGCCGCCACAGGACATCTCTAAAATCCTTACTCTATCCTGATTCTACGATCTGTCCAAATACTCTTTCAAAAATTTGCCCAACTACAGTGTATGCCCAATGCATATTATGTCGCACGGATGTTACAGACTTGAAACGCGAGGCAACGATATGTCACATGCTGAAACATCCCCACATCGTGGAACTCTTGGAGACCTACAGTTCCGAAGGAATGCTTTACATGGTGTTCGAATAGTGAGTATGTTCTGCGGACACAGCCCCATTTACACAATTTACATGTATCGTACGGTGGGCCTTAGATGATAACGAGTTTACTTGAATCCAAGCCATGGGATACAATTGAAGTGACGTCCTCTTTAAAGGCTTACCTAACTCGAGATGTTTTAACACGTTTCTTGATCAGTTCTTTTCATTGTAAAGTCTGTTACCCTCAAACTTTTTCGTCGGAATAGGCAAACGAACTATTTTGCGAACATACTTGACGAGAAAACTCGCTTGGAAAAGGAGATCACCGAATTCACTGATTCAGTTTTTGAACCTACAGCGTTGCAAGAAAAATAAGTCGATAACCTCGAGAGATTTCTACATCAGCAAAAATGAACGTCGACAAACTGTAACTTTTCAACAGTCATTTCACGAACAGAGCTATATCGAACTTTCTTTTTTGTCATTTGACAATCTAGTTGCGGTTTTCTACTATTTTTATAAAATCCTATTGCAAGATGTTTCAGAGAACTTTTGTTCGCATTGCCAGAATGATGGTGTAAAAGCTACGGCTCTAGCGATAGTTCGTTCTTGCAGATGCAGAAATCTTGAAGGGAGTAATTATAGCCGTGATTTCAGTAAATTTATGAATCAAACGAACTAGATTACAGAGGTAGGTACGTCACATAAATCTGACAATATGCAATCAGTGAGTAAATTTGATGCAGCTAAGAGCATATCGTGCGTATCAAATACCATGCATTAATATAAGAAGTAGTTGACCTCGTTTGAGTATCGATAAGAATTCACATCTGTTCATTCCTTGAACACAATACTAGGATTTTATTCTCCTTGCCGGTGGTGAATAATCATTTATACCCGTTTTAATCCACAGCATGGACGGATCGGACCTTTGCTTCGAAGTTGTGCGTCGTGCCACAGCTGGTTTCGTCTACAGCGAAGCAGTTGCCAGGTCAGAGATTAATTTTCCCTTATATATCCATGCGTGACAAATGCGTGAGCATTCCTCGGTCATAAGTTCATGATCGCGGTTACTTGTTTCGTCAACCATACAACGTAGAATGGTTTGTTCGAGGGTCTATGAGCAATAAGAGCCTTTATTTAAACTTGGAAATAGAGCTTGCGGTAAAATAGCTCGATCCCAATGATCAATGAGAAGAAGCACATTATTGCGAGATCCAAAATCTCCGTCAATCCGTTACATCACGCAAGCACGACTGATGATAGCTACTCACGTTTTACACCGTGCAAAAAAGACGTAAAACTAGTTGAGAATCGTTGTTTCAATGAACGCGTTAAGTGGTAATTTACGTTGTGGAATTCTTTTTATATACGTTGGAGAGTAACGTACGTACAAATACATTGTATAACTTGAAGGACTTCGTACCACCGCTAATCAATAAAAACGAATTACTCTTTTTCATTAGTTTTCCACACGCCTTAATTCACAAAATTCATTGTCACTCTCGCTGTTTCAATCTTCTCGCCAATTTTCTCCTTCCTCTTGATTAAAGCACCTTCATTCTCGACGTCGCGGGAACAGTCGACGCAAATTCGAGCACGTTCCTGCAAACTGTTCATTTCAACGTACCTGTTGAGATCTTTTCCTGTGAAAATTTGTCACCGATCCATAATAAGTGAAATACCCCTGCACGCAATTTTCCATCCTTATCACATTCAGTGGGAGTCTTCTCAGATTTATACTGACTCGGGTTGAATTTCTTTTCCCGTCCCTCGCGACCCAAGAAAGAAGGTCAGAGGTTATTCGGTTGCTCCAAAGTACACCCATGAATACTCGTACCTTACCGGCAGAACTTTCGGCTCGCACGGCATTCGGGCTGAACCTTAGCTCTTGACCTTTTATCCTACAAATCCGCGCGATCTGTCGAAAATGTTTAACTATGAAAATTTCTTCCAGTCACTACATGCGGCAGATTCTGGAAGCCCTTCGATACTGTCATGAGAACGACATAATCCACCGGGACCTGAAGCCGCAATGCGCGCTCTTAGCAGGTCGGGAAAATTCCGCCCCTGTCAAGCTACGCGGATTTGGCGTTGCGGTCCAGCTGCCAGCGTCGCAAACAAACGGCGTCGGTACGTTTACACATTATTCTCCCGCATATTGTGGTATTTTGTACACGTGCAAACATACATATGTATGTATATAATTATATGTATACATATACACACATTATATATATATATACACACATATTCATCTAGATAGAGATATGATTATTTCGATTTTGTATTAAATTCCTGCGTGCCGAGAAATTTACAGGATGTGTTTATTCCCAGCTCTTTTTCTCCGCTAGACTTGGCTAGTTGATTTTCACCCACATTTCTCTGTCTGGAAATACGGTGAATACATGTATCTGTGTATGTATATGTATATATATATGTATAAATGCAGAACATTCGTATGTGTAGTAGTCATGTATTGTAAGTATATAATTAGACACCTGATTTCCGTACTTAACACCATAGAGTCATAAGATTTCGGGTAACATTAAGTAGGATCAACCCCTCGAATGATTGACAGTATGGGAGTAGGTACAGCACCTTATCTCATGACAAAAGTATAAATTCGTCTAAAGTCGTTTCCTCGAATTTCTCTCCTCGTATATCATCATGCACATACGTAAATTGTACAGTAATTAACGTCGGAGAGTTAGTGTCAGAGAGGCAGAATTCTGAATAGCTTCGACGTTTGTTCGTAACGAAAATCCCTCGAGACTTAACGTCATGTTGTAAGCCTTTTATCGACTGCACTGCACGGTACAGAGATGTAAGGGATAAAAAACAGTCCGTCGTCTCTTTTCCTAACCCAAAGGCGCTCACCCTCAAGTGATTTCAACCAAAGACAGCCGTGAGCCGGCCTTTTTCATTCTTCCTCTATGGTCTATCGTTATACCTGCTCTCGCCACCGACCATAGCTGCGTTGGACGACCTGTTGCCGGATAGTTGCCAGTGTATCACGTGAAAAGAGCACGTCTTACGCGCTGCTCACTTCCGTTGGCTCTTGAAGTCTGTTCATACCGCTCGTTCGGCTCTGTTAATCCTCCTTCGTAGACGCAGCGAGAGATAGGGTGAGAATTACGTGCGTCGCGAAGCATGGGATGAAACTGATACGTGCACACAGTTCGTGGGGACGTCGCATGGGAGATGATTTCTTCATTTTCCAGTGCAATGTTTCACTCTTCGGTTATAGAGTGCGGCGCATTGCGCACCGCTCGCTAATGCGAATACAAATTAACCAGAAGTCGTACCTTCGTCAAAATTCTCGAGTCACGTTCCCCTTTGAATTGACGACGATACCTGCGTATAACG
The DNA here is from genome assembly GCF_021901495.1 of Neodiprion virginianus. Classification (NCBI taxonomy): domain Eukaryota; kingdom Metazoa; phylum Arthropoda; class Insecta; order Hymenoptera; family Diprionidae; genus Neodiprion; species Neodiprion virginianus. The sequence goes on from NC_060879.1 coordinate 31,444,652, forward strand.
AGCTGTGCATACCGCGCGTCCGAATTCTACTCCCTTTTTTCAGGCATCGTGCTTACGCCGACGTTTCAAAGCAGCGAGCTTTATTTTCACCGCTAAGGGTTACCGGTAGACTGGTGGCGCAATTTTCTGGAACCTTTCAAACGACCGTCGCAGCTGCCTCGTACTTTTGGCATCAAAGAAAGCCCGTTAGAAATGAAATTGGTCGGAATAACAATATTTTGGCATTCGGGTAACGGGACGTTGAATTTTCTATTCGGCAAAGGAAAATGCGTAAACGATAGCCTGTTTCTTCTTTTTCGGCTCTTCCTTTATACGCGATATCGCGCATTGCATTCGGCTGACAAAATTCACCTAATTCACGTCGTGTATAACAATCCGGCAACTTGGCCAATTAATAAATCGGACGAAATATGCGATCTTGTAAGTATAACGCAGAGAACCCGAGGCCATTCACAATATTTCGCAAAGTTTCCAACTGTATTATATTCGTGTTTAGGTCGCCCTATTCGCCGGTATGAATTCACGATCGCTTTGAATACTGCCTCTCTGATTTAGTATCGCCATTGTTATATCGGCCTATTCTATAACAGTAACGTACTTCTGTTACGTAAATGGCTCTATAAATTGAATCGTCTATGAGACATTGTATAAATGTTTTAATTTCGTTGTTGGATGCTCTTCTTGCGATCTTGTATTATATTATACACTAATTTTGCTTCGACAATTATTGTACTGGCAGTCGCATTCGAAATTTTCAATGTTCAATGTGGCGGGGATGATGCGGAGAATGCAGCGGCCGCAGAAGCATTTTATTATAATTATAGATTCTCTGATTATTCATCCTTCACTATGGTTCCATTATATATATAATAATCGCTGCAGTTACGCATAATATCATGTACTGATTTTTTTCTACTCCGTATAATTTTTGATATTTTATACATGTATTCAAGTGACAGATCTTTCTTAATATTCTCACCGTTACTATTATGATTATCTACATTATTATTATCGTACAGTGTGCAACTTTAGGTTAAATTTCTTACTAATTACCTTGTACTAATATCTTTTGCTGATTTATGGGCTAGAACTTTGAAGATCATTAGTAGTAACAATATCTTGACCGAACATTGGATCAATTTACTGCTTATCGCGTATGGCGTCGGTTGTACAATCGCATTATTGCACATGGATAAAAAGCCCGTCGAGGTCTTGAATGATCACTTTAAAATCTACACAGAGTGCTGCTTTATTTTGACACACTTATTTAACAACGTGTTTCGGAAAATTTTAACTTTCAAAATCCTCTTTTCTGACGCTTCCTCTTTGTCACCGAAAAGCTAAAGGGTTTAAATTAAGATTGTAAAGTGACATCAGGGCTAAGAGCGTGAAGCAAATTTCACCTCGCACTCGTCGAGCGAAGTTGTCGAACGTTTTTGACAAGTTCGCCAAACTTCGCTCAGCGCGTCAATTGAACTTCTTCTTTACGATACACGAAAGAAAGAGTTAGGTAACTTTGAAATTTATCAGAATATTTCCACAAAGTCTATTTATCCGACACTCGTTCTCAATTGTCCGATACCTGCACTTTTAGATCGTCTTACATCGTGCGAGGTGAATTTTCTGGCTCTTTTATCAATGTCTTTTTAATAGTGACGTAAAAAATCCCCCCATATAACTCACGCCCCGATCCGCGAAATGCGGCTCACGTTCCTCCGAGATACGAAATCGCAGGCGTGGAAACTAAATCGGCAGGTGTTCAGAGAATTTTCAATATCACATTGCATAAATTTGGGATTAAATTTACAAACATTGTTTAGGAACTCGAAAATCACTACCGTTAATTGTTATACGAATGAGAAACGTCTTTAACTCACATAATATACCACCTTATAATTATATACACAGTATTCAAATTTGAATCAAAATTTCTAGTTGCAAAGGACAATTAGCACTGTATTCAACTGTTACTTTCAACGTGTAATGATTCGCGAGTACATTGTCGTATAAAAAATGCGAGCAAATGAAAAATTCGATTAAAATTAACAATTGTCTCGCTAAGAAGCTAATGAAGGGTGACCCATCTTGTTAAAGAAAAAGTAATCCTGTACATGTAGGTAGACATATGCCGTGATACGAAGTTGTATAAGGTAGGTTTGATAACCTGTATTTGGTTTGAATGAATGCAGAGTGTTTCACGAGCGAGTATCGGCGAAGTCTGAGCCCAAAGGGGCAGCTCTACTTGAAGGCCGACATCGAGGGTAAGCCTGACCTAACCTTTTCTCATCGCTTCCCCAGGACCTTGTGCCGTTTCGTTACACCCTCGAACCACACACGACGCCTTCATTCTTCCCGACTGCTATCGCGCATTATCTATTATTGCATACGTACGTGTACACACACGCACAGACGCTCGCACGCAGACACCTTGGCGCACGCCTTTCTGCCATAATGTGAGAGAAGTCGCTATCGCTTGCCTGCTTGCCTCCGATCCCCCACCTCGGCCCCCTTCCAACTTCTCTTACTCATAGAATATACGTCGTACATCTATTCCCGTCGTCCTTTCACTCGCAATTACCGCCGTCATTCGTTGTGTATCAATTATTAGACGCATTTTCACTCTTGTTATTTATACACGCCTCACACCGTTGGTCTTGTCAATTTCACCCGCGCTGCTGACAGCTTTTCAACATCGCTCTCGACACTCTCCATCACCTTGTTTACCCGCGCATCATACTCACGCCAAGGGGTTGGCCATTCTTCCTTAAGTCAGGTTTACGCTAATTCGAGCATTGGAAGCTTTTGAACTCGCCCTAAGTCACTTAACCCTCCGCAGGCCGACACGGACGATATCGGCTAAGCTGACTTTCTCACTTATCGGTGTCTCGGGAATTTTTCACTGTTCAGCAATTTCTACTAATTCGCTTATAGAAAATTTCGGAATATGAGGCGGGCACCTAGATGAAAGCCCAGGACGAAATCGTCCATGTTAGTCGGCAACGTCAGTAAAAAATCACACGCCGGCGGAGGTTTGAATGTCAATTCACTCGGGGTCGATTTAAGCTTTATCAAGTCCTTCGGGTGTACGCTGGTTCATAGAAGCAACGATCAACCCCTCGGCCTTTGTTGCACAATAGATGAACATTACACTAGCTGGAAATGCTTCGCAATAACATCGCTTATTGCAGTTATACTCGGGTAGCGTCGCGATAGTCAACGATAGCTCTTCTGCATTACGGCCGGTGAAAAGAGCTTTTTTCACATTTTGTACCCACGCATTGTCTCTGGTGTTCGTTCTGCACGAAATCATTAGCGGCGAGTGTCTTCACATTTTGTAAGTGCGTAACGGTATTTAAGACTCACCTATTCAATTAAACCTATTCAACGTCTGTATTCGCTAGGAAAATCTGAAAACCACTATAAGGGTGCGAGAATTGAATAAGCTCTCCTCTTCCAAGTACATGTGAGAATTATATTTTCGCGATTCCTAACACATTACAGACAGCATTTTGTAGACTGTTCAAAGATGAGGTCACGAATTTCCGTTGAGAGGTGGCACTGATACCAAAATTAAGCGAGAAATTTTATGCATTTTACAAATATGATCTTCCGAATTTCCAAAAGTGAATTCTCGCAATTTAAATGATTCAAAATGCTTTTCAATGGTTCTGCAATATCGTCGTTCGCTAATTAATTTTCGCGAAGTTTCAATTTAATATCATATATTTAGACTTTCCTGAATTAAATGTCCTTGCGTATGATGTATGATTTATACGTGAAGCATCGAGTAATATATGCTTCGTTTTACGTATTACAGATATTTGTAGAGTAATATCTTGCTTTTCAAACGCGGAGTCAAGAAGAAAAAATTATCCCGAGTCTTGAGAATAGCGATACATTCTCACCGCAATAATCATTTATGTGATATTTTTAACCTTTATATTTATGTATTTGTGCTTTTTGTGAGTTAAGTATTGAATTGGTTAGCAAAAAAAAAAAGTTTACAGTCTCAGGTTAACAAAATTAAAGTAATTTTACATAAAAAATAATATAAATATGGCATATGATATTTTTTTGTAGTTTTATTGGAAAATATTTGAAATTTTTTATGAGTCTTATTTTTGATCGCTGATATCTTTGAAACCTTTGATCTGAGGAACTTTGATCTTCCGACGTTTTTTGTAGAGCGTGAAATTTCCTACAAATCTCTTTTTTCAGATTGTTGTTACGATGAACCGTTCCAAAGTAATAAAAATTCAAAAATAAAAAAAAAAATTTCTCGTGTTATTTAAATGAAAAATAAAGAAATGGATAGAGGCAAACCTTCCTATTGATATTAAGAGCTCACATTGGCGCCAAAATTTTTGTTTTTAGATATACTATCAATTTTTGGACACCATAAGAAAAAAAAAATTCGTCTTTTTTTGAAACACCCTAATATACACATATGACAATTATGTAATTATATAATTATCTGCACGTGACAGTCGTGTATAAAGAATATGACAAAATTATAATGCATGGAAAGTTTTGCAGTACTCGACAAAAAAAAAAAACAAAAACAAGCAAAAGAATTTTTAAACTTATATTTGTACGTACATACGCATACGTATCAACGTAGTGAATTACTTACAGTCCCTGCATAGAAATTGTTCTACGATATAAGGTGTTCGTCAACTCCTTGGCATACAGTTAACGTGTATGAAATTACTTGTGTACGCGTCAGAGAGAAATTGCATGCAACGTGGCCCTTTCAGAATTAATTTCATTGCTAGTCTAGACAAAAATTAATGTTCATAATTGAGTTTAGCCGTTAATATGTTCGCTCGTAGCTTATATTTCATTCTGGTACTGCACAGTAGGGTGGTTCTTCTTTTTTTCTTCTGAATTTCTTCGCGCCTACCTTCCAAAGTAATCAACGTATACAGAAAAAAAATTGGCTGCAACCCTGAATTTTTCGACAACTCTAACACGCCCCGCCAAACGGTAGAATTTTTATATCGATCAAATTCGGAGTTCCGGCCAAGCTTTTTCCATACATCCGGCATGATCAAAATAAGAACCACCTTACTGTACAGCCTTCGGAACGTAGCAGTTTTGATCTGTACTTAATGAAATTTTTTAAGCTCCGAAAAAAAAATTTGCTTTCCAAGAAGAAGTAAACAAAAAATACTTGTAGCTGTATTTTCATAAACCGGTAGGCGTTTAACTCCGCAGCATGCCCATGGCTGTAGGTTATGTTAAAAATATTAATTAATAAAAATAAAAATTAATTAACGCCATATCGGACAATTGCTCTTGTGAGAATATAATCAATTCCGTGCGATAATAACCGTCATCGTGATGAAATTTATTTGTGCTTACGCCTGCACGCCGTCACACGCGTTAAAATCGCAGCAACAAACACGTTTATCTCATATGGTAAAATTTGCAGATCAGGCGTATCAAGGCCATAGATGTTATTTAACATGTTCTGCTAAATTGCGATACGCGATAACGACGATGATGCAATGAAATTAATTATGGAAAAACTGAATTCCTTCAGTCTGGTGCCGCAGTGTAATTAAGTTAACCGTGAATTAATTATTTCCTGTGGTACGTTACTCCTAACGGTTACACTGCGCAGAATACGAAGTGAAAACGTGACCGATCGAGTATCCTTATCACTTGGTATTCCGAGCCTGTAAAAGCCTGCGCTACACTCGGAAAATTTACTATATCGTATAAAATATACTAGGTATACTATACTTTCCTAGGAAAAACGAGGCGTTTCCTTGGCGCGAAATAAACGTATAATAATAATAGAAAGGTATAAAAATAAAAGCTAGACGAAAATCGTGGGGGTGAAACGTCCCTCGACCCCCGCGTAACGAATTGCGGCTGCTCTAATCTTGTATAATCCAAATGCATACGTTATACCTACTTGTTATGCTTCACTGTAGCGGGCTTACGAATAGCTGCTGAAATCGTTAATGTATTCCTCAGCACGTTCGGAAGCAGTTCGCATAGGTGCTCTGTTACATCGTGCGTTTAATTCCACGCGTGAATCTTGCGCGTGAGCGAAGGCCAATTCACGTTGATCACTCATTTACATTTATTTACTCGTTTACTTGTTCATTGTATTTTACACACAGATAACCTCTATCCCTTCTCAAAAATCGTTTAGCAAAAATTACAAATGACCCTACCGGTTAGACATTTCTTTATTATTATTATTTCGGTAGGACCGACTGCGCCTCCAAGCAGCAATTTCCCTTTCGAGGACCTGACAGATGCGGAGGACTCGCTTGTCAGCGACACGGAGGAGAAAATCGGTATTCCCTAGTTTCACTCATTACTGTTACGTTGACGGTATGCGTTTATCGACGACGTATCGCACAATACGTATAATTCTCTGTATTCGCAGACGCATGGGTACGTGAAAATGTTTTTGCGCCGTAACGTCTCTGCACTCGAGTTTTAAGTTTTTCAAAATTCGTTTCACCGTGTAAAGTCGATAAATTAATAAATTCTTTCACAGAACTGCGACAACCCGGCGCAAGAATAATAGTATCAACAATTTATTAATTAGCCTTAGCGTTGATTAAAACTTATCGCTGAAGGATTTCTAGTGCCTTGGCATATTTTCGCCTCGTTTAAAAGAAATCGAATCAGCATACAAGTAGTTCTGTGGTAATGTGCGAACACGTATCATTACACCTGTACACATAAATAATGTTTGAAAAATTTGCTTCGATCGTAGGAATTAGGATAATTGTGTCTCGTGTGTTTCGTGCCCTTTCTTTTACGATTAATTCTCTTCAGTTTTTCGCCTGTGCCATAGTACGTATGTATAGCTACTGTACTATACCACTCATAGTTATCATAGTCGTGTTTAGGTGGCTCCGTCCACATGTGTGCGTGTGTTGTGTTTTTCCGCCTAGGCGTAATATAACGTAGCAGCAACGTAATGCGTTAGTTTGTGTACACTTACGTACGACATATGTAACGTAAATACCCTCCGTTTGTCCGTCTGTCCGTCCGTCCATCATTTTGTCACGTGCAGACAATTAAACCTACGTTGTACATGTTCGTTAATTTTATCATCAATTTTACACCGTAGGTATACGTGTTTATATGCAAATAGTTATTCGTGGTTTGCGGATAAGCTTTTACGATTCGTTCGCTCCGCAGTAGCGTTCATATAGTGGCGTATAAATCGCCAAATATTCGGATAGTGTTCTTCTTTTATTTTTTTTTTTTTTTTTTATCACTGTGATTATTGTGTCAATATTGAGATTAGAGATATTGCAGATCGTAACAAAGCCCATTTAAATTCAACTAGAGTAGATATGTTCCCAGTTCGTTGAATATAGAGCTTTTCTATCTCTTCGAACGATATGCAATGCACGAGTAATGAGTACATATTCGTGAAAAAACAAACAAAAAGGAAAAAACACATCTGGTACGGTACGAGTAGTCACGTGTGTGCATTGTTTTTAAAATTGCGAAAATATTAACGTTTTCCGATCAGGTACGGAGCCGTTATTTCGAGTATCGACGAATGAAAATAGAGATTATGAAATAGAGAACATTCCGACATGTTGTATCGAATATAGCACAAAAAGCAAAACGAGAGGAAGAGAAATTGCGGGACGGGATCGGAAATGCAGGGTAATCGAAAGAGGAGGCGAAAGCGGAGGAACAGAGAAGGACGGTGGGGAAAGAAGGAAGGAGTAATCGATTTTGAAGACAAATAGAGCCGCGGTTTCGCAGTTAGTCGAGAGTTTGCAGATTGAAACAATGCCCTGCACCCTGCTACGTCGCGTCGCCGAACCGCAACGCGAACCAACGAACGTTGTTCACATTCAAGCGCCGTTCCAATAACGTTTATACGACGCAGGTCGGTGGATGATAGCCTCGTATCGTGTTTAGAAAACGAATCGCGAGTCAATATCAACGGACCCAATCTTTCCAAGTCCGTTGCGGAATTTTGGCAAAGACGTGGAAATTCGTGGAAGTAGCGAGACCGCGCGTCGTTTCCACGAGTTCCGGCTTTCGTTTTATCCTTACTTTCATTTACCTCATAACCTGCACTTATATATAGCCAGGCGGTAAAATTTTATACTTGACATTTTCCAGGCGCCGTGTCATTTCCGTCTTTTTTAAATTTTATAAGTAGGTATGTATAGACGCAAAAGTCATACCTGCTCTTAAATCAAGTAAATGCGAGCTATTTAAAACGAAAACAAAAAGTGAAAAAATAAAAAAGGAAGGAAGGAAGAAAGAAAACATGATTATAATTGCGACCGTTATTCGATGTTACTCTTCGGTACGAACAAGTTTTGTTACGAGTTAAAAATTACTCCCGCATTCATTGATTCACTTTTCTTACTATATACAAGAAACGCGATTTTTGATGCTCCCATATTTAATTATTGAGCTGTGCGATACTTACGAATAATTCATAATTCTTCCGCAACGCTTATGTTTATCGTCTATTTGTTTATTTTCGAATATCAATACCAGGTATATGTATATTAGAGTATGCAAAAAAAAAGAAACATTTGTTTTTTTCAAACGTGCATCAAAATTTCAGTAGAGCATCTCAAATAGTATATCTCATCTACATATGACCGCTCAATATTGATATTTAGAGGTGTCTGTTTTGTTTCCTCCATTTTCCATTTAAATAACACATAACGAAAATCGGAAAACTTTAGAATCTTATTTTTCGTAAACGGTTTGACTTATGAACTATCTAAATACAGATTCTTGTAGGAAATTTCACGCTCTATAAAAAAGTACTGGAGCAACAGTTTCCTAACTTTAGCTGATTAATAGATTTTCAAGATGATCCAAAGTTCATAGGCGAATATCTCTTAATCGGTCAGAGATAGGAAGATTTGATATTCGTACTTTTTTATAGAGCACAAAATTTCCTTAAAGAATTTGTATTTAGATAGTTTATAAGTCAAGCCGTGTACGAAAAATAAAATTCTAAACTAAATTCTTTACGTGTTATTTAAATGGAAAATAGAAAAAACAAAATAAGCATCTCTAAATATCAATATCAAGAGCTCATATTTAGATGAGATATACTATTCGAGATGCTCTACCAAAATTTTAACGCACGTTTGAGAAAATGATTTATTCTTTTTCTTTTGGCTCACCCTAATGTATACATACACATTATACATAACATAGTATACATGTAAGCGTTTCAAACGTTCGTGACATCAAAACTACCGTATTAATAATATATTTTGCCTGCTACCGTTTCGTTATTACGTTAATTGCTTCTGAAACATCGTATCATTTTAATGTACAGCTTCATCGATATTCCCCGCTTCAAAGCTAGCATTTATACTACATAAATACATGTTTGTCATTGTCGTTATTTCGTCTATGCATCGTTCTGAGTGTTCGGTGTTGCGTCGCAAATAGAAATAGCACTTGCATATTATTCGTACATGCATAAATATATATGTATATGTATATATATATATATACATTGCTTTTATTTGACACGTTTGGGCAATCAGCGCCGCAAAGATTTACAATGGGATCTCTCCTCTGTGCTGGTTACTACAATAAACTGAACGCATATGAACTGGGAAGCCACAGTGTGTGCAAACCAATTGACCGAATTGGTTAATTCCGTCTTGTTACATCTATTAAAACAATTGCTTACTTTGTGCGCAGTATTTCTTCCGATCTCTTGTTGTTGGAGACTTATTCACGCCTTGAAAATTGGCGTTCGTTGAAATGCTCTACCACTTCTTACGCTGTTGTAAGAAGCATTGAAAGCGTCGAGCATATTCTGATGCTGTGCAGTCAATGGGTTTGGAAACACACTCTGATGGCATCAAACCGGGGCCCTGAGATAGAGAATCAAGCATTGTGTGTGGCTTTCTTTCGTCTAGAGTTTTTATCACCAGATGATTAAGATATGTTGCATTCTGTTCGCATACCACTTTGCACTCTTGCTGCAGTTGCGTGTTGACTTTTTTTTTTATTCTTTTTTCTCAAATGCCTTTTCGTGTCGATATTCCGGATACACTGCATAATTAACTGCCTGCGGAAAAAACAATTCAACAGCACTTGGTTGGTTTTGACAACGACTATGCAGAATGATTTAAATCGTGAATCGCGTGACGCAAATCTAATTTGAATTTGCCCGCGGTTCGTGTTCGAGAAGGGCTTAGCATCTCGGATCTTTGCACTTCTAGTGCTTTCGGGCACTGTACTCGTGGTTTGTCGGCAGCACACCGATCAGCTACCGTCAAAGTTTTATTCGATTCAACCGAGGAATTTTCAACAACGGTTCTCTCTTGCATCCGTGCGTCTAAACCTTGAATACCTAATTTGAGGGACGGCACAGCAGCTACAACTCGCCGTTTGCCACTGTATAGTGCCCATCGAACCTCCAATTCCCACGTAAACATTTTCAATCTGCAAAAAGCCACTCGGGTTGAATTGCGATTTCCAAAGTTATCGAAAGTATGAGAACAATTTATCACCAATGGTCGAATGACCTCTCCGTCAGATTGGAAATCGCCCGATGTGAGGAAGTGGGAAAAGCGGTGTCAAAAGCATTCGTGTCGCACCGTGGAAATGACACTTTCAATTAACTCTAGCATCTCGTTTTAGAATCCTTCACGAGTCAATCAAACTCCTTGGAGGCTGTTTCTTCATGGGACGCGAAACGCATGCTGATTTATGCACAAGAAGCATTTGGAAGGACTTGTTACTTCACCTGATAACTCAATTACTTGAATTGAACAAATATAACGCGTCTCAGCCTCAAGCCATATCATATATTCGCCATTTCGAACCACTTACCGAGCGAATTCATTCGTTTTTATACAACGGCATCCAAAATTTAAAGAAACTAGCGAAAAAGTCCCGCATCTTAAGTTTCAACGAATCCTAAATGCCAACCTCGGTGGCAACGAAGCTAAAGGACTCCCCGGCAGGAAGTTTAGAGATTACCGTAACGTCCAGTCCTAAAAGTCGGCCACCCTTAAGTGTACCTATACCGTTTTGCGTGGCTCGTCGCCGATGGTCCTCATTCGCGTCGGATTATCTTATTTCTCTAGATCGCGACGCGAGTTGAGGGTCGCGCTGTTTCCGGACCGAGATAACTACCTCGACAGTTTTCAGGGAGAAAATCTAGAGGAAGAATATATCAGCGCGAGACGAGTCATTTTCTTTGTATTTTTTAAAAACCAGAGAATTTTTCCGAGGAACATTGAGAGGTGCGGGATGCACCGCAAAAAAATCGCCACGATTCCCCGGAGGTATGGATGCGGATTTCATTCGCTACTGCCGCAGCGAATGTAGGACCTGTCGTAAAGGTGGGACCCTTGATTCTCCAAATCTTTATTCGCGGCGCGTCGCAAGGCTGCAGCAATATACCTACTAGCTCCTATCCCGATGCATAATAGAACAATTTACGCCCCTAGCCTCTGGAGGACCCTCTACTTTTTATTGCCTTGTATTTTTACGTGTAGGAAGAATCATTCTGGATGGAAAATCGTTGTTGAAATCGACCAATTGCACGCGGTTCTATTCATAGAGAAAAGGAAACAGGATGCGACATAATTATTGCAACGAAAATCGTTATCGTGATTTGCTGCCTGTAAACGATTTCGTTGTTTTTGCGATAGTTTTTTCTTTTCTTTGCTTTTTTTTTTTTGTCTCACTTTCTATTTTCGTTGAGCTTACGAAGCAGCGATGAAAATCGTTCGACGCGTCCACCGGATGTTGTTCTATAATTTTTCCGATTCTTGCACATGGCCAAGCAGGACGAGTCGGATGTCCGCACTTCATGGCACCGGAAGTTATTCAACGACGACAGTACGGGAAGGCTGGAGATGTTTGGGCGGCCGGAGTTCTTCTCCACGTTCTCTTGACCGGCAGCTTACCCTTCATCGGGGCCCGTGATCGCCTGCGCGAAGCCATCTGCAGGGGGCGGGTACAGGTACGTTACGAACTGCGTAAAGCATACATGATGAAAATTTAATTTGCACGAAACGAGGGCAAACAATCTGACTGGAGTCCTCAAGTAAATCTACCGATGTTTGATTTACTGATGGAACGTACTCTATGTTTATTGATTCATGAAACGTGAAAGGAAAGAGACGCTTTATTTTGTCTATACTTCCATGGTCAAAATTATTGAATCTGAATTTTCTGTCTACGTTTGTAAATTTTCAACATGAAGCGCTACTTTTTCATGTGAGATAGACATTACTCAACGAGTTTGGCATACCTGGCGCAAAAATCTTTTCAACTTAGTTTTTTCAAATCAATCACGCAAGCATAAGAGAAAAGAAATTTAAAAAAAAAACAGTGATAATAAACACAGCAGTAATAACAATGAGCAATCTGTTCATCAGTCGAAAAGAAGACTTATAAAAAATTTTATGCGGCTTATGAAAGATGCAAAAGTTTAACCGACTGCCATTTCGTAATCTAAAGTTGCGGGAAGAAGTTGAATAGGTTAATGGCGCATCTTCTCCGAGTACCTACTTAAGATTTCCCTGACAAATTTTATCCAACTCGGTCGAGTTTTTCCTCGAAAGTTCAAGACATAAAATCGATTTCGCGTACACTGTACATATACACGCTCAAAATGCTAGCAAAGTGTAACACGCGAGGCATAGAGCACATGCGTCCAAGTTAAAGAAGAGAACTTATTTTGCAAAGCGACGCTTTCTTCGGATTAGGGTCTAGAAGTAAAATAGCCACACGATAGAACGACGAGGCTTGAGCTAGCATCCGGAATTAGCAGCCAAAAGTTCTGAAGTTCATTCTAATAAAGTTTTGAAATCCGAAAATCAAAATTTTTTGAAATACCACAAATCCCGACACTTTTATACAATTATCCGAATAATACTGAAGTGAATTTTATTAATTCCACAAAGTTTAAAAGGGTTGGCTGCTTACTTTGTTGACTGCTAGCTTCAGTTTTATGATAGAACGGTCACAATATCGAATTTTCACAAACTCGAAAATCCATTACACAAAATTTGAAAATTTAGAAAAATCGAAATCCGAAAATCTTGAAGTTATAAAATGGCCGGGATTCCAACGGTGCTATATTTTGGCCCGTTATACTTTGACGTTTCTACATTTTCATATATATATTAGGCCTAATACAGATACATACATGGCTGATTCCGCCAATTATAGGTAAGCCGCCAAGTTCGAAAAATTCGATTGGGCTGCAATTTCGGTATGTCATGATGTGTCCTGAGGTACGAAAATCCTCCAAATCTCAGACCTCTCGACCCTACCGTTTACGAGAAACACATTGATGAATTTTTTAGTTTGAATTTTCAGCACCTCTTGTCACAGGATAAAAATATGGACCTCTATGTTATTTTCTGTAATAAAAAAGTCTTATCTCTCCAATTTTGAATCCATTTTCGGATAGGTCGTCCATTTCTTTCAAGGTTCCGCAAACAATAAAAATATTTTGATAATTCCATTAAAAAGCTGGGAATTTTTTTTGTGAAGACCCCAAATTTTCGGTGTGGGATGACCATGGAATCGGTCTGAGCTCAATTTGTGTCAAATTTATACTTACTCATCCTGTGATTGAACCAGCCGTACCGGAGGTGTTACCCTAATATCTGAAAAAAAAATGATTTGTATTACTACTAATTACACAGATTACAGTACATTGCGATGACATACCGTAATTGTAGCCAAATCGAATGATTCGCACCTGCTGATTTACCTGTGATTGGCGGAATCAGCCATATTCATATACTTTATCTTTCTACATTTTAAAGTGACAGGAATCACACTTCTCGGTTTTCTGAAAATTCCACATTTTCACTCTCATATAGCGTGTAGCCATTATAATTTTTCACCCCGAGCCGCGTCTTTCGCGACAGCAAATCTAAAAGGCAGTCGCTGCCAAAATAGGAAGGAAGATGTATAACCCTCATGTATTACAATGCAGCGTTGCGCAGCGCACTTTATAGCGTAGAGAACGTAACCCCCGGTATTATCTCCTCATTTTCCCGTACGAAGGGCTGGGGTGGACCAGGATATAAGCCAATTCCTGCGGCGCCCTTAACGTAAGCCTTCAAACTCGATCTTCGATCTTCATCCCGTCTGGAAACCTCCGTGCATCCGTGCCGCAGAGCTATCGAGTCAGCTTTCGCTAACCCGCGATTCCGTTGAAAAATGTCAACCACGTCCTCCACCCTTCCACCAGAAACAATTCCGCCCCCTAATCTCGGCATTTACACAAATATTTATGCTCGAGCAATGCATTTATTCCCACATCAGTGCTATGTTGTACAAAAGTCAGTTGCAGGGCGGACAGGTAAACGCCGGTTGGGTATACGAATTTCCAAAACCTCCACCTCTCGACTCCCCGTTGTTCCATAAATTTCTCTCACCCCCTCGCTTTCTTCCTTTCTTCCTTTCTTCCTTTCTTCCTTTCTTCCTTTTCTTCCTTCTTTTCCGGCATCAACGTATCCCGTCGCGTTCCGGTGGTGCCATGAGTACGTTTTAGTTTGTTTTCATCCTGCAACGGGTGAACGTTCTTCCAGGGGTAGCCCGTAGTTTAATCGATATTGAACATCAACCCTGTCTCACGGTAGGTTAAATATCGCCGTTAGAGCAATACAGAGGCTGCAGGGATAAGGGTGGATATACCTTACACGTGTACCTACATCCCTCACAGCACATTCACAGATGTGTTACACGCCTGTCGAGGAATTTTTCAATTGCCCACACTGCTCCGCACACGTGTGCCCGTGTATGTGTTCACATACGAGTACATGTACTCCACTCCTCGAACATGTACTCCACTTACTCTTCGTGTATACTGCGATAGTTACACCTGTCGATAAAATGGTAGTATTTGTATTGTTTTTTTTTTCTTCTCCACCGGGACGGAAGCCAGAAAACAACTATAATAACGTTATTCTCAATTTGTCAATCGTAAATAATGCCTCTCGCGACGAAGGCATGCTTCCTTTTACACCAGAGTTTCCCTGCAGGGTGGGAGGATATTATAGATCGGACTCCTACTAGCCGACAGATATTGATGTGTCCTCTGACCCGTCACACATATCTACGTCTATGTAGGGCTGCGATTGTACAGCACAAATGTACGCAAATCCAGCTCATAAATAGATCTCCTAAATTCGCTTCCGCTTTCGAGTTAATTCCGCTATACGTGCGGGATGTATATATATATTATATGTACAGAAGCGGTTTAATTTTATGTTCTTTTTTTTTTAGTATATTCCATCCAAAATATTTCACACTTGATGGTAAAAGTGGTTTTATTGAATTAGGCTTGATTAAATTTTCAGATGGAGACGCCAATTTGGGACACGATTAGCGAAACCGCCAAAGATTTACTCAGGAAGATGCTCTGCACCGATTTGAACCACAGAATCACGATTCAAGAAGTTTTGAACCACAAATGGCTTAGAGTAAGTTTGCACATGTATAGAGTAATATTATATGCATATAAATATGTATATACACGAAATTCTCTGGTCTTGTCATGCCTTACAATTATGATGCTTAATTAAAGGGGAACAAGTAGCTTGAGGCTTAATTTTGTCAAGAGTTTTGTTAACATTTATCATCAAGTTGGGTATAAATTTAAGGAGGGAACAACTTGTCTCACAGTTTTGAGCGATTTATAACTCTGTTAAAGAGAGACCGGAAGTTTTTCAATCACTTTCAACGTATACATTTACATTTATATTCGTGCATCGTTGTCATTTTTTGTTTTCCTCGCTGTTGTGTATAATGAATATAAAAATGTGTGTATATTTTGCGTGGCAGGACCGTGACAAGGGCGCGGCGCGAACACATTTAGGAGGCACGATAGAAGAGCTGAAGAAATTCAACGCAAGACGGAAACTGAAGGAGGCCGTAATAGCCGCCGTCTCGTCTCCAAAGTGGCACACTCACTACCCAGAGACGAATACCGACAGTTTTTCAGACGTCGGTGACGATGAACTCACCACCACAGGTTAGTCGCGTCGCAACACGTGCCCAACCATGTCAATTCATCCCCTCCTACCTTGAAAGTATAACACGATAAGACTGACCCGATATTCATTCCATGAAGAAGGGGCTTAGAAGCTTTGAAAAAAGAGAGTAATACCATTCTGCCCGGCAGGAGAAACGGTTATCCAATATTGCTAATTGATATCGTGATGCGTGTGTATGAAAAAAAAAACGTGCCCATCAGTCAAATATTGAACGATCAATTTTCGAATTTCAGGAGCCGTAGCGGAAATTATAGACTCTCTCGACGGCATCGAAATACTCCAGGAAAGTGCCAAACTTTCGCGAAGTGAGATTTTAGCAACTGTCGATGATCTTACACTTCGAGCAATATTGGAGGTAAGCTGGGATCAAACGTCAAGTCGGGGGACGCGACAAGTATCCATCGATTTTATTCGACACTGTTCTTGTTGCTCCACTGCGCTAATTAGCAGTGACCCGATACCCCTAAAATTGTCCACTAAAACTGAAGGTCAAATTTCACATGCAGAATTATGTGCAGATGTGCAGTTTTCTGCATGGCCACTTCTGCGTCAGTTTTTATGCTGATGCCTCGAGCAATTAGTTTGATTTATATATAGATCAAATATCTAAATCCTGACGAAAGTGGTCTCAAGATCAATGATCGAAGGTCTTCGAAAGTAGAAAATAAACGAGAGTGTAACTAAGACTTCTGCATACAGCGATTAAGCAGAATCCTTTTGAATATGATTAATGGATTCTTTTCGTCTCGATATTTTATCTGACAAAGCTACGGAACTCGATCATATTTACAATAGGTCTCTTTATGAAAAATGAAGCGTCGATCAATTACTGGATTAAAGTTGAAAATGATTAAGGAAAAAATGAATCTGCTAATTGAATGAGAGAGAGATTGAAGTGGAATTGATAACACGGAAATTGGAACGTCTGTTCGACGTTACGTCAACTGATATTAATGACATATAAAAGAAATTATCGATGTCAAATTCAATATACCACAGATGTCCGAATGATGGGTTACAACAAGCTTGAAAATGACACTGAAAAATAAGCAGAGGGCCCTTTATCAGGGCCAGTGTTCAAAATTTGTACCTCACGTCCTTTTCTGACATTCTCTTACAATTATTGTTGGAAACGTTCTACCTGCACTTATCTATTTTCGAAGGCTATATTTTTCCATGTTTAATAATTCCAGTTCACGTTATCTATAAACTAAGTGTGATATTCTGCAAAATGCATATGGAACATTTAATATTCGTGCGTCACAGTAATCTGACAGTCCGTGAGCTTGTTGAATAATGAGCGTAGAAGAGATCAAAACTAGATTCGTTGGAAGCATGAATAGTTTTGCACTTTGATATTGTCAAATAATGCTGATTAAGCTCAATCTTTACCTAGAAAACAAAATCTGCTTCAATTGACGATAAATTCGTTAAGCAACGAGAACTCGTTTACGCTCAAATCACCTAACTTACGTAATCCCGATTTTGTATAAGGTGAAATTTATCATACATCTCAGTCAGGAATAGTATCACAATATTTACCAAGCTTATACAAGAGTTGAACTAAAGAAAAGTGGTAATAATTGTGTTAATTGCAAACACTTGTGTCGCCAAAAAATATTGTGAATGCAAAACTGCGTATTTACCCTAAGCTGAAACGAAAGCATTTTACCGACACTACAGAAGATTCAAAAAATCTGTTACGATAATAAGATCAAGAGCCCGGTTAGCGGGCTAATTGGCATTATTGTAAAATATTGTCATTCGATCGACCTGTTTGACATATTTTTTTTCCTTTACCGTCGATCGGAGAACCATTTCATCTTACAAAAACAGCATATGGCACATCTTTATCAGTTCTAAACGGAAGACAGAGAAAATCGTCGAGTAAGGAGTGTCAATGGCTATCATACACGGTTGACGTACTGCCAACGATTGATGAGAGCATTCATGAGTGGCTATAGCTAAAGGGAACAGGTATCTTTGCGGGCTGAAATACCGACAGTGATCCTACTACACAGAACCTGAAACGGTGGTTATGTCGTAAGGAAGGAGTTCGAAGTAAAGTCTCATAGCTTTTGGGTAAGGAAAGGGTGATAAGAGAGATAGGTAGGTAGTTCGTTCACCGTCGATTGCACGTTTTATGATTATTAGGGTACATCGTTGGGGCAGTTGGACCCTCTCGGCTCTCGGATACGTAAATCTCCGATACTTAGGTCGGGCAATTTCCTGTTTTCTTCCTAGCGAATGCTGTTCAGGCTCAAATGCTGGAATGAGAATGTAGCGTGAGGTTCAGTTCAAGTTTCGAAGTATCGTGGGTAGTACAATTTGAAGTTTCTCTATCTGATGTAAGAAGTATAATTTCAGTAAACTAATACCGGTATAGCAATATTTTGTCCTTTGAGATCTAGTGATAAAAAATTGTATCAACATTTTTTTTTTTCGGCTCTGCGTATTTGTTTTCCTTCGGAATTATCAATTCCTCTCTCCAGTCAACCGAATCAGTTCTCACGTTTATTTTGATCAGATAGGCATATTTACGAACAAAATAGTTTCCACTGATCGTTTTTTAACCTAATAGTATTTTCACCCTACAGAAATCGAAATTCCGAACTTGGTCAAGAATGGCACAATCGATACGAATGATTTATTTTTATCATCGTTATTGTTATAAATCTCATTTGTTGAAGTAGACAGAATTCGAGCACACACAGTGCATCGATGCTACTCTACGACATTTCAAAAGTTCTATTTCAGAAGAAATATACACGTAGTTTTTTAAAAACTTTTAAAACTTTCCAATAACTTTATCTAAATTCTTTTAAACACTACAATATTTGCTTAAAACTGTTATTCGTTGAACTTGTATATTTTTTTTTTCAAGTTCATCACTCTTTCTTTGTCAGTAGTATTAATTATAGTATCCTTCACAAACTTGTTCTTATCAAGTTAGGAAGGTTCGTTTCGTAAGAGACAACTTTTGGTACCGTTAGACATAAACCTGTTTTTTTCAATTTACTAAATTCATAATCAAGCATGATTTTAGTAGACTTGAACTACTTTCAGAGCCAACTGACGAGTCTATATATATACAGCCAAATATCGTTAGTTGACTTAATCGTGAGACTGTTGAAATATTTGCGACAGCTTAGCGTCAAGACTTTCTCAAAGTTACACGTTATATGATGGTGCCGTCAAGGTAGGCATCTGCGATACAAACTTGAAATCTTGGCCTCGAAATCTTCCCTTCAGCCACCTCTTAATTTCAGTGCTCAACTACGGCCACGAATAATTATTATTTGGTGATGATGATTTTTTCACGCGAATGTTTCAGCGCCGGATAAATACGTGAAGAATTGAAGAGAAGGACTTGGCCTGACCTTAACTCGTAGGATAAATATGCAAAGCTATCTCGTAATTCATTTAAATGCTACGGCTGTTACGACATTATAATCCGTTAATGTAAAAGCCTCGCATACATTCTACGACGCGACTACGCGAGATAATCCAGCCAGTGAATTCACTGCCATGTATTTGGTGGGGAAAAGTTGTAAAAAAAAAAAAAAAAATATATATGAACATTCTCAACGTCTTCTGACCCCGAGAGCTATTGTTGAATTGCCCCGGTTGCATTTACGGTTCACTGAAATACATTTCAATACTTTTAATACAGTAGCAGGAAGTGAGTTCTGTGGGAAAAGTTGTATTCCGTTTAGATTTACGTCGCAACTTATAACTTCAGTACACCGAAAAGCATCGAGAATCGCGATAGATTTTCTCCCACGATGTAAAGAAGCAAGCAAAGTTACACATACGTTCGGTTTTCTCCACCCTTTTATCGTGCCCCATAATTTAATTGGATCTTCGCTGCGATAAAAAAATTATACTCTACTGCAAAGAATAATCGACATCAAATCAAATAGAAGAACGGAAATGATTTCGCAGCTTCTTTACTAGATATTCGAAAGCTTGTAACATGATGCTCCCCATACTAATTTCCAACTAAATTTATATCATCGTGTTATCATGGCGCTGTGATTACCGGAACAATTGTTTATACAGAAAAAAAGGAGTTAGCACCGAGGAAGCTGTTTCTCATTTACATACGTCTACGAGAGAGTGTTCGAGAACTTAGTCCAATTTCCGTGACAATTCTCATGTAATCCGGTTTGGCAGCCGAGTAGATTGTTATCCGGTATAGAGCTGGGCTTCTTCGGTTCCCTCTTGTTTTCTCAGTAATACCTTTGTCATCCTAAAACCATTTGACACACTCCGTTCCAATGACTTTATTCAATCTCGCGAAACAATTGAGACGGAGTTGGTAACGCCAGGTAATTGCTACAGCAATGATCGATGTTGAATACCTTCGCGGTATCGACAAGTATACCAAAAGCTCTCGGAATCTTGAAATTTGTTCTTTCTGGTGACCTAAAGTTCAAAACCATTGTCGCAAGAATTAAGCGATACGGAGACACTATCAGATTATATACGCTATCGTATTTCCACTGCTTCCTTAATAACACAATTGAGATGATATGTCATCGGGACATATTTCGTGTTATTATGGCTGGCATGATATTCTATTGTATGCAATAGTTGGACATTTCGTTGCATAAGATTTAATACTTCTTGTCATAGTCACGTTGAGAATGCTACTCGGGAAAAAAGCGGTACAACTTTTTCAAAGTCAATCGATTCGATGATGTACCGACACGCGTTGGAAATTGCGTAAGGAGGACAAGGGCGTAGGTACGATGAAGTTTTAACGATCTGCTTCTGAATCAATTGCGTGAAATTTTGCGAACGGTCCGTACTCATCGTCAGTCCTTTGTAACTTCGATTTCGCGCGTCGGCGACGATCAGGGAAACGCGACGAGAGTGCGAGGTAACGATTTATCCGACGCCGGCGTCTGCGCGTTGACTCGAGATAAGAGGGAAGGATAAACTGTTGCTCGCGGGGATTTTTTCGTTCATTATTTTTCCCCCCTTTTCATGTTCGGTAGAGGGAGTCCGACGGCTTTCCAGCAGAGGCGACACCCTGCACGTTTCGGAAAAGTCGAGTTGCGCTTATCCGGCGCGTCGCCGAGACGGGCAAGCGCCCTGAAACCAAAATGGCGATGAAAATATCGTGACAACGATAAACAATATTCACCGACGAGCAAGTTCTCCGGCTCCCAAACATCGAAATGGACACGTACCGATAATCGTTTTGAAGGAAAAACGAAAACGAGACACCGAGAGACTCGTTGACATGACAGGATAGGCAAGGGCAAAAAAGGGCGGAGGAATATTGTGCGCGTTGGTATGTCTCGGGAGTGATATCACGGCCAATATGCACCTTTACCAACTCATGTTCATCAATGACGCCGAGCTAGCCGGCGACTTGCTTGAAATTGCCGGTCTCCTGGTGAGTTTCGTTCTCATATACACGAATAACACGCGACGTTTCGATCCGCTCTTCGCGGTCGCTACAATCTTCACTACGTTTTCATACGCGACAATCCGCAACAATCGGTGTCCGCCTATGTTTTCTTAGGATGTGTTACTCCGTGTCACGTGTCCGGCACATCCCGGATACATTCCTCTTATCCGTCAGTCGAGTTAGTCCCGTTTAATCTTGAGGTGTTGATCGATCCTGGATGTGTGCGACTCGAGATTAACCAGCGATTGGAATTTATCTGAAAGGCGAATCAAAGCTCGCCAAAACTTTTTCCAAAGGGTTTCACCCTGGTTCTAGAGGGTATGTTTCGCGACTCGTTGGACGCAGTAGTTCCGGACGGCTCTGGAACAATGAAACTTTCCCGATTGAGCAAACAAAGTCTATACACAGCTCGCATAAGACCGACCTCGCGATAAGAATGCCTACCATAGGTTGAGAACTCACTCAAACAACCTCTTAAAGGCTCCCAGTTCCTGCCTTTGTCTCGCCTCCTTAATCCGTTCCGAAGTTCCATTCGTAATAATACGGGCAGTAGTTCTTCTTACTTAGCGCACAATAATATATTACCTACCTCGACAAATGAACGAACCGTAGCTTCGCTGAAGCTCATATATTGTACACTAGCGTCAAAAACTATAACATCTAAAAGGTCGGAACACCGACTTCCGGCTGCAAAATATTTCTCTGTTAAGTAACACCTGCATTAAAGGTGGCTCACAACAGAATCTGAGCAGAGTTACGTATCATCATCAATAATCTTCAGCAGTCTGCGAGGGTTTCCAAGCTATTTAACGTACATCCAACTTCAGATCTGTGGTTTCTTTTCTTCTTCTTCTTCTTCTTCTTTTATAACGGCCCGTACTGATTTTATTTAGGGGATTAGTTTGCAACTCCATTCAATCTGAATTACGGATCTGACGTAGCACCGTTTGTTGTCTCACCCCGCGGGAAACTGTCCACCGTAATGGAGTTTGTCAAGGTGGCGTTGACGGGAAAATTAGGTATCTGATCGGCACATCATGATTAATTTGGCTACTCTCAGTGGACTCAAACTCCTTCCTGGTCTATGATATACGACATCCAAGGTTACGCTGTGAAAAAAATTTCGGTGATAATGCAACGGTGCCCGAATTCTGTACCGAGGCGCAATCTCAGTTTCAATTATAAGATCGGGGTGTCCGTGGATGGATTACAAAAATTTCTCACTTCCATTATTTCCATCAAATAAACCTGCACAATGTCCAGTTGCATCCACTGTCAAGCAGCATTGACGGTACCTTAAAATGTTTTCATCGCGTTTCTCTCAATTCTCTTCTCTGCCTTTTGCAGCTGTACGATAGAATCTCGAGCAGAGTTCCTACGCCGACAAGGGCGCCTCCCACCGACGCTGTCCAACGTGCTCGCGAGGTCGAAGAGGTTCTGAAAGAAGCGGAACTGTCAGCAATGAGGAACGTCGATCGTGCCGATCTCCGAGAGCTCCGGGATCTTCTGGTCCAGCCGCATCTCAAGGTGAGTTAGTTTTCACTTGTTTATTTATTTATATTTATTACGTGCGAGTGGCTCGAAACTCTGTCCGAAACTGTTAGCGGCCACCCATTTGAGTAAGTTATTCATATCATTGGTGCCGGCTGAGTATCGCGTGTGAGAGTCGATAGGGATGAAATTTTTATACTTGAGAATACCGACCTCTTGGAATCGCTCCGATAATGTTCAAACTATCCGTACACCGGGGTAAATCGTGCCCCTGGCGTTACGATATTCTATTATTGAGAGCCGATACGTTCGGTATAAGGGTGGTAGTTTCACGTACCGCAAAATGTTCTCAGCACGTCTCGATCGCCAATGTCAATTGTACAGTTACATTGTAAATTGTTGCTACTTTTTCTCGTGAAACCCGATTGACTTTAAGCAGCTCCACTTTAAGTGTATGGAATTGAAGAATAACGGCGTTACTCGAGGCTGTCAAATATTAGGAACAAAGAATTTACACGACATTCGAAGAGCAATTCTGGCCCTGGCATCATCAACATTTTACCGCATGGCTCTGCTCGAGGGATTTTCATTCCATCTAATTCACAGATTCGAATATGGAACGTAATTATTTAAGCTCCCCTGCGTACGCCCCCTGCCAAAGAGCAAAACATAATGAACAAAGTGCTCAGCCGTACCGCGACTGTCTCGCTCGGGTAACGAAATAACGGCGAAGATGAATGGCCATTGTAGTTCCTCTGTCGGCTGAATTCGCCGAGGATGAGCTTTGTATGACGGAGAGTGCGTTCGGTGTTGTGTCCAGGAGGAACAAGAGGGTGCTGTTGCATCAGATTTTAAACAGCATTAACGTCTTTTCGGTTCGACGTGTGCCCTGAAGCTCGCTATCGAAGAGGCTTTTGCAAGTTTCTCTACACATCGAGGCCTGCGCTATTGGGTTCACGGGGGTCTTCAAGTCTCGCGTAACGCGTTTCATTTATGTTTGAATTTCTGACATGGTGCTCCCGAGTAATTTCCATCGTGATGGGCTGGCCAATTAAAACGCGTGAGGTAACCACGGCGAGGCTTCGGTACACCGAGGCTCACCTTCCTACTAACTGCAGGGAGTACACAGGCAAGTGCAATTAGACCAATTAAGGAGAGAGGAGAACTCGGCCCCTTGGGGTGTCGATATTGCGGCAAGGCTCTGCTGAATTGAATAAAACAATTTTACTCCTACTTAACAGACACCCCCTATAAAATTCTCGTAGGTAATGGTCGCTGCAGAATAACACATCCCGTTGATCGTTTGCTCCCAACAGCTAACACCCTGAGTAAGGATGACGATTTTTTGATCGATATCACTAGTTCCTCAAGATATGCGTACGGAATACTATTCTAAAAAAGTATTATTCCTAGCGATTAGGCGTATAGGTGTATAATGTAGGTTTAATATCAACGTATACAGAGGCGAAAGAGATTTTAACTTGTAGAGGAGAAGAAGAGAGAAAGGGGAAAAAGTCAAACATGGAAAAAAAGACGAATCCAGCGACACGTGGTGCACATTTTTAATACAAATACCGCAGAGAGAGAGAGCGTCCTGGGTATAATACCCACCTTAAGGTGCACGTGATAAAAGATTAGTGCTTCCGGTTTCGCATTTCCCCCAGGCGTTTTTTTTAAGACGTGACCCCATAAGCCCCGACGCTCTTACCCGGTGGAGTGCGAGTGATATCGCGGAAAGTTCTTAGAGGAAACAGCCAGCCTGCGTGAGATATCGCAACACGAGGACCACGATTTGTAGCAAATCGTGAGAAAAGTGTAGAAAATTTACAACGGGCTGCTGCGTTTCCGGTTCCACCTCGCGGGCTATTCTCAGGCGGCTTCGCTTTCCGGGGACACGGTGATAAACACGCCGAGAAATCCAGCCCCAGGAACGTCGGAGTATGAAAAAACTTAAACCTCGTACGTTGGCGTGACACTTTTTCTTATTCATGGTTCGAAAATTCCAAGTCTACCGACGCCTTTGATCCTGGGATATACCGAACGCGCGGTAATGAGGTCCTCCAGAGGGATGAAGAGAAATCTAATGAACTCGCAATTATTATATTACGAGAATCTGGATATGCCGGCGAGAATCTGCCATGGATAATCCTACTATTGGAAATTCTTCAGAATTACGGCGCGTTTCTTGGATTATTTGCCTCTCCTTCTGAAAATTCTCGTCATATTCAGGATACGTCGAGATAGTAATTGCTTCCCGATCTCTGCTTAAGATTCAATAGCCGGTCGATTCTCTCATTTTTGACAAGTAACTTACTCTTACAAGTTACCTCAACGTAATTATTCCCATTTTCGAAGTTAGCAGCGAACATCAGCATACTTTTCATGCACTCTCATTGGGCTACTCTTGTCTGGCGACGAACTAATTTCACTTAAAATATCCCACGAAACTACAGCTGCTACATGTTTTGAAATTTTCAACATCCGCCAGGCGACAAAAAACTTTCGTACCATGATCTAGGTAATATTGCGCATATACGACCCACGATTTGGTCCGGCGTTGTTTCGTTCTTACCCCATCTGGGGGAAATCTAAAACTTGACTACCCCCGCATAACGTGGTCTATGTATACAGTTATAGAACAGTTTCAGTAGCTGGGGAAAACCGACTCGACCCCCGACCCCCGACCCCCCTCCCCCCTGCGGCAAACCGCATCAGATACATCTCCGTGCGTTAATTAAGTGCGTGGTTAAATGGAAATTTGGTAACAGCGCCAGTCTGTGCTCTGAATCACTTTTAAGGCGTATTGTGTTAAAACCGAGTTCGCGCATTTCCTGAAAATTTCACAGCACCGGACTTCTTCGCAAACTCATAGATTACGCGTTATCGATTACTGACAAGCGATACCATCGGGAATTTCTCCGTCAACGAAGGAACTGATATTTTTCATCATCGTATCTGAACAACCCAATTCAACGTTTTTCTAGCTTTCCTAACGAAGTACCGCTTCATTCCTGGAGCCCGAAAAAATTCTGTAAAATGAAAACCCAACTTTTAGGTCAAAGATCAACTTTGATTCGGCGGAGTACGTATTCGGTTTGCCTTGGTTGTGGGGGGTTTGTAAAAGCCGGTAGATATGCAATATACACATAAGGTACTATTGTAATTTATATATATATATATATATATATATATGTATAATTTAATAAGGACACTCACTACAAGCCAACTTCGCGATTATTTTTATCGAATCACGAGTCTCTGATGAATCTCACCGCTAGTTATACCCATACGTATATACTTTTATACAGTTTCAGGCGCTACGTTTGACATTATTGCAACACAGCTGTACATAACTATCTATACATACAACATCTTCGCGTGTATGTAATAATATTCTGTAAACGGGGCAAGTAAATGTAGGTCGATCGTTAAAATTCTCATTCAAAAATCCTGTGGCAACACCGGCAACCAGCTGGGCTAAATAAGTACGCGAACGGGGAATTGGTACTGTATGGATATAATATACTGAGTTCAAACAAGTAGATACAGGCATTATCTCGCACAAGTGGCCATCAGAATGCATGCTCAGAAATCTTTAGATATTTCTATTTCTTGGTTTAATTTTTTTGGACTGCGCACAACGTAGAATGCTTGCTCGATAACACAGGCCTGCGAAATATAACTTTTAATTTCCACCTCAAATAATAATGCTTTTTTTTTAGGTACTTAAGATTGTTGAATTAAAATATAGCGCTAGGTTTTTTACAGCACATCGAGATTTATGTTTTTGCATCGTTGAACTGTTTTCATGGAACGCAAATAAAATTAATATAAAACTGAATGTTTGGGTATAAAATGAACAGCATTAGATTCGAACAAGACTATTAAGAGAATGGATAAATCAAACAGACTTGTGATATCTTTTACTCTTGTACTGACGATTCGGTTCATCTCATCGTTGAACATGAGCTTCAAAAAAAGTAGAAAAACATATCACAAGTCTGTTTGATTTATCTGGTCTCTTAAGTCTTGTTTGAACCTAATGCTGTTCATTTTATGCCCAAACATTCAGTATCATATTATTTTATTTTTGTTCCATAAAAATAGTTCAACGATTCATAAAAATAAATCTCGATGTGCTGTAAAAAATTAGCGCTACATTTTACCTCAACACACTTTAATGCCTAAAAAAAGCATTATTACTCGAGGGGTAAATTAAAAGTTATATTTCGCAGACCTGTGTAATTGGTGCTTCCGATAGCCCACCACTTGTTATTCATATGAGACATAAATCAACTATTGAGATATTCCCACATGCCGTTCGCAAGCCCATCGGTACCCGAACCCTCCACTTCTCACCAACAATTCTATACACTCCAATGGCAATACAGGTACGCGCGAAAAGGTTAGCGAACATTCAGGGGCTTACGTGCTTCAAAGTTTTCTTTTTTTCTATCTCCCGCCCTCGTTATCCAACGATTGTTAGAGTGATTCTTGTCTGGCTGGGGGTTTCGGAGCAAAGCAAACGACGAACGGTTAATCTCTCGCGGTTCCTAGCGCGACCGGAAAGCCAAACACCGTGAAGCTTGCGCTCTCGAATGGTTCGGTTGTACTTCGTATCGTTCCTGGGCTTCGGAGCATTTTCACCTTTTCAAGAAAGTGATATTAAATGCGTCAACCGCTTTGTCGAGCTTGCGACAACGCGGCATCTGGATGAGAAATGTCAGCCTTCGCCCGCTAGATAAGCAACTGTCAGTTGCACCCGTGAAGCCTCTACCAAGCTTAAATATATATGCAAATTATTTGGCACGGCACCCTCTTTGGCAGCAGCACGTATTTTCATCAATTACGTTTCACCGAATGACGTTTCTGCCCGGTGTGCCTCGATCTGCATGGTTGCACAAACAACGAATTATTCACCAGAGTCAAAAACCAGGTCGAGGGTGAGAGCGTCAGCTTTTACAAACGCTAATCGAATGTTTAATACCCCCCTTTGTACGTCATGGCTAATTCCTTTGAAACTCGTCGCAGCTGTAGCTTTCAGCTAATAACGTGCAAGGAATTAAGGCCGCTTGGCTCACGGCGACAGAGGTCACTCGAAGCTCGGCTAAAATCGTAGAAACAAATGAAACAGCCAGGCTTTTTCACGTTCGAAACCATTTCCCCATTCGCCATTTTTTCCCTGCATCACTTTTGTGTGTGTACGGACGATGGGGAGGAACGAATATATGACAATGCTGTTTGTCGCTGGGTTCTCGGTATACTTTCGTAGTTTACTCATATATTATTCCACCGCAGCGAGATACGCGATATTTTAAGAGTTATTCTACCTTGACCGATTTCACAAAACCCAAGCCATCCCTGCAACTCCGTTTCCTTTCATATTTTTCCAAGGATCGAGAATACTGAACACGTATGTCTCTACCGGCCTGAACGAATAAATTATATTCTTCCGTCTTAATATTTTCGGAAATATAATGCAGCAGCTCACTGTGGCGCAGCACGGGAAATTGTGTGTAACGGTGAAGGAGATAAATGAAATGCATGCAAAACTGGAGCCGGGCTCCTTACCGATTCAAGTCTCGCTCCAAGTTTAAACTCTGACTTGATAGAGGTAGGAGCTCAAGCAGCACCACGTCTCGGTGAAATCTTTGTCAAAATTTAACCAGGACGTTGGAGCCAGGAGGCTTAATTCCCGAAGGAAGAGAAGGAGAACGAGGCAGAAATGTAGGGGCGCAAGGCTGCTTGTCGTCAAACTAAATGCAAAAACCTAAGCTCTCTATCTTTGGGCCAGAAGGAGGTCAGGGTCAAGGGTGAAGTCGAACGGTTATTATATGGGAGATTCCGGGAGTGGATCTACGAAGATCCTCCCGCGCAATATCGCGAATCCCGTGGGACACATGCGGCAGGTGATTAAAGATTCACCTATCCAGCAGCGGTTGTATCTGCTAGGGAAATAAAAGTGGAGACGGCCTAATTATCCGTATTAGCTACCCAAAACCGAAAAGGACGAGGAAAGGGACACCGATTATTGTATCGGGGTCGTTGGTATTGCCGAAAGTTCCCTACGGGTCTTCGGGTTCCCTTTTAGCATCCTGCACGCTACTATCCGCGGAAAATTTCGTGAATGCTGAGCCAGAGTTAGTAATTGTTCTTCCCCGTACGTTAAATTGATGCTGTAGCAAGTTGGAATTATTTTGTTGCCTGGAAGTAATCCTATGTCGGTATATATTCAACTTGGGGTAAGTCAAATGGCTCGAACGTGGCCATTTCTACCCTTGTAATTCAGCGTATGTTGGAAAACGGTGACGTTGCCGGTTATTTATCAACGACAGATTCAAATTCAACTTTGAAATTGAGGCTCGGCAAATTTATTCCTTTCTTAAGGGTAATTTCATCATTTAAATAAACTGCGGTCTGAGTCCGAAAGCACCAAACTCTTAAGGCGTCTTGACTCGGGAACATAAAAGTACAAAAATCCAAGATTTCGTACGGACTTCACATGCCTCGGCATTAGTGAGTAAAGCTCTCATTAGTTCATTTTTATCGTGCCCCGTAATTTTCACAACGACTGAATTATTGACAATATGGCAACATCTCCGTATGATGGGGTTAAGCGATAGTTTCTCAAACAAGTTGTTCGCGGTAAAAGTTCACTCCTGTATCGTCTCCCTAACTTCTGTACCCCCCTCCTATTATAGAGCTTGTTTTCGACTGGTTGTAATAGCAGAAGGATTGATATCCGAACCAATGATTGCCTGCTGACAGACTGCACTTGTTGCATCGAGCACACTCGAGAGAAATTAACTTTACGGTTACGGTGAGGTGGGTATTATTGGCCGATCGTTTACGAACTGGATTTTACCACTCAACTGACTTGTCGAGCAGACAAGCTTTAATAAATGGATTACTTGCAGCTTCAAGCTGGAATTGAGGGTACGTACTCAACTTTCCGATCATTACAGAAACCTACTCGTTTCTTCGTCGCTTGATTTTGAGGAGTTCGTTAGTCTGATTACACTTGTCTACAAAAAAAAAAATTTCATTTCTTTCTTCTTATTGTTATGTATGATTGTAATAGAGTTGAGTTCCTGAATCAAAATATAGTAATCAAAAATATTTACCATATATACCTTGCATGTAATGTTTTTTTTTTTTTTAAGAGGGGTGGGTGTACAGCTTGAACGGTCTAAAGCATACCGATTTTTAACAGTTTTTGTTTAAAAAAAAATGAAAAGACTTCAAGCAATTTGAGTTTGAGCGCTTTATTGTTTACAGTTTCAAGACCATTTTAGAATTTTTTCATTGGAGTTAATAATAAAATGGTTTTGATTTTATTCCCCTGTAATAATGCGATATTTTTGATTACAAATTATAATCAAACACTAATCATAGTAACATTATTTATAAAAAAAAGTTATCCAATTCAAATGATGAAATATTAAAATCATCAGAAAATTTATATATTAGTATAATTCGAGTTATTTTCTAGTTTTTTTATATATTCGTTCTACGCGACATGAATTCACGACGAGAACTGCGGAAGGGCACGCATTGGTGTGGAAACAGCGTTAGGAGATAACTTTCTTCCTCTTTCCATAAGTTCGAACTGGGTGTGTATGTACAAATACTATTCAAATACATGAAAGTAGTGTGAATGCAAAAATAAAACACTGCAAATTATAAATTTTGAATAGTGTAAAAAAATCATATAATATAATACATACAGTGACAGAAAAAAAAACGGAAAACAGATATAGATTTGGCACATTAAAACCTTCATATTTATAATACTTTTGTTCGATGGAGGATTTTTTTGCAGACCTGTGTTCTCTTTTTCAACCTCAGGCAGCACCGGTTGAATTGTTACATGAAACTAGATTTTTGATTTGGCATGGACTTTCCGATGCTCCTTGGATTATATACTCAATTTTATGGATAAGGGTGCTGCTCAGTGTTCATTAGCTCGGTGACGCCGCTCGAAACGTCTGGGTCGAATCGATTACAGGAGTATTACTAATAAACCACTGAGGTCGCAGAAGTGATTAACCTGCACGACCCTTCGCTGCATGCTTAAGCCTTTGATCAATGATCGCATTATTCAGATTATACGTGAGTCTTGATCGACCAGTTGTCTTCCGGGCCTCCGCACGTTTGCGGTTAGGCCACGGTTTCGTCGGATTTGATCTGGGTTTGAGCTGATTTTCGGGTAAAGTAGCCGTTGACGAATAACAATCATTGAAGCACCGTATATTGATACGCGTACTGAGGTGACTTGAAAGGAATCGATTTTGCCAAAAAGATTTCAAAGAGTGAAAAGCTGCAACTAGACTTTCGACGAGCTTATTTCAAGTTTTTGGATCCCAGAGTAGATTTTTGATCGTGTCCATTCGCTGTGTGCAATTCTTTTGTATGACGAAGAAGGTCTTTTTTGTTTTACCTTGAGTCTATCTATAGCCGGACTTACGATACGAGTCTTGTTAGAAAAAGACGAAAAAAACTGGAATGTCATACTACGGTAGAAAATCTTTTACACGTTCGCAGATAAACACAGAGGTCTGACCGAAACGGATGTCGTTTTGCAAACTTGTTTAATTACACGGATATTCGACAAAACAAACAACGGCATACGTCGTACTAAACGATCACCAACAAATTAGGGTCTTGGCCCTGATGTCAACTTTGTAAAATATCCTAGGGGCAAAGAGTTGAAAAAAGAAACGCCTCCTCGGTATACCTATCATAATCCCGTGAAACTATTTCCAGCGTTTTTGTTTTAGTGGAAATGAATTTACAGAAATGCTTCCGGGTATCTTGAAGACTTCGGGCGAGCAGGACCCTGAGCACCGGCCAAAATCCCTCAGTCTGCATTCCCATTATCCGTTCCACCCCAGTGTACACCAGCAGGGTTTTAGCATCGTGAAAACGGAGGAGAGTAACGACATGGCAGTTTTAAGTCACGGGAGGTTGCAAGGTGGCGGCGAAAAACGTAGCGGTAGGGTGGGCATTTGGCCGGGTGTGCGGGACGTTAGTTCCGGGCGGGACCGATGCGGGAATGGAAGTGGCGCGGACGAAGGACGGAAGTGAGGCGGAGGCGGAGGCGGTGGTGGTGGTGGTGGTGGAGGCGGAGGAGGTGGATGCGGGGGTGAGCGGCGAATCGCAAGGGTGGGGGTGGGGGTGCCGCGGGCGCCAGGGCATCTAGCTAGTGTGCCGCAGAGCGTGGATCGCGAGCGACGGTACGCGCCCGTCACCCTGGCCGTCGCCCTGGGGTCGCGTCGCGTTGAAGCGTACGGTTCTTTATCAAGGGTCTGGATCCTCACGTACCTATTGCCGGCTACGTCAAGTTTCGCATCCCGCCTCGGCGCTAAGACCCCTTCTCGTCCAACGTGATCAACACGGCCCAACCCCCATCTCGCATACCCTAACCTAACCTGACCCGGTCTCATCCGACCCTTAACTACTACGCCTGCTTAAGGATTCCCTGATTGCTGTCTTCTCATCTTGGTTCTTGTAGGTGGATCTAATTTCGAAACTTTGTTCTTCGTCGGCGTAACTCTTGTTGTACATGTTTTAAGTCGAACCAGAGAATAATAAAAAAAAAAAAAAAAAACTTCAAAGTAAACCAATAAGTAGGTGAAACATTATAATCTACGAAATAAATAATGGGCTAAACTGAAGAAAACGGATGGAATAATTATAAGGGATGAACCGTAACTGGCAGTCCTGTGTGCATGTCGGCTACTGGTTTGAAAGTGCGTGAAGTTGACCGGCAGGTTGTCGACACTGCGGGTGGCGCGAAAGCGGCACCTTCCAGGCACCCTGCAGTGGAGCTCTGTCTCGAGTCGAAGCTCTTCTTACCGGTGCTGCTACCCGGGTGTAGAGCCTTGCGGAGGCACGGGTTTGTGAAAACCTGACCTCTTACTAGCCATCGTGTTCCCGCGCAACGTGGCGGATGTTCAGGAAACCTTGAGTCATGTTGTCAGTTAACTCTTCAAAGCAACATTCGCGGTGCCTTAGCATTCGGAAACTTACTATTTGCCTGTTTTATGCAGATACAGTAGATGCCATTTACTGATGTCAGATTCACTCTTAGAGGGATGAAATTTTCTCTCCCGAAATTTTCGCAATCACTCTTGAAGGTCACGGCAGATTTTATACATACAATTGTGCCTTAACATGGTTCCAGGGTACGGAATCATTTCGTTGAGAGATTCCGATCAACGACGACGAAACTTGAATCTGCAGACTAGTTGTAAATGGGATTTAGAGGGACGAGAAATGGACGCGTGAATGGGGCCGTTTACTCCTTAACGGTTCAATTGGAAATCTGTACAAGATCAAGGCCCGGATTATTTGAGGCGTGTAGGTCTCTTTCACGGTGCATCAACTTCATCCTGTTCCTTTCAACTCTCGCGGATCATCGATATTCATTAGAACTTCGTATTTCGCCCCTGAACGTACATTATAATTCCTTTTACACAAGCTTCGAAGCGAATGATATTCGCTTGGGTTAAATGACGGGCACGAGAACAATCAATGAATACAAAGCTGTAGCGCGGGATGATGTGCATGGATATTCGTTTCTGTACTACAAGCTGAAAGGCGTGTACGCGTGTCCACGATGTATAAACACCGGTAGACTCCTTTCACCTACAGACGCTAGCACGCGCACGCACACTCGCAAACCCGGTTGATCGCAGGCCGCGCGCTCGCGCATTGATTGAATTTGGTACAGCTGGTTTCGCTGGAAACAGACGAATGAGCTGAAACTATGGGATGGTGGAAGGACGACGCTATCCGCCGCCAGCCTCCCCTGTTTGCGACTTCTGCGTCGTCGCCCTCGCACTTTCGTACGTGCCAAATTGTTTCTCTCCCCGTTATAACTCGGCCGAAAGTCGAGCAGAGGTGAGATCTCGTATAGACTATACTCGCTCCTTCTTAAGCCTGATCCTCTGACTCGGACAATTTACAGAGCCTATAGAGAGCGAGGCTTTTTTGTGCTGCAATCAACGGCAAAGTATGCATGACACTCGAGGTCGACGAGGTCGATACTCGTACATTCGGGATTCACTGATTACTCGCAATTTAAATGAAATGCGCTGATTAAAACGTTCACGTTCTTCGGTCCAACTAGGAAGCATCTTTTCAACATTTACCGAAAATTTCTGGAAACCTTTCACGCGACTGCAAAAACCGCTGCGATGATCAACCCGTATATTTCGATTTGGCACATCTCAAACTGCTGAAAGATTTCCTGTTCGCTTCATTTAATCTTGTTCAAACTCGGAACCCTCGAGGGGCTGGTATTTCGACGATGAATGCTCAGGGTTTAAAAAGCAATCGCGTAGCTCCTTCGATTCCTGCCACAGCACGTTTTATATACCGTGACCTGGAAAGTAGCGGAATAAAAATCCATGCCGAATGACCATAAATATTTTTCATCGTATTTGGCGACTCCAACTACGAATACGCCTAACTTCCTAGGTGAAGACCAATAATTTATAGTCGGTAATATTGTCGGGTCGAATTAGACGACAGGAGTCGTTTAGGGTGAACGGGGAGTTATGAGGGAGATAATGAAACGCGAAACTTATATAACTCGCGCGAGATTCGCGGATGCCGAATTAAGAGAATCCTCGGAGGCTCGAGCTTCGGGACTTCCGGACTTCTTCTGGGCCTCGGGGCATTGCGATGGTACCGTCGACGATATTACTTCGTGTGTTTCCCTCGACGAGCATTGAAACGTTGCATGTTTTGTCATCGGGCTGCTTTGTCTCTGAGCCCGTGCATAAAAATGTACGTACCACCTGTCTCTGCCTTCTCTCATATCGCGGCTCTCCTACCTACCAGTCTGTTTTCGATTTTTCATCGCGCCAACGCTCACAATCAAACATTTCAAGCCTCTCTTGTCAGCCAGCCGCCTCGTAATCACCAGACGCACGTTTATTGCCGTAAGGATGCTCTCAAAGTACGCAGGGCTTCTTACTCCTTGTTTTTTTTTCAACCTTTGTGACGATGATCAGGCACTTCTTTAGTTAGTCAGCAGCAGACAAAAAAGATCGCGGCTTGTCATTTGAGCTGCTTAAAACTCGTTGGGATTTTTTCAAGCAATTCTTGGTCCTCTCCACCTTCCCAACCTTGGTTCCAATTTCTCAAATAATCAACTGAAACTGAACCTGAAACGTATTCTTATCAAGTCTCGCGCAGACCGGCTATCTAAATAGAGTCGTTAAACTTTCGATTTAGCCAAATGCTTTTTCACCAGCATAACATTATGCTGAATTTATCCAGGCGAGTGTGAACGTGAATACTTTCTCCGAGTATTCCATACGCTGCGGAGTACATTTTTTCAGAAAAGGGTGACTATAGGCGGCTGTAACTAGGCAGTAGCGAGCCTCTACTATACCTTTGAAACGTAAAGAACGAGTCGTAAAGATTTGAAACGAAAGTCTTGTACTCACACTAACGTTTCCCGTAAAATAAAGCTTTGATTGTCCATTTAGTATCGTTAAAAGTTTAGTGGCAGTAGGAAAAGCCACTTAGTTGCAGTGTCGCGAATATCAGAACGCATCGCGGAAGTGGTGCTTGCAGTGTGGCCAAGAAACGTGATTTAAATTTCCAAAGTTTGTCCAAATTTCGGGCAAGTCCGCAACGTCGCGACACACGCAGTCGCCTCGACGCATATTGGTTCTAGCAAAAGTAGTAAGAATCCTTATGGCCGGAGGATGCATTATTAATGATTTTCTGAAACGCGGGTTGGAAAAATCTCCCCATTTATATGAATCACGAACCTAGGTAACGGCTGGTCTTGAGTGCGGCTCTGAGAAATTGAACGGATGCAAATGTAAAGTTATTTATAAACCACGGACTAGCATCTTATCTGCATTACGGTCTTAGGTTCACGCTGATTCAATGGAAACCAGGAATTAAGCATGCTTTAAAATTGACTCCAAAAACAGTTCCTGGTCGGCTTTCAAACTTTTTCTCACTGTTTTCATTCTCACCCTTTTTTATGCACTACGTAGACTGTGTACGTGTATCCCGGTCAAGTGGGTGTTTGCTTCAAAACGTTGCTGGGATTGTATTATTCCAATTAACAAGAAACCAACTTGAGTGTAGGCTGCGGTAAGCTTTGCTTAGTGGATGGATGTGATTAGCAAGATTTCGCACGTATTTCGCTAACCGTATAGGTGTGGAAACTTCATTCGTTGGTACAACACAGCTCATATTGGCTGTAGAAACCTCCGTGTTGTTCCACATCATAAATCAGCCTTTCAGCAGTAAACTCAAATATAGTGCGGTGAAAACAATCGATTAAATTATTGACTCAGTAAATATTGTGAAATTCGACCAAGCGCGTAACCCTCCACATGTGATGGGGGTAGTCACATAAATGTATTTCTCTTCAAAAATTTTGTTCCCAAAAAGCAGACTTGAATTCCGACACCATAGAGAGTCGTTCTGGCTTAATTGGATTACGATATTCGTAGGAAATTGTGGTACAGTTCCGAGACAGATCGAGTCAAAAAATTTACCTACAGAAGTGCAAATTGCACTCGGCGACGAATTCCGAAATATCATGGGAAAGTATAACTTTGGAGAGGTCAATTAGTGTTCTTGTAGCTTTTCCATCACCTCAGTAATTTGGATCCCGTCACAAGCTAGGTGGAGATAGGTGGATATTGATTCTTAACCGTGGACACGATTTGCTGCGAAATCACCCGTCGCTGGCGAATCCATATAGACGATGCCAGGACCCTGGGCTGCTGCGAATTTCATATTCCACCAGCTGCTTCCACGGCGTTGGAAACATTGCCATTTCTACCCTTGATGCTACGCACAGCCCTGTTCTTTCACCCTCTGACCTCTTCGTCCTCCGCCTCTCCGTCACCTTTCACCCCGTATATTTTCCCCGCGATTTCCGCGTCCCAAAA
Source organism: Neodiprion virginianus (assembly GCF_021901495.1). Taxonomy (NCBI): domain Eukaryota; kingdom Metazoa; phylum Arthropoda; class Insecta; order Hymenoptera; family Diprionidae; genus Neodiprion; species Neodiprion virginianus. The sequence goes on from NC_060879.1 coordinate 31,481,521, forward strand.
TATCATTTCTGTGTACTTAACGTCAGCTACAAAAGCCCTCCGTGCAATAACAGCCTCACGATGATACGTCTCCACTCGGCGTAATATCAATCGGCTCGATCGGTAATGTGAAATCTTTGATTGATTATCCGAAAAATTTCCATACGGATATCTTGTTACCAGCTGTACAATGGGGTACACCAAATAGGGAGGAAAAACCGAACTGTCGTGTGTTAGAACAAATTTCGCTACTCCTGGAATGAGATAGGTCCACCGTTCACCGTGGAATTGAAACTGTTTCTCCAATCAGAATACAACGTTTCTAGTTAAATAGTAACAACTCTCGACGCTCTGCTGCAGAGACCTTCGTTTTTACTCTCAAACAGAATCGCCTTCTACCTTATTTTCATATTTTAAACTTGTGTAACAGAATTTATTACACGTTACTTATACTTTCACATTAGCAGCGCTCTAGAAATTGTATCCATAGCTTCAGATAAACATATCTGCGCGGTCAGTTACGAGATGAAATGTGTCACCAAATTTTGCGGAATCAACAGTCATGCGGAGTCGTAGAATTTAGGACTCGCCCTAATTCAATTTCACGAAGAAAAAACTATTTTAAAAGCGATCGTACAGACAGTTGTATTCTATCGAGTTGAAAAACTTTGAAAAATAAGTACAAATAAAAACATTCGATGCTGTTGAAACACTGCCAATTCCATTCCCTTGCTTCTGCTCTTGAAGTATAGGCGTATATCGGATGTAAAGGACACATACGAAAAAAATAGTGAGTCGGAATAAGAAAACCTGCTGGGGAGAATAGCGGATGTAAAGTTCCAAAGAAGTCCGCTCAAATACTTCTACCTATATGTATAAGATATCCTTTGCAGGCCGGCGTCCTTAGTCCTTGAGCTTTGGTCGTTGCTCTTCGACTCTTCTCCTTCCTGTATCATTCCCCGCTCGCCCTCTACTTTTTACTTCCTGCTTTTTATTTTTTACCGCTTACCCCTTATAGCTCAGCGCATGGCGAGTCACTTCATGGCAAACTGCCCAGCTTCCCACGACCAAACCTCCCTCTTCTTCTCCTTGCCCTCGCCGCCTCTCGCTTCGCTGCAGCCCTCGTTGGCTTGAGTAATCGGAAAATGTACGGGGTGTACGAAGAAGAATGTTCGCACTTATCAACTTCATTGTCCGTTCGTACCGAGGGAAGTTTAAATCGAAATAATGGCGTTCTTCTTCACGTTGATTAAAATAGCGGCGAGTCAAGTACATGAGACCGAACAAAGTAAATCAAAATTTTGAAACATCGCGGGTCATACTCATTTCTTTGACTGGAACAGCCATTTTGCTTCTTATCCGTTCGACTCGTTAATTTTTCAATATTCAGAAAAATCGGTAATATCTTATGCTCTACTAAATCGACTTTTTCCAACTACCTGTTTCCAAGCAGAACCCTTCCAAAGATGCAAGTTTTCTCATTGCATTTCATAACTCAAAGACTCTTCTACCAACCCATTACAAGGTAATTAACTCTCCGGCGGAATTGCAGATTGTTAATGGCAGTTGGAAGAATGGCAGTTGTGTTGTAATGGTTCTTTTTCATTTTGATCTCAAGGACGTGCCATAACGACATTATAAAGAGGTTTGTGATGTAATAATCTGCTGCATAACTTAGTAGCGCAATTCTAATTTTTTTGTGAAACCTCGCAATCTTAATGGGTTTCTCGAAGCGTTAACATAAATTATAAGGACATCTTAACTGCTGAATAGGCCGTGAAAAAGTGTCGCACGTAGGCGGGGTGGTCAAGTGAGGTTCCCGAAGAACCTGAGGATGAGTACTTTATGCTTTTTTAACCAGGTCCAAATTATTCGTACCTTTGCAAACAACCATGTTGACGAACCACCGAAAAAAGTCGAATTAAACCAAGTGATGATGCAGCCTTCGGCGGGGTAAAGCAAATATTCAGTTGAAATAACGTGAAATGTTGGTTGATGCAAACAACGACTTATTTACCTTACCCGCATTGAAACTCACCGGTTTGATTTGGTCCGATCATTGTCTGTAACATATTACCTTCGGATATCGAACTAAACACTTTTTCATTACTTCTCTACTCCGACGGGCTTTTTTTTCCAACACTGAGCTAGCATATTGGTAAACCACCTCTTATCGTGTTGATAGTGTGGCTGAGATTAAGGAGTCCCATTATACTCCGCAAGTCTTGCATCCACGCTTGTATCGGAGTGTATGATTTTCCAGTGGTTGGTTATTCATCTTCAGGCAGTACTATTCGCTACCTCTTCATATATCTCTTTTCCTCCCCGGCTGTAGGTATCGGGAACTTTTAATCTTCCTTCATTTCTCCTGATTCGCAAAAGACAAGGGTGCAGATCGGAGATGTTGAAGGCAACAATAACCACGCGAGCATTTTCAATCACCTGCGAAACGTTCACGAAGGCAATTAGTAGATTTCTATGTCGTATCTAATCTGCTTTTGGCATTTGATTCTGCGACTCTGTCCCAGCCAGGACTTGAACGATAATTTTCCCCAAAACTCGTCCGAAATTCAGTCGGCACGTGCAGCACGTCTTCCGCCTCGAATCATTATTCAATACTCGTCTACGCTCACCCCATCGGGCCCCCGACCACCCGGTTTTCCATGCCTTGAAGCCGTCCGTTCGGAAGCTCGCTCCCATTCTCAAAACGGATTCGGTCTGAAAGATCTTTACTGCAAAGCTATGGGCTCCCTGAACACCTTTCTTTGTCTATGACGACTGCCGCTTGAATCCCCCACGTTAAAGTTGTCTTCTTCACGGGGCGTGTCTTCTACTAGCGCAAGTTCAAAAATGCATAGCGGAAGATGAAGGGTGCGGAGATTGATTCGGAAATTTTTATGCAGCCTTCCGCTTTATAATGTGGAAAAAATCGGTGGCTATTTTTCGCCTGCCAACGAGTCCGGATCGGAAAATGCAAAGTCAGGCGGTGGAAGTTGAATGACGACCATCAAACCCTCGCGAGCGTTAAAACTCACCGATAACGGGAACGCGTGCCGAAACTGTTACCATCGCTGTAAATTTTGATGGCCGTCCTCAAACCTTATAAACACCAGCGAAATCTTTCGAAAATATTTCATATGAATTTTCTGTTCACTGTATATAACGTCTATGAGAAAATTCTTAGACGGTATGGTTGAGCGAACTATGCGATCGTCATTCTGCCGGATCGTTAAACCTCTTTTATGAACAAGGATGCTCACGTTTAATGACGCTAGGAGATCTCCAGTCGCGAAGTAATTCTGACGGGCTGAAATAATACTCGGCACTGTTAGCAGCTCAGGTCGAGATTCTCAAGACCGAAAATCAATCATTATCCGTGTGCAAATGCAACTTGGACACTGAACTCATCCCGAAAACTGAAGTAAAATTTTTGGACGTACGATTCGACTTGAGTGGGCCGTAATTAACACATTAAAATTGGATGTAGAGTATCGGAATAAATGGGTAGCGCGTGTCTTCAGCCATAATCCTGCTCAACTAGTTTGCAGCGCCCGATATTACGCACACAACAAGCTTCCTGGTAGATAATTAGAAAACGAGAATTGAGATACTCTGAGAGAAACCCGAAGACCTATATTGACGTAGCCCATAACCAGACGATCGCATAGTGGAACCAATTATCCCGCGAGTTATCTTCCTAGCACTTTTGTGGCTTGCTTGAAAAATACTAGAGCGTTGAAATTGAGGTGTGTCTAACGATCGGTAGTCAAGCTCAAAAGTAGCGAACATAAAAAAATATGCAAATTGCACTGTTAAAACTTTCTTATGTCCGGATTACCGTGAATTTTGTGCGTATTACACGTTACCTCATGGTTTATGGGGAAATTGAACGTAGGCGCGGCGCATGCTTTGTGGGTGAAATTTATCACAGAAGGTAGCTTGTGCGAATCAAGAGAGGCGTACGGCTGTGGAATGAAATATGTGTGTGAGTCTAAAGGAAAATTTCGTCGCGGTGTGGAGAACTCGTCGAAACGTGACGGCGCCGGTAAAAATACCCTAACAACTCTCTTCGCTTATCACCGATACGCCAGACTGTGTCAAACGAACGATTAATTATACGTTCATCCCCAGGTAAAAGGAGGGTTTTGGTACGCTCGGTTCGCTGCAGGGCGCGGATACATAAATATATGTATGTACGTACGTATGTACGTACATACATACCTGCTACACTTTGCTTTCACATCAGTCGCGAAATGAGCCACTGGATTTCGAATGACGAAAAGTGCCGAGAATGTCTCTCTATAAACCGTGATTAATCAATGCCATCCCGGAATACTGGGTGCCTGCCCGATTTATTTTCAGATTTAAGTCCTGCATCTGCCCCTGGCTCACTGGAGTTTCCTCATTAAACCATCTCCCCTAAATTATTTATTAACCAAACATTGACCGACCACACGGGGCTCCCGAAATTAACCCTGGCCACGGGATCCACCGTCGCGAAATATAGGCTTGATTATTCAATAACAGTGTGAGAATAACAAAATTGAGCTTTATTAGCCAAGGTCGAATGATTTTTCGAAAAAAATCGCCATGTGAATTTGACAAACCTTGTATTGAAACATCTTAAACGATAGACAAATAATTAATAGATATGTGCTGAACAACAGAAACTGGCGGATGCTAGTGACAACGGAAAAAAGCATTTTGCTGGTGTCAATTTGAGACTGCAATGTGGCGCCGGTACCTAATATTTTTCGTGACAGATACAGCCGATGGTGAATATACTTGAAAAATTGCGGAGATGATACTCCGCGGAGTTCCTCATCGATCAAACCTTGAGCGGACACTTTTTTCGCGGTATCCATGCAAACGGTGAACTGTCCATGTCCCCTTAATATTCATTGACGGAACGATGCTCCTGGGCAACTTTCCAATGCCGATTTTGCAGCTCGGAATTCTAGTATTGCCCAACTTCAGAGAGAATTCGGTGTACGGCAGGAGCTACACAGCACACGTTTGTACAAGAATAGTTAGCTAGAGAAAGGGATTCGGGGATGAGACGAATTTCAACAACGTGCGACACATTTTGACACGTAAAGGAACGAAGAACCACTTGCTTCCTTTGAAGTATCGTCACCTCTTGTACCTACGTACTCGTATTACAGCACTTCGCTCTGCTTTGTATTCACAGCCACGCACAAGACCGCGTCTCTTCGAACCGCGATTAAATTGACGCACCTTTTTCCTTCTTCAGCTCACTGGTACATCAGTGTGAGTTTAATTTACGCAGATCGGGCACGTCAAGTCCCCCAAGTATCGTGTAAAGTATTAACTGCGAGAGAATCCGATAGAAAAGGGTAGTTCTCTTCCACCAGGCATTGATTTTCTCTTCGAGCGACGACCTTTCGCGGAACATCTGTCTTGCCATTTCATTATATGACTCGTCTCGTTCAAACGAATGGACAAATAATACGTTGACTCAACAGTCCATCAATTTCCTCTCGCCTAAGGGCGGTCAAATTTATTTCCACTTTCGAACAAGTTCAAGATGGCTTTTCCCTGCGATCGCTGCTTTTCATTTCAGGATTTTTTGTCCGTATGTATACGAACGAGTTGTGCTTAATTGCCTGTGACATTTCTGGTTAATCTCGTTATGCAAATCATCTTGTTTGCCTCCAGAGTTTTTTTCCATGCGAGTCTGACGAACGCAAGGGGTAAAAATTAGTTCGATACTGAAAATTGTTCGCAACGTGGTATAAGATTAATTTTCGATAATAGTCTGAATGAAATTACTGAATCGCTATTTCTAAATATATTTATGAGAGCGGGAACATTCTATTGAACATTCACGGTGACGCGTAATTGGATATAAATTCTCTTTGCCCCAACGAGACGCTGTAGGTGGGTATATGCGTAATTCTCACGCGTCATAAATATGGTTAGTTTAAAAATACTTAACGTCAGCGATGAATTATTTCTAATGAACGTAAAATAAATCTTCCGCCCCTAAACGATCGATCTCTAATGGCCCAAAGTTTGGGGCGTGCAGATAGAAGTGCCATATCGCTCTCTCTTTTCCCCCCGAATATCTTGAAAATAGCTCGTCCACACGAAACTGATGGCGTGTGATATCTCGTAAAATGTTTAATGCGGTTTTCTTGATTCCTTCGATTCTCTCAGCGCATACTTTCACGACTCTGCATTTTTCTCTAACGACAATAATATTCCTCGCTGTACTCACTCGAATTCACACACATAATATGTACTCGGACAAAGTTTACGCATCCAATAATCACATAGTCGTTAATTTACACGCGACTGAATTGAGGTGCTTCATATTCGCCATAATTGTAAGAGATCAACTGAAACTACAGCAGCTCTGCGGCAACAATACTAATCAATCCGACGACTCCTCTACACACCATTTCGTGATCGAGCGTTCAATTTGTTGATTGTCAAACTGGAATAATGTGCCTGTGCGCCAACGCACCGGCATGTTTGCTCCCCAGTGCAGGTACATTGTTTGCTACGGCAGTTCACTTGGTTTAACGTGCACACATGCACGGACACAAATGTGAACTCAGAAAAAGGTCTTTGCATATCTGTTAATTAACATCAATTTGTTGACGCATTTTTTATCAAATTTTTTCGAAGATATACAACGTCGAGACTGTTTGTAATCGGTGACTTTCAAAAAATACGCTGATATACCACATGCAAAAATTTATTTTAGCCTTTTTGAGAATCGCACAATATTTTTGCGAAAGTTAAAAAGCGTTTGTATTTGAGCGATTTTCAGGCTCAAATTTTCTTTTTCTCGTAATCGATTTGTAGCCGCCCTTTTTTCGGTTAATCGGTACCTCAGAACCTCAAAAGATACGAAAATTTCTATATTTTTGAAAAATATCTTTTGACCTATTCACCGCAGTGCATCAAAACAATGAAAAATTCCCGCGTTCTTGTTTGACGTTGAATGTCATTCATGTAGCATAAATCATATTAAAACGATAATCTTTACAATCAAAATAGTTGAAAAATTATTTAATCCAGTTTCGCAATTGCAACAGAACCCTTCGAATTGTTGCGCTCTAAACTTTTCCCCAGACAGTACTAAAAAATGTTTGTTTTCTTCGCAAAATGACTCGATCAATTTTAGAATCGTCTTAAAATTCACGAATTGCATCAGAAAATTGAACAGAAACTGACTAGTGAATAATCTCTGTTTATTTTCGTAGTTTTCTAACAGTTGGGCCTAAATTTTCTTCCCACCCTCTGGCAAGTGCTTTGAACAAAGTAGGACAAATCGAAATTCATACATCAAGTCCGTTTTATATGCGGTTGTAAGTGGAAGAACGGCCGGATGGCTGACCGTAAGGGCAAAGTGAGGAGAGTATAAGAGTTTCACGTGCCAACAGAGCAGCTTTCGTGTTCTCGGAAAAAAGTTGGCTCTCTTTGTGCATCGTTGTATCTATAAGTTCTGTAGCTTGTCTAGTTGGTCGATGCAGTGTCTTAGACGTCGATTGAAAATATGGTGGCGATGTGCCGCGAGAGATGTTTGGCTATCCGAAACTGTGCCGAAGAGGCTGTTTCTTAGCTGTGAATGAAAAAGCCGCCCAGCAGTCGTAACTTTTCACCGTTTTCTCGGTAATCAAAACTAACGCGGCTCTTTCAATTTCTCTTATTTTCGTTTATTCTTCTCGGTTAGATAGTGGCCCACACAAGGTGTTGGTCTATCGCTCTTTATTTGCGCACGTCTCTTTTTCTCGGCCTCTCGGTTCGTTCACAAGGGAACGCGTTACTTGTGGTACAGAGCCTGAGTTTCACTTTAAATTCAGACCTGATTGGACGTTTTCTTTTTCTTTTCTAACTCTCAAGTGGTTTGGCTGGAAAAAAATAATTAAAATAACGAAGGCGGTTTCTCGGGTTCGTCCTCCAATCCGATAGAATGAAATAGAAGTATCTAACCATCTAACCTACAGCGCGCATGCACATCGGATTGTAAACAAAGAGTATTTCCTCGATATTTAAGACGTTTCTACAGATTCAGTAAAGATCCTAGATCGTCGCATGTAGTAGATAAATTTTGTGTCAGACGCTCGCCTCTGCCCGCGACAATGATTAGGTACGCCTCATCCCACCATTAACGGCCGCGAGTAACCAGTCTTGATGAGGCTTCCAGCAGAGTTTCGCGGAGTGTTACCCTGCAGCAAAAACCCCCCCGCAAAGACAATCATCAGCGACGTGTTTGAAACTCCTGGCAACCACCGAGAGAACCGCGCTTCGTCGATCAAACCTGCGCCGGCATCGTTAAAAAGAAAATGTTACACGCGGCGACCGGTGATTCAAGCGTTTCCCCGCGAAAACCCTCGACGCTACTTTCGTAAAGTGCGATGTGACTTGCGCCATGAATCACCCTGCGACCAGGGACCCGTTCGGGTTGGTCAGGTCGGCGGGGTGCTGTTATCATCCTTGGAATTCTCAAGCTCTGCCGGTCTGCCGGTTGTGCGCCAGACCCGCGTCCAGCTTCCATCTCTGCGGAGCCCCCGACACCCTTGGGGGTGTCTTCGCCGACTCGGATCGCAACCACCAAGCGGTTCTTCAGGGGCGGGTCTCGCCCCGCACTAGCTTCCGCTACCGCACCCACCCCCCGACCGCCGCCAGGTCGCCAAGCGTCAACTCTGCTCCGGCCGGATCGTGCGTTGGGTCGCCGGGACGTTCGCTGGCTCGGAGTTCACCCTCGACGACTCAGCGACCTCCGGGGCTCGATCATCCTGACCGATGGATCGGGGAAGAGACAAGGAGATCGCTGCGGCCTCACGTCTACAAGTATTACCTCGGCCACGTGCAAGAGTATCGTCGACAGAACATGAAGGTACGCCTCCCCCATTCCACCCCTCCATCACACTCCTCGTACGAGCTTCACACTAGGTACTATTCTACGGACATTGTTATGGCGGATTAGATTCTTTCCTTTCTTCTCCATTTTGCACTGCAGTTACGAGCTGTGAGAAAGGGAAAGGACACCAGGGGAAGAAACTCTCTATGCGTAGGTATGTACGTATATATACGCAACGCGAGTGAGAAATTGTGATTGGAAATCGAAGCACCGAAAGAAATGAGAGAGCAGGGTTTTGAGGGCTCGAGTGGGGGATGAAATCCCGGCACGCAGTATCATCTTAACGATAAACTCTTGCTGTCTGATGTACAGAAGGTCGGAACCTGGTGAGACAGATTTATTTCGGACTTTTGTTGAATCCAATTTCAGCTCGGCAGCCGAGTCGACAACTGAGCAAAGCCTATTTTATCGAAGCGAATGCAGATAGATCACGGTAGCCATAGATAATTGAAAGAAACTTCGATGCCTCGCTATCACTCGACGACACGAAGTTCAGTTCAGAAAACGTTGCTGCGGTATTTGAATTTCGAGTGACATCTTACGATGTATACAAATCTTTTTTTTCTTGGTTCACGGACTTTTGCACTAAGGAAAAATATAGGGAACTTGAGGTTTATTCATGATTGCCCTCGCGTGAAATTATTTTACACAAAAATTTGACCATCGATGTAAGTACGGCAAATTTCGTTTGAACCTTTACACTCTCATTAAAATCTCTCTCAGGGATGAAAGACTAATTCGAGAGGCAGCCACGAGTGAAGTACCATAAATATTCGAGACTGTCTGCTAATCGAGAAAGATCAAACCACAAAATTACGAATATAACGTCTCGTTGCGGTCCTTGTCACGAAATGAAGATGCTAATCATAATATTTCTTCTCAAACTGTATGGCTATATTTTAAATGTATTTTCATTCCTTTCATTGCACTGATTTACACCTGCAGTATAACAGCATGTATCTCTGCAAATAATTACTGATATATTTTCTTCGCATATCATCATCATCATCATTATTGTTATTGGTACCTGATTGTTGAATCAAGTTTTTCAAACCGACCAGCTTAAGCATGGTTTCTTGTAAAATCTTTTCTTTTCGCGCGAGTTCGCACCATCAATGTTCGTAAAAACAGCAGTCTTTCATGGTTTTATTGACAATGAGTTATCGAGGCCTTGTATGTAAGATATTCTCCCAAAATACATATACGCACATATGGATGTTTGTATACATTCATTTGCTAACGTGTAACAGCAATCACGATTTTCATTTTGTAATACACCACTTGACGAACATGAAACAATGTGCCAAAGTGAAAGAAGAAAACGTTTGAGAGAAAGTCTGGGATCTCGAATACAGCTGTTGTCTGGTTTTCGAGAATTTTTGTTATTTTTTGCGAAAAAACGTCTGACAAGCTAACAATTTGAAATTTCTGTAAGAATTGTTCAAAAGCAGAGCTATTCCACGAGACACTTGTCGTCAGTTTTGTCGTTCGTGCCGATATGCGACGATGAAACCTTTCCGGAAGAGGTACTGATGAATGTTGCATTATTTATAACGTCTCATGAAAGGAACTTCCTTGGGGAATGAGCTGCGAATGTTTATGATGCAAATTGTTGAATGACTTTTGAGCCGGAGGAAAACACCTTTGAGGATGTACCGCGTTCTCTACGTGGAGTGAGCGACTGACGCGTTGGAAAAATTCCCCACGGCATGTTTATTTCATCTTACGTATATTTTTTATGTATCTACATATATGCCGAGTGTAACATCCGTCGTTGAATAATACCGATACCCGTATAGGGTGAAGTTCGTTCGACTTTTTTCATTCGAAGAATGTATTGAAATTGTAAACCTATTTACGCAAGTGTTTTTACACCATTTCGGTCCTTCAAGGTAACAATATTGAGAGGTTGGATAGCATTGATGAAGTGGTTTACCCATAACCCCGAATTTCCTTGAAAAAATATTGCAATTCTCATTCCGTACAACAAAGCTATTACGATTCAACAGAAAACAAAAATGTCAACGGAAAGTAATCTGAAGGATCCTAAAAATGTTCATCAATTCCTATAGAATTGGAAAATAATTTTTGCACTGGGTGCATTACTATTGAGCAATATTACAGCTGAGTGTACTCGTACATAAGATTCGAAACGTTTACGTTCCTCCATATCTTTAAATATGTGTTTTCCCATCTCGTTAATTAGTTCCACAGAGTCCAAATTTAATTTCACTTATTCCTTTTACTTATCATGTTCAACGAATGTTGGAGATCTGCTACAGATTTTTCGTTTCAATAAGCATTACGCTATTTGTATAGAAAGTGATATCCAACAGCTAACTTTCGTTAGGGCCAAGTTTTCCATCCGCTTTCTTAATTCTCACTAAATCCTGAAAACGGTGCAGGCGTAGGCGAGCCGAGCTACGCAGGGAGAAAGGCCTGGTCTAAGTACGTTGAGGGGTGCTCATCATCCGACTTATATTCATACACTGAAGAACATATTAGCATAATCACTCCTTGGCTAATCGTGTCACCTGCTCATGACGGTCGATGAAATCGCTCGAATATTTATGCTTCAAGTACGTTCGTTTACAGTACAAAGATTTTGCTGAATTTCTGACAAGCTTGAGAATATTCTGAACTGACGTGTCTTAGACTTGAAAAATTTGTCTATTTTCGGATCTCACATCGAAAAGAAGACCGACGAAATTCTATCGAAAAACTAAATAAGCTGTCGACTGTTGATATTGAAAATTTGGTGGCTCGATTTCTCGTCTCCGTTGTATATTCGAGTGTATTCAGGCATGAAGCTGAGTCAATTCTTCATTGAGTTTATTCGAACCTGATGCCGTTACTGCAGAAGTAACGAAGCGATTTTCCGTTCTTAATCCAATTGTCTCGGAGGGATTCTCCGACCTTTAATGAGCCCCTAGTGCGCCAACTGTAGTCGGTTTAATTGTAACAAATTCTTAGCGGATCAGTGTCGTCTACATTTAAATCAGCCCCGTGTAGGAAGTTTCGTTTGCACTTCCTTAATTAGCAAATTTACCGTGAACATATTCCCAAGGGTGATTGTGTAGACTATGGAGTGATCCCGAGACGCTTGGTAACCCTCGCGTGCACTTTCACCTTTCAACGCAGCCATCTTTAATCTCGGTACAAAGCGTCTAACCCACCAGAACTCCGGGCTGCAGACGTCTGCTGAATTTCCGATCATTGATACGTCGCACGTACAGCTTGGTTGCTGAAATTCGCATTTCCGGCAGGACCCCATAATCAGTCACTCACTATCCAAAATCGGTGACTGCGCACCGAGTCCTTCCACCTTTATCCGTTGGTTCAGGATCACGAGACTGCATCGCCTGATGAAACTTAACGCTCTATGAAACATGAGTAGTTTCACAGTTCGAATTAACCCATACACAGAAAGATGTACTTCCATCGAGCAGCGCTGCTAATTATACACATATGACCATAAACGCTACCGTGACAGATTGCACCCTTGAAAATGATCGGTACGGTAAAAACGGATCAGTGGTTAGTATTGTTGATGGATTGCACACGTATCTAGATACATATAATAATTCACGAGTTATATTCAAGCAATGATGAATATTTTTTTATTTCAAAAGAATTTTTCCACATGTAAAATTCTTTGTAGTCTCGTGGAACTTTTAACCTGCAGACAAAAAACGGGAAAGAGCAGCCGGTGGCACGTAATTATTCAGTGCGGTGAATAGGACAAAAATGAAAAAGCTAGAGCAAACTCGCGTGCTTAATTACCGGTGGAAAATCATCTGAAACTATTTATATATTCACCCATATGAAAGCTGAATTCGTTGATTTTCCTCCCGGAAAATTGAGCACGAGGTCACGTTGACCTGAATACGCAATCCTCAGGTCAATCCAAACTCTATATCACGTACTTTGGATACTCACGTATCCCCGCGAATTACCAATCGATTCCCGGTGTCCCGCACATCGTATTATAGGCTGCAGTTTATCGCATACACGGTCTGGAACGTATCGTAATCCATTTGAGCTTGAATCATGCCACTAATATAGGCACGGGCACGAAGAGAACAGCGTTTCAGTTAAAATCAGAATGTTGTAAGCGGAAGCTGGAGAAATACGAGTGAAAAATTAGCTTCGGCACTTTTTCGTTATCTCCGGCAAGTGGGGGGGGCGATTTTCTGCAAACCATTGCGAAGCTCGAGTGAAATCGGCGAGAGCGAGTCCCGTATTTTCCCTTCTCGGTGTAAAGAGTTCCTATATCTGTTTGTACGCGTACTTGAGTAAACTAGAAATGCATCTCATTTCGGAACCTATAAAAGTTGAGGAAAAGTATATATGCATATGGTAATGCATCGCGCGACCGCGCCGAGGGTCGAGGGAAACATGAAACTTCCCTCGAATTTTGTACACAGACATTTTTCTCCATCCGCTAATTTTGCCATGCGAAAAGTCTTTCGAAAGGCAGAACTAAAAGTTGCTATCCCGCCTGCCCAACTAATTTTGTGCATACGTTTTTTATATTTTATTTTATTTATTTATTTTTTTTTTGTTCCAGGTAAGTTTTAAAGCGTGAAACCCCTCGAGCTAGATAACTTTTTACCCGATGAAAGAGGCTCGTACTACACACGTAAACCGGGATCACCTTTCTCAACCCGTGTCCTTCTTTCAATGTAAACTTTTATCACGGAAAGAAAATTAGTTTTAAATACAATTTGCTCTGATTCGATATGATTTCTTAATAGATTCTGGTCATTTTGACATCTACTATTGTTCGTGTAGTTCTCATGTTAATTATCCGACCTCTCGATTCTTGGCGGGCGGCGTGATCCTTTGACCGCGTCTCGACAAAGAGAGGCACAAAGTTTTGTTTCACGCGAAATCTCTGATATTTTTCGCGTCGTCTTACTCCGATACACACGGATGATTCCGGTATTTCCGTTCACATACCTCGATTTCTCTGTCCCTAAGCATGCGCATTGTAAAACGTTGCGTCATGTAATATGCGTAACGAATTTGCGGTAAACTTGTGCTACCTAACGACTTACGGTTCAAACTAATCTCCGTCTCAATTGAAATTTTCCCGTTAATACGGTAACCAGGCGTAACTTTGTTTGAGAGCGTGGCTGTACGCTTTTTCAGTGTTAATGATTATCGTCTCGGTCCACGCAACATCCTTTATCTCATAATTTTGTTATATCGTTGGAACTGAGTTAACGTTCTCGATCAATTTTAGGTGTTTTAGTAACTCCCTATATTCGCCGCCTCTGTGCATAAACCGCGGTAGTAATATTATTGAACCGATTATACGCGGCTGACATCTGTAACGAACCGTAACCCAGCTGACGAATTTATTGTGTATATTCCAAGCAAAATCGATGATAAACACGACGTGTGCCGGATTTATATTCTACAATGATTCTTGTTCGCATCAGATATTCTGTCAATGATATCAATATTTTTCAATACGGAATATTCAGAGATGTGACAGTTGGGATCTAAAACGTAAATTCATTATGAATATTCTACAGGCATAACGGGTGTTTCGAAATCAGCAAAAAATTCATGAATATTCTATCCAAACGTTTCTGCCTCGCGAACTATTTTCACGCGAATAAAAATTTCTATCCGCTTTCCATTTCGCCTTATTTCGCTAAAGAAAAAATTTCAAAACCTTTTTTTGAAGTGATTTTTTTTCGTTTTTTTGCACGAACGTGAAAATATTAGTCTCATCATAGGTATCTCATTTCTTCGGCTCGCAGGCATGCCAGTGACAACTTGTGTCTCAAATCACTGTTGTCATTCTGTCATACCAGGGCTTTAAAAGCTAATTCCTATGCTCAGTGTACATTGTTAACGAAAAAAGATGATAGAATAACCACAGGGTGGAGATTTCTTGAGAGTCTACGATCTGGGAATCATTTTGTGCATTTTGTGACGATATTTGAAAATTGATTGTAAACGTGTTTTCGACACGTTCATGGAAAAATTCGCGTTATTTCAGAATTAAGTATTATCACAGTAATTCAGGGGTCTACTGTACAATGTAGCGAAATCGGGTGAGGATTGTCCCCAACATGCCAAATAATATGGGTCACCATTCCTTGGTAAACACGATTACGTCTGCCAGTTGTTATATATTTATGGCAAGGTAATCTACGGATGTAACGGCAATATGCAGACATTACAGAAGCATTTGCAACCGACTTTACACACATGCGTATATTTCTTGATAATCCTGGCTATTTTGGAACCAGGCCGAGTTTAAGAGGGTACAGGTTATCTCCACCGTCGCTTTAAACTCTGTGAAATAACATTTTACAGTCTTGCGTACCTACCCTTCACATTCAAAAGCTAGTGTAAGACGCGAAGTTACGACGCAGCATGAGTTAATTAAGTCTCGCGAAAGTTGCACTTGGTTATCTTAGTTACCAAGTGAGTAAACAATCGCACCAGACCAATACTAAGTAGTGAAAAGCGGAAACCATTATAAAAGATGGCGACAAAACAGTGGTTTGCCAGAATGAACGCTCTGCCCTTGCTGACTGAAGTCATTTACACTAGGAACAGCCGAGTAGTTGACTTTTCAGTGCAGATGGTGGAGAGTCGAAGGATAAAAAGGGGTTACCCTTTTCCTCTTCGCATCCAAGTGCTGCTTATAAGACACTTCTAATTGTCATTTCTATAGGCATTGCGCTATAAAATTTGCTTCTATATTTCAAAGCCGAGAGCAGGGCGATGAGTGGTAGAAGCAAGGTACCTATAATCCCCTCCGGAGTGAGGAGAAGTATCTTCCTTCGATCACCCAGATATCTTAAAAAATTTAAATTGGTGCTTACTTATTCCTCGCACGATACGTTTTCCATCCTCGACAAATAGTTCCCGAGTTTGAGTAAACGCGTTAGGATTTCTTCTCACGGTCACCCCGTCGGCAACTCCACTTACCGTTGCGTTATCTCAATTTACCTTGTATTACTTTTACTAAGCTTTATATTTGACCGTTGATTCTCACCGTATTCAACGTCCACGAATCATGGAGGTGAGTACCAAATTATCCGAGTCATAGCTTACTCTGCCTACCTCAGACACAGAAGTTACTCATTCGATTTACTGCACTATCTTCCCGTTTAAATTCAACTCTGATGCACTCGAGAAATGTTGAATACTGCTCGAAGCAAAAAAAAAAAACAGGCAAGATTAACACCGAAATCGAAACAAATCAAATCAGAGACTCGTCTGTACGAAACGTGTGTCAAGCAAGATATTATGGAACAAGGCAAAGGGGTTGAGAGAAGTGCAGAACGATCTTGGGGTGCACCTGACTACGTGCAAACATTGGAAGTATTTATTTTATACTTGCTTTAATGGTTGATCGTTGCAAAGTATGGCCGATATTTTTTGCAAGCGGTAAAGTCGTCGAGTTTTTGTGGTTGACTGTTCGTGACTCGGTTAACCGAGTTTCGGGCTACGACGTTGAGGAACATGTATTATACAGACGCCCGGCGTTAAAACTGACAGTGATTCGGGCCGCGTCGCCGTTTCACCCTTGGTTGGATTAGGTAAACTGATTTGAATACTATAATTGAATAAGACATCAAAATCAACTATCTCAATTTCTCGTCAACTTGACTCGAAGGTCACCACTGCCCTCGAAGGCATGTTTACAAAGTCACGTTCTGGTTCCAACTAATTACCAGTCACAAAGCTCAGGTTTGATTATTATGCATAATTTGAATAGAACCAGCAACTCTGTTCATCTTGATTCAAGTTTGACTTGACCCCAAACTTGCATGTATGTATATACATTATTATACATGTATATTCGATATATATATATATATATACACACATATATATATATATAACACACATATATATATGTGTGTGTGTATATGGAACGCAGGGCTCTGTTTGCTATGGCAGACATATAAATGTTGGAGTCAGGTCCTCTGTGTCGTGAAGATACGGCGTTTCCAGGGGGCGGTGATAAATACGTAAGCAAGGGAATATATCGTGACATGAATGGTCTTGTGAAGGGTGAAATCCGATGGCGATTAGATTGGTGTTTGTCACGATAAAGTTGGAACGCTTGACGAGTCCGCATACCCGGCTGTAGGTGTAGTTGTATTTCCTCTGTGGCCTTACCACTTCCTCCCAACTTTCATCTCCCGGTTCCCCGGCCACCTTCAGCGTTCACCCGACTCCAAGCTATCGATCTCCCGATTCGGCGTCCATGCCGCCGTTACCGCTTCTGACAGCTCCTCCTCGTCCTGTGGTGTCCATTCGTTGGCTCATTCGCTCGCAGAATCCGTGACTCGCTCGTGACCAGATTCTCCGACAGCCGTCTATGCCTGAGGGTCATCTTCGTTTGCAGTCTTTGTTCCGCGGACGAATGATCCATCGATTCCAGGGCTGTCGAGCACAGGGCGAGATCAAGTCGAGCGTTGAATATGGAGCGCATCGAATCGGACGCGGCGTAGTGGCTCGTCGACGGCGGGGATTAACCGTGGAGTTTTCAAAAAGTTACAAACTAATCGGAACTCTGGTTTTGCATGTCAAAGCCGAGGGACCGTATTAACTACGAAGGAGCAAAAATTAGATTTTAATTGAATTTTTTCTCACCTTTTTCATCGTTGGAACGGATAACTTTAGGCAATAGATATATGTTTCCGGGCTCACCGGGAGCCCCAGTTGGCGGTCTTCTCATCTTCGCGTTCCTTGATTCAAAATTCCTCACGAGAATCCTACCATTTTGCTCCCTCTGCAAGCTAGACTCAAAATTGATTTGCCTCGAGAGAGGTGAGGCGTGGTGAGGTACACCTTCCGTATTATCCACCGCAGTATTGTAGTTTTGTCAATCTTATTTTGGCTTGTCGAGGCTCTAGCGGCGTGCAACCGATGTGATTGAATGAGATCGAGAACAGGGATCCGTATCAGGATAATGAAAAGAAGCGGATCGGGGATCAGCTCTTCCTACGCTGATTATCAAAGATTTGATTGAAGGTTGCACTCAGTCCTTGGTCGATACCGCGAAGAATAAGCTTGATTGACAGCAGAGTTGTCTTCCGAGTCACCGAGCCTCTGTTTTACCCCGTCCTTTCACTCCGGGGATACTCGAATTGCCTGCAGACACCGCCTCGATAAAATAGCGAAGTGGAACGCGAACAGCCTCGAGTTTGTACCGAATTGTACCTGCCGCCATTGGCATTCGGCGCATAAATTTATTTGAGGTTGCAATTGGCGCGCCTCTCTGGCAGGTTATATTGCTCGAACATTAAGGGCAACCGTTAACGAGACCGCTGTATAAAAAAAGCGGCGTTTTTCATGTGACCCGTATTTCGGTGCCCGCAAGATGTGTTTTGTAAATGAACATCCACATGTTTTGCACATTCTTCCAAGGTAAAAGCGTTTAAGGCCTTCGGCAAGTCTATGGTGAATTGTTTGCCCGCAGAATGAAGTTGAGGGTTGGGATTGCTCCTTTGCGAATTCTTAATGTACTTCACGAGCGTCGTTAATTAAAAGCTGTAACTATAACGCAACAAGTGTTGTCCCTGAGGAATGTTCGTCGGTATGTTTTCCCTGTTCGTTTCGCCGTTTCTCATGAGAAAATCACCGCTTTCGTATCCGCATAAAAATCTCACGTATCCGCACGCATCCCAAAGCTAGGTCCCTCGTCTCATCCGAAGGTCCAACTTTGAGCGGTGCTTTCTGCAATGCCCAAAAGAACCGCGAGTTTGGCTTTATTCATTCATGAAACGGTCCTCACCGCGAACCACGTGCCTGAGCTAATACGCTATCAAATATTTTCCTCGGAGAGTATCCCTCGTCAACTCTCGACATTTGGCCAAGGTAAGCATAGATATCGTTACCGCGAACTTCCACTCCTGAGCTGCAAAACGATGCCGAGTTTGATTACGGGACAAGATTTCGAAGTTGAGGACCAGGACGAGGGGCTGAGAAGGACGTCTTATGTCCCAATGCATAGGTGTGGGCGCGTGCATGCGAATCCCTTGCCTGTATGTCGCAGCGAGAGAGGGGTGAACGGGGCCATGGAAGAGGGAACGAGCGTTCGGTCCATGGGGACGAAAGAGGCTGAGGCGCCGGCCGAGGGCGAGGGAAGGTTGGCGGGGGTGGTGTGCGGAGGTGGGACTCGGTTTGCGTGGAGGGACTGCGCGTCGACGGCGAGGCCGTGCTACGACGGCGGGGCTCAGTGCTAGGGAGCGCGGCATCGCGACGCCATGCGTTCGGGTGCTGCCGCACTCGCTTTACGTCTTGCGCTCTCTCCTCGTCTCTTTCTCTTTGTGAATTGCGGAACAATAACTTTCGAATCTCGGTAAAACTGCGCGCTGAATCGTCGAGCCGACGTGGTGCCGATCGGAATTAAAATTGTGAGAACGTAACGTCGGTAGTAACGGGTGTCGTTCGTGTAAAGTTGGCAAAGTCCTCGTCTCGCCGCGAACTTCTTTTACTCTTGTGGAAATCTGCAGAGCTGCTAGATAGTCACTCCTAAATGGCGCCGGACAGGGCCATGTGCTACGGTCAGTGTAGACTCGACTTCCGAGTGTCGGGGCGTTCTTCGTGAGTGCCTGAATCCGGATTGTGCCATGGATCCGTACGGTGCCGGAGGAGGAATCGGCGGAGGTGGCGGAGGCGTTGGATGGGGACCACCGCAAGGACACCCTGGACCCCGGTGCTGGGAGAGACCGTGCAGATCGACGGATCCCTCGCCGATGCGTCCGATCGACCATGGTCTCCGCTCCGTCGAGTCAATGCGATCCATGGAGTCCATGAGGTCCATGGATTCCATAAGGCAGATGGAGCAATCAAGGCCGATGGTCGACTCTATCAGATCGTTGGAGCAAATCAGGCCGACGGAACAAATGCGTCAGATGGATCCGTCGGTCCGAAGTCTCGAGCATCACGCTCCGCGTGCCATGGAACATCCTTGCAGGTTGATGGACCACACGGGACACGCGCGTGAACAGCTTGCTCGTGCACACGACCACGGATGCCGTTCGGTCGAACATAGGCCGCTCCACGATTACGTTGGCGGCAGACCCGTCGTCGAAGCAACGTGTCGACCTTTCAACTATTCCTGTCGCTCCCTCGAGCACACGCCTGGCCGTCCCTTGCCTATGGACTCCGTTATCTTTGGATCTCACACCCATCCACCACCGCGAATGCCTGCGGAAAGTCCGTTCAGAGCTAACTGTCCCGTTCACAGTCCTTTCAGATTTCGATTTCCCAATGGTGGATCGGAGTTTTTTCAGCACCAGGTAAACCGAAACTTCGTACTGTATTTATTGGTCTTTCTTGTTCTGGTTTTACCCTTAATTAACTTCCCCGATTCGCGCTTGTTCTCCGGACCAGGTTGGTCTTGTTATTATCGACGTTCTTCGGTGTAATACCGTTATTGCCATTGACAGAACGCGGACGAACATTTTTCATCCTGACGCTATTACTCCCCCAAGGTTCGGAACGTGTGCAAGCGGTGCGTGCGACGGTTAACACTCTTTCTCGCTGGTAATGGAGCGTGCGTCGTGCTCTCGTCGCAAGAAGTGCATTATACTCTTGGGAAAAGCCAGTGCATATGATAGCGATAAAGTTTGTGGAAAGTGTCGAAAGGGATGAAGGGGAGAATGAAATGGCGTCGCATTTCACGCCCAGAGAGTTTCAGTAACAGTTTCAGGACACCGTCCTTCTGTGTAAAATCTATTGTCTGCGATCCTAGAAAGATTTATACCCGTGCATGTTCATACCTGATTGACATTTTCAACCTTGAATTCCGTATCTGAGTCGGCCCTCCCCTCCCCCCCCCCCCCCCCCCCCTTCAACGACCCTTACTCGTCAGTCTCACCAGTCACGCATACCTCACCATATTCGCGCGTGATAACTGCAGTTGTGCCTTTTGCGCATGATTTACTGTCGTGGAATAGACCGTCGATTTCCAATAGTGGCCTGACCAAAGCGCTGGTGGTTCGCAGAATTTACTTTGTCATCTATGACTCGACCGCTATCGGGACGCCGTCGGTGCCAGATTGACTATTTCGTGTCATCGTGGCTTCAAAGCCCGCAATGGGCTACTACGTGCAAGGCTTTTTATTTGATACCGTGGTGTGAATTTATTCTGTTGATTGACAGTTTTGTGAAACCCGGTAATCGATTACAGACGGATATTCGCGAACAATACGCATTAAATGTTGGCAGCGCTTCGAGCAGATTCCTTCAGCACTTTACCAAACATGGGATTAACACGCACATACACCAGCACCAAGAATTACGTTTTCAAGTATCAGTTCGTACCTTTTCCAGAGCCAAATATCAGAAGCTGCAATGTACAGTCGTCGATCATTTTGCGCGTACAGCTTTGGATTAGGGAATTCAGAGTACACTGGTAAGGCCGGTCTTGCTTTATTTACAGTGAAATTTCATCGAGATTCTCGAGTCCACTTACAGTCAGAAACGCGCGCAGATGACGCGAATAAGCAGATCACAGAAAACAAGTGCATGGACTGGTTTGAGGAGTATTAAATTATCGAATGAAAAATGTAATACGACAATATATCGGGGATCGAAGCATATGGAAAACAGAATTTTCTTCGTAACATTGAAGAAAGAACATTTATGATATGTTTCTCTCAATGAAACGTCGAATAATCACATTTTTCATCTCGACATTCGCTGATTTGATTCAGCCGTACAAATAATACGATATCGATTCATATGGTTTGATAAATATTTATTAGTTGATATTGAGTGCTAATACAATTATACACAGATATATATATATATATCTTAAAAATTTACCATTACAGAATAGTGCAACATGATCACAGTTCTTTTAATCGCCAATCAATCAAGGATGGCATCACGTTGATAATAATCTCAGTTACACAGATGTTTTGAGGGGCAGTTCAATTGCGCAATTGGATTTTTTTATCCAAAGGTGCTCCGCTGCATACTCCACACACAGCGAGTGGATGGTAAAATCGACGATTGTTTTGTGCAAGTTGAATCGTTTTGATTTATAGTGATACGTATCTCGTTTGAATTCATGTAGTATATTTTTCTCCCTACTAGAAATACTGCGAAACTTTTCTTTATGGATACTCTTTCGATCTTCTACTTCTTTCTTGTAGAAGAGTTCAGCAATAGCCTACCACATAATGTTTCGGCGACACAATGCCGTTCCAAGTTGATACGTTTTCCGGTCCAAATTCTGATTTTCCGTTGGATATTAAATTGTAGACCGCGATCGAAAAACCGTTTGCATTTTGATGAATTCCGATATCACTATGACATTTTTCAAAGCTTCTTTGCAAGGGCATATCAGTTTTTTTATTCTATTCATCAACGCCGTAGCAGTTCTTTGCTCAACTAACGAAGTTTTTTACGTAAATTTAATTTTCTTCCTTCGTTTCTTTTTTCTTGCCTGAGACGTCAATAATCTTGCAATGTCGCAAAGAGCAATTAAGCCCTGGCTAATTAATCCTGCTACAACGCGCGGAGTTATTATCAATTATACGGTAATAATTATAGTACAACGTAAATCGCTTTTGACTGAACCCGTTTACCAGGGGCTACACGGATCGTTTTAACAAGCCCTGCACTTTCCCATTGCAGGATCGACCCACTTGCGCAAAGATAAATGAACGACGATA
Source organism: Neodiprion virginianus (assembly GCF_021901495.1). NCBI lineage: Eukaryota > Metazoa > Arthropoda > Insecta > Hymenoptera > Diprionidae > Neodiprion > Neodiprion virginianus. Next base: position 31,504,069 of record NC_060879.1, read on the forward strand.
TACGTATAGAATACTTTGCTCGCAAATTAGTTACTGAAGCACTACTTTTTTCGAAAGGCTCTGGGCCACGATCCTCGAAATTAATTTCACCCAAGCCGTTGTCTGGCGTAGGCAGGGTTTTCTACTTCCGCGCTAAAAACAAGAAACATTATATATTTTCCCCACAGTGCTCATCACCCCAACGGTAAAAATATTTTGTGACATTCTGTCCTTGGTAGTCATTTACATTAGAAGCCTCGCACTGTTTGGTTTAATATGGACAATTCTGTGCGTTCTCGCACGTAGCAGTTGAAATTGCTCAGAAATTTGGCGAATGTAATTCGTACTGTCTGCATCTGGTAAACCCGCATCCATTGTGCCAGTTTCTGAATGAAATCTTGTGAAAAACGGGATAATGTAAATTTCGTTGAACTTTGGCGAAAAATTAACATTTATATAGTCACATCAGCAGACGCCAATCTATCAGACTTACGGAAGAATTACCTGAACCCATTCATGGGACTGCAAAATCTCATTTCATTTCCTTCGCGTGAATATCGGACAAATCCGTTGGTGCAGTTAATGCCTTTATCGAAGGAAAGTTATGGAGAAGAGCAGATCATATAATTTATCAAAGCCGCGCAACGTACCAATTAGCGCCAACACACTGTTCAATATCAGGATCGTTATCGTGACGGAATTACGTTTTTTATCTATCCATGTTGTCGGTAGTCCTTGACTACGATTCAACATTTTTTCTCGCCACTTCACATTCAGTTGTACCAATTTGCGACAGCACAGAAATTCCTTGAATTCCAGGATGGAACGTGTCTCACTGAACCTGGCAACCTAGCTTGGAGGAATCCGGGCGACGAAATTTTTTGCAGATATTTTACAGTTGACATTTGCAAAAATAAAATAATACCATCGCACCTGAACATTTTTTCAATTAAATTTTTATTCCAGTTCCATTGAAAACATTACTTGAATCGACAGATTATCGCTCGGGCAGTAAAAATAAAAAAGCTACGTGCTTAGGTTACTGACTGAAATTACGTCCAGTTCAGGTAGCAGAAAATTTCATTTTGAAACGAATCGCGAGCGTGTGGGTTAAAGTGAAATTATGCAGAATCAATACAGTTTTACTGCTTTCCGCGAGTTCCTAACCTCAATCTGAGTATTCTGAGTTTTATTGTTTTCCACCAAACGATTCGCTGCTTCTGCCGTCTGCGTGGAAAACAGAGTCTTGCCCACAGTGGGTATGTATATGGTATACGTGGATTTGAATGAACCAAGAATCACGGTGTAATTTTGCCCAGACATGTTCGTCGACGACGCTTGCGCTTACTTGAAGATTCCAGAAGCCCAGCAGGTACATACGGACGTGGAAATTCAAGCTGTGAAGCAGGAATAAAAATCCCTCTATTTTTGGGCACGTCAAATTCTCCTCGCAGCGCATTTGAATCGTTCGTTAGCTCTCCCGTCTCCTGTAATGGTGTAGTTAGGCGAACCATTCAACGGCCAGTAACCCAATTCAAGCTGGTCAATTGTGAATCGCGTTGGTGCGTCGCCCGCTAGCGCGCTGATCTAGGAAAAGCAGGAATCAACTACTAATTCGAGAGGCGCAGAAAAGCTCAGGCATCAGTTGGTGCTTGTGAGCAAAGTGTTTCGCAGTAAAGAGAACGGGCGCGACGCGGTTGGCACAGAAACGTCAAGCAGACACAGGCTTGACGATTCTCTGAGTTTCTTGGCAGCATTCAAGGCAGCGGTGCCACCTCCTATCTTCATAATTTAGACAGCAAGCCGTTGTGTCGATACGGTGGGCTGGGGTGTTGACCCTAGCCAGTGGGCCCCGTCAATGGAATACATTAAGCTCTGTTCGAAAGCTGAAAGAAAAATTTACCCGGCGTTGAACGGACCACGCCATAAGTCCACACCCTGACACCGAGCGTCTATAGCGACCTCGCACTCCACCGCGACAGACCCTGGCCGCATTTATGTGACTTTGCGCACTCACACGCTCGGCGAACTTTTCATCGTTATTATGCCAACCACCACTGCAAAGGCTGCATCCACTACACCCTGCCGTGCCCTCGATCCACGAAGGGGCCGAGATAGACTAAACCCGCGCTACAACCCTCATCACCCTCTGGTGAATATTTCATGAAATATTTTTGTCGCTGCTTATACCTACGCGTTTCCCGCTCTCGCTTGTTCGCGAACATTCGCGATTTTGCTAATGTCACCGACGGTGCCGCTGTCCAGTTGCTGTGTTCGCTTGATCGTTGTAAAACATTAAACTTTCAAGGCTACCCCGTTGATCCTGCAGGCGCGTTTCGTGGCCGCTGCTAAACTCTACTCAAAAAAGTGTTCCACCCGCGTAAATGCCTCGGCCAATTCGGCAACGTTCAAGACTTAATCCGCAAACAGCGAATCTCGTCAAGCTGACCCAGATGCCGAGCTACGCGCTTCTCTTTACTTGCTGGTGGTAATTGGCACAAACAGATACACGTAACCTTCCTAACCAACGTATAGATGTACGCTGTACAAGATGCAGTCATTAAAAGCCCTCGAGCACCCAAGTGTCGAGTTAGACGCTCGAGCGTTCAATCGAAACCTGAAGGAGAGCGCAGCGCGATTGAAACTCTTCCTGCTCGAGGTTAACGATTCGTGCCCCAATGTTCATTGTTCACCTTTGGAATATAATTCCTTGCGGTCGAGGAAAAGGCTGGATTGATTGTTACGCTTGAGTGGGGCTCGAAATGCCGCGTAGACCGATCACTCGAACCTTTTTCTCGCACCCTAGTTACGCGAACAACGCTAAACTGCCAATTGAGCAGCCAGCGGATCGATAAGGACGGCCTAGTCCCAATAAATTTGTCTCTCAAGTTATTTGCCTAGCGTCGCAGCCGAGCAGAAGGACCCAAGTTGACGTACATCATCTTACCATGGAATCGAAGCTTTCCAATGTTGTTGCAGCCCTCTCACGCTGGCACGGGAGGAACAAAGGAACTTTTTGGCCGAGCCTAAAGCAAACCGACGTCGTCGTAATCGATAATCCATTGAAGCAGGAGGGTCAAAGGGTTGCAAAAAACGCTTCTAGGCTAGGCCGACGAGGCGACGAAGCAGCGACTAACCAAAATTTCGAATTGCCAACAGTTACCAGTCTCAACAGGCTGTTGCCGGGACGATAATTCGATAATTTAGACGAAATCTCATTTCGCCAAAACTCGAGGGCATATGTATTCATGAGCTGTAGCCTAGGTACGACGGTAGGTGCAAGTTTGGTAGCGAGGACTCGTCAACCATTCTATGGCGAACCAGTTCCCGTTATACCGTTGTCGCGATCCACAGAATTACTCTGCCTATCATATTAATCGAGGAGTTAATTACATCAGCATGCGACAACACAGGGTTACGACGGACTCGTACGTCAGTGCGGCAGCGCATGTACCAGATTATTTATCGCCAACCTGTCTTATGCTTTCGTTTGACTACCGACTACCGACTGCCGACAGCAAACTCCCACTTATCATCAAGGGTTCCCCAACATTTTATACATACATCACTCTCCCTCTTTCTCTGACCTTCTCCCTCGAGTATCATCTGCTTTTGCGGTAATGAAGGGTGACACAAATTTTGCACGCACGTATGGGCCGTGTAAATTGCCTAACCTCAAGCCTATTGTACGCTAGGCGTTAAACTGACGAGAGAAATCTCATTAAGTTGCTCAAACTACTTGGCATATAAGATGCTGAGCTAAACGGCCCGGTAGTATCGGCTGATTCAAGCCTCGATGATACGTCATTCGTGGCTTTTCGAAGGCACCGCGTTAGCGCGTCCGAGTCGCATAGTGCCCAGACTTGAAAACCACTCGGGGAACACGGGATGCCTTTTAGTCTTCCACAAAACTTTGGATATAATCTGCAGAGCGGCCTTTGAATTATCGTCGAGGAGTGAAGATTTTTCGAATAACGATTTTCCCTATCCTCTACTTCTCTCTCCCACTTTGCCCCATCGAGCCAGGGAACAGGTGAACCATTCAAGGTGAACAAAGTTTGGGAAAAGATTCTTTGGCTCTTTTTACGCTCAACTTCGTGCCAAGAATTTTGGAAGGTATCGTCTAATTGCATTTGGTACTTGTTAATGTTTATTATTTCCTTTCGTGTACATCGTATGTTGCACGTTACACATGTTCCTCTTGAAGTTGTCCTTTAATTCTACTTTATCCAATCTTAAATATGCCTAATTAAATACTTCATTTCTAAGGCATTCATAAGTTCGGGAGATCGAATTAAATGAGTTTTAGATGTTTCAATCATTCTTGCGTTTTGTTATTTTACCTCTCGTTGATGCCTGTTGAAAAATACGCATATAAATGTAACCAATATATCGTCATGTGTCAAAACAAGCACGCGAAATCTTGGCCAACTGCCACGTGGCAACAGCAGTTCTTAACGGTACAAAATCGAGACACTGATATATCCCTCTGTCGCTTGAATTCGACAGGTCAGCTTTTTTGCCCAAACCTTTTCCTTTCTTTCTTTCATCTTATAGCTGCTCGGCAACGTATAAGCCCACGAAAAACTCTTATCGACGGCAGTATTTAAATGTCCGTTCGAAGCAAAAAATGTGAATTTCTCGTTTATTATACCCTGAAGTGATCGGCAAAGAAATCGTTTACGGTCTCTAATTATTTATCCGCCGCTGAACTCAGTTGTCATTACTATTTCTCCGGGTACGGTACTATTTCTAGACTAACATTTCGCTGTCATCAAAGAATTTCAAGCTCAATGCGTGAGTATTGTTAAGTTACCGGAACTTGTAGCATCATATTTCGGAAAATGTAGTTCGGAATATACCATTCTGTCTCTGTCCTCTTTTCCTAGATCTTGTTCCGGAAATCGGAGACTTCGGACTGAATCTGTAACCTTCTGCACATACATTAGGACACATACCAACAGCATAGTTGTGCTCACGTTTTGAAGAAAAACAACGCTGTCTCCCTCCTCCCCTATCGCTAAGCTGAGGGATTATGAAGACACACATATTGGGACTCGGCCAGACATAACGTCCGCGTTCCGCGAGTCCTTCGAGTGTCCTGACCTCGATACCGAAGTATGTGCTGCAAAACGACGGGCATATAAAAGATGACAAGAGAAAAATAACCCTTGATGTTGGTGGTCTCTCTGAAGCACCGGTATATCTCAAACGAATTCTGTAACCTTTCAGACATAGCAGCACAGTTTTATCGAAACAATTTGTTTGTCGTATGAAATTTGATCAGCGAGTCAGAGTTATTCAAAAGTTTTTTAGCACTGAATGCCGTTTCTCACAAAGCGAACATAAAATCTCTTTCGTACCCGCTTGGTTTTTGCGTATGGTATAATACTAAATATGTTACAATAATTTTGAATAAAAATCAGTTTCCAATTCTGGTTAGAAAATATAAAACAAAAGAGGTCGTCCATAAAATATGCAATACATTTTAGGGGCGTTACGACTTGTTCCAGGGGTCGAGGGGTGGAGGTTTCGTTATATAACTCCAATTATTCTTCTTTGTTTGACTATTCACAGAAATCATGAATTTTCCTTTGAAAATTGTAGTCAAGGTTAATAATACTCATCTCAAAATAATCCAAATTCTACTGAATACTGAATGCAGCTGTAAGAACGCATAATAATGCTCTCCTAATCGCCTTCTTTCCGGCCTTGATACGCAATGTACTATTTCTACCTGGTGTTGTGTCACTCTTTGTGGGTGGGTGGAGGTCAAATTGCCCAAATTTGTGTTACTTTTTTTATGGACGGCCCCAAATATGCAATTACTGAATGACACGTGTCTCGAGTGACTAAATCGGTGCGTATTTTGTGACGAACGCTTTGACCGTGGGCAATCAAGTAATTTGCTAAATTGCGAGCAACACAATCGACCAGCCAATAAATTAGCAAACACTCCCATTTTCGATACGGGACATGACCAAGGTCCCGTTTGACCAAATTCCTTCAACATACAACACATGTAAACATTCGCAGTTTCACCACGTAGAATTTCGAAGATAGCATCGCGTAGATTATTTGCCATGGCGTATTCGAAATATGATTGACATGTATCACAATACTCAATACTGTGGTATAAAAGTACACTTCTGCGAACCTTGGCATAATTTTCACAGCCGTAAAATAGCCATACTGGAATTTAACCAACGGTTACACGTAATCCAAGTTCAGCCAAGTCGTCTCTGTAAATACAGCTACCAGCAGAAGTTTTACCCATTTTTCGTGAAAAAGATAACGGTTCTGTCGGAAGGTGGAGTGGAGTTAATTGCAAAATAAACTTCTGCCTGTGGTGTGGGTAGTCCTTGGCTCGGAAGATAATGTAGGAGGATAATACAAAGTGTTAATTACCTGTCGGTGTTTGACAAACTAACATTGAGCAGAAATTTTCAACCCTACTGCGTGCTTCGTCGTGTTGGTTAGTATTATCGGTACGTATTTCGTTAAACTTTCAATTCTCATCATTAAATTAAAACACTTTAGAGGGGAACAATCTATCTGTATACATTATTATTCACCTGAATTATAGATTCGTAGTCACGGTTATGGTTTCTGAACTCCTTTGAATTGGACAACTTTTGAACGGGGTTGGTGACATGAAATTAGACGCCGATCAGTATCAGGCGGACTCGAAATATACGAAACTTGCTTATAGTGATAGAAAAGAGAGGACACTATGAAAAGTTTTGCAAGTTACGTGACCTCTTTGTCGCAAATAAGAATACGTTAAACAGTTTCTGTATCAGCTGGATCCTGGACATTCTTATGTCGCTAAGCTTCTTTCAGAGTTGTCAAACTCCAAAGGTTCGGACAAACGTTCGCACGAAGGCTGCCGATTTGCAGTCATTAATCTTTCGCGTTGTCGCCTCTCTATTATTTATGCGGTCCGTCGGATAACCAGACCTGCAAAAACGTTACCATTGTTTCATCGTCAGATGGACAACAATGAGCTGGATAAGTATTAAATATTCCAGGAAAAAATTAATTTCAATGCCCTACACTTTGACTTTCGATCCCACCCTCGTTAATTGACAAATATATCTTTTTCTAAAAGCAAGCTGATCCATCCGCAGGTCCAGCAGTGAGTTATTCACACCTAACGTCATTAATATTCACGTATTTTTGGCACCTCGAGAAGGACTCGAAAGAGAGAAAGTACAGGGGTAACAGGTTGAGACGGACCCTGGGAGAGAGGCAATAAATTATTTTGCGAAAATGCAGCAGAGGCTGTAGGCTTGGAGTGCCTCGCCGGTTGTGTAGGCGCTTCGTCGTTAGGTATCTACCGCTAGGTGAAGAAAACCCGATCCCAGTGGAAAGGATCCGGCTTCGTGTTGCGCATCGTAAAAAAGGTTCTCCTCTCACGGATGCGGTCGTCACGCTCGTCTTTGGTGCTGCTTCGAGTACCGGAGTGCCACGCGAATCCCTTGCTGTGGTTTCCACCTCTCATCGCTTCCGCCTTTAACCTCAGCGTCAGACGTTCTCGTTCATGCAACACATCACGGTAAATCCGAGTGGTCTTTGAAGCTTGTAGCAGAAAACCTTGCGGGATGAATTTTTAATAAATAACCCATGCTTGTTTCGAGACTTGTTATTTCACACTTTTTCAGGTTCGTTACCAATTTGTTTTGTCTTGTTTTTCTCTTCACGTTATATACAATCAGCCGCTTACTAAACCACTGGCAATTTCGCTGATCTACGCTTCACGTTGTAAAGAATTAAACGTACTTATCGTAGAAGCAGCTCATACACGAAAACTCTGCATCGGTCGCAATTCAATTCGTTACGCAAGCATCGTCGTATGTGCAATATAGACGTATGTAATAGAAGATCAATAATGTACCGGAAACTGCAGTATTACGGACTATGGAGTTACTTTGGTTTTGTACGTCTACGAGACATTTTCCGCAATAAAATATTAATATCTCCGTTACCCAGTTATATCCCATCATAAACGGTATACCATTATGACTGAATTATATTCATCTAATCAATTTTCACCCAACGTAGGCACACGTTCACAGCTTTGACAATCGAGCAAAAATGTTCTTTCAATATTTTTAATTGCCAGTAAATTCTGCATATCATTGTTATTTTTTGACACCAGTACTGGAGGAATTTTCTTTTGTCGTAAAGTAAATCGGTTTCAAAAATCTCTCATTCGTGAAATAATTTACGGAATCTTGAGTAGCACGTATTTCGTTCCCCTGCAACAGAAGGACCGAGTAGCTTCTGAAGGAGCAGCGAGAAATGTGCTCTGGCTTTAACGGTACGGGGCTGTTGGAAAAAATGAGAGAAAAAAACAAACAAATGGAAAAATTTTCACAACGACGGGGCCATTTCTCTGCAGTCTCATACAGGGTAAGGCCACCCTATTTTTTGGTTTAGTGATCCCAGCGAAACGCCGCGGCAACCAGTTCAGAATACCCACGTCAAGCGAGTCGTTATTAAATATAATTTCGTGAATTTGATACAATGAAATGTGACATTTCTTCTACAATCTCGACCTGATCATTCGTCATACTGAACCCGGCCGGGATCTGGTCTCATATACCAAAGATTTCCTTTCGCGAACCCCACGCACGTGTAGACTTCTCCGTATTTCTATTTCTCAGATCAAACTCTGCAGCCCGTCGTATTAAGAGTGAAAAGTATTTCGAAATATTCCCCTATTGTGCCCGACGCAAATAAGCCGAGCAGGCTGTACCGCGGATTTTCTCTTTTTGTCCTTTCTTTTTTCTTCCTCTCTTGGAGTGGGGTTTCGATCGATGCAGGTTGTACTCTTCTGCCGAATCGGGGCAAGTTGACTGAAAAATCAATCTTTGCCCTGAATCAACGCTTGGATTTTCGGCATCGAGTCCTTCAAGTCCTTCAACGCCAATAATCGATTTTCTTTGAGATCAAACGCGAAAGTCATCAAAGCTCTTACGGGACTGGACACCTATAATACTCTGCACTGGGTAACCTCTGGACTCCCGACCGACTGTTCGTTAATGTTCTCCGATATTCTGAACTCTGATATTTGTCGCTGCAACTGTATCCGCCCAACAATCCCTTCGGTTCTTTTACTTCGTTGAATGGAAGAAAATCTAATTACGGCGACCCTCGTGGGACGTCTATGTCCGAGAACTAGTAGAGTAAATCGGCTAAAACGAGTCTATGTTTCGCATATTATGTATGTATCGTTGTTACACGTCTCGAGACAAACGCGATGCACTGACGGGATATTAGCGATTGAAAGGTGCTGGCTAATATTCAACGGGCTACATACCCATTTCATTTTTCTATTTTCAATCATACCGCATCGCTGCACATTTCCACATGAATATCGGCTGACCCGATGACCCAAATTGCATAAGTAATCAAGGAAGATGCATACAAGCTGCATTGGTCCATAAAAACCGCAAATCTGGTAGCCGGGTAACAGCTTTGCCAATCCGCGTAGTAGGTACGTCAAACATCAATCTTTCAGGGTGAAATGAAATAGCACATTTTCGAATGGCTTTCGACGATCATTCACACCCGCCTTGCCGACTACACAGAGTGATTCCAAACGCCTCGCGGTTCAATAAAAGAAGAGACAAAATAGCGAGAGGCTTGGTTCTCTCGGGGTGAAAAATTCGCAAAAATTTGGGTGACACGCCGAGTGTGTTATAGCCGACCCGCATTGCGGACTGGGATCCGTTACCCCGTTTCGCGCGAGCAAACGCGATGAGAACCCCCGCAGCGAAATCACTCTCAATCATCGTTCGCGTGCCAGCAGCGGTCGTTCTACACGTCATTTCACCGGTGCCCATATTCGGTGGGAAAAGTTTCAAAGAAGAGAGGAACATATGCGACCCTCTTTTTCTCATTCGAATCAGTGGTGATCCGGCTCCTGTTTCCGAAGGCATTTGGAATCGAATTATGCAGATATCTAAAGACGAGTGACAAGTTTTCGTCATCTCAACCTTTTTAGTGGATTTCTTATCGGGATTCAATTGCCATCGCTCAGGCTGCAACCAGAGGATTGCGAAAATGCTGACTAGGGCGGAAAGATTGAACAAAGTCTTGAGGCTTTCTCCGATTTAACCCATGCATTACCGAACAGAAATTTATTATCCATAACTCTAGGAACGAGCCTACTGACCAACTTTCAATTCTCCGGGGAGGAATCGACCGAGCGATAACCACGAATTTAACAACAGGATGCCAAAACCTAATCCCATTAACGATGAGTTAATATAGTTTAGGCCTTCGTCAAGGAGGATTAATTCGACGTATTTCATTTGTTCAATATGTAATACCCTAATATACAGTTCACAAGGGTGAACGTATCTCGAAACGGAGGCCCGGACATTACTAGAAGCTCACAGCAACTCGCCTTTGTTACGTCGATCGGGGATTTTGGATAGCCTGCAGCGGGTGTCCCCATGCTAAATTCTTGATCCTTGTGTACAACTGTCTCGACCGTATCGATCACCCAAAACCTCCCCTCGCGGCTAGCACCACACAACAACTATAGTGTTGTAATTGAATCGGTCTACCGATGGAATCGCCGCGCCAGTTGCTGCCATCATTTACCTGACCCTGCACACTGGGGACAAGTCTGGTCTTTGCGCAAGTCCTGCGCTCTGCATCTAGATAATATGAGTGCCCTTTCATGTGTTGCCTAATTGATCGTTCGAAGCCGGGGGGGGGAGGGTGAGGGAGCCGTGGACAGGATTTAGGAAGTCGTGCAGCTTTTCCGATTGAGCAAAGGTGATTGAAGCCCAAATTCAGTGAATGTAGCCGAGGAGGGACGGAAGTAGAAGTGAACGCCAAGGGATTATAATGAAACCTTTCGGTTGTACCGGCTCCTCGATTTCTTTTCACTTTTATTTATTTTTCAGTTTTTTTTTTTTTTTTTTTTCCTATTATAGAATATCGACTGTATATAACGCTGTGCACCAAATTTTCTTTTGCAAGGAACAGCTGTACGTATATTCACAAGGCTTGTACCCGTGTTATCAAATGATATTTTGGCTGTCTAACGAATATCTCACGATGGTTTCTCTCGTTTGTTGAAATCCACTCCACCTTGCTTTTGCTCGAGATAATTATTCTGCCGAACTATATCACTTGAATTATTTCGGTTTTCCAAGGAAAAGAAGTATTCGAGATTTATCTGATTTTATATACGAAATGACCGTGAATAGATATACGTGTTATACGCGATATCGCAACTCTTAGTGAAATCTCTACCATCCCATAAAAGCAGATAAAATTTCACGATCACGTGGTAGAATGAAAAAACTCATTTCAAGACGAATAAAAGATATCGTTCCTTAGCCGCGGGGATAAGAGGCTTCAAAAATCCAAGAAGTATCACTTTCACCGGCATCGTTTGCTGAAGTTTTTTCATCTATAACGCGCAAAGTCTCTTTCTCATAATTTACGACTATAACTTGTGTAATTTTTTGCAACCGTCGCGTGATCTCAAGTTAGTGAAGAGTAAAGCCTGCAGTAATACGGGTGACAACGCAAATTTACAGAAAAACCATTTCAATATCAACTACAAAATATGAAGGCTGTGCGATTATGGGTGATAAAAAAACAGATCAATCGTCGCATTGAGCTGCTCCTACTCGTCCTCGAAGTCAAAGAATTTATATAGCGATTTTTTTTCAGTATTCAAATTTGCGTAACGCGCAAATAATTATCACCCTCATTTTTGTGCAATTACAACAGTCGATCTCCTGCGTGGATTTCTCACCAAAAGACCAGCCCACCAGAAAGCCTTACAACCCCGCAATGTAGAACCAACTGACTAATGTTCTTTCCATCAGGAGCGTCATCACTTAGCAGCACGATCCTGCTTTGCGGATTGATCTAGATTTCAGACACTTCGGCCTCCTTCAATGGTTCGGAGCTGTCGCTTTCCATTGATGCCTCCCCCTTACGAATTCCTTGCAGTAATACCACGAATCCCCAACCCTAGCCGCGGCTTTTCATAGTTTTTTCTTTTGTTGTGGTTTGATAGCTTCAATTGGTTTTTATCCCACACAGGAAGCTCTCGTGGCAAGCATTTATAGTGAAAAACAATAAATCCCGTAAGAGGCTGAAAAAGAATCGGATGAATATCGCTACGTATAAACGGAACGAATCGAATTTTGTCTTGCTACCCAATTACAGTAGCAACCTATACAATTCTTGGATACTATGTGATTTTATTTTGCCAAGCGATTGAAGATTCTGCGAAAATGTCTAAACCTCTTCGTAAGATCGTGACGCCGAGCGTCTCCAGAGAGATACCAATTCCATTACTCGTTCCAGTTGAAATATCTTCGATTTTCCACCACAACCAACGATGGTCGATTCATTCGTTTGGTTGTCCGATAAGAACGACCCAGTTTCCAGACATTCTCCTTGAATAGCTCAACCATAATTATAATTGTCTTTGTTGATCGATGTGGAAAAAGAACCCCGTATTTTTTAATTTGATTTCTCAACCATCTTCGTGAATTTATGAGGTTGTTCCGAGTATTCACATTTCCACCGGTGAAACCCCAAGTCGGCCGCGAGTTACGCCTCAGTTCCTAATTCGAGTAAAACTTTAATGCTTCCAGTTGAATCCGGTGAATTTTGCTGGTGATGCAGCAAGTTTCTGTAAAATTCTGCAACAACTATTAAAACTAATGAAACGAATTATATAATTCAGTGTGTAGGTTTCATCGGTGTTGAACTTGATTCTCAAAAAGCCCTCGAACAATGAAGTAACAATATCCGTCCCAGCCGTCGTCGGACTCCTGAATTATCACGTTTATTGAGACAATCTGGTCGTCGTAGAATGGTGCTGACTGCAAAAAGCGTTTAATCACGTCTTCAACCGTAGAGTTGTCAGCAACGAAATTCCCAAAGGACCCAACTCAGAGGCTGCACGATATATTTTTTCTTTTTCTGCTTCTATCTTATTTTTTCTCTTCGAGGTCCTCGTCAGCGAAAAATTCACACCGTTAGCGTAAATCCTATTACCTGGCTCGGTTAGCCTTCGATCACGGACGGTCGAACGCGCAGCTCGTTTCACTTGGCTGCTTCCTTCGCAAATTTTTGATATTCCGTTCACATTCTCGGTACTTTTTCCGGCTTTTACGTGTAATCTTGTTCCCTTGTCGAGCTAGAAATGAAGTCGAAACATGGAATGACAAAATATAATTTACGTGCAAGCATAATTGCGTATATTAAACGCGGCTAATGGTGCGAAGTTGCTTGAAAGGAAGGAGCGCTTTCGATGCGTAGCCGTCACGGTCGTTTCATCTGAAAGCGGATGTAGCGCGTTCCACCCGCTATTAGCGATTTGACTCTCGGAACCAGCTGTCATTTGTACTAGAAATTTCGACCTTGGTACACGTCGATCGAGATGGGATCGAATGGGCTGGGATGCCGAATCGCGCTTCTCTTGTCTCGTTTAATTCACTCGGTAACAGAGTTTTCATCGATCGAGTGGTAATGAGTTTTCCAGCTATGAATCAGCCTCGAATGCAATCGTCAATACCCACTAGTACAGGTTCCAGCGCTTCGGGTTCGATTTAACGAATATCCCGAATTCACCGCGGTTTCTACACCTCTACGGGCATGCACTCGATTTTCGAGTGTACAGTGAATCACGAAACTCGTACGCCGGTACATTTTTAAAACGGTGTTTAGCCGCCACGTAACAGTGCGAAAATACAGCAAAAAAGATGGCTCGTCGCGTGAATTCCTGCCTAGTACGAACAAAGTAAATTTATTCGTAGTTAGGACGAGGCGAGCATGGAATTCGAAACGTGGACAAACGGTCGGTTTGAAAACCACTACCGAACATACCGCAATGCGAGAATAGGGTGTAGCCAATCGGTGGAGTTGCTTGGACAGAGGCCAAGTCTTCCGCGTCTCCCGTCTGCAGGCGCGTAATTCAGCGAACCGCAAAGAACAACTTTCCTCGTTATTTTCCTCCAAGGAATATCTCGCTCTAATGAATTGCCGAGAGCATCTTTTTACCTTGCCGCTTCAGCTGTCTTAACCTGGAAAAATCTCGCCGCGTGACGTTGAGAGTTTCAAGTCCATCGAACCAGCTACGATGTACCCCGACGTATAAGCGGCGCGACGTTCCTCGACCTCGCATCCTGCAGTCGCGCGTCTCACCAGTTGCCAAGTTTGACCTCCGGCTCGGGTATAAGCGAGATTGGAATTGTATACAGCAAGGTTGAAAGTATATGAATTTAATCCGTGAAAATCGGCGTCGGCGTGTCCCTCCGTGCATAATACATCTATGATACGACGTTGTTCGATACCCTTAGGCCATTCAATGCACACAGTGACGCGATGACGTCTCGCTTTCTTTATCCCTTCGTTCAGATCGAACCGACGTTATTCTCTCTGGCTGTTCAGCTGTTCGAGTTTTTTTTCAGCCCAGAGTGAAAATATTCGAACGATGAATAGCGAGCGCAGGCATTGGATCACCTGAACGGACGTTTATTTGAACGTTGCAGGACTCGTTTAGATTCGGTTTTTCGTAAACAAATCCGTTTCCTGTTTAAAATTTTATACGCCGTCGGTAGTTTATTCGTGAATTTCAATGTTGGCCGACTGTATCGTGAAAAGACTTTCCGCCTACGGTAAAACCTTTCGAACCTTGTAACTCGTGATCCGCAGAAAGTTGGAACTTGAGGAAAGGACGAAACTGATATCGAACACTTGACTATACCACAATACTCGTGCGCATATCAACCCCTATCCCCTTTCCTGTAACCCGAGCTGAGCTTCGGTTAATTTGTTGCCTTTGCGGCCATCCTAGATTCGCTTGGCGAGTGGCAATATGGTTACACAATAGACGGCACCAGCTCCATGTATAAGTATTGAACGCCGGGCTCGTCTCCTCAAGAATCTCCACTCCCACCGAGTCGCTGCACAACCGGAGACGGGAAATCCTTCATATTTTTTGCCAAGCTTGTGTCAACGAGGAGAACGTTCCAAAGTTTGAGTGATTCAGGAAATGATACCCGCGGCTAGACTACCGTACAATACGATGAACCATGTGTCAACGTTGGTGTTGTGTACGGAAGCTAACAATGACCCTCCATTATGTTGTACCATAGCTACTATTCAGGATTATCTACTGAGCGTGACAACGCGTCAACGATCAAATGAAAGCATATTACTTACGGGAGGACCTTCGTCGAGCGTCCTTTGTAAGCATGTTGGGATTCCTTACTCAAAATTTGATGGAGCATTGCTCGAGCAATCTCATGCCTACTGCGCACCGCTAAAGAAAACACTCTGCGCCGACAGCGAAGCAATTCTCACAACATTTTCACCCTTTATTCAAAGAGAAACTACGAGGCGTGCGGGAGCTCGGCACAAACGCAGTGCATCCGCCTGCGTATTGATCTCTGCTGCGTCGAATCTAAGGTACCTTTACCTCTCTGCTGGTCAATAGTTCTCACTAATATGCAGCAGTGTATCACCGAAAAAACGACCAAGTATTTTATGACCTTCACGACCATAATCGAGGGCTCCGTTCCTTGCAATTTTTTCAAATCTGCGGGCAAATACCGCCAAAAAATCGAACATCGAAAACTAACCACAAGTTCCCCAATGTCTTCTTCGACGAAGCCGGGGAGACTGCAAAGAACAAGAAATTAAGAAACGTTCATCACAAGTTCGATTTCGATAAAGCCAAATTGTTGTTGAAAAGAACCGCATCATATGCTTTTTGCTCTACGTTTCGACTATTATGGTTCTACCTTATCACGCTACCAATAGCCAGCAAAACGCGCAAGTTGCGAGATCGCGATGAGTGTCATGTTACTTTGAACTGACCTTGCCACCAAGCTGTCGCCCGGAAATTTCGCAAACACCGTAATATGATCCACCGCAGGTACTGCTTGCATCCCTTATCTTCACACTTGCTGAGTATTCCGGGGCCATCTCACTAGTTACCTGATTCTACAGCCCATCAACTAGCTAGAGCAGGAAGACCTGCTTCGCGTCGCCTCATCAGCAGATAATCAAGGACGCCCATCTTGCCTCTTGCCCGTCCTTAATTTACACCTACACTGATTCACGTGTCGGCGCAAACACACGTGCATCAGATATTCCGAGAGTCGAACACCTACCAATTAATGTATTACTACGTGCTTTTTCTCCAGCATGAAACCAAGCTAGCTGTGTTCGACGAAAAACAGCTTCGATCCTTGATCGTCATCAAAGTACGAGTCGAGCGACTTGATGAATAATTAGGAAATGCGTTCAGATTATTCATACAACAGATATGCCTATTTTTCGTGTCTGAGGGAAATGGTCTGGGGAAACGGATTTTTCATCGTAAAAACTGAGCGCGTATCGTAATGATAAATATGTAGGAGCTAACTTACGGAGTTCTGAAAGACTGGAAAAAGTATTCGAAGATAGCAGTACAAGATATCTTTCAGACGATAAAGAATCTCTCGTATTTTTACCCGTCCGGCCAGAAGGAACGAGTGGGTGGGTGCAGGTATGCATGTGTCGTACATGTATGTGCCAGTGAGCAGGTTGACTCGTAACCGTTCGTCGAAGCTAGGGTTAGATATTGCTATTCCAAGCGGGACTTTTTGTTTGCAAAACATACTTAAACGGTAGTTCGACGCTCATAACAGTGGGTGGAAGTGGATGAGTGAACTAGGTCGTGGCTCTGCCAGAGCAAATAAGCTTAAGCTCGGGAACCAGCGAGTTTCAGCTCACTTCAGTCAACACAGGTATACCTGCAGGTATGATATATTATGTACGTCTGTAACGGTACACGTGCCAACCATGCATGCAAAGTCAACCACATATTCGAATTAGAACTTGGTAGTTTTCGTAATCTCTTCCGTTTTCTCTTCGTCGTTGCCAAAAACAAGCTTGTACACCACTTTTCTTACTTTCAATTTTGGGGAATGGCCATAGTTGTACGAAATGAAGGGAGGAGAGAGGGAACAAGTCGCTGTAACTTTGGAAAATTAACATCATGCCTTTCTCTCATTCATTGCGTGTAATAAGCTCGTGGCCAGCACACGAAAAAGCTTACGCGACGTGATGCCGGGCCGGCTCGAGTCAGGTTCGGCTCGGTTGGACGATAACGATAACAAATTATCCCGCAAAGGGATTTCAGTTTTTATCCCAGGCGGGAATTCTACCCCGGTCTTTGCGGCCACCTACGCATTCATTTGTCTCGTTTTCATATCGCGGCTCTGCTAGAATTAAAAAAAATTTAAACAAAGCACAGAAAAATTTGCTTTTTCCATGCAAATGCATTTGTGTTCCTGTTTTATACTCTTTTTTCAGACCGGCCGTTTAGCTTTACACTGCCACTCTATAATCTTAGCTGACTTGTCACTATTCTATGTTACTTCTATTGCTCTTTCACTACTCTACAATTTGCGTATCAAATTTTTCGCAATTTATTGCCCGAGGGTGGCAAAGCAACTCGCATCCAGACACACGGCTTGGTTGATTTAAAATTTAATTAACCAAGTCATTCGCATACTCGTTCGCCGATGTTTTCCAATGCGGTATAAATTCAATCGTCATATTCTGTTTTGCGCATGATATCGTACATACACACCTTTTTTTTCACGATACACATGTAATTCCTAATTTTCCAAACCTTTTTTTATTTACGGTCACAGAGGGATGAAATATGACGCCCGATATCGACAACTCGGCCAGGCACAGTGCGGGCATACATTCATGTGTACGTTTTCATACATGCAACACAACGACATCCGATGGATGGCTGTGAATTCGTTGAAGAGCAAATTCCTGGTGAAAAATATCATCCATGTGATACCATCCCACGTATTGCGTTCGATTGCTCGCCTGCGGCTCTCTTGATGGGTATATTCCAGTATTCCGTACGGATTGTCACAATAAAAACTAGGAATGCGTTTAAGAGATTGTGCATATTACCTCGAATCGTGGAAACCGATTTCGAGAAACTTTGTGAAAATACCGATGCATAATTGAAACTCTCGTATCATCGCTACCTGCCGTCCTCGTGACGGTCAATATCGTGAAATTTTTATGACAAAGTTCGATGAACATGAATGTTGACTTTAAGCCAGTAGAATGTGCTATTTGCTGATGGATTTACTTCTAAACAGCTCTTGGCACCGGGTACGTTGTTTGGCAAGTTTTCTGTCATCTCAACCAGTTATTTATGGCTGCATGAACCTTGGCTGGATTAGTTACATGGATTAGAGGAGCTAAACCTTTGCTTATAACTGATATAATCGTATCTCTTTACAGAATAAATAAAGCATAAGTTGAATGCAATTTAAGTTTTACCGACCACTTTATAGAAAGTGATGCACTTAGTTGTAAAGGGTTTGACAAATTCCGAGTAATGTGAAATTGCGGGTGCATAAACCTGCCGCAATATGCACCGGATCCTGTGGATTCCTCAGTTGGTTACGTCCTTTGAGGCTGGATGAAGATTTTCTTCACATCCGTGCCATTTTGACGTTGAGGAATCTGAGGTTGCGGAAACTCTTGCAATGTCTGTAAAAAGACGCGAGTAGCACGTTGTCTTTTTGCGATGGCGAAATGTTGTACTTTTACTGCGGTTCAAAATACAGTAGCACTCTTGTGTTTTTTGAATTGATCTTATCTTAATCTCTTTCTGAATATTCTACTATCCGAACGTTAAATTATAAGTTCAATGGTTATTAAATAGGCGCGGGTAAATATTTGCTGAACTATTTTGCATGGATATTTCAACATGCGTAATATACAGCTATGCGCAAGGCTTTTCGCCTTGAATCCGATGAATCTTTATAGGGGTCCTGCGAAACGATCGACCCTTACCGTTTTGTCACAAGACAAGGATTCCGGGGGCGTGGTTTACCCTGTGTTGCGGAAATGGAGTATCGTGCTGAGATGCCTGGACAAGCAGCTTAGAAGAAGAGTGGGAAACAAGTCGATCGATTGTGTGACAAATGGAAAATGTAGTAAACATCGTATATACCTGGTTGAACGAAGCATTGTAGATGCGGAGCTGCTTCCACCTGTGGCACCTATTTCTTGCCCCACGAATCGGGGCTCCGAAGCCTTCAGAGTAATCAAGTGCCCACACACGCAAACCACACATGCAATATATCACAGGCATATCGATCAGTACTTAATACGCGTGAGTACGGAACGTATCCGTCAAAAGACGAGAAATGTCAAAACGCACGAAGGAGTCGATTGTGAAGAACAGTTATAAGGAGTGGAAATGGCGAAGCGGATGAGGCCGAAGCCGTTCCACTGGTGAGATCAGATTACAATGAAACTTCAAAGACTACAAACCACTGCTTCCAAGGTTCAAGTAAAAAAAAAAAAAAAAAATTCTACACGCATCCGCAACGGTGCTGCTAAACTAGGATGTGAAACTTCACAAAGATAAAAAAAAAGATCGTCTGCAGAAAGTGAGACAGTTTTAGCGAAACAAGTTCGTTATCTTTTTTTTTTTATTATTATTGTTATTATTTTGTGCCGACTGTGGTGGATGTGGTCATGATAGTGCCGGAGAAAGTTTGTCAGAATTCCGGGGCTAATTTGTGGTACAACGTGAGGTCAACTAGGAGACAGAATTCTACGTCAGCCTCGACGTCAGTGGAAAATTAAGATTTACTATCCTCGTTTGTCGCGGCGTCGCCGAGCTTCGTGGCTCAAGCTTGTCACCTCAAAAATATACGTTTACCTTATACCTAGGTATGTATGTGAGTGTGCAATACGAGACGAATATAGGTGTACATTTACGTGCTGCAATTTATTCGTACCCAAGACTTTCTTTACTTTTTGTTCTTTTTTTCTTTTCTGTCCGCTGAAGGCAGAAATCCTCATCTCGTGTAAGTATCCTGAGTGAAATTCCAATGGAAATATCAACGTAAAATGTAAAGTTATTTCAATTGATACAGCTGGAAAGTGTACGAGTTTGAGCTCCACCGTTTTACCAGCATCGAGCCAAATCTGATAGCGAGCCTTGCGCCATTATCTGATAATATCTAACTGGCTGGAGCTATTAAAGACCCTGTGGATCAGGGTGAAAATACACCTCAGATGTTAAAATATAAAATTCATTTGCAAGATTTATCTGTGTAGAGTCTGCACCCGCGGTTGAGGTCGGCTCTCTGCCAGGAAATGCATACACCGGATGTAGAATGGGGCGAATTGGCTGTTCCTGAAAAGCCCGAAATACCGGGAACTCCTATCATTTACTCGGCCAGCTACTCTTGCCGTTTGCTGACTCATCCCAACTTCCCAACGAGCCCGCCTGCAACGCCAAAACCCCGCTATACACCCCGAGTTTGGAGTTTGATTTTTCAACCCAGAATTCGTGAAATCATTTCATGAATTTTGATTTCCCACAATGTAAGATCATTCTCATTCATTATTCTGATTTATTGTTAATCGCGGAAGAGTATCAGGATTACCATTAATACCTACACCCAGCGGGGGAAAATATCGTTCGTGATCCAAATAACTCACTGCACTTTTCGCTTCTCACGTAATTTACCAGCTTACACGGTAACGATTAGTTTCTGGTACATTATTCAAGGTTATGACGATGTTTGATTGCTTCGAAGCTCTAACCGCATACGGATGAAGAATTCAGTTTCAACGTTATCTGCCATTACACCACTCCAGTTTGCTCATGGCTGCGGTCTAATATAGGGGCTCTGAACTTCAGGGATCTCTGTGCCCCCACACGAGAATAAGCAGACTTTGAATTCGCTGCTTCCAATTATATTGCCGGAAGGGTTCCGCTGGCACTCTGATCCCCTACCGGCACCTCTGCGGTATGTGGCTGGTTTCGGAGACATCTGAATACAGCGAATATCTCCAACTGGAATACTGATCGATTTTTGATTACGGAAACGTTTTGTAAATGCCTTCACGAAAGTAGACTACTACAACTCATGGAATTTTATTACGTCGGTCATTTTCTACTTTCAGTCCACTGCGAAGTAGAATTATGTTAACAATCGAAGATGGAGTTCTTTTAAAGAATCCACCTCAGTTGTCCGCGAACCAAGGTTTTAGTTCTACGGAAGTTTGCCCTCAAACTCGTTCAAGTGATTAATCGGAGTGGCTTCACCGAATTGAATCAGACCAGTGACTGGCGCGGACTTCAACCTCGCTTCGTTATTTCGTTAGGGGAATGTTACTGATGGCAGGATTAAGAGAAGGCGCGGCCAAATGATATCTGGGAGGCTATTTTCTTTGAGAAGCAGACTCGCTAACATGGCAAGATATTTTCTTCCCACGGAGAAAAAACTTAGAGACCCGTAATAAAGAAAATGTGTATAAGCAGATAACACAACGCCTTCTGCGACGGATTCGAAATTGTCTTTCATTTATGAGTGTTGGTTCAATTTGTGTTATGGAAGGATTGTTAAAAGTATTATTACTTTGGGTAGAGATAAACCCTACAAAAGCTTTATACGGGCTTCAATGATAACTTGACCTCCTCTGAGCGGTGTTCATCTGAATCTCTAAGAGTTTAGAAGTTCGAAAGCTTGTTCAAACAAACGTTATCTTTGAAGAGAGTTCTACGTACCGCACAGAGATGTATAGAGATCGCAAACGACAAATGAACACTAAAAATGTGAAAGTCACAGTCACCCTGACAGAAGTACCTTGAGCTTCTTTGACGAAGATATCATTTTTAGTGCCCCGATCGATTCGTTTTATTCTAAAGTAGCTACTACAACTAGGTTAAAAAATTAACGAGAAACTGCAACGGTGCATCGTTTAAATTATGGGAAAATCGTTTCACCCCGTGAATCAGGTCTCGTAATTTTCCCTCGTCAATTTGAATCCATCCAGCTCTCAGCACTCGTTACATCGAAACGTGTGGCTCAATGAACTAGACCGAACACTCTGGTCTACACATGGCGGACAGAGTAAAGCACTAAGTTGAGAGCTATTGACGAATCGAGTTTCCACGTGACGCCTATCTGTTATTCGATAGGTACGCGCCACTATTCCGAGCAGTTAGATTGCTGTGAAATGCCCGATCGGTTACGATGTTGTCTTGAAAAACGGCCAGCGTGAATCTGAGTTGGTGCCGACCTCTTGAATCAGGTATTCTACTTGTACATAAAAAACATGTGTACACATGAAATATACGTGCGCATCCAGATTGATGCATCAGAAACGGGAAAATCCATGTTCGTATGTATGCGTATAACGTGCGTGTAACCCTCTCCGGAATTCAGTTTGTCCGTTACTACGCTTAATTTCGCTGTAGGTACGGCAAATTGCGTAGGGTGATTCAAATCTCGTATACCGTTACGGAAAAGGGAGATAATCCGTTTCCGAAATATATTACGTTATAAAGTAAGTGGTTAACCAAACTCAGTCTACGATCATTTTGCGTAGGTTTTGAAATACGTTTTTTCATTCAACAATTTGTTCATGTTCCTGATAGAAATCACAGATATATTCATTAACGGGACTGACTGATAAAAACAATTCAAAAAAATTTGAGGAAATGGTAATTATTCTTCTCAAATATTGTGCAAGTGTTTCCGTAATTCACTAAGGCCAATTCACCTTTTAGTTCGTTGAGGCAAGGCTGTTCATTGTGCTGGGGGTTGTTCCTCATGAATTGTTTAATGTGGTCTTTTTCCGTCTCGTCTCCCTTCTATCTTCTAGTTTTTTTTTTCTGGGCTATTCAATAGCAAGGTACGAGGTCTAAACTTAATTATCAAAAAAGCTTTTATTCATTAGGCAGGGCGAGGAGGCGTTGCTCGACGATACATCACGTGAAATTATAAAGGAAGATATGATCTTTTATCTGAGCTCGTCCTCGGTTGTTCTCGTTTGCTAGGGCCTAACCCTGCACAACTCTTCGTTCCCTGCCCTCGGCTTACTTTGCGCTACTTCACTTCGCTTTATTACATTGAATAATTGAAGTGAAATGTAGGTGTGACGGAAATATTGCTGAAAAAGAGGGTGAATATTTTATGTGACAGAATTTCATTAAAACACTTTGACATACTTCTCGGACATATCCATAACCACCGTCAGTATACCAGATGCGTTGTAGAATTCTAATCAAAAGCCAATTTAGTTTACTAAATTCTTTCTCATCTTTTTTTTTCTCGTCTTATTATTAGCTCAAATATTTCTATCCAAAAGCGTGGGTCAGAGATTTCAAACACGAAAACTTCGGACACGCTCATATACTTTCCCAATTAGCTGAATTGGATCGATCGTTGACATTGAGCTTGTTACTTGGGTTAAAAGTTAATCATTTAATTTAATGTTAACGTTTGATGGTGGGTTTGGTATTTTTACCCATAAGTAGTGCAAGTAAAATATTTTTTCATGCAAATATTTCGGTGGCCCTGAACACAGCTGATTATTTTCTCGATGTTGGAACAGGCTTCTGTTCACGGATAACAGTGCGATGATTGAAATTGGATACTTTCAGGAATTTTACAAAAATTTGCTTCATCGTCGTACTTTTTATTGCTTCCGTGGTATACAGCTTTCAACTATGTAGATTTTTTAGATCCTTTATTTTCCTGGAAACTTGGGAATCCAGGGCGTGAATTTTCTTAGCTTCGACAGTTAAATATCTTAATTATGATACCAATTCACTGAAAATAATGTTAATAGCTTGTATAGCGCAAAATAGGCGAACGCACGTTTTCTTTTGCGATTATCCTATCCTCGAATGTTCAAAGAGAGAATGATAAATAACCCAACTGCCGAATAGTATGGTTTGTGAATATATTTTGTGCGTCGCTTTTTGATGTTCAATAATACGACGTATATCGAACTCTGGAGAATGATATTTCACAGTGATCGACGCGATACTGGAGCTCCACGACTGGTCATGAGGTATTAATACACTTCAAAGTGCTAGAGAATGGTGGAATTGTGAAGCGCGATGGTATCCGCAAAGCAAAACCCTTGACGTGCAGCTTTAACGAAAGCTTTTATACTACCGTTGGAGAGAAACCTTTTTGTTCCTTCAAACTGCACGGAATAATCCGAACGTCTTCCGAAGGAAGAATTCGCGCCTTTGAGAAATACGCGAACAGCTTTCGGGAGCAATTCACTCTTTGGAAGACTAGAAAAGTCGACACGGTATTGGTGAAATTTTTTCGCTATTCACTCGTCCGTAATTGAAGGTATATGATCTACCTACGAATATAATATTAAAGCAACCGTCAAGTCGTTACTAAGTGTCGTGGTGGTGCGAGTTCGTCTTTTAATTTATCGCTAATACCTCCACTCCGACTGAGATGCACGTTGGTAGCTTTGTGTTTGTCACATAAATGGGAGCGTAAAATTGAAAACAAATAATTACTTGGTTTTTTTATTACGATGATACGTGACTCTGCGTGTTGATTCACCTGCGAATAAGGGATTCCGGTTGTGCTCTTCGGACGCTCCCCGAATATCGATCAATTAATCACGCACCCACCCGAGAACATGACGAGGAGAGGCCAGAACTGATAGTAGCGACAAAAGGCTGGCTTGAAATGGTACGTGAAAGTCGGCATCCCACGTGGGGTGGCGGCGAAAGTCCCAGGAAATTACAATACTGCCTCCCGGGTGCAATTCATACGGCCTATCTTGGACCTGGCTGGTTCGTTCCGGTATGGCGTAAGGGGATTCAAAGGGAGGAGGATTAAGGTCACGTGGAGTGATTAATTGGCAAACATGGCGCCCAGCTTTGTTTGGTTATAGGTGTGTTATTTACTCCAAAAATGGTCGTTTCGGTTGCCCATGCGCTCTAAAATTGCTCCTGTTCATTTGCCGGCGGCATGAGCTTTACCATCCGGAAACAGATGAGTATCCCTGCGCGGCACCCATTCTCGAATAAAGTATCGATCTGTCATTTTTCATCTCGCCCCTCGCGGGGGAGATGAAATTAATAGGAGACGTTAAATTTTCGCGGAATGCCGTGCTAATTTCTCTTACCATCGACATTTTCCAATTCTGTTGGCTACCAAACATCGTTACATAAATTCTTTCCAGTGGAATTAGAAGAACTCCCGAAATTCGTGCTTCGCTAGGAGACCGCATCAAATTTATCCGCTAGTGAGCTGGGAATTTCCTAGACTAGATTCGGAGCTTAAGGAATGACCTCACAGACGGACTCTTCAAAGTCTCATGAAGATACCTGCAATCACGTGAAAGTGTAACAAAAGCCCGCACGCAGCGGCATCTTTATCCAATTACTTATTTTTGCAAGTAACAGGTGAGCTTTCATCACGGCTCTCGTTATTCCAGCAGAATCTTTGTAACTCCATGCCACGAGATACCGCGTTTCACCTTTCGTCGACTCGGTTTGCAGGAAGGACAGAAGGACAAATTTCTCCTGAATTCGAGGAAAAATCTGTACAAATGTATACCGCCTCACTCGCGGGAATAAATTCATTCGCGCAGAGGTCTGTAGATATGTTTACTACGGCTTCTACGACTGACAGGCGCATGGCTCGTAATACCCAAGAGGCGTCTCTGTAATACGTATGTCCGATAGTGAAACAGTTCATAATCAGTCATGAGACTTGATTAAACGGCTTACCTGGACAATTAATTCCGAACGAAGTTGCCGTCACTCAAAGAGCTCGAGTGTTGCGCAACTTTACTTTTGGTCAAGTTTAACTGTTCTGCCGCAACGACTTCCACCTGCAGCCGAGCTTGAGGCAAAATGCAGCAATGCGTCTTTGGCTCTATAGAACGTACGTACCCACCCTCGAGAGATTAGACAGCTACACACCGAGAGAGAGCACCGACGTGTCGGTGAAAAGTCAACTTCGTCGCCTGCTCGTCGCGCTGGTGAAGTTTAATCGTCAGTTTGACTACCCTCTAAGGTCTTTCCGCTGTCAGGCCTCGTTTCAACCCGAGATCGTTAACTCTTGGAGCTACTTAAATTTAGTAATTATAATTTCGCCGTTGTTTCGGAGGCTGGAGGAGTCGCAGCGGTCCCGGTAGGAACTTTCTCGGAGCGGATAATCAGCGACACGTTAATGCGAGGCTTCCAGCGCTCGGACCTCGCCGTCGGAGACGACTGTGTCAAGGTTCAATTCCTGCCTCGACGTCCCACTCGGATCGTTCGTACCTCGATCTAGGTCAACCGACGAGAGTCATTGCAGCCCCTTTGTGAGCGAGAGGGAGTACCATAGTGGCCTCGTTGCCCAGACAGGTCGGGATGAAGTCCCGATGACACTTTTCTAGGGTGCGCAGCTCTTGTTGACTTTTCAACCGCCCTCGCTTCGGCAGCTCCGTACAGCGAAGAGCACTCTTCGAATACCGCGATATCAAGTTCGCCCGGAAATTATTTCCTCTGGATGGATCCTAATGCGAGGGTGTAAAAAATGACGACGCGGGGCATATTCCGAAAAAAGTTTTCTAGCGGGGTTCGCGCGACCGGAAGTAATTCGAAGGATGGGCAAATTGGGGAAGGAATCGCGAAACTTCCCCAACTTTTACCCGGCCTGCAGATTTTTTCGGTAAAGGAGTGTTCGAGTTTGGGAAAATCAATTGAAAAAAGAATTGGGAAATTTAACGCCCGTGCAATTAGTGAGAGGCGGAAACGAAGTCCAGTCGTGCATGCGGAAGGTGCGCTTCGAAACGTTTAACGCGATGGCGTCGAACAGAGGACGGGAAGATAAAAAATTACGCTGGAAATTCTGAAGGCACGACGTGTGCTCTGTTTCGACTGTGACAAGGGAGTTCACTTTTTTCTTTTTTATTCTCGTATCATGTTCCGTGTGCGTCGTTCGCTGCTCGCATCAATTTTCAAACGTGCCTACACTAACGAACGGATAACTAGCCTGTTTGTTTATACCTGTACTCTTGCCGTAGAGATTGAAATACCCCAGCGTACAATGCGACATTTTGTATCGCGAACGCTTCACCAACACGCCAATCATCCAGCTGTTGTTTCAGGTGGAATTATGTCGAACCTGTGCGTACGTGTTTGCAACCGTCACAAAATTCGATTCCACGAAGATTGATTCGAACGTTTCTAGTACGCAAAGCAAGTCATTTTTACGAGTTAGAGGTTCCGGCTGAAGTATAATATTCAAATATGGGTTACGAAGAGGCTCGCTAATTTAATCACCTTGAGGGTGGTGAAGGGAAAGATCTTATTACGTTATTCGCCTGTTATTAATAATTACGTATTTCTTGAGTTAGAAAGACTTGACCGAAAAGTCTTATGAATTCCGGCTTTTATGTACATACCGGAGTGGTCTTGAACAATTTCAACCATTAGAATTTGAGACATTTGACCAAAAAGTGATAGTCTACAAACCATACATGCTAACCTTTCGTCTGAAATTTTAGTTGCCACAATTCGATTTCAAAGAATAGAACGTGGAAAGCTATTTGAAAACAGCGCTACTTTCCATTAAATTGCAGTAAAGAAATTCACTCTGGTTTAACGGTCTGGTGTAATAAAGTTTCCCATTCCATTGTAAAAGCCATTGAAAAAGCAGATCCGAGTGAAAATACCTTCAAAATTCTTACACGACTGAAATACTCGCGATACTTTTTCTCTTTGCATCTCCACGTTTGAATTGTAGGAAATATAGAGGGGAAATCGGCTTGCAAGGATGTACACAATTGGCTGAATGGAATATAATCCTTCTGAGGAAATTTCTAATCCATCTATGAATTGTAGATTTTCAAGTTGAAGCGTTTTGCCCACACACGCTATTCTGCACACTATTGTAATTACTGCTTTCGCGTACGTGACACCTGAGACGCGAACCTGAGACTCACTTGTGAGAGATAATTGCCCTATCATCTTCCACCCGGTAGGTATATATAATTATGAACGACGCGTCGTGACTTTCAATTTACCCGGACAATCCATGAAGCCTCACACAAGCATGGAGAAATTCACCGATCTCTATTCTACCTTGGCGCATCCCACTTTCGTTAGACTTGATATGCAGTAAAACCACCTGCAACCTACGTAGTAGGATGTAGACAGAATTTGTCCTGACCTATTTTCGTATTTTTCCCCCGATCTATCCAACGATCTTCTGTAACGTTGGTTTCAGATAGCCTCATCCCGACGTGAGCCAAGAAATGCAGTTTGGCTATATCTAAACATCCTACATTACATCATGACACAAACTTTTTATCATTACATTCATGCACGATCCCTTTGGCTTCAGCGTCATAGACCTTCTTTTCGTCCACAACATAATTACTGTTTTGTGGTGAAAATTACACGATTCAAATACGTTTTCAGTTGATTCACTACAGCTGTATGTAATTATAGCAAAATTGTCAGACCTCGTAATACCTGAAAATTCTGGCTGAATAAATACAACAGCTCATGCGAGATGAACAGTAAAAATTTCCTCACACGTGTAACGTGGTTGGATTTACCGGCTTCAAGGGCAGCAAGGAAGGGATGGTCGCGTGGTAGAATTTATTGTTATCATAATCACCTGTCAGAAGCACATCTAGGTGGGGAGTCTGATGCGAAGGTATATTATAATGCAAAGGTGATGATTGCGAGCCTGAACGGTGTATGCATAATACGCTGATAACGAGCGGTAACGGATTATCGTAATATCTAAGCTCGCGAAGGGTCAATCGTCGGATAAAATCGACGTTCGGTGACGGGGGCGAGCGAGCAACGGGGTCACAATTCCGTTCCTTTTACCCATGGCCTTGAGATACTCGCATCGGCATCGTTGTTCGCGCTGAACTGATTAATCACAATGAAAAATCCAATCAGAAGCTTACAATTCGAGGACGTAGGGTAACAACAACGTGACAAAGAAGATATGGTGAAAAAAAAAGCTTGAGCGCCATTGAAAATCGCCGCTTCCGAGGCTTACACGGGGGTTCTCTTTCCCGGTGGAGCGAAGAATTTTTTATTTAACAAAAAATTGAAACTCAGGTGCGAATTAGTCTCGCGTCCGAGCGTCAACCTTGCTTTAGGTACCCTCTTGATGAATCATAAACAGCGATCACTTCCGCCCTGATCCCTAATATTCGGGAGCGTTGGCAATTCCGTCGAGGGATTCGCCGCCTCCATCCGCGACAGATATTACTAGGACTGATAAATAGGCTGTTTTGTTTCCGGGGAGTAATTGATAAGCTCTCGCAGGGTTTGGCGGGGCTGAATGGTGGTGAATCACGCACCATTGGGCGCCATCGAGCGGTGAATGGCGGAAGCTCCGCGGATTGGCGCAGTGAATCAATTCCCCCGAACTCGCCCCCTGGGAAACTGCGAAGCTAAGAACCGTGCGTTCTGCGCCACGGCGTATCAGCCAAACTCATTCCCAGACAACGTATTTATCGGCTGCCGCGGCCTGTTTGTTTGCTTACGAGCTCCTCGCCGCGCCGCCTCGAGCTTTTCTCACTTCTTCTTTCACTCGCCCCGCACTTGTGTCTCCATGGTTTCACAATATTGCCTTGCACCGATCACTACTGAAACACGCTGCTTCTAGTCCATTTTGTCAAATACGCTGACAAGTAACACTGCAAAAAGAATCCCTCATAAATTTCGCATTTATTGTCATTGTTGTCAGATTTCTCTGGCATTTTTTATTTCTACCGGAATTTCCCTGCAGGCGTTAACTTCCCGCCACTCGTTAATTCATAGTATGAGCTCACACTGATATACCCAGTGCACGGCGCAAGATGGCGCAGTCGGTGGGAAATGTCACCTCATAAACCGGAGTCTCGTGAATTAATCAGCTTCCATGATGCCGGATCCCCTTCCCGGAACGACGAATCTCACATTTCTATTCAAATTTGAAATTTATAAACAGCATCTTGATTCACGTGAAGCCAGTCAGTAATCTTCGTGCGATATATTTCTTCTTCGCGTGCTAGTAATTTATGAATAAATAAGACGAAGAGCAGTCCATGATTAGAAAAATGAATTTATGGGGTCGCTGAGCTGTTTGCCAGACTCGCTGAATTACATCAATTTATTATATCCTCGTATCACCTGTCCCGTATAGTTGAGATCCTTTTTCTGCAATTTGTTTCGGTCCTTTGCT
This sequence comes from Neodiprion virginianus, assembly GCF_021901495.1. NCBI lineage: Eukaryota > Metazoa > Arthropoda > Insecta > Hymenoptera > Diprionidae > Neodiprion > Neodiprion virginianus. Next base: position 31,534,104 of record NC_060879.1, read on the forward strand.
CATTTTTCATCTCTCTTTTGTTTCTTCTTCTTCGAAATATTTCCAACGGTAAGAATTTTTGCCGGCCTCGCTGAGTAAATTGCCAATTAGATTGCAAAATGGCTCAGAGTACGTGATAAACTGACTTTGTAATTAAATCGAATGCCACTGCTATTACCAAGCACGTATTGCTTTGAATACGATTGAGAACGTTGGATGTCTGTGAACATTTGACACGTGGTAAATGTTCAGTATTTCCGACAAACGCAACCGTTCACAACCCCAAAAATCCCACCAATTAACTCTTCCAAACTTTGAACCCCAATTAACCACTCCCAGCATCGGATGAAGCGCCTCAACCTTTCAGACATAAAATCGCTCGTTTAACAAGTTGCTGTTAACTTTCGTCAAAAAGGAAGCCTCACCTCGACATCGATCGAGTATTTAATCGAAGTCGGTGAAATTAATATCAGAAAGAAAATTCTTCACAATTACGGCCCGAGCTTTCATCACATCGACTGACAATGATTGAAACCGCAATATTGCGGAAACTTTTTAGCGAAGCCTCCGGCAACAATCGCTTACGAAGTAGGCATGGTCAGTAGGTAGGCAGTCAAAGGTGCAGCAGCGGTTTCATCCGGCGTAGAATCTATACGGGGCCCAATTTCGATTCTGGAATTTCCGGCTCATTGGCTTACTGCTGTCCGAATCCTCTCCTGTATTGCTTTTCGAGAGGAAAATACCGCGTCGCAAAAGACGGATGGTTCGCCTGCATTGATTGTCGAATAAAAGGAAGCAACACGGGAAAGAAGCGGGTGTAAGCTGCTCTCGGCCTCGGATATTGCGAAAATACTTTAATGCTTGCCGCGTGTTTTTTCCAAAGTTAAATGTAATGATTTTCAGACAGGATATAGATTCCCTTCCAAGATTATGTTTAACAAATTATATAAGAAATAGTTATGCTCGCTGACCACACGAATTAACTCCAATAAAAACACGCGTATTGTTTTTCCGCATTGATCGAATCATGCTGTAGCTTTAACGCCAAGTTAGCCATACAATGATTATTCCTCTGTGTAGAAACGTTCCTAGCTGCCGCATGCGTTTGGTTTTACTAAATAAACGGAAAAAACACGTTTTCAAGCATATTACAAACGTGCATGCCGCTGACGTTTTCACGCAGTACTGCAGTTCTACCAGAGATTTTTTTTTCTCCGTAGCTTTGAATACTAATTACAGAATAATTTTCAAATCCTGACAATTATAACGAGTGGGTCGTACAACGAGTGTATATTAACAAACTGCACACTGGAGAACAACAAATGCGTACTGTGAATTTTTGCTAATATTTCTTCCATCTATAAATCAACGATTCAGATTCAAAGGGTGATATCGCGCGATCCGCGTTAGTCCGGAAATCTGCGATACCAACGACCAATGCATTAGGTCCTACGAAGTATTTACTGCTAAAATTTGTTGCACAGCGTATCTTTCGCCGCGTGAAAAATAGCCAAAATTCGATCCCACTGCAGAGAAACAAACGCACGTCCTTTTTTTTTCTCCGTGCCTTGAATAATTTCACACCCTCAAAAAGGCTACTTTATTCCATTTGCTCTCTGTAAACCGATTTTTAAGCCGCGTCACGTGCATCCGGGCCGCGAATTCAAATTTTGCTCACCACGTGCCGCGTAACTTTTCCGAGAATACGAGGGCCGGTAAAAATTGAATCTGTAGAGGCTGTGTGAGATTTAAAAAGTGGGACGAAATATACGTATGAAAAATTAACCCGCGTCGCAAAAAACCAATCACAGACATTTTACGAGGCCTCGCGCCGAGCTCCGAAAATCTATAAAGTAAAGCAACGGCGCACAATTTGTCGAAATCGTATTTAACGCGCGTACACCTTTTTCACGCGATTCTGCTACTTCTTCACTTTTATCGGCCTCCGGGGGGACGAAGTTACGATTAAGGATCAACCAACAAGTACTGAGCTGGGGTTCGCTTTCAACCAGACCTTATAGGGACGCCGTATTTGTGCTCATTTAGATGCCCATAAAAGGGAAAAATCTCCGGAATATCGTCGGAGAAGCTAATAAACCCGCCTAAGTGTAATCCGAAAATTGGTGAGATTAATTCCGCAGATATAGACTGACCGAAGATTGAAGCAATTGTCCCGTATAAACATTTACCTTTCTTCGGCAATTCTCCTCGACGCTAAAGGTTCCCAAAATAACCTGAAAGATTCTTCGAAACGTCGGCGCAGCATTGCGACACACGAAGCCAGTCACGCGTGTGTTTTCCAAGATATCCCCGATACGTGGCGAATCCTAGATTCACCAATTGGACTAGGATCTATTCGCGCGGAAATAACCGTACTCAAATCTGATCTCGAAATCGTTTCGGGTATCGCGATTTCAATCAATTCAATAGGTTGAGCAACAGGAAGCTGTAGAGTTCACGGTTCCACTTGATTTCGATAACCCTTTTCAATTAAATTTCAATTTCTTTCATTGTTTCGGATGGTTTAAGCATCACAAAATAAGAGCATGAATAATGCTGTACGCGGAAGTTCCTGTGAACAAATAAAGAGCACCGCGATTGTGTTTTCACCCGCCCACGCCAAGCCATAATGCCCACTGACAATGAGATGAACGCAAATAGGCGTGAAATATATTTGTGTTTGGTATACAGCGCGAGGAATTCGTCGAGCAAATAAGACCCTCGTTTCTGATCCGCAAGCTTTCGAATCTTGGCGGGAAAGCGAGGGTGGCGACAACGTGGCTACGTCGACGACGCCCGGCGTCGCGGTGGATCGAGAGTCAGTTCGCGGGCAGCCGCCCCATTGCGCGGGTGGTGGTCACGTGCGTGGACGACGTTTGTCATCCCCGTTTATCAGGCCAAAAGCTGCAGTGATTTGTGAATATCTGATCCTCTTACTCGATTTTTGCCTTATTTCTCCTTCTTCTTCTTTTTTTTTTTAGCTTGCCCCATATTTCGTATTTCGAATCTCCACTAGTGAACAGTTGTGTTCTCACCGCAGTTGAATCGACGATTTAGACAGTGTCTAGGAAAAGTAAAAGAGTTTTAAAAATATCGACATCATGCAGGTTGAAGATCCGTTCTAGGCACCGTTCGTGCAACCAGAAGTCGCAATGTTGTGTTACGTGAGTTTTCAACTAATCCCCAATATTTAGAAATGAGTTTTCAATTAGAATTGCGGAAATTATTGGTGTAATAATCCGCCACTCTTGACGCATACACGTTCGATAAAACGATTTCACGCAATTAGCGATTTGGTTAACACCGTTATTCCACACTGTGTAGCATTACGGATATTCAATTAATTTCGTATGTCACGCGCGTTCAACCACCTGGCACAAATTTCTATCGTCACTGTTGTAATAGTAGTTGCGATAATCTGGGAGAATCAATTATCCTGTTTACGTTGAGGTATCGTCGAAATTTTCATTCCCATTTACTGATTTTATTATTCGGTTACGAATCAGTGCACTAGATAAAGGAGGCTGCAAGTAGAGGAAGAATCTTTTTAATCTACCGAATTAGTCCGGAATATCGTTTGCCATAACGAGCCTTCTCTCTGTTCGTAAATGAATGTTGTGATCAGCGCCATGTTGCGATAGACGTTTTCCCAGTTATTTTCTGGTTTCTAAACTGTATTTTTCATCGGAGTTTTGAGTGCACACCGAGTAAATTTGAGCGACGTAATTCGAAGGCGCCGAAAGCTTTCTGACATTGTATTCGATCTAAGAAGCCATATTCGTTCGGTATATGAAATATTACGCACATAAACAAATTCGGGGATGCTGCTACAGATGTTCCATATTTTACGAAAATTACGACTCTTCAAACATGCTTTCATCTCTGACGTGTCGTATCGTGGCTTCATGGCCCAGTACTGGAATCACATTTTTTACCAAAGCGACAACGCATTAACTCGGTACGTTACGTAAGAAAAAAGCGTCGGAAAAATTTCTGACAGCTCGCGGATACCTCTTCTAGACTTCGAGTTTGACTTTGAACAAATGAGCCCTTCGCCTTAAGAAGCTTGTGAATGATGTTCACGGCACCACGAGTGCAGGTCTATATCTACGAACCTTGACAACATAGTAGCTCTATTATCCTAATTAACTCACCACTCATACAAAATATCCCATTAATCGCTGCCGTTGCAATTGAAAAAAAAAACGCAAACTTCGTTCATGCGTCGGGCATCAGCTCTTCCGTTTTGCAGATACCAACTTCGGAGTGTAATCAATTGCCGATCTAGTTCTGAAGCGTTGGTAACCGCCGTTGAGTCCACTAGAAAAGATTAGAAATATCCTGAAATACGCGGTGAAAGACCGAAATTGTTGGGATTCTTCTGAAAAAGGAAAGATAAAGTTGCAGTTCGCTGGCATTTTCAATAACGGACAGAACGCCGCTGCTCCACAACGAAACCAGTGACTATCTTTCGGAATCCTTAGCCCAACCCTTAACCTGTCCCTGTCGTCCGCACATTCGCGGAAATTCTCAACTGAGTTCAACTTGGCGAACATTTCGGATATTTCGGATCCCCGCTTTATCCGGGAAGGACGACAATTAATTTGTTCAATTTGGGGTTGGTTAAAGTTTTGTAAAAGCTGTCACGCATTGGTCTGTTCGCTAGTCGATGAAGACCACATTGCGAGTAAAGGCTCATGGAGTCAACACGGTTGCAAATCCGCCGAGATTTTATCGCGTCATTTCTTTTTTTTTTTCACGTATATATTTCTCGGTGGAATATCTCGTTTCACGTTATCAGTGGCTCTCGTTGGATTCCTCTTGGCTCGATAGCCCGTCTATTTGAACGACAGGGCTGAATCGGAAGGGTCGGTTTCTGAGGAGCTGAGGCAGCTAGATGAAACGGTGTTTACGTTTACTTCGTATAAGCTGCAAACCGAGTGTTCTGGAACTACGGAAGTTTAATCAATGCGAATTAGTTGGTTGTTTAACGGGGCAGATTACTACTGCTATACCCACTGTATTCCGATCGAACTTCGGTACATTTGTGAAACTATACCAAGTTGGGACGAGTCAACCTAGATTTCCAGCTGTAGCTTCTGCAAAAGCAAACAACGGAACTGGTATTGGATTCATCCATTAAGGAACAGAGTCGAAATTCTTACCCTGCTGAGCTGGAAGAGAGAAATTTCGTTTCTTATTTTTCCCCGCAATCCACCCACGCGAGTATCCTCTCTCAATTATCGACGATCTATGTTACGCATATTTCTTCCGATTGCCAAGACAGAGGGTGGATTTCAATTAATCTGATATTCTAGAGCGGAAAACAGAGAGCGTAGGCGGGCAGTGCAGTGGTTTGGCAGTGAAACCGAAACCGTGAATTCCTTTTTATTTCGGGAATAAACCTGAATTATCCCATCGGCATATACCGTGCATAATATGCTCATTGTCGGTGTAATATATTGATAATAATCCCTTTTCCTATCGCATTATCGTGGCATTAGGCTTAATTGAAACCTCCGACGCTTTTCTCGTCTGCAACGACAATTTCATCCAGAGTTCATTAGGTTTGAGAAAACAACGGCGCCCAAGCTTTCTTGATCACCTAATCAGTTATCCTGCTACATAATCGTTCAAAATTGGATATGGTAAGCCCGGGAGCTGGGGAAGTTGTAGGCGGGTGATTGAACTGCTTGTAAAGTTGCTTCGAACACATCAATTTCACTCAATCTCGTTAGTATTGTACGCGCGCAATCTCCCAAGTCGTCAAGTGCAACAAGTGTAATCCCTTGACGAAAAGAACCTCGGGGTGTCTGCGGTTACCGTCAAATTTCCGGAATAATTGAAATAACACCATTATTAGCCCCCCTGGAAATAACCGAGCAATATGTGAGAAATTTAAATGAAGTTTGACACTCCTCGAAATTGTTATATCCGTAGATTTATGAAAATTCCATTGTAATTCGGAAAGAATCGCGTTGATGACCTCCCTTCAACTCGCATCCGCAACACATCGCACGTTAGATGGAATATTTCGAAAGTAACTCTTGTATCGCGAACTCTTTGGAACGACGAGGCAGTCATTCTCAACGATCGTTGAATTTACACTCACATCTCACCACCAAGCTATAGTACGTATTACGCATATCTATACGAGTTGTTTGCGCGGGTATGATAATCGTGATACTCCGTGCGAGAGATAAGGTATTCACTTCGGGCGTTGGATAGGTTGAAAGTTATGTATGCAGATTAGACATGGGAGGTTCGCGGGCGCGCCGAACAACGTGAAAACATACTGGAGTAAAAAGAGAAGAAGCAAATGGGTCTAGAGTGGGCGGGGCGGGGCGGAGAAAAAGACGAGTTTCACACGCTTAGGATCGAGTCGAGTCGAGTTCAGTCGCGAAAGCTCCGTGAAAGAAGAAGAAATCTCGGTCGACTTAATGACCAGCAATTATGAAAGCTTTCGGGGTGCTCGCCTGACAGCCAAATATAAAGAGCGACTCATTGTCTGTAAGGGGTGGGTAGGCTTATAGGTGGCTGCGCACGCCTTGTACAGAAACGGCGTTCGAATATCCAATGCCTTTCGCGCAACCATTGTGACACCTGTGTTTATCTTTGTTCTTCTTCGCCTTCTTTCGTTTTTTCCCATCACCTTCTCGCCCACCCTTAATCCCTTCCGCCGTGTTTAAACTCCTTCGTGCACTTCTTCATTTTTAATCCAGGGTACAGTGTTAAATGATAAACGCGCAACCTTCTTCGAGCTACATTTTTTTCAAACTCCGTTTCCATACGAGAATCTGCCCTTTTCGGTGCACGTACCAAGCTTTCCGAAGCACGCCGATTATACGCTGCGAAAATTCCGAGGATCACGGTGAGCGCTACGTTTTGACAGATCCTCGATGTGCGCTAGGTGGTCATCGGATTTATTCAGCACATCGCTCTTGCCGCAAGGGTTTCACACCTGGATCCATAGTATTTGCATAAGTTCTTCCATGTAGTCTATTTTTTATTTTTTTCACAAAACAAGTCGAAAAATTGATGGTCTGGTTATGTGGTAAAGTATAAGCTCAGAGTGCGTATCTAAAAAACTCTGGTACGCTATGTGTCCAATAAAATTTAGCCTTGAGGGATGCAGATGAGTATTGATATCAGCAAACAATGTGGATAGATGTCATAGTTTATTCACACCAATTGCTTTATACCTGTTACAATATCGAAGTTATTACAACCGGATAGTTTTGAATTAATTCTAGAACACATGTATCTTTTTTACTACCTTCTAATTCATGAGTACGTCGATAACGACTCCACGCGTTTCTTGTTCGTAAAATTGTTATAAAAGCAATACTGAGACTCGTAAGTAAATAAATCTCCTCCGTTTTTTATAAGAAAATGAATGGTGAAGAGCAAACTTAATTTTATTGAAGTTTAGTTGTAGTATTAGCGTAAGTGATAACGCGATAATATTTATTTCTAGCTTAGGAGTGCAGTTTGAAAATCTGCTGCGGTCGTTTATGACCTCGTACATATGTCCTAAGGTTAATATTTCGGTTGACCCAAAAATGCGATCTAAAATTCGGTTATTATTTTACCATTCACCTGCCACACCAGTAAACTGTAATATAATGCAAGCTCATAACAACTTATTTTTTTTTTCATCTCTCTGGCTTGCCTTAAATACATGAGAAATAAAATTATTTCTAATAAATTGTAAGTAACAGATGCGTTGCATTTTTCCAACAATATTTGGGAGGGGCCTCCAGTTCTGTAGAAATATAATCTACAGACTAAAAGCCTTACAAAAAATATCTTACCGGGTCTTTTCCACAGGAAATTTTATCCCACAGGGTGCGGCCATGCAGGAAAGATTTAACCTGAAATGATAAACATAATCTAGTCTGCAGAAATTTTATTTCATAAATTGCGGTTCTACAGAATTTTACTGTACAAACGGACTCTGTAGAAATGCATTCTGTAGGATGAAATTTCTGTAGAAAAAAATGTTGTATATCATTTCAGGTTAAATGTTTTCCGTAGGACTGCACTCTGTAGAATTTTCGTTCTGTAGAATTGCGCTCTATGATCTACGAGATATAATTTCTTTAGCAAAGATCCTGTAGGACAAATGTCTGCAAAACTGGATTTCTCTATGTTTCGCGCGGGATGATTTATATCAGTAAGTGTCTGTGACGCAATCATTTTGTCCACTTTGTCCCCATCCGTGTTAGTACGAGTGGTTCCGGAAAATCCGGTTTATTCCTCTTGTCATGTTTGCTCACGACATTTTCAACGCAACGCATTGACCGAATCAGTCAGTCAGTGATTGGAAACTTGAATCAACGGTAATTCAAACAATGGAGGATCATTATGAATTTCAATCGATATCACTGAAAACCTAAACTGCTGTAAATTGTTTGCACTTCGATAAATTGACATGAATAAAAGCTACTTCAATTTATTTATTTTTTCCTTTTTATTCCTCATTTTATAGAAAGGAATCGCATTTGCACGACTCTTTAATTTATAACTTTTCCATTGATACAGTAAAATGAATTACCGTTTCCTGTACTGTGTGATTACATAGGTATAATATTCATTCTAGTATAATGTAGAATCGAGGAATAATGCAAAGTTTGAATATTTCGGTGAAAAACAAAAAAATATTTTACCGCAGAAAGTGTAATGAGACACTAGAGCTGTTTTCGTATATAAAGCAATATTAGGTGTTACAGAGTAAAGGGTAAGAAAAGGATGATATTAGTGTGCAAGTGACAATGAAACGCTTCAGCATCAGGAAGGTACATTCGGGTCCCCAGCTCCGAGATAAGTCGTTCGAAAACGAAATGAAACGAGGATGAGGGTAAACGGCGAAGCTGAAGCCGAAGCTTATTTACGAAACCCGTTAACCGAGTGCGCACTAAATTACTCGTTTTTTTTCTCTCGCCTTTTTATTCTGTTTTCTTCTATTACGTTCGCTTTTACCCGGAATGATGGAGGGGTTCGTGCCGCAAAAAAGGCAAGGAATAAAAAATAAAAGTGAATAAAAACTTGATGAATAGCTATACAGGCCAGGGCGCGAGTTACGAGAGATGGTAGAAGGTGCGAGGGCGACGGTTAACAAAGCCAACCGAAGAATAACTCGATCATAATCCAACGCTACCGAGCACTGCAGGCGATAAGAAGCTGAACGAGCTTAATTCGATCTGGTTTTCACTGTAATAACCTGCATATGTGGTTTTGCCCAATTTCCTATAGAAAATTTGCGCTCTATCCTTCGAATAAATGGTCCCACGTGAGCGTAATTTCTGCATCAAAATTAGAACTGGAAGATTGTACTTTTTGTGATTTTATATTGAAATCAAATAATAGGAAAAAAGAGTGGCAAATTCTGTGTATGCTTTCTCAGATTCTGTGCAGGCTTTAACCATGTTAAAGTAATTTCGGAAAATCTGAAAGGCTTCCGCAGAATCGGCGCGTTGACAAACGAGAGTTGCCCGTCAATTATCTCAGCTTTAATATTTTACTCTTGCGTCTCGTAAAATCAGAATGAGCCCCGCAAATACGGTGTGTTTCCCCTCAACCTACCTACTGGATTATTTCGTTTCATTAAAGAATTTTACGCGAACAATAATCGTCAACCCAAACGAGCTTGTAACCCGCTTGGTTTTTCTTTAAAAGCTCACCGAAATCACGTACGCGTCTGTATGGATATCGCGTCCATTCGTTACTCCAAGTTTATTGCATTTTTTCACTCCACATCTCCAACTATCAGGCTCAAAACGTTCAAAAATTAAAACGCCCATCCGATTGTCAAAAATGGTAAAATTTTTCACTGCAACAACTAGATGATTAAATTGTTTCGATTATCTTGGTGACACTTTTTCTAAAAGTTATCAGACACCACGGGCTTCAAATTGAGATACTTCGGTGCATTGATCTCGTATTTTTATACGCCGGTGTCACAATTATTTTCTACGCTTCGGAAAAACAGGTTTTTTTATCGAAACTGATTGCTATTTTGATCCAACAAATACATATACGTTCGATCGAATCGCTTTCGCACAGCTGTCGTTTACACAAGCGACAAATTTGATCTATACGTTCGAGTTCTTCAACGTAGTTTTCTTTTAATTCACTCGTGCTTTACCCGAACAGTTTTTTTGATTCTTATTTCAATTTTTCCGTCTTACTTTCCTTGCTCATTTATTTTCCAGCTAAGTTTACCGCGAGTCCACGGCACCATTTTGCCAGCTACTCACTAAAAGTTGCACAATCTGCACCTGCCCGCTTGAAGTGTTGATGAAGAATATGAAGACAGAAAACAGCTAAGAAATTTCTCTCGCGGAGAAAGAAACTTTGTTTCACTAGTCAGTCATTATCTTAGTTGCAAAGTAAACTGCCCGCAACTTTTGTTAACCTGAGTCGAGGTGATATTTGTTACCTCTTCAACGGCTTGGAATCAAATTGATTATTAAAGGTCGCACAAATAAATGAAGTAGATAGTAAATGACGTGCGACCTCTCACTGAGCTTCGATCTCGTCAGTATCACTCGGTCAAAGCACGCGGTGATCATTTAATTATTTTTTCTTCTGGTTCGTAATGTGCCAAAACTCAGTGTCAAGTATAGAAATCAAAAAGTTTGGGTTTGTTTCGTTGACATGGATACTAAAAGCAGTGGATTCTAGAATAGTTTCAACCTAGACGTGTTTTTTATCAGCACTTTTTCCCCACTATTTCCCCCTACCGTAACAACAAGTAAGGCATGACGAAATATCCGAGGCGGATCACGACAAGGGTCTTATTGATCGTTACGTGAAACCCAGATCCTAGGTAATAGTTCTCGGTAGCACCGATCAAACATGGCTCGCTTAAATTTATCTTGAAGGTAATACAATCTGTGCTATCATCGATACGTCTTCCCTCCTTATAGCATTCGAAAATTTCACCAGACCTACGCAAGCGATGCGCAGCTTACGCGCTTAACTGGAATCAATTATTTTTTCATCACTACACCTTTTAACGTTACAAAAAATTCACTTTCAATGTCGATAAAACGTCTAAAAGATGTGCAGGAGACGGTTGTAACGTTTCATCCCGTGTATTTCAATACTGTTGAAGCTGTGATTTTTAGTAGAAAAGCTAATTTTGTTACTGTCGTCAAATTTGATTGGATTTCAATTCTATTCAAGGTTTTACAATTGAAATATTTGATCTACATGTCAAGTGAGACGTTAATGTCGTGCATTATTCTGTAACTTTTGTCTCAATAAATAAGTATATAACAACGTTAATTTCATTATTCAGCTAGTATTACAAACTCCCCGGGTATGGCGTCGGTTGAACCATTATTTCCGATTTTTTAAATTTCCCCCAGATGTTTTTTGAAATGCAGAGAATGCCACTATAGCCTTGTATATTGGTAGTCAGATAACTAAGGTTCAATTAAAGCATGTTATCAATTATGCTTAGTTGAAATTGTATTTGTTAACAGTGATTTTTCGGAAAGCGTGTCAACCGACCAGACGCAATACTGACAAAAGAAAAGAAAAAAATAGAATTAGTGTCAGAGAGCTCGGAGCTTTTTCATCCCCTCAACGGCAGAACCGTTGGCCTGATTGCCGCAAGCCTGCAGCAACATTACGCAAATGCCTATGTGCGCGGCGGAGAGATTAATTAAGAATAATCGCCGACCGTAATGGAATAACTGAAAATGGAAATCGTTATCGACTGGGTGGTTATAACAGGTGACGAGCTTGGCTTCGCTTCAAATAGGTAAATTGCCTTCAAAGTCTACAACTCTCTGACATTCCGGAGGCGCGTTACTCATCCAGCTGTGAACCTCTAGGCGCGATGGCTGGTGCATTCGAGGAGTGCCACTTTGGTCTGATATCCTTCAGGTCTTTCCGTTGGCAGCTATCCAACAAATTATCCGGTATCTTCTAGGCAACCCGCTTGCTCTTGCTATTTCTCATCATTATCGAGCCGGATTCGCCGATGGCATACATTCACTTCTGATTAATGCCATTCAAGCGATCAAAGCCTAGAGTGAACGACGCTTTAGGTTGATTATCATAATCAGGAATGCTTCTCGTTTCGCTCATTCGCTGGAAGGAATTAGATTACGCAATCTAAGAGAAAGAAACTGCTCGCTCGCGGAGGTTGATCGAGGTTAAATAAATGGGGAGTAGTTAATTATTCCGGGAACAATAAAAACTTCTTTCATTTAATTTTGACTCATTTTATTCTAGTGTTGAACAAGTATGGCAAAGCTGAATTTAAATTATATGCGCGATAAAGAGAACAGTGATCATAGCAGTTCCTGAACAATAAATTTCCTTCGAACGAGTCAAGGGTGCTTTGCGTGCACAGCAAACTCACCGAGCTTCTCGAGAAGCGAATCTTCTCACAATGGCTACTCCCTCGCATTTATCACTGCCTCGCACAACAATACGAATGCATCTCCTTATGCTAATTCTATGTTCTTCGAATGAATGCATCCGAGCGCAGACGTATATGTTACGCCTGCACGAGACGCGCGATCTATTATCTAAATATACTCACATTCAATATCCGGCAAGCTCTAACGATCATCCAGTGAAACAGCTGTTTCTCATGGTTCAAGAAAAATCAATACCAATTCGTAACCACAATGTTCGGAAGTTTCTAGTGCATAGAACCAGGTAGAGCCCAGGCAATATTCCAACCACTGGGGATGTTATAATAACGTACAATTCACGATCGCTCTGGCTGAGGTTTGCTTGTTTAAAACTTGGGTTGCCTGCGAAAATTGAATTAATTCAAACTAGCTTTTCGCACAATCATCGCACGTGAATTGATTATACGACAAAAAAATGGTACATGTACCCATGTTACTTCTGAAAAATGTTTAAAAGAAACATTTATAGAAAGAATTTGTCGAACCAGTGCTTGTTTGCATTAACGCAGTTTACTTATAGAATAATGCGTTCAATTCTTTATCTCCAACAGTCGGCTGCAAATAATTCCACCATGACCATTAACTTTATGCAAAAGTTTGTTCTTTCTTCATCGAATATTCTTTGATGGTGAGGCAGGCGAAAGCCTTTTCGTTAAGAGATATCGAAGCTTATTTCAAAGAATTCAATTATTCCGTACAATCACGCGGACGTGCTTCTGAAAACAAAAAGATGATTATTCTTGAATTGCTCTTCTAACTTCTGGAGCATTTGATGCCAATGTTATCATCTCATTCGCCATCGCAGTATTCACCTTAAAAGGGTTCAGAGGAGTTCCGTTCACTAAATGGCGCTCAACGTTATACCAGCTTCATTAAAATTCTCTTCCCATTTCCAGATTTTGAGCCGTTGTCATTGAACTCGTTCCTTCAATTGAATTGACAATTTCAATTGCGAAAGTTCATCACTCTCTAATTACATAAATAAAAAAGTTACTGTGGAACTCGAGTCGATCATTTACTAAAATTTGCCTCAACACTTCGTGTTCCAGGCGCTACTACAAGCACATGATGTGGCAGGACACGACGTCTACGGCGAAGACGCGACGAGAGTTACGCCTCCACCTCTTTTTCCTTACCTGAACGGGGGCGATGATCTCGAAGGGCAAAACGGTGACCTAGACCTTGAAAACGTCACGCGTGTTCGCTTGGTACAGTTCCAGAAGAACACTGACGAGCCAATGGTGAGTTTCTTCTCTTGATAGACACATAGATGCGTATTTATTTGATTGCATATAGGTATATATAATACGTACATGTGTAATATAAGGTAAGTTGGTCGGTAAACCATATCAAAATACAATAATGAAACATTATACCGGCACCACGCAAATAGGCGCAAGTGCAATGAAAAGCATACATCAAAAAGCATACATACACGTACTGTGAAAAACTGCCCGAGGTTCCACGTCTTTGAATATTCTCATTCGTCTGACTGAGTTTCAATACCAAAACAGTAGTCAAGTTACTGAAGTCAAAATTCCTCTTGGAAAACGAATTTTTCGCTCATCTCTCCACGGATTTCGGAAAGTGATCAGTTATGAAAAACATAAATTTTTGCCTGCAGGGAATCACGCTGAAAATGAACGAGGACGGTAAGTGCGTCGTCGCTCGTATAATGCACGGCGGGATGATTCACAGACAAGCAACGCTTCACGTCGGGGACGAGATTAGAGAAATCAACGGAGTCCCAGTCGCCAATCAATCGGTCAACGCGTTACAAAAAATTCTTGTGAGTACCAGCTTAGATCAAGTATAGTATTGAGGTTGCCGAATATACGTGCATGGAAGATACGTTACTCTTATCGTTCAAGCATTGCTTGAATATCGAGGGAGAACCGAGCGCGATTCTCGTAAAGAACGACAGTTGAAGGGAACGTTTATTACGAACACGACTCCCTTTATATGGTCTCCCCAGTATTTAGTGACCCACGGCCATTACCTCGTCGTTGTTGAACATAAACTTTAACGATTTGTACTCTGTATGTCGTTCTATATGCACAACTTGCGCGGGTAGATTGTAAAAAACACAAAATTTTCTCCCTACCCCAGCATGAGCTCGTGGACATCAAGAACCACAAAGTACTTCGGCCCAATATACACATCAAGTTGAAAAATTTATACTTTCATTGCACACTGTTGCTTTAACAATACGGAAACGGTGCATTCAATCTGATTCGTCAAAACCGTTGCTTGTACTACATTGAAAAAAGCCATGCGTCCAATAAAAATTTGTGCGAACGAAATATTATTATAATACAATATGACGAAAGCAAGGTCTCTTAAAAAGTTTATGATCGCCAAAAGTCGCCGCATAACTCTACCTTTACTATTATAAACTTCTAATGTTTGGAACTAGGGTTCAATTCTCTCCGTCCTTGTAGCATGGATTTTTTCCTCAATCAAAGTCATCGGAACTTTTTTTTTTATAAAGAGCACAAATGGAATAACCTGCCGTCCATGAACTCCATGTGGTTTGGATGACGCGCCAATATATAATATCTGTGTGCGCCCTCCAATCCCCTGCTGACTTGTGGCACGTGCATCTGATATCCAGGATCTATAGATCTGTAGGGCATGTACGATTCCCCCAGTCTTTCGCGGTCCTAGATATTGCATTTCACGGATGATATTCGATACATGGAAGCATCGTTTAACTTCACTCCCTCGCGCGAGATTGAACCAGATCAAAGCTTAGAAAAAGTTGAAAGTATATCCTCGAAAGCTATTTCCGGGTATTTCTTGACATCGTTCAGTACTGCTGCAGATGTTTCGCTTTCAAACATTCAAGTACCATTTTGTGGTGTTCGGTTCGTCTGCGCTGGCTACAAATCCTGCTAGTCACCGGTACGCACAAAGACAATTTGCTTCCAATATAGCACTGCGGATTTTTTCGACTGAGGAATTACTCTTCCGCTTTCGACGATGAAACCGGCCCTCTTTCGTATTTTCAATTGACGGATACGAATGCCTTTGTACGCGTAGTAAAAGCCTCAGGTCTAATTCCTTTCAGAAAACTCCTCTGCGCTGGCCTCGGAGATTTATTTTCTTTGTGAACTATCGCATGCGCTAGCTCACCAAGCATTCAGTTCTTAAGTTGTCTGGCTGTTGAAGCGGTAGTCCGATTCTTCGGTAAACCAAACCAGACACTGACTCGAATAAAGCGGAGTACCTGATATTTGACTAGAACTCAATTCGCAGTGAAAGAAAGTCGAATACTTGACTCTCACAATTTATTCCCACCCGTATTTGTGGGAATTATTCTTTCACATCGTCCACGCAAAAGTTTTATACCAGACTCGAATCTGACAAATGAACTCACCACGCTACGAATTGCATTCAAGTCCGATGCAGTTACCTGATAATGCATGCAGCCGGCGGCGTGACTCTATTTCATTGTTAGACGATTTTCTATGGGAAGATCGTGCTTATATCTGTTACCCACTCTCGAATATTAAATGCAGCTCGATAATACAGTCGCTGAGTATGCCGCCTCAGCTTCAACGCCAACGATTATCACTTCGCAAGGTCAATCACGTTCTTCCACAGACCAATAATAATCGAATGTTTCTTTTTCGAATTTACTTTTTTTCGCCGACGCACGAGTCATTTCTACCGCAAACGTGATAAAGTAATATATCTGACTGGTAAAATGAATGAATCGACGTACCAAAAGAGGATATTTTGACGGGGCATATTTCCAGAACAACGAAACAGTGATGAAATATCAGGGCAATGTTTGTCGAAAAATACAATCAGACGAGCTCTGAATACGCTGCTGCTGTGGACTTGAGTCTTCGACTTTAAATCATGTCCGTGGAT
Organism: Neodiprion virginianus; assembly: GCF_021901495.1. Classification (NCBI taxonomy): domain Eukaryota; kingdom Metazoa; phylum Arthropoda; class Insecta; order Hymenoptera; family Diprionidae; genus Neodiprion; species Neodiprion virginianus. Next base: position 31,550,399 of record NC_060879.1, read on the forward strand.
CAAAGTCTAGTACTTCTTTAATTAATTAATGATTTGTTTGTTAACGATCCACGAAGAATCATTAAGTCGTGCTTGAATCGTGGAAGAGTTGTAGTTTTCTGAAATACAAAAATACCCTCGAGTACATAACTGTTTTCACAGAATTAAGGGTGAATCGAAATGCAGCAAATACCAAAAATCGTTGCACCAAGATTCATGCCTATTCATATAATAGAGCATCGCCGACCAGCAGACGCCAAAATGCCGACATAGACACCCAACTTTTCGTCACGAATATTTGCATTCGTTGACTTCAATTATGCGCACTTCGTTCGCTAACTTCTCCAACAAGACTGCACCCGTTCGTCGCTCTTACTCATTCGCGTTGGTATACGCGCACTTACCTGTCACCTAACCTATGACTTTTGAAAGCCATCCGGTCCCGATTACCCTCCACACGAGGAAAAGTTTCTTGAAAGAATAATTTTCTGTTTCAGCGAGAGGCGAGAGGATCGGTGACCTTCAAGATAGTGCCGTCGTACAGGAGTGCGCCGCCCCCCTGCGAGGTACAAGTAAGCCCCAGCCCAAGCGGCGCTCGTTCCCAAACCACAACCCCCGCATCCTCCTCGGCACCCCCGTCCACCTCCTCGGGCAACGCAGCCGGTACGGCAAGCGTAAGATCCGCATCCACAAACACTCCGAAGTCACCGGTGACCGCGGCCTGCTTGTGCAGCGCCGCTCCTAAGACCCCGAAAACCCCAAAAAGCAAGAAAACAAAAGTCGGTTCCTCCTCGGCGGAAAATACACCGAAACGTCGCCTCAACCCCTTGTCGGCTCTGAGGGCTGCTCGCAAGTCTTAGGCTTACGCGTTTTTGCGGTGCTTAGCTCGCGTTTTTACAGTAGTTTGCGCTCTTCGCGGATAGTTTACCGCTCAACTGACGATTAGTTCGCCAAAATAGGGAAATGCGCATAATACTCTCGTCAAAGATCGCGTACCTGTTCTAAAGTCAGTTCCTTCAAGGTTAGTCCGGCTCATCACACAATCAGTCTGGCTTAGTTTAGCTAAGCTCGACTTGGATTAGGATAACTTTCCCGCTTCGCGTTTCGCGTTTCACGCTCTGTGGCTATTAGCCAAGATTTCTCTAATGTGCAAACTCCTTGCAATGACTTGGCAGCGGGCTTCTTAATCGCTGTCAGAAATGTACATCACATCGCAGTCTCGAAAGATGAGGAGTAGTCGTGTTCGTTAACTCGATCTCGGCCGACTAAAGCGTCTTTTAAATCGGAAGTGATCGAAGCCGGATTCTTCCCTCTTCTAGTCAATTTTAGGACGGCATGTTATAAACACGAGCAGCTTGTCTAGATTTCAGATCTATAGTATAGTCAATTTAAAGCTTTGAAATAGCTTGTTAAAGTAGATTATATCGAACCGTTAACATTGTTCATAATTCTATCGTAATAGCGTATGTATTGAATATTTTCATGAAACTAAATAATTCACAGTTGAATGAATATTACATTATTGTCATCCTGAGCTACGTTAAACGAAATACTCTTAAATAGCAGGAAAAAATAAAAAAATGACAAGATTATTCGATGTCAACGATCGTCAGGTTGCGTCTAGTTGAAATGGAACGGAGCCTCCGCGGAAGGCTCATCGATTCGTTCCGGTTGACGTATTTCCCGACTTGACGTGACGGCGTTTGGCGACAAAGTTGAAACGGCTCCCACTAATTTTGCTTGTGAAATATTTATGAAGACAACTAACGAATTTAATTAACTCTCTGCAAAGGACCGCCCGGATTCAGGGTCGACTGGGGTAATTTCGGGAAGGGACCAAACTTTTGTTTACCAAACCATCCGGAATCCGCCATTTCCTCCGTTTACGTTTGGTCGTTCCTCGAGTGGCACTCATATGTATGTATATATGGTTATACGTACAGGGTACCCTCCTTATTCACGAACCTTTTGCGAACCCCCTCCCTGGCTCTTTCCGAAAAATAAGCTTCACCTATCTCTTCTCTGTACTCTTTCTTTATTATTTGCTTTACGTTATCTCTCATATTACTTATTGTATTCTTGTTTCTTTCTTATTTCTTCTCTTCTTTTATCCGTATTATACGTACATACATACAAATACTTATTCGAAAGGATCTTTAATATTACTTGCTCATGTAATAGGTACCATACAGTTTCACAACACAACTTTTATACACGTACAGATAGTGTATTGTATACAACACAGATCGGCATCTTGCTTCGGTTAAATGGCATGGCATAAACACGTTATTAGGAGTTAAAAGTTTTAGTATTATACGCACGTATTCCCATTCCTTGATTGTATGTCTGCGTTTCTGTTCGGGGGCTCGATGATCACTCCATACTACACTTACTATATGTACGTAATATATTGTATATATACGTGTTTTATTAGGTACATGTGTGCATACATATTGTGGTATATACATATATATATATACAGTGTTTATGAAGCGAACGACAAATAATGGACATACATTGTATATAATCTCATAATTTCGCCAATATTGTTTTTACGTTAAAATTTCATGATGCGGGGCATTACTTGGAGGATGCGTGTCGCGCGACTGTGACGGGGTCTAACAATCGCTTCATCGATCAACAAGCAGCCCGATTAATCGAACGTCTTTGCGGAAAAATCTCTGTTCGCAAACGCGGGAATTTCTCGGTAGTTCGCTATGGCTCGGATAAAAGAACCGCTAGGCAAACACGTGTATGATTCACTAAGGAAACGTCTATTTTTATGGTTTCATAACTAAAATAAGTACACCTACGGCTTTTTTATGAAGGAATATCTCAGTGCAGTTTCCCACGGACGTTGTTGGGTATCCAGCGGGGTTACAAAGTATCAATGATGGTCCTCAAGTTTTTATCCGGGGTTAACATCTTATGCCCCGATTTATTTGCAATTTTGCTTGTTCCAAGTACAACCTCAATGTCCCGAAAATTTTGATGCTTATCTTAAGTAATTCTAAAGCTTTTTCAACTATCTTCATTGGGTTTGACCAACTTGGCGTGGGACACATATTATTTGACGTGTAAGAAGCGTTTGTTACACCCCGCTTTGTTTGCCTGTTATATGACGTCCATTTTCTAGTCTATTTTTTCTCCACGATCGTCGGGTTGCCGCCTAAAATGATGAAAATATGCCAACTAAACGGTGAAAAGGTAATTTATTTCTCTTGTTTCCACTAGCAACGAGAGTCGATTGTTATAATTCCTATTTTTCGCTTGGATTGCGACAACTTCAAGTCAGACTGTAGTTCAATCCCCCCTTCAACCAGTTCGATGTGTTTCTATTCGCAAACCTTGCGCTTTTCAAAATTTGATATCTCCGGTTTCGATAATCTTCAGTTTTTCGAGTGGTGAGCAATAATTTTGAAACGAGCGTAACTTATCATTCTTTCTTTAGAACTGTACTTATATCCATTTTCACATATCTCTTTTTTCTCTTTCATGATTATTGTAGTTCATTTTTACCCTCATTCCTTGCTCTATTTATCCAATGTGATCTGTCGAAGTATTTTTGGGAAACCACAGATTTAACCGAGTCTTGTAACTATACAGGAAACCTATGTAAACCAATGAAACTAAAATCAACGAATTTAAAACTAAATCGTCACGAGCATACAAAAGTAGCCGTAAATGTGGTGGGACAGGACTTGTTTTGAAGACCGCCACGCTTTGTTCACAGCCTGTAATACGTAGCTTCAGCTCTTTCATCTGCATAATTTGCAATGTAAAATTCAGTGCTTGATAACCACCGACGTCAAGATCTGAAAATTTTCATGTTACGTAAAGAATAATTACTTCAAGTGCAACTGTGTTACTAAACCTGTAAAATAAACGGAATACTGAAATCAATGTTACCATCTGTATATTCAGTGAAAACCGCAGTGACATATTTATTACTGTTAAAAATTTCAACTGCTGTGTAAATCCAACAATGTAAAAGTAAACGTAATTGTGTACCCGTGTGCCGCGCTAGACGTTCTGTTGTAACAACTACATAAACTTGCATTATTTTGTCTAACAAAGGGACAAAAAATATATTGCACCCGTATACGTGTAATTATAATTGAGAAACACTGCAGAGCGTGCTTCACATTCTATCCTCGTTCAGCATAGACTCGACGTGTTCGGCGAACCAGCTTTGCGGTCTACGGTTACACAATTAAGTTTGACTGAACTAATCACCTCTATATATACACCTATCTTCCGGTAGCAATAGCATAACGAACATAACAACAATAATACAGGCCCCCCTAATTGAAGCACGTCTCGAGTCCAAAACGGATACCATTTGTAACTACGGGATTTCAGTCGGCGAAGTCCCCTCGCAATTTTGGTAATATCGACCCCCTGGTGGTGAGTCTTGCGAACATTTGGTAACTCCGTTTTAATCCGGGACGTCTTCGCGTCCGCGCTTTGCAGACCTTCGATCGAAAGCTCGCGTGCACGGGTTTTCCGATAACTCTCTTGTGTATGCGGCGATAAGAAGACGAAGGAGACCAAGAGCTGATTGAATTTACCCAAGAATGAGAGAAGACAAATTGTTTCATTTCGAGTTCTTCCGCTGGTTCATGCTGCGTAGGCGACGCTTACCGACTTTGACAGTCGCCAACGAGTTACTCGACAGCCTCGTGTCGGTACATTCAGAGCACATTGTTCCAAGGCGCACGACGAAGCGTGAAACGAAGGCACACGTGACCTGTTCTTACCCATCCTCGTAGAATAGAACACGCGACGTTGTGCCGCGTATATGTGAACTATGTACGTTCCGTTCTACCTATCCAATGCATTTATCGCCCACCTGTACGCTGCGGTATAACGCGCACGATCCATTCTATAATCTACCCGTCGCCACCTTGCCAGTTAGAGCTTACGACCGTTGCTCGGTCGGGCGGTCCTCCAATTTTTAAAGTACTAACAATAAACTGAGTCGAATACGTTGTATCTTAATAATCGGCAGAAGGTAGGATCGTACCGTCTTGTAATGCAAAAAGAGATTGAAAAAGCAGCTTTCTAGCTGGTTCCGTTTGCATTATTAGTGTCCGAACTTGTTACCGAATATTTTTTCTACGATATTAAAAAAATCTGTTTTCACTTTGTGGCAGATTGCCCTCCTCGTCAAGGAGATTCAGCTGTGGTATCGATCAGTTGTTTCATTTTGTTCATTTTCACGTTAATTAAACGACACCGCGTACCGTTGATTGACAAAATAACGTAGAAAACTGAGTAAACAGATTTCTCATAGGATTTCATGGCTTAAATTGACAATTTGCAAGAAAGCTACGGAATTGTTTGTGTTTTTATTTTCTGCGTTAATTTTATTCTGACAGGGGTACATGTAGTTTGTCCCTTAAAAAGTTGATCGAAAATATAACTTCGGCAGCTTCCAACTGCATCCCACGAGTAATATCCCAACCTCGACTATCCTTCATTACACGTATTGTTGCAGTATGCGTGGATTATTTAGGTAATATCTTTATGTTTACTGTTATCATCAATATCATTCTAACATCGTAGCACCTTCCCTGATACACGTTACCCCGTAGTGAGCACTGCACTAAAGTTCGTTGAGATTTTTTTTTTTTTATTCATCTTCCTTTCTCAACCATTCGAATCATCTCGGTCAGCTAATTGACGATTATAGTATCGAGTATCCGGAAGGAAAGATAAGTGAAAAATAGCACAACAGTAGCGGAGGATTGCACGTCTCGCGTGAGAATCCTCTGGATGTTCATCGACCACAGCAGCCAGTCCACCAGTCGAGTTGTGTATCGATAGTTTACCCGCTATAACGTATCTATCATATTACTGTGTAGAGAAATCGTCATTTGTCCCAGTCTATCGTACCTTCAGTACCGTAATCCGTAGATTGTATCATTTTAGTGCACTTGTGCCGTACTCTCATCACCATAACATACACTCGTATATATCAGGCTAAACTTCAGGACGAAGAAGACGGATCCAGTACCGTTCTTCTTCGTACAATCGGACCATCCCTGTATTGTTCGCGACAAGGGTGAGCTTACGTCATGTCTGACTACTTACGGATAATACATTAACACCGTTTCGATCGGTCAACGGAGGCAGCGTGCTGTTTCAGCAGCTTCAAAATTCTTCGAATTTATAACCGGTTTGTGCCTGTTTTGCTTTGCTTATTGATCAAAAAATAAAAAAATACATTAGAAAAAAAAAAAAACACTATTCAGAACTAACAAATAACAGCGCTGGTGTTGGAATGCAGACCATGCTTCGCACAATTAACATAGATTCATGATTATTGAAAAATGTGAGTAAATTAACAATATTTTACGCCTGGTGTTTGCGGACTATTTGTGCTGCGAAATTTTCTTACACTGCCCAACTTTCTTTTTTATTTTTTTTTTGCATCGCAATCGTGAAAATTGATAACGATCTGCATACATAATGGACACTCGGCATTTGATTTCTATACACATCACTCGTATTCTTTCGATCGTTTTTTAACTCCATTTGCTTGCAATTGTTTTATTGGTTTGTGTTTTTTTACTCGTGAAATACGCGTCGGAGACGACTGCCTCCGTGCAACAATGGACTATCACAATGTAGCCTGATGCTGAATCGCATGCGGCAGGGTCAGACATGCACCGGGTAAATCGAAACCTGACAGCTGCCGTATACTACACAAAATTAACAAATGAATTTTCTCATGAATTAATAATTACTGTTCTTCTGTTTTCCAAACTCTAGTTGTTCAGGATTAGGCCTCTGCCAGTGTTAGTAAGTACCATGACTTGATCTGGTGTGATTGGACTGCTGTAGTTAGAAGCTATGCGCACATGCAGCTACCGCCTATACAATGTGTAGGTTCTCACTAACTTTCTGGTATTGATTTTCAGTTGGTTTGCGGTCTTGTTTGTCGAGTTGGATTTTGTACACAACACACACCCCGCGGCATGTCGCATAGCGAACTGTAGCGTATTCATATTTTATTTCTCAACGACAGACACCCGCCATCACACCCTCCATAGCCCAGCCCCTCTAACCCAGCTTACACGCGTAAACATGCATTCGTATTTGCTTATGCATACTTACACTCGGACATTTTACAGTTATTTTTATGCATAACCGCGTTACTGCATCGTCGTACTCTGCACGCGTATCGGTGTGCGTATGAAGGTTGATCCATGTTACACCGTCGGACATACCGGACTGCTTTCTCCTTAAACCAGGCAAATTTTTTCGTTGACCTCTAAGTACTTCTTCTTGTACTTTGCCAGATTGTACTTATACTTGATTGATCACTTTGTGAATTTTTCAGATTATCAAATCCACTGTCACCAATGTTTACAAATTTTTTAATTCAATTATGATCTGTAATATTTTCGATGCGATTTGAGCTGCAATCCACTCACTGGTAATCGGCCGCTAGACGAAAAATTATTTTTGACAATCTAATGGTTCAGCGAAAAAATTGACACGATTAATACTGAGAAAAATTCCCCACATGCACAATAATGCGTAAGCACACCAAATGCTTGTACGTACGCGATAGTGTGACAAACAAGTAAAATCGATCAACACCCAGATAATCACCGCTCAGCTCAGCTTATGATTACGAAACCACGTATGTCAATTCACTGTTTTCTTGAACATACAGTTTTTGCTTCACAAAGCCGTTATTGTTTTCAAGTCACAACAATACTACATAGCTGCCTGCGTAACTTAGCTTTTGGTTCGCATCTTACGGCAATGCGTGCACACTACCCGAAATCCAAGCTCGGTGCTATTCTTCAATATTCTACGTTCGTTTTGCCCGTGTTTTGACTTAATGCAACTTGTCGAAACAATTTAGCGTAAATAGCGCTTTATTGGCAGTGCTTTCTCGTATGTTTTACTTCTCTCTCGATCTCCAACTCGACTCCGTTTCGCTTCGATTTTTATAAAATACGTGACGAACAAAGAAACGAGATGTAATCTAAAATCGATGCTGCTATAGCGATCGTTGCATATGATATTGTTGAATAATCTATTTTGACTGTCTATTTACCTGCAGAGTACCGCCGAGCGAATACCACGACAATAACTGCAGTCTTTACACGTAAATGAAAATCGACTCGATAATATCTCGCCTTTTACATGGCTTACCCCTGAGAAAAAGTAGTTCATATAGTAGTGCGATAAAGCCGCGCACGTTCTCCCTGAACACAGCCACTCACGATTACCCTTCATACTTAAGTCCGAGTAGTTTGACCCGAGTTTTGACCTACATAATGCAATATCGGCCACTTCACTTGCTCATATTAGCCCAACGAACCGGAAACTGCAGTTCACGAATGCCGACGAATAAGCGACACGACGTCAGTCAGCCACCACAAGAACCTCGTAGCGTTTGGCATAGATTGACTATGGAAATTGAATTTGTGAATAGAAGAAAATGCATGAGAATAATTACTTACCGAATAAATCGTCATAAATCCATCCTGCTTGCCGCGGTACACGCACAGTTTTACTTGTGCCCTTTTCACCTATAGGCTTTTATGATTAGTTTGTTACATGTGTGAAAACGTTCATTTTACGTATCCGAGATTATCCTAACATATTTTCTTTCTTCTTTTATTTGTTCTGTTTTCTCGCTCTCTGTGATATTTTTCATTGACAGGGGCATATTTTCACACCTTAAATAAGCAAAAAAAGGTTTTTTGGACAGAGATAGAAAAGTAATCGATCAGCTTTGTAGGTATAAAAAATTTTCGAACTCCATCCCTCTGTCAAAGAAACGTATGTGAACTCCTCTGCTATAACGAATACATATAAATGCTTAAAAACTGATCGCCAAACCGCAAAAGTTTTTCGATCAAACTGACGCCCTTCTTCTTGCTCTCTTTGTTTGATACAGATTTTTGTACGAGCCCAGTTCGATTACGATCCCCTGGAGGATGAGCTCATCCCCTGCGCGCAAGCGGGAATCGCTTTCAAGACCGGGGACATACTGCAGATCATCAGTAAGGACGATCATCACTGGTGGCAGGCCCGAAAGGACAATGCCGCCGGATCCGCGGGCCTCATACCATCCCCGGAACTCCAGGAATGGCGCACCGCCTGCGTGGCTATGGAGAAAACGAAGCAGGAACAAGGTGCGTTTTTACGCCTCCTCCTCCCCCCCCCCCCCCCCCGCCCTCCTTCCCGCCCTTCCCACCCTTCCGACTTCCACTTCCATTATACGAAAGCACTTGCGTTTTGTAAAATGAAATTTCCGCTTTTCGCGAGTAGAAATTCTTGTGCGTATGAAGAGCCGGTTGCACATCTGTGAAAACTATGTCCTATAATTCCCATCGCGCGTGAAGCAGGCGAGGGTGTTGCCATTCAATTGGGAATGTGCATGACGGTTTCGTGTATCCAAACAGTGATAAAGTTGCCGGGTAAATTTTCTGAGACAATAACAGATGCAAACGTGGCTGTAAACGGAAGTGAAACTTGAACGGCGAGCCTGCAAAGCCCGCTGGTTCCAGCAGATCGCATTGTCGTGTCCATGCGACCTCTTCGGGGTCATTATTTATATCTTTATACACACCCTGAAAGAACAATATACTATTTTCTCGCATTTTCGTTCAGTTCCCTTTTCTCGTATATTTATCACATACTTTATGATGTCTCGACGTGTGGAATGCGTGTAATATATTGTTATGTGAGCATTCATATTATATTAATCTAGAATCAGATATGTCATAATTCAGATCATTAAGTATATATACTCATTTGTATGAGATTTTGATGGAGCATGCGCTGTCATTCCACATTTAGACGAATGATGTACATTATATAACTCCATATTAGAATATATATTGTGCATAAATATGTTTTAAAAGGAAGCAATTCCCTAAATTCCAAGATAAAAAAAGTATCGATTAATTTTTCAAAATTGGACAAATTTTCTGCCATAAATAATTCTGTTCATTGTCACTTTTCCAGTACACGGTAATTTTACTATTCAAATCTTCAAAATTATTGATTGGTTTGGTTATCCCTCTTTGTTTATTAGTTATTCATTTCATTTATGCCTCTTTGTCAGTATTTCCATTGACAGATTTGTATGTTTCGTGAAATCCAATAATTGTTATCCTCAATTGTCTCTTTGTCATCCGACTTCTCTGTCATAATAATACGTCGATATGAAATGTTGTGTTACGAGTCAGTCATAGTGATTTGTTAAAAAGTAATATTAATGGTAATAGTAATAATAATAAAATCGATCGATGTTAAACAATTTAATAACCGTAAAACCGTGCAAAATTATGCTTGTGTGTGCTTTTCTGAAATCTTTACAATTCATCTGCGCTGTAACGGGAGTTATCGTGCAAATTTTCAGAGTGATAAAAAGAATTGTTGGGGAAGTTTTCCCATTGCAGTTTCTTAGCAAGAAACTACGTTTTAGCCGTAAATTAAAATCGTTGAGAAGTTATAAACGCGAAGGGGTTTTTACTGGCAACAGCTTCTTGCACTTTCTATAATAGTTTGAAATCGAGAAAAACGCAGCAGAAAATATTAATTTATTGCGCTAGGCTAGAACAAAATTGCCTCATGCAGATTTTCACTATTATTAAACAATATTACAGCAAGAGATGATACATATATTTCACGTTCCGTTCGGTATAACCATTTGTCCCGTAGAGTCGGAGTCATGAACTTGATACCAGTCACGTACGAAACGAAATCAGGCGTCCATCGAGTTTCCGGGAGTGATTGCTATACCGAAATACCTGCCGAAACTCGAACTGTAAGCTCCTCTAATTGCCAATGCATTGCTATCGATCGGTTGATGAAATTCCAGCACTTCTAAATACAAGTTACAAACTTCCACCAAGATCGTTGAACAGTGCAGCCTAATTACAAACTCATAATGAGATAAACTAGCGGAAGCATGTGCGATATTTGTGGTTGAGCATTAGATTGGACTTGGATAAAACAAGCGAGCGCAATTCTTTACTTTCTTCCGTTTTTGTAACGCAGGGGAAATGGTCGAGTTGAAATATGCTATCGCATGCTTGCAGAATAAAACAGTTTGCCTGCCGCCGAGATACGAGCTTTTATTCTGAGTCCTAAAGACACGTCGTTAAAAATTTTAATTCAAAAAGAGGTAAAGCAAAAACCAAGAAGTAACGCGAAAGTGGAATGTACGGTACTGGATCACAGCGTGTTGGGTGTCAGGCGACATAAATCCCAAGCGTGTATGTACGTAATACGGAGGGAAAAATGTTTTCGAGGAAAAGATAATAATGACGAAAAATTAAAAATTTTTATTATTCGACAAATCTCATTCAACTCATTCGCCTGCAAGTTTGGATAAAAATTTCCCAGCCGTGTTCAGTGCTACACAATACCGTAAATTGTATGATATCCGGAAACGTTTTTTTCTCAATCGAAATAACGACACTCACGCTTGTGTCCTCAGCTCGCGATCTTACGACCCGAAAATTCACATTTCACGAGGGTAAAAGGAAGCCGATTACATTTGCCATTTCTCATCTAGTTTTGCAGTGGAAGTTAAAAGTGGTGGGTGGTTAGCATCACCCACTTTCGGCAGATAGTTTACGCAGTTGTCAGTTGCGTGATGATGTTTGTTATTGTATGTTGTGCGTGCTTTAGAAGCGGAAGGGGAAGGAGGATGCTCGTCTCATGCCGAGGGCTGCGACGGTTCCACAGGTACGACCGACTGGCCTAGGACTGGTAGAGTCGCGTAGCAGCATGCCGTATCTTAATTAATCAATAAATCAATAAATCAATCAATCAATCAATCAATCAATCAATCAACCAATCAAGCAATTACGCCTACCCTCCTCTAACAACTGTCAAGCATCAATCGCCTCGACGCGAGATTAGTCTCGGAGCAAATTTTAATCGCACCGCCATGTGAACGGTGGAAACTTCAATTTCATCGATTTTCCATAAAAAGTGTCATATTTTATTTCATTCTCGTTTCTCCCAGGTTATAAGGTTCCGGTACCTGGCATACATTAATGCGAATTATACGTATTTCAGTCATGCATTCAGATATAAAAGCTTTTCCGGAAGACGCGCTCTCTAGTCTTTTATTTCGAGAAGAAAATGTACACGGATCGTGGCCTCGTTCTGGAATGAAAAATATCAAGATATCTTGCCTCGAGGCGTTTTACAAATTTCACGTACCAACCGAGTCTTGATACTCTCCGCAAGGCTATATACAGAGACCTAAGATTCAACATTTATTTCATCGCGAAGTCGACTCCGCGCCACAAAATATGTATCCTTCTTGTAATTGTTCACCCTATTCCCGCTGAGCCACACGAGGAGCTTAAAGATCGTTATCTACACGAAAGCTCCATCGGATAACCGAATTGCATTTCACTTTGTTATTTATTAACCGAAAGTAAAATACTCTATTCTCATTACAACCAAGTACGTATACACATGGATACATCCGTAATGGCACAACCGCCGGTCAGTCACTCGTCATAAAACCTAAATCACGTATCGTGCACGTCGACTTATCAAATTACACAGCGGTCATCGGAGCACAAAATACCTAAAACGCGATCCACCGAAACCGTTGTGGTATTCGATTAACCTGTGACATTGCACCATCCGCATTACATGTATACAATTAATCTACGACATTGCACTATCCGCATTACCTGTACTCACATTTCAATATTTCGAATGTAAGAACCAGAATTGCATGTCCAGTTGGATTCCCGTTCTGTTTTTCCATGTCTACTATTTCGGCATGTTCCTCTGTATTGAAATATTCTCACGAACACGTTGCCTCACGCACTGATGACACATTAAGCTTGTTCGATATTGTGACCTACTGGAACATTTCAAGTCTATCGGAACGCCGACCCCATTATATGTTTGGCTTTTTATCGACTAGTGGGCAGAACTGTTCTTTAGTCTTTTTGTTAGACGGATATTACATCAACACACGCTTCTCACAGTCCTGTTCTTGGCAAGGGAAGTAGACGTGGCGATGCGGCGAAATATGATGAACGACAAGTGATTCTGCCGAACATTTTTGAACTGTTAATTAAATTGAGTCAGCAATGAAGTTAATCATCATCGCAAGACTCACTTATCGATGAATATTCTTGCCCTGCCAAGACTTAGAATACTCGAATTTGTATGTCTTACAATTAAATTGCGTCAGTTTGTCTAATTCTTCCGTATAATCTGTTTCATTCTCAAATCTAGGAGTGCTTGTTGTATCGCTGAAGAAACTCCTTGACAGAAACTGAAGAGAAAACGTCAATCTCGTGGCCCGAGAGCTGTCCGATACCTGATACGCCAGTTTCGTCTTTTATTGTCCTTTCAGGCGCAACGAGTGTCTTATGCAATCCCAATTTTCGCGCAAGAAAACACTCAGATAAACAGAGAGGCGTAAAACCTGAGTCTCAAATCTGCTGAAAACCAATGCTGCTGGCAAATTTTTTTTACACCGGATGAAGAAGAGTTGGAAATGCGCAATTCCCGATTTTGTATGAAACTTGGCGATTTTTTAGAGATTAAAAATTTGGTGCTTAGAGAGTTCAACGATTATACAAAACGAAGGAACAATTGCGTTGTTGCACCTGTACATTATATACGTATTTTTGAGGTGATACCTCTGAGGTAAAGGTACAAAAAACTTAACGATCTATTCTGATTTCAGTAAATTGCTCAATATTCGGTCGGAAGAAGAAGCAATACAAGGATAAGTATCTGGCGAAGCACAACGCGGTTTTTGATCAGCTGGATCTGGTCACATACGAGGAGGTCGTCAAGCTCCCTTGTGAGTCCCTTTGTCCGTTTATCGATTATTTCTCCGTCAGTCTAAGAGCCCCGTCTCTAAAACTTTGAGAAACTTCCTATCCGCTTCTCAAGGCTTCCTCTGATCAGAAGGATAGATCGGATGGACGCCCCGCTTTAAGGTGCCATATTCGCAGTTGTTATCGGGCCCGCATGTGGCCCGAGGCTTTTCGCTACTAAAAATAAGAATAGAAAAGTAACGGGAAAGTACCGCGAGCTGACGCGAGTATCACGGCGAAGTTCTATCCGGACAGAGTCTTGAAACCTCGACGGGTGGATGGAAGCTCCGAAACTCCGAAGCTCCGAAGCCTCGGAGGCTCGAAGTTCCGGATCTTTTGTGCGGTGTTTAATCGAAATTTTACGTCGCAACAGATCCCGCCTTTCAACGCAAGACTCTCGTATTGCTCGGCGCGCACGGCGTTGGTCGTCGGCATATCAAAAACACCATCATCGCCAAGCACCCCGACAAATACGCCTATCCCATTCCGCGTAAGTGGTTCACCATTATCATTCTAAGAATATTTCACCTTTATGCCAACCCTCTTTTACATATTTTCTATTTTCGTTTGATCGAATTCGAGGTACGATTTTTCCGAAGATTATCCACCCATAGGTAGATATAATATGGATTTTCGCTTACACATTTTCCTCTCAAAGTCTTCCGGGTACGGAAATATTTGCGTCTCATATTTTTATCCGTAAGCGCCTTTTACCAACAGGCGAAAGTAATAAAGAGCGACTAAACCATCGTTACGTACGAGCAGTGTTCGAGTCGGCTGCTTTGCCTAATTGCTTTTTGATTGAAAATTCAAACTCAGTGCACGAAATTGCATTCAAATTTTTCACCGTTTTTATTTGCCGTCGCTTCTATCAAGCTCAACCCGAATTCTTTGATAAATCTTGAAAGAAACAGTCGCGTGGACAAGGTGGAGTGACAACTGTAAGATACAAGCGTTAATCTATTATTCATTCGATGCAGATACAACGAGACCGCCACGAAACGACGAAGAAAATGAACGCAATTATTACTTCGTATCGCACGATGACATGATGGCTGATATTGCTGCGAACGAGTACTTGGAATACGGTAAGAAGGGGACCCCGTGTATGGGATCTTTGTGTCAATTGATATCGTATAAAGTAGCGACAACAGTTCGGTGAACCTTGCACTCTCAACCTTCCGAACTGCATCGGTGTTGAAAAATGAGCGACTGATTTATTACGGGAAATCAACCATTTCGTGCAATGTACCTACCAGACATATTAACCATTCGACAAATTGCCATTATAAATCACGATTCGAGCGTAGCTGAATTTGCAATTCCTGATACTTCGATGCATTAACGAAAAACGAACGACAGGGACGCACGAGGACGCGATGTACGGAACGAAGCTGGAAACTATTCGCAAGATTCACGAGGAAGGCAGGATGGCGATTTTGGACGTAGAACCACAGGCGCTGAAGGTGCTGCGCACCGCCGAATTCGCACCCTACGTCGTCTTCATAGCTGCGCCAGTCCTGCAGAATCTTGCCGATGTGAGTAACGGGTGAAAAGGGGATGAATTTCTCATTTTTCAATATACGTACCTACTTGTGGAATGTAACATTTCTGCGGATGGATGAAAACGGATGTAGTCAAACCTCCAAAGTCGAGTGAAAATTTCAATATTTTCCAAGTCTGGATTCACGCATGAATAGCGAATGCATTACGCCGCTTGCTCTCCTCTTCACACTACCCCCGTATGTATATCTACGAGCCGTGTGGAAGCGAAGCTGAATCCTATCGATGAAATCTCCATCCCCGGCCGATAGGAGTATCTATCTGTAATGGAATTCGAAGTACCGGCATTCCTCGCTCCGTAGCTCTACCTAATCCTTCATCGTTCACCGAAATCCTCTAGTTTTTTTTTTCTTTCTTCACTTACTTTTAACAAGTATCACTAATTTTTAGAAGAGAAACTCGTATGAATTCTACCAATGAGACGAACTTAAATTGAGCGGAAAAATCTTGACGCACGCCAACAAATTACTATTAAAGTGTTATAAACCCTTATCTGGAATGAAAAAGAAATTGTAATTATTTTTCATTCGTATTAACTCTGCTTTCATCGGAGAGTAATGATTTATGGAATTAATACCGACGTATTTCAGTACGACGGGAGTTTGGAGAGATTGGCGAAGGAGTCGGACATGCTGAGGCAGGCGTACGGACACTTCTTCGACCTGACCATAGTAAACAACGACATCGAGGAGACGATCGCTTCCCTGGAGGCGGCGATCGAGCGAGTCCACACTACACCCCAATGGATTCCAGTCTCCTGGGTCTACTGACAGCGGAGTTCGCCGACGAGAGCGATTTACACAGAATACAACGGCTTCAACGGCCCCGCTAAAACGGCCAAGCAGTGATTAGGCGACACGACGCGAATGCGGACTAATCAATCGCCACGCAGTGCCGCGTGGAACAATCAATCAAACAGTAGCCAAGCGACACGTATCGGGACCTTAGACCAATCAAATGACGTCACCGCAACGCCGAATGCCGTGGCAGTGACCGCGTGTTCATAATTATTACTTAAACGTACATATACGTATGCATGTATATGTATATGCATTATTTATACACAAACAAACACTCGCGTACACACACACCCATACCACACACACAACACAGCCACCGAGCGTGCATGTATATAATAATATATTGCAGATCGATCAGCGAAGACGTTAGTCTTGTTATACCTAATGATTGAGACGAAGAGAAGGAAAATGGAGGAGCTAATTGCGGCCCTAAGGATATATCTGTATCAATCCTCTTTCGTAAATCAAGGTAGTAGCTGCGAATATTTTTACCCCTTGGGAATTTTTTTGCTTCCCGACTTCTTCCGGACTCAATCATTTATACCCCCTGTGTATTTTTTTTTTCTTACTCTCCTTTTTTACACCGTGAGATGGAAACCGATTGCGTGGAAGCTTTTTGCTCCGTTTCTCCGGAAAGACTTGACATTTCGGCAGAAATATAATGGACTCGTAGCTCAGCATGAGAAGTACATAACCGCCGTGTTGGAAAGCTCGTCCTGAATCAGTTGGTAATTTCTCGGGGTTCCGTCACTCTCGCGATCCTCTTCGTTTATAATCAACGGTTTAATTTGACTGAATTCTTATCACAAAATGAATAGAATAAAATTCTATTTC
This sequence comes from Neodiprion virginianus, assembly GCF_021901495.1. NCBI lineage: Eukaryota > Metazoa > Arthropoda > Insecta > Hymenoptera > Diprionidae > Neodiprion > Neodiprion virginianus. The sequence continues at coordinate 31,567,422 of NC_060879.1, forward strand.
TTGTCAAGTCTTTCAAATTTCAAAATATTTGTCACACGTTTCGACGATAAATAGATCTTAACGATAATTGGGGAAGTAAAAATTTGCGGTGAATCTTAAAATAATTTTTATAAAACACTAACTTCATCTAAGTTTTGTCTTTGAATATCATAGGCCAGTTGATTGGAATAATTATAATTTCATCCTTGAACTGTATTTGAACTATTTTCCTTCTGAATTCGTCGACAACAAGACTGGCTTTGCGAGTTGTGTCGAACAACCGCAGTTCGTCAAGTCGAAAGAACGGCTGATTGTCGATTAAACTATTTAATAATGAAATTTAAGAATTGAAGATGATGAATTTCGATAGTAACGGTGGCTGCCTGCGGCAAGCGTTTCTATCGCCCCTAATAAAGCCAGAAACACCTGGTTTGCATACCCTCGTACAAACGCATAATCGAAATATCGAACTAAACGCGGTTATATAGAAGTTTATATAACGTAAATCAAGTAAATAGATAGTTTACCAGTCTATAATAATTAATAACAGAATGGAAAATATAAAAATAAAAATTTAACATTAAAACAGATTAAACGACCTAGGTAATTAATGAATTAATTGTGTAAGTAATTAATAATGAATTACTAGAAGACTAATAGAAATTTCCATACGCAACCCGTAGGAATGCTGGATGTGAGTGCGCGCATGAAGAATTGAATATGAAGATTGGATTATATAATCACGATGAGTCGAAGTTACTGGCATGATTCTATTGTATATCCTACATAGCAGCGCCGCTGCGCCTACGTACTCTTTTTATTTATCGATCTAGTATTTTCGAATCACCGGTGAGAATGGATAGCATAATTAACGATTAATAATAAATATATAATTGATTATATACTTATAGCGTGTGTGAGAAAACGAGAGAAAGAAAGGGAAGAAAAGAGAAGGAGAGGGAGAGAGAGCGGGAGAGGGAGAGGGAGAGGGAGAGGGAGAGGGGGAGAGAGAGAGAGGGGGGTGGAGGGAGAGAGAGAGAGAGAGAGAGAGAGAGAGAGAGAGAGAGAGATGGTGAGAGAAAGGGAGGGAGAGTAAGTTGGTTGCACGTGTCATTATGAAAAATTGAATGTGTGCGTGAAAATTATTGAGAGCTAAAAAAGAGAAACACAAGAAACCGTAAAGGTCGTAAGTGATTTTGTAATATTTCTCATAAGTTGTAGCTGCCATGATTAACTAGCGATGAGTACTTAAAAACTAAATTCCGGAAATAATATCAGTAATTCGAGTATCAAAGTGGAGGCATTCGCGCTCTTGGAAAAGTCTGTACTTGATAACCAACGACCGGCTGCATGGCTGATCTAGAGCTAAAGCTGAAGCTAACGGATGTTGAAATAAGATGACGGGTCTAAAAGAAACAATAACAGTTCATTATAATTATGTAATTATAAATGAGAGAGAGAGAGAGAGAGAGAGAGAGAAAGAGAGAGAGAAAGAGAGAGAGAGGAATGAAGAGTATTATAAAACGTTGTTAATTGAATTAATAAAACTAGCCCAAAGTATCAAAAGTTGTATTTTAATTCATTAAAAACTTCCTAAATGAATTTTGATAACTGAATTGAATAACCTCAGAATAGTTGTGTGCAAAATTGCGAGAAGGCGAAGGGAGACAGACTTGCCGGTTTAATTAGCGAGGATTAAGGTATATTTCCATTAAAAGTTACCCAGCGCCTGAAATCTGAATCTATTATATTGATTCCGAACCGTCGCATCGCCTTCGCCTTTTTCACGATTCTGATAACCTTCAACTATCTCTCTGCCTTTACTCGAATCCTTAGAGTAACGGAAACTTCATTTATACGGCCTTCCACGCCTCAAAACTAACGAATTCTCTCTTTTCGTCGACACTTTCGGCGTTCTACTACTCACACTTGTCTTACAATCAATATAGCACTAGACTCGTGTAACACGTCCCGGAAAAAATTTGAGCATTGAAAATCATATTAGAAAATACTGGGTCTAATAACGTAAATTTGTTGGAATTTTAACACCCACTCTGTGTTTCTATTTTTAATACTTGACAAAGAATGCAACTTCAACCTTTCACTCTTTTGAATTGACGGACAATCACGTTCGAAAAATATTATTTTTCAAATACGAACGCGGTTTGGAACGGTTATCGCGTAACTAAAATATGGCGTAAAACAAATAAAATAAATAAGATAGACGGTTAAACAATCGGTCTTGTATTAACTTGAACTTCCTTTCATCATCTCAACAATTGAATACGAAATATTACTCTTCACGCATCACTGCCAGATGATTCATGTTCATGGACAATTCGATGCTACGATCCGTTGGTAAAAACGATGCATCAATGGTTTTGAGCTTGTTGTTTTGACTAAAAATAACTTAATATTATCCAAAGAAAAAAAGAATGTATAAAGATGATAGTAATAATAATAGTAGATAGTAGTAATTGTGGCACGATATTTTATGCTTACTCCCATCAATTACATCAGGCATTACAAAGGAATATATAAAAATTGCGTGAATTGCGAAGTAGAGTATTAATTAGGTACTGTATTCCTATACGCTTTTACTTAACTATACGTACGTCACGTCTCTTTTAATGTAACGACGATCTATATAGAAGATAAAGAAGAGTAGGAAAAAAAAAATTATATATCGCCAATTACTTGAGAAGTTATACCTTCTTCAAATCAGATTGTATACGCTTTACACATTTAATGCTTATGGTCAGCTAGCACTGTTACCTGTGTCTACAATTTTTCTATCTTTTCTTCACCTTTTCGCTATATCACATAATTTTATTTACAATCAGTACATAACGCTAACTGCTCTCTATGTATATACGTTTATCTCTTACCCTTAAAATTGTATACTTCCTGATATCATTTCCTTACTCTACGCGGATTCGCACGCGCTACTCGTGCATATAATTTCGACAAGACCAACTAAAGTACAATACTAAAAGAAAATGACTCGTCTTCAATGACAAAAAATATGACACGATAGTAACAATGATAATTTTTTAAACAATCGATGATGAAAATTTGTGTTCTCCTTTGCAATGAGTGTGATTAGTTTTCAGATCCTCTTGCTAATGCTGAAATTATTTTGCGTAGAAAGGATCACTGATCAAGTTAGTCTTGTCGATATGACTGCACTTGCATAATCGTCGTGAAGATATCGGCACGAAAAGGCAGATCTTTTACAAGCAGAGAGAAACGCTGTTTTGGAAATTGGAATTATAGTGTTTTCACTTCTGTCAGGTGGTATTATCATTATTATCATTATCATTATCGTGATTATTATTATTATTATCATTATTATTATCTATATAATAATTACGAATATTATAGTACATATTACAAGATCCGACTTATTACACTCTGTGAATAATTACATCCATTTACAAACGGCAATATTCCCACTTCATATATTACCTCGATTTATTTATACGCATTTAGCCATAACTAATTATAATTCCGGCATCTACTAACAGCTGTTAAAACAATAGCTTGTTATTGTACAGTTCTAGGGAGCAATGCCCAAACGATTTGAGCAAATCCGGGGTAACAACACGGGTCGATTATTAATTGGTTCCAATTAACGGGGGAATTCGAAGCAATGTATCAAATCTCTTCTCGACAATTTTGTTATTCCGCTAATACGTGTAATCGTCAAGGACTTGTGAATCAAACCTTTGCAAAATTCAAAAACTAATACTAATTAAACTCTCTCATTCAAGGCTGCGGCATTATAGCAGTTCACAGGTAATTAGAAGCGACGATGTTTCCTCTTCAACGGATGTCGCCGCCCCCCGTTTCGCCTCTTCGACACGACGCGTACCGGAGGTGGCATCAGTAGTCCGATTCCTGGATCCACAGTCGTGCAATTTTCTTGAGACATCGGGAACATGTACTCCAGGTCGATGTCATACCTGTTGATAAATTTTTTTGGATCAGGCTAATCAGGGACTTTGATTCGCATTTATATTACATCATCGGAATCGTGGCAAAGATTTGTCAATTCCACCAAACTTTTCATCATCGATTCGTAAGTCAGTCAAAAGAGAATTCCGCTTGAAAATTTTCCTGAACTTAACTGCAAATCTAATATACACTTAGGTTAATAACTATTTCCAACCTGGGTAGTTTCTCTCGGAGATAAGAGATGACGTTGACCCCAAGTTGAGGATCCCGGCTCATAATGAAGCTGGATAGGTATCGAGGGCTCTTGCTTTTCTCGGCGCAATGCATCAGTAAGGCCCAAGACTTGTAGTCGGAATCGAGTACGTATGTGTTGTATATCCCTTCGTCTGTCGATAACAATTGTCACGATATCAATGCGCGGGAAATTTATCATTAATATATAACATTTTATTTATACGCGTGAAAGAATTGAGATCCGTAAAATTAACGGCCTTGACTCGCGCCCTTGTCAGTAGAGAGAGGGGCGCTTCTGGCGCCAGTAAATTTTCACAAACACAATACCCGCTCGAATCGTTTTACCGAAGCATAAAATATTTTTGCCAAAATACCGCAGGCTCGTTAGTTTCAACTTGTTCCCGATTCGCAGTTATTAACAGCCGCGCTGCTACGTGATGTTGGGTAAAAATCTCGGCCCTCGTGGCGCCGGTAACTAATTCTGAGGATAAAATCATAGCCGAGAAAATTCGGGTAAAGCCTCGCGAGGGAGAAAAAGCTGCCCTACGAAATTGCAACGGTACGTGAAGTTCTCACATGTGTCTTCGGCGTGGACCCAGTGCGCAGGGAAATCCGGCGAAGGTATTTTCCAGGTGATGTTTCCACCGAGCTGTTCGTTGATTGGATCGTCGGCAAAACTGTAGGTGAAGTTCATCGTCACTTCGGCGATCTCCGAAGAGACGGACAGCTCGGCTCGCATGCATCTGTAATCCAGAGCTTCCTCCGAGCTTGCATAGTACTGGACGATGTACCAATATCCCAAGAACTGTGGCGTACGGTGAAAATTCATTCGGTAAGAATTAGGATTATTTAATATATTGGGGGAAGTTTAATGGTGCGAGGGAAAGTAGAAAAAGCTGCAATGTGACAGACGTATCGGAAAACCTATATTTCAATTTAAATAATTTCTCTGTACTTCGTGACAAATTTAACAAATTCCGGGACGGGACTTTTGTGAATCCGACGCGGTGTCTTGGGGTATTACCTGCAGCGTGTTGATGAATTTCCCGATATCGCTACAGCTTATATTTTTCACGTGCCGATACAAATCTAACATTGGTTAATTCCTTTTAGACGATACGGAATCATCCGTTATTCGGTTCTGGTACAATCCTTCGCACTAAATTCTTACGAGTGGTATGAAATGAGACACACCCATTAACATGGCTCTCTAGCAGCTCCGTATTACCGAAATAGCTGCCGCTCTATGCGTTAAACACTTTTGAAGCACGGGAAAATGAATCGTAAACTTCAAATGCCACGGTTTGACCGCAGGTTTGGACAAATTACAAAACACGAGGGTTTGCCACGTGGAACTCAATACAACTACTTCACTTTAGTAAACAATTTTGATCTATGCTGCAGGGTATGTATGTAATACAATGCGAAACGTTTAGTCTCTTTTTCCACTAATAATTCAATAAATAAATTGTTTTTTATCTCGGTATAGTTGTTTGATTAATTTTAGTAACGGCTAGGAAATAGTTTACCCCTTTTAAAAAATTTTTTCGCATGTTGCATCAAAGAACCAATCTTTTTCAAATGTAAACGTTTGTGCCGAGTGTATAGATTGTGTAGTGCACTCAAGTGTACCCTTGACTTATCACCACGTGGCAATCTGACCAGACACGCTAATTAAATTACCGGATTTACAAATTAGAAGAATTTCCTATTCAACGTTTATTGTTAGAGAAAACTGAACACCACGGGTATGTAGAAGCTTGCAAAATGAGTTGTAACAGGATTTCAGATTCATGGTACACCGTTATACTCCATCAAAAAGTACACCATCGTTGATAATTTTTCTCTCACTTCGACAATGATGAATGGTCAGTTATTGCTGAAAATTTAAAAGCAATTTTGCACAGTTGAAAACCTACGATCGTTGAAAAATAAAGCCGATATTTTATGATCACCGGGTAATGAATGCTCAGGCTAAATCTCACTGTGATTGTATACGAATCGGTATAAAGAATATTTTCATCGCGAATAAACATATATATTATATTACCATATTATACAGAGAAAAACTAGGTTAATGTAATCTCTGTCAGTCGTCAAGATACGAAAATGAAATTTACTCGTATAAATATGACCTACTCCATTTATTCGGATCAAAGCTAATCATATTTTCCAAAGTCTCGGTAACGGACACATAAAATTGCTACGTAACGATATATACAATGCAATGCGATCAAAGATTCTTCCGTGGACCATTGCGAACAAGAAATTATTCATCATTCAACACTCCTTTCCGTATCTCCCGAAGAAAATAAACCGACGAGCCGAAAATTCCTCATAGTCCAGACGATGAAAGCTTTCACCACGAGGATAGCGTGCGTAACAGAGTCAGCCGACATCGCAAGGATCTTTTCGTTGAAGAAACTTGTCATTCAAGGTTTCAAGAGCCTCGATTGAAAGGAATCATCCGCAGAAGTTGAAATCCGTGTCTTTTATAAACCCACTTCAGTTTATTCGATCTTAATCGACTTTACTCTCGTATAATCGTTCGCGGTCTAGAAATTGGTCGGGATATTGTCCGTTACGTCACCGGCTCAGCCTTGGCTGATCATCACACCAAGCGAAGCTGTTATCAGTACTCGGTGCGAGGCCTCGGATTGAACATGAACGCTCGCGTAAACTAATAATTGAGGAATCGTGGCAGAGCCGATGACGCCGTCTCGGTAAGCCGGGGGTTCAAGGGTCGGCCGAGCCTGTGTAATCCAGTGACGACGGAATGTCGACGCGTTGGCCCAATAACCTCGAATTTCCAGCAGAGTCAACAGTGGGTCTATTTCCGTAGCCGAAGAACAGTGAGCCGTAACGAAGCTTTATACGAGCGCCGCACGGTTTCTTTGGGCATTTTCGCGTCCAGTCGACCGGCCGCCTCGATACAAATCCCCGCTATCAATGACCGGGCAGATCGTGGCCTCAGATACACCCTGGAGCCCTGAAACCCATGCATCGCGTTCCGATAGCCGGGCGGACGCGTTACAGCTCGTAAAAACGGAGATCCCTAGGTCACGTTTCCCAGACGACGAGGCGATGCGTCGCCGCGTCGTTCCAGTGCAGCGAGCTTCTTCAAAGGCGAACGAGAGCATCCCTTCGTCTCGCGCAACGGTACACGGGCCGAAACGCCACACGCCAAATTCGTCATCGAATGGGTATTTTTAACCATTGTCGCGACGTGGCAACGCCACTCTGACTACCAGTCACGATTTCACTCATATTTTCCTATTCCCTTGACGCTGGCATTCACAGGGACGAACTCGAGCCCCCGGCAGAAGCATCATCCCCCTCGTCAATGCCAATTTTTAAACGAGGCGGAGTGGAGCCCGAGACAAGCGAAAGGAATTCGAAAGCATTTCAACATGGCTTTTGATGCAACTTCTCGACACTGGGTGAGCATTTTTGAAAGTTGGTCTCGTCTTAAGACTTGTCTCAAGTATAGAGCGAGCCGTAATTTATCGATGTGTTATACAGACGCTCTATACCTGTTCAATAGCACGCTTCTCGCAATAGTTTGATGAAATTACTTGCGTATGCCCATGGGTTTGACCGGAAGACGTTACCCTTGTAGCTAAATAATTAATGTGCGATTCTTGCATTAATTAGATCTCAATTGGAAGACTTTGAAAAATTCTCAAAACGAGTTTGCAGCGGATTTTAGAACTGTTGCTACGGAAATGTTGATTGCCGAGTCAGTAATCAACTCATCAATATACATATGCCCGAAGATATTTGCAAGTATTTTGAATCCGATTTATGTTCATCGAATCGGAAAATTGCAGACCTTTTCCGGTTACTAATTTTTCAAGTACCTATTCAGGAAAGATCAAACGAATTATTGTTTTTAATAAGAACGTAATAACGACCGCTCATCGTGTGAAAATGTTTCTAAACTGGTCGTAAAAGTGAGTCTAAAACCGCGCTCGACGGAGGAGGCTGGGAACAAGTCCGTGGTGGAATTTGCAATCGAAAAATAAACTGGAATCTAGGGAGTGTAAACATTGGGTGAACTATAAATTCAAGGCCCCTTCGTCAAGTTGAACTACTTACTCCAAAAATATCAAGTGTGAGAATTGGACAGTGTATTTAATGAATTAAAGTAAACAATTTTTCAAAACGTACCTCAGCCGTGTCAAAGTTGCGTATAGCTTTGACCTTCGGGCACTTAGATTTATCCTCCCGTCTCTTGTAGACGCCATCGGTCTCACTGATAAAGTAAACGGTAAGTAATAACAACAGGAAAATACGGACGCGGTAAATGCCGAAAGGCTCGAAGGCGGAGGTCATTTTTGTCCGTCCACTAACGTCGACGCGCTACGTTCTACTATCGGAACCACGAGGTCTGTCTGTCTGCACGATTTTAGGGGGGAGTTCGGATGGGGGCAACGGTAAGGGCGCGGATGAGGGAGGGAGGGAGGAAGGGCCTGAAACGGGAATCGAAGCACTAATCACAAAGCTCCTACTTTCCGCTCTGCCTTACTACTTTTCCCAATTATCCCAACGGTTTGATCAATATAAGTTTTCCCCGCGCGCAATCTTTCTCTTTCTCTCTCTACACTGATCCCGCTGCCTCGCAGCGGAAACGATCGTGTCCCGTTCGACTGATTAATCCGTATCTCTATGTCAGTTCCGTTCAAAGTACGACTGTAAAAAATAGAGCTGCACACTTTCGTGTTCCGGTAGCCTTGGACCTTGCACCAAGAATCAAATTATTGTAATGTTGTAATGTCGCATGACGAGCTTAAGGAAGACTCGCATGTAGCGCTTTGAATGAATTTAGTATTCGTAAAGTTTTTCTCGGGAGGCTACATTCACGTGTTTATGCCTCTGTCCTTATCGCCCGGTCTCTGGGAAAATGGCCCCAGAACTACTGCATCGGTTATACGCGCGTATACACCGTTCGTTTTATTTCGTGCGAAGGAAAGTACATTGAGTCACGAGTAGTGTCAGCTGTCTGCCAAGTTAGAGAACCCAACTACCTAACGACACTTGCCTTTTGTCTCCGCTGATGGGAACCGCAACCTCTGAGGTATACTTTGTACGCCGAGCGAATACAAATTCGATTTGGCCAGACTCGACGTGTTCGACGAGCATTCGGAAGGTATAAGGTACACACTATAACCTTCGATTTTATTCCACGATATAAACTGAGACTCTATAACTAGCCGCTGAACAGTCTGTGGTTTTATTATCGGCATGGGAATAGTTAATCAGTGTATGTTGTTTTTTTTTTTTTTTTCTGAACCTTTTAATTATGAAATGACGGCATCCGGTTAAAGCCGATTTATGATTCCACCGTGCGCCCGCAGAAATTCATTTAAATTTCTTTCCAATTGTCACGTTCTTAAATGGATCATAAATTCATGAATTTCTATTCTCTGACATTAGTCGTGTGTTCCATGAATTAGTGCCGATTGCCCAGGCTTGCTAGCTGTTATGTCAAACTCAGATTTTAATTTCGGGTATAGTTTGCGTATGTGCAGACTGCTAACATCTGAATTAGTTTGATGCGAAATTTGCTGGTGAAATAACTTATAAACGATAACGAAATTGACGTTTAGTTTGCAATTTATTCGATTCACGACGTGTAAGACGTGATCTTCAGTGACGAGTGATTTTATCGTAAGCAAGGATTATTTCGGGGGTCGCTGTTGGAATTCTCAGATTTTATCCCCGATGTAACTTCGTTACGACCCGAAGCGATCGTATTTTTAGATATGGTTGCAATGCATTGACAGGAGTTCGAGCCTGGTGTGAAAAACAACAGGTTCATTCTTTTTACAGATCCGAATGGTGTCGATTAATGCCACCTCTGTTTTTAGGGGCGAGCCGTAGTTTCGAAGGACATTTCGGGAACGCATTTTCGCAATGATTGGATCACTCGATCGTTGAACGGCAAAGGAAAGCTACAAAGTTTTGCGCAAATACGAGTAAACCAGTCTTATTATATGCGTCGACTGCTCAATAATGTACCGCTTCGTTCCTCGTCGATGACTAATCACTCCTAGTGTCAGTAACACGCTGTTTCCTGTCACTGCTGTGGTTTCGTCGAGAACCTGAAAACCTATAAACTTCAATGCAGCCCTTTGAAAGAAGTCGGATGAAAAATTGTGGTAAAAGTTTTTAAGCAACTCGTAAACGGGAGCGCGGCATCGTCGTATCAAAACAAATCAAGCGACCGGCTCCGTGAACTGACTCATTACAGCTTTATGACATAACCGGCGTAATTGTAAAGCGCTTGCACATGTTTCGAGCGAAACAATATTAACCGAGCACGCAGCAGAGGGCCGGTCATTGAGGAACGTGAAGCACGTATTTCGTCACTCCTTGTCGAACACCACGAATAGCAATAAGAATTTCGGACGTCAAAGCGTGTAAGTATGGCTTGCTGGATGGACAAAAGATAATTCCATTCGGACAATTGCAGTCCTGAGTATTCGTACACGGTCGTTTTATAATTCTGTCCGTACAGCCTTGACGTGGCATGACTCTCAACATATCGAACAGACCAGAAAATGTACTAAATGCCAATGCCGAGCTTGTAGAAGCGCTCCAGTGTCTCAGACGAAGAGCGCTTGACGAAGTATGCAATAAAAAGATTTCTGTAAGTATACAGTCGAATAAGCGAAAGTATTTACTACACTTATACTGCCATCATTTCGTCCCGTTCTCTGAGTTTCGTTTCCGTTAAACTTCTCTGCAATAATTTCTTGGTAAATAATTAACGGAGTGGAAAAATTTTTCCATGTTATTCACCGGGCTTTCCAGTAACATAACTTCTATCAATTTGGTCGAGAGCTATCGCATGCAGTTATCTCACGTCCTCTTCCTTTGACGGTTGTAAATATGATAACGCCGAAGCCACAACGCATCAACACTTGTATAATTACAAAGTGAGGAGTGCGTGTCCCGCTACCACAATCGGGATGCTTGTTCATGTTCATCGTATGATTACCCAGCGTCATGCTGTGGGGATTCATGAATGTTCGATTTTTTGACGCCGTGTGATTAATCTCAAAAAGACGTGAACGACGATGCGTCGCTTGAATTAGTTTTACAACCCTTTTACCCATTTCAAACTTCCAGCACGTGACGTAGACCTGAATAGTAGTCTGTTTAATTTAAGAAGCTTTGTGGAAACCGACTGTGGATCGTAATCAGCGATTTGTGAATGAATAATACCAGTGTTTGATGTTTGAGATTTTATTCGTACATCATTCTTTTTTTACATACATTCTTGTCTTTATTTTTAGTTTATATTAAGTTTTATAAACAATGATGATGACGGTGTGATGAAGGTGAATAGTTGCAGTTCCCTCTTTGTCAGTGTCCTCTTACCCTCCGAGCGATGCGTTGGCTTTCAACTGTTGTAGATAGAGACAGCATACCTACCGACAAAAGCTCAACCAGTTTCAGATGAGAAAACCGGAGTGCTGCGTTTATCCGTGGAGATGTTGCACAAACGCATTGATAAAGAAGAGCACGCCGAGTCCCTCTAAAGTTACTGGCGATTATTTCATTGGGATGCACTCGGTGTATTTAGACCTCTTTCTAACAGTATTAGGGAGGAGATGATCAGAATACATTCGGTGTAGACGCGTTATCACGTCTAAAGTCGTGGCGCCGAGATTAATGGAATGGCACTAATGACGCTACTAGCATCCGCTTTTTTCTCGGAAATGCTTCACTATTACTCTCCTAATCGTCCGTACAGTCTTTCAATTGTCAAACATCGCATCGATATGCTCCAGGAATTTTTCCATTCGCTGTACATGTGTCTATCTATACGTGTGTGAATATTCAATTGCGTATTACATCGCAGTCAGAGAGTGGTAGTGATTATCATGCTCGTGAGCCGTCTACCTTGTCAGCTTCGAGTCCTCATACCGTGCAGTTGGATTCTATAATTAGAAAGCGAAACAGGAATTGGGAAAAATTAATTAGGAATAGACAGCTCAGTGATCCATCTGAGTCGCAGACGCGGAACGAATCGTGATTACTGATCTATAGGCACCGATCAGTGGTAATTTTTTCACACTCTTCATTCGGGTCGAATGAATTACAATAGACGGCAGTTGGCTGCAAACGGTAATAATTAATCATTTTTCAACACTCCCGGGTCTTGTGCATCATTCCAGGAGCCACCGATGAAGCGAATAACTGATCTGAGGCTTTCACTTGGGCGTAATTCTTATCGTTAATTTGAATGCAAAGACATTTGCTCATCGCGTTATATCGAGGAACGTGGATCAGCGAAGTGTTCAAAGAGTACGGGGTGCTCGTTATAATTAAAATGTCGAAATCAATTTCCGACTGCCCGTGATCGATCGACGCTGCAGCTGCTGCTGCTGCTGTTGCTGCTGCTACCGTTGATCGGTGTACTCTCGCTGTTACGAAAGTCAAATTCGGTGCAATGATTTTCAAGATGTACCTGATACTGTTAGAATTAAACATCAGTTGAGCTCAAACGTATTGAATATTCGAGATGTAATCATGTAGCAGCTGGCATCACAAACATAGACGTACATGTACGTGTACATTTGCCAGTTATGCCGCATGCAGGCTGCAGGGTGTTACACGCTATTTCAAACGGAGCCACATGATCCTTGCGCAGCAGCCCTTCCAATTATTTCTATTTCCGTACTTCTAAAGAAATATAGCGGTGCAAGCTTCCTCCGGAGTATAGACACGATTCGTTGAAACCATACCGAGGATGAACGAAACCTTGAGCTTCAAACCAAGTTGAGAATAGAAAAAAGAAATGGCTGCTTTTCAGAATCTTAATAAATTCTTTTTCAAGTAATGACAAAAACTTGAGAACCCTCGTAGTAAATGTAACATGAACTCGGCGGGGCAGGGGAAAGCTTCCGGCGGCATATGGTTTCACCTGAAGAATGCAGAATTTTAATGAAAAGTATAAAATTTTGATAACACGACCGAGTTAGCGAGTACGAGTAGGCGGTATCGTAATTCTACATTTAGTAGTAAATAAAAAAAAAAGAAAAACAAAGAAAACTCACATATTACAAAGAGGAAAACAGGAAAATGGTAAGCGAAGGTGAATAAATTGAAAAATAAAAGGAAAACAGAAGAAAACGAACCGGTTAAAGATCGCGGAACCGCAGAGGCGTGATTACGGAAGGGAGGAACACCCCCCGATTAACGACCACCGGAAATACTCCAGCAGCTCGAGTGAGTACTTAGTTCGTATACTGGTTTTAAAGTGCGACGTCAATTCTGTACGAAACGATCGGGCTCGTCCGGTTCGGTATCGCGAACGCTCGCCGCCGCCGGGTCCTTTGCCGGTGACTCGCGAGCCTCGCGAGTCACTCTTTACCTGTTGCATTGCGCACCGCCAGAGACGCGGAGCGGAGCGGAGCGCATACCGGCACCGTCGGGCGCCACGGCGTGTCTCTCAACCTCCGGGTAGCCGGCTAGCCGTAATCCGACTGCGGCGGCGCGGGAGCGTTTGAGTTGCGCAGCGCGGACTGGCGCCTTAAGCGAACGAAGCGTGCGCTGGATATTAGATGGCACGCACAGCCTTGCGAGAGGCATTCGCCTGCCGCGTTGCGAGCGAGAGGGACGGTTCGCGATTGCGTCGCAAGAGTCGCGTCAGCCGAATCGTCCGACCGATGTTTCGAGTACCTGCTTCGTACTTACGCACCTTCTCGTCCGCATAATCCACCTGCCGTTGTCGCCGTTGCCGCTGTTCGATAATCCTGAGTTGTCGGTGTGAGGTGTGCCTTGTGCCGTTGGTTCAAGCGCGGTCCGCCCGGGCACGTGCTTCTTCTCCTCGGAATTACCGATCGGCAATTTCGAACGATTATAAATCGAAGATTCGCCCTTTGTCGCGGAGACGGCGAGACCTTATCGTCGCACATGTTACAGACGCTGGCAGCGATCGAGCGACGTACGTAAATACCGTTTCACAACAGTGCCTCGTGTTGTGTTGTATCATCCTCGACGAGTGACATTTCCGTCCCACCCACCTAGATCGCGTATACGTTTCGTCGTCGGATGAACGCACCTTGGCTCCGCAACCGCGCAAGCTCATTCAGCATCCAAACGCGAATGGACCAAGTTCGAGAAGCGGCGTGACGCTGGCTTTGACACCGCGCCGGCTTTTACCAGTCCGTAAATTTTTACTTATTGAAGCTTGAAAGCTACTTATTGACGTCGCTGTTCCCGTCGTATCCTCCAATCGCCTGGTTTTAATACAAACTTATAATTTCCGGTGTGCCGTCAAACGAAAAGAGTGTGTGGGAAATCAGTGAAAAGTGAAGAAAGTGAAGTGAATCAGTGAGGAGCAAAGAACAACTGAACGACGGAAATTTTTTCGCGCGTTTAACTCGAGACTTGTTTGAACACGGATTTCGCGTTGATCCGGCCGAAAGACACAGCGGTCGCGTAAGTGATTGTCAATTACGCAATTGGCTCGGTTATTGTGTTATTAAGTATGCGTTTGGTAAACAAGGCGTTTAACTGCCATGTAAGCACGTCGCGCTCGTCGGGGTGCTCGAGACGCGTTATTTCTACTTGGCGTGACTTTCGCGTTATGCTGACGCCAGACATCATCAAATGCTAAGTCGTGTATTATAAATAAATATATATATATATATGTATAATGTACCGAGAACCAGGAACTTGTAATTTGCTGGCGACACTGCACCGCGTTCGAAATAATTACCTCTATTCGTGACTCAAGGTAGGTAGGTTGGTTGGTTGGTTGGTTGGTTGGTAGGTTGGTGTATGAGAGTTCGCCTCGAGTTCTCCATACCTGCCCGAAGTCTATAAATTGCCGGCACGCTGCTGGAACGGCGCTTCCTTTATAAATAGGTCAGTGCCCTGGATCAGTGCGTATAGTACAACGAACAGGACGACAAAATAATGTGATCGATAAATATCGGTGAATCCTACGCGAGAGAAGATTTCCTTTTTAACGCTACCCTCCTACCAACGATAATTAATCACCGCTCCACACTCGACGCTGATTAAGAACTACAGATAGAATGCGCCCACGTGACTCAAACGATACTTGACCACAACCCCATCTCTCCTGGTCGATGACAAACGTCAACAGGATCAGGGTGGTCGTCCTCGGCGGCCCCAGAGTCGGCAAATCTGGTAAGTAACGCTCGTTGAACTTTTCGCTTCTCGTACTCTGAAAAACGAACGATCGCAATTCACTTGGACCTCGATCTCATTGATTTTGTATGTATGTTTGATAATTGGGCAAATACTTTGTTCTAAAGAAAAAAGAATAATTATAAGATGTGACGGTAACAGCGATCTCAAATACCAGTATCATATTTTGAACCTGAGCAGTACAGATAACTACTACTAATAAGTAGCATAAAGGGATAATATCGGCAGAATCAGTAAGGAGAGACTATCATTTACGAACCGGTTCAATTCTTAAGACAGCTGCCTGTAACTTTTGTGACACCGATTTTAGCGAACTAGAAATCAAATAACAAGTATTGAGTAATAAGAGAAAACGGACGTTGAAAGAAAGCAAGCTTTCCTCCAGTTTCCTATTTTTAACCTAACAGGTTGTGGGAAAACAGTTTACTTATTCCATATTTGTGTAACTCAGTCCTTATGGTAAGATATTACTTGGTAATTGAATCAGAAAAATTGTGGGACTGAGAACTCGATTCAAAGTGTGACTGTTAAATTTTATTGAGGTTGTAGATATACCCACGCCTCGAAGTCAGGACAAGTGTTAATTGTATGTGAAACGAAGTGCTGGTTCAATAGCTCGGGCTAAGGGGCTGCAAGAATGTCGAAATTCTGGTATATAGCTATTATAGCATGTCCCGGAAACATTGGTAAAAACTGATACGGACGAATGTCTGCTGCATCTAGCCTAAAATTTTACCGTAGTGCATCATATACTGGATTTTACTACGTTTTATTGTTGCTGCATAACCATAAAACCTCTCAGGAATAACAATCGAATCGCGAGTCCCGTATACTGATTTATTATACATATAACATACATTATAAACTCAGAACTGTGGATAATATACTTATTAGCAGTTCTAAAATCTGATGAACTATCAACGGTGAAGGTGCAACTTGAATATAAATTATCACGTTTAACATTCAAATTCAATTATGGTCTGTGATTTTTCTCTCTTGCCTCTTTCATAATCAATATTCGACGTCCCATATTGATGGTTTCTTCATATTCAATTTTCCACGTGATTACACGATGTATATTTATATTCAAAGATAAATCCTGCATCGTACAGATTCGTTTATTCTTTTTTTCTTTCGACTCTTCAGTAAACGAATGAAATTTGTTCTTCTTTGACGATCACGTCGGTACCTACTTTCTCGTTCATTACACTCCCACTCATTTAGAGATTAGTGCGGCACTAATTTTTCGGTCGAAAGTGAAGAAAGAGGTTCTAGATGTTTAGAACTCATTTCAGTTCGTTCGTCATCGTAGTTGTGCGTGGAGCAATAAAGAAATTTCAACACACGAATTACCGCGTCGTGATCATTAGCTGGACATGAGACATCACCGCGCACGTTCTCCAATGAAATTTAGCAAGCGTTTAAAGCTCCTCACCTCTGTAAGCTCCGTAAACGTAATCCCCGCTTTAGCGCTCCCATACGTATCGTATAACCGATCCCTGAGCGTCTCGTATAAGACCCCCCCACAGGGGTTGGTGAGTCCCTAAAAGTGGCGTGAATCTGACGTGAAATTAGGATCTCCGGATGAGCGATCGAATGTCGCCTTGTGCACAGTCGTCGGCTGGCCGAGCGCAGGATACGCAGTCTGAGCCCAATAGTCCGTAAAGGGTGCTCCCGACGGCAGGTAGGGAGATGCAGACATCCGATATCCATTTGGAGTACGGAGTATTATGGTACCTACTGCCTCCTGTCCGCATTAAGCCAAAGTTTTAAGCCCAAAATTCCACACATTTTTCTTATTTCAATGGTTATCGACGCCCCGCGTTCCCTGCACTCAGCGGACCGATCGTTTTTGTGACTCCGTTCAACCACGGGGTCAAATTGGTCTTACATTAGTTGGTGAGTCTCGAGAGCCGAGCATTCCGAACCTGCAACCGCTGCCGAACACCTTTATCACCTTTCGCTGCATGTCCTCGTTAAATACCTTTCCAGGCTTTCGTTGCTGCTGACCCTGGCCCTGACTTTACCGCTCTGTCTATATTTAGAGAACGGTGTTTTATAGCTAGTTTCGATTTCACCGTACGTTGACTTACCTCCGGAGCCTCGGGACCGCGTTGTTCGCCATATTCTTTGCCGATTGACAAACTTTTCTTATCGTATCGATTGCCGTTTGGCAATCTAGAAGAGTTGACGCAAAATCAATTCCAAGAAGAGAATCGATACCTACCTCATAAAAGTCAGTAATTCCCGCAGGCGATGATGCTTTCGACAAAAGGAACTCGTTGACAGTTATTTCCTATAATCACGTGTTTACTTCATGCGAACTTAACGCATTCGATATTATACATCCTAGTACCTCGACCATAAAACCTGACTTCCTCTTCAACACAGACAGACTCGGATGCAGTTTAAATCTACATTACAGTTCGTGGTCCCGATGGACCGACGATTGGTCTTAACCCAAGAACCCAGTGCCCTGTATTCGATTATACTAGTCGATACTCTGGTAGAGATTGTCAATACGCTAATTAGCGGTATAATTAAGCTGCGCCGGTAAGTTTTTTTCACGTCGCGGCTTCAGTGCTGCTGCAGCAAGTGCAGAACCGCAAGCGTGTTCTATAGGCGATCTCATTTCGAACCGCTGCGACCACGCTATCATTCGTTCGTTCCGCTGCTCTTTAGATCGGATCGACTACAAGTGTACGTAGTAGGTAGGCGGTTTCTACGGGGATTTCTTGCAACCATCCTAAGCCTTTCAGCTTCACAACTACTTATTTACTCCCTTGCTTTATACGATCGTTCGTCTCGTCTCGCCTCGCTTGAGTATTTGGCAAACATTATATTCACCGCGGCGGCTATATTTGCAGCGTTATTTGCAGTCGGGTGTGATAAGATAAGCGAAGATGAACCAGGTCAGAATTTCTCTTTCGGCTAAAGTTAGTTTACTTTGTTTTAATAAACATTGATTACACTGAAGCTGTACTGTGCGATTTTAGTTTCCAAAAATTTCTCGTTCATTGTCACTAATTCTGCAGATTTTATACTGATGAAAACAAATCATTGCGGTAAATTATACTTGCAATCTACAGAAATGATATGGTTTATTTTCATGATTATTCAATTCCTTGCGATGGAGACTATAAATGGTTAATGCACGGTTTAATTCACATAGCATTCCTTTATGTATTTCCAGTCACCGTTCCAATTGTAATAAATCGTTCCTACAACTCGGATGAGTAGCTCAATGAGAATAATATTTTTCTACACAATTCAATATTTATTGAACTTTTATTATCGATAATACATTTTCATTGAAAATATATTTATACAGCTGCTGTCAAGTCCTGCTAATTGGCCAGATGAAGCCGAACATGTGTCGTACATAATATTATATGTATACGCTATAAGCTTATTTTCGTGACATCAGCAGAAAATTTTTTCATCTTGTTTTCAACTCGGTCTTAGTTAAATGCGCAGTAAACAAAGCCGACATTTTTTCTGGAGTTGCAGAGTTCATCAGCGTATCTTGATTAGATAAGACTCACGGTATCCGGAAATAATAACTTGAGGAGTCGAATTAAGATGCCGTGCATCCGCTGATCATACGATCCTGGCATCTCGGGATTAGCAAAACGAGTAGAATATCTTGAGAGGTTAATGATGAATGTCGTGAAGAATGTTTGAAAATTGGCTCGTTCAAGAAAAAAATCTTTCCCCGAAAGTTTGCTCGAGTTTTAGAAAGCTTTGAAACGAAACAGAAGGAGTTAAATTTTGTGATCTGCATTTTTAAAAAAAGGTACTAGACACAAAATTTCGTGACTTGAAAAAGAAACTCAGTTCCATCCTAACAATATCACTTTCTTAATTATAATTATATACCGAGACATTTTCCCTACGGAGAAGATCAATAAACGCGAGCGGTCAAGAACTCGGGATGCTGCAAGGTAGAGATAACCAGTTATCGGTAAACGAGCAAACAAACCGCGTGTAGCTGCGAGAACTAGCGAGCCGTATAATTATCCAAGCTGGTACACACACTCCCTGATTTGAATATGGAAGTCTCGTCAAATATATTTCGACCCTCGCTGCTTGCCCGTACAGCTTTGCGGATAGTGATACAGGTATCTATATCCATGCCATTGCATAAAGCTGCAAGGTGCAACGCGCACCGATTTGACCTTTGCCCTCGCGAGGTGCCCGTAGTCACGATCGTACGTCACGTGGCATTTTCCAGTTTGCCTCACAAAATGAACCGAATGAATTTTTATAAACGAAGTAATACGACCGACGACGGAACAAGGCAGAGATCACAACTTTTCACAAGTTTCAAGTTGGGCGTAAAATAAATAATCAAAACATTTACTTGGCACAAGATTTATAGCTCCGCACAAGCTCCCGTTTTACTTGGCACAGGATTACATTTAATCGGAATGCTCGATTCAAGAATCATTGGAGTTCAATTGTGTGTATCCAAACGGGATACGTCCCGATAAAGTTTTAGATCGCACATATATCTTGGCGGTGTTCGAACGGGATTCTCCGAAAACCTAATTATCCTCCCGAAGTAAGCGTATCGCGTGAATTTCAGTGTCCTGCCTCGTTTATTTACATAGTCGCAAGCGGAATCAATTGTAAAACTGGCATCGTATAATGTACACAATTTCTTGTTCGATCAGTTTTTCTACTGTGAGTATAACAGAGCGTATTTAGTATCAACCGCGGACGGGTATTGATAACACAGATTTCAAGAAGCGTGGAATCGTTCGGCTTTCAGACGACCGCAGTTATTACTTGTACAGATGTATTTTTCGCTCTACCTGCAGCAACGCCGCAAGTATTTATGCTGCCATTATCGGAGTTTATGCGTATAATATATCCCGAACCACACCTTGGGCGAAATATTCCTGCAACACACACCAAACCTCGTCTCGACTTGACCTAACGAAATTTTAACTTCGCACCTCCGTATTCGCTAACCGCAGACACTTGGCTACGTAACCACTTTTGTGCCGGCATTCCTCGCTTCAAAGGGTAAATATCTCTTCACGGAAGACCGAAAAAGTAATTTCACGAACTTTGAGTCAGTTTCAACGCCCGCCGTGGAGTTAAATTTTGAATTAAAAATACTCGAAATTCACGAGTTCGATGTTAATAGTCTACTTATAATTGCGGCTAATCTGCCATGTAATAAGATTACAAAATTTAATATTGAATTTTTTCAATTCTTATAGATTATAGTAGAATTAGAACGCGTTCAAGCACGACGACCGTACAACGCGTCACGCCAAAGTTGTTACGTTATTCTACCAAAGCACACGTAATTAATCTGCAGTGCAATGCGTTATCGCATTTTTCTTATTATCTTTTATTTTTTTCAACACCATTCTCCGTACAAGGCGAACGTGCATTTTACGCGAGATGTATTTCCTACGCAATCTGCTTTATATTTGCGCTTGGAGCATTAGCTTGCGATTACAATCGGTATCAATGCGATGGTTACTTTGAAGCGTAGGGCATCTAACGTGAACCTAGGTAGGTATACAACTTTTTTTTTCCTGTCTAGTAATCATACCCATCGTGGCAACATCTAAATACTCCCCGCGAGTTTTTCTCATGATCTATGATGCCGCTGTGTGTAGGTAGGCATTAAAATATTATCCGTAGCAATGCAATGTCACGGTTAAATCGTGAACCGATCACCGCAAATCATCCGCTCTTTTGGAGGTGTTACATTGCCGGACCGTATGTAGTGTACAGCGTGTAATTACCTTCCGATAAGGGTTCATGATCGGTACGTGTGTGCAATTTTCTGCCTTCAAAGAATGAGGAAAATTGCAGGGCTCCGACTTAAAGTATCGTCGCACAACCCGCGGGGAACTCTCTCGTTCGGTAAGAGGGAAAGAGGTTCAGGAACAAAAGGAGGAAGTTACGCAAAAAGTTACTCGCTTCCTTTGTCATATAGTTGCAGAGTTTCAAGTCCGACACGCATCACCGAATCCGCGCAACTAACGACGTCAAATAATCTTCTTCTCTCTGACTAAATTGAGATCATCGTACCTGCGTATGAATTTTGACAGCCGGCATGAAGAAATTTTGTACCTCCATGTATGAGTTAGAAAGCGTATCTGTGTACTGACAGAAGCGTTGGCAATACGTATTGGAGGAACGTTACTCATTTGCGCATCGTTAATGCCTCATCTTGGCGTAAGATTGGCAGATAATGAACTCTTTCTGCAGCGTCGTAAACTTTCCGTGAACCGGTAAATTGAGATAGAGGAGAGATACAACTTTCCACTCACCCGCGACGCCCCCTGCGAGTTCGCCAATCTCGGTATATTCTCTACGTTCGCACGAGTTGGCTTGGCTGGCTTCAGAGCGGCGGTGCAACGCGAACAAGAACTTCTCTCCAGCGTTAAACGATTTACAGATGCTAACCGACCGCCGATACTCATTCTAACGATAGGTTGCCACTCGCATAAAACCGTATAAGGCGTGTGCTCGGTGAAAAAATGTCGGAAAGAAAATCGAAAATGATAAAAACAACAACGTGAATTTGCATGTAAATCCCCAACGTTCACCTGCAAATACGAAACTGCATATTCAGACGAAAAGAAAGTGTCAATTCTCGTCGATATACCGATGAGAAGGAAAATACCTTACAGACTCTGCAAATGTACAACAATTAAACTTTCTACTAAATTGTAGTCACAATTGTTCGTGGTCAAATTTTTTATAGAAATTCAGTGATAAGTTTGCTTCGAAACTTTGAGGTCCAGATCAATTTCGTCCCCCAATACCGATGTCGAATTTTTAATGTTCACGCACGACTCAAGTGACTAAATAATCGTTGATCTCTGTTTCAGCGGTGGTTGTCCGATACCTGACGAGGCGATACATCGGCGAATACAGCTCGACGAGTGGTGAGTAAACGTTTTTTTTAATTACCCTCAGTAATTAACGGAATGAATGGAATCCCAAAGAAAAGAAATAGAAATCGAATAAAGTTGGAGTAAAGTTAAAGTAAAGGGAAATAACCTGGCGTCACACCGAATCCTCAGCTTCCAAGTTTTTTCTGCTTTAATAATTATAAATTTAATTATTTAAAAAAAATTTTTTATTCATTTCTCGTGGAAGATTCAGAAAAAGTGGACATTATATGTGGAGTCGATTCGAATCTTGGATACAGCCATATAATAACTCGTGGACTGAGCTAGTCGATCTAGTTTTTTCTCTCGGAGGCCGGACGGTGTTACTTTATTGGAATGCGCGCGATGTGCTAGCTGAAGTCAGTGGTGGCCAGCTATGGCGATGTGCAAGCGTAAAATTGCCGCTTTTTTTTGCGACATTTTAGACTGCCTTGATACTGATGCCTCTGTGTACAATGTTCGGTTGTATCCCAATGCTCTCGACTATTCGAAGAGTTCTTAGCGTGGGTGGGACGGAAACTCGAGATATTCTAGAGTTTACACTTAAATTAACGGGTACCGAGATCGACGAGTTCGTAATTGCTGGATTATCTCGACTCGAGATAATTCCCATGGAGGGTGAGATCGGTACTCCCGCAGCAGCCGTGCATTCGTGTCTCTCAAAGTGCTAATTGTTTATATATTCAACCACTTCTTACACACCCTATAATGAAACAATGGAGCAAATTGAAGCGCTCGTATATAGGCTCAAGGATGTGAAAATACATAGTACCAGCTATTTTTCTCCAACGTTCTAAGGCGATCAGCTGTGAAGAAATTGTAGAAGAAGCTTAGACAATGTTAAAATCATGCGCTTTGTCAAGTTCGCGATATACTTGAGACTGGTTGATGATTTTCATTCCGTTCGTTTCACCGTGGATAATAACGGTTTAAAACCGGTTCAATTCAAAGGTAATCGTTTTGAACCAATTCAAAGTGAAAAAAAAAGATTCGACGTTCTAGTTGCGAATTTATGTTGCAGCTGTTACAGTATCAATAGTCGATCATTTCGGATGACGAACCGTTGCTGCAGTGCCGAATCTATATGAGACGGAATTAATCAATCTTCACACTCTTCGCGCATCACAATTGTCACCTGCCGTTTCAAACACGGCGAGAGGTGTTAGAACGACATCGCTAACTAATATATAATATATCGATGAAAAATTTCTTTCAACCGTAAGCGTGTCAAAAAGTCAGTGGTTTTCGTTTTTTATTCTTATCTTTTTTTCACGACACAAATTTATTTTCCCGAAATTCTATTTTCGTCGAGCTACCTGTCCCATTAGCGGCACCTTTAATCTTATATCATAGAGTTTCGTCTTGTCTTCCTAAAAATGATTGTTGAGTCTAGCGCGTAGCTCTTGCGGTGGCAAAGTTGAATGAGTATAACGTGACCGTTGTTTCACTGGGAGCGGTGAAACAGACTCGCCGCAATGGCAACACCCCGGGTGATGCATGTAATATCCTTTATTGAAGATACTATACATCTGCTATAATTCACAAGGCACGCGTTGTAAGTTGCATGTTGAAACTTTAGTGCACAGCACGACCCTTCTGAGCCCGGCACCATAAACTATTTGCAAATGACAGTGTAGGAACCTGATTTATGACTAAACTTGCAGCTGCAGAAATATTGGTTCAGATTAAAAATGTATTTATAGTAACCATTTCTTTCGCCAGTCTTTTCCCGTCCAACCGGTTGGAAATATCGCGTTATTATACATACGTGTCGGTTCAAGGTCCTTCGAAATTTAAGGGTACCCATCAGCTGGTGGGCATGTTACATATAGCTCATTGGAGGGGGAGGCGTGCCGCATAACCCGCGTATAAATATCTCTCCAAAAAAACGCTCGCGGAACTTCGATCAGCTACGATGATAATTCGAGGTTAGCTTACGGCATCGTTCGACCCTTCGAATTACCGGACTCGTAATTAAGATTAGGGAACGCGGGGTCTGACCACTTGAGGATATAAAACAAACACCTACGTCTTCCGATTTCCTGCGTTGTACCAATTCTAAGAATAGTCCTCGTACGGCACTAAGTCCACTTCACTCCAGGCTTCCATATACAATTAACCAGTCTTCGTGTCTGGTTCAAGTTTCCTTACCATCGACATGTCGGCCCGTTCTTCCTCCATAAAAGCACTTGCACCATCGTTACTCCGCCTGCGGACGAATCCACGGTTCGAGGATTCGTATGTCAGGCTGGTAGGTGCGCGTTAGATTGTATTTTTCAACCTGGGATCCACGTTGCGGTTCGGATCTTTGACAACTTCTCGTTAATACCGATTACCACGAAGGCATCAGAACTTCCGTTCAGGTTCATCCGTGGCCTACTGACGGTCTTCGACCGGCCTGACGTTGCTCACCATTCAATCCCGATTGCGAGTGTGTACACGTACCGTCGATGCCCATTGTGTAACCCATGACGCGCAACGACTAATTCGATTCAATTAGCCTGACAGGTTACACGAACACGCGTCGGAACAAGCTGTACAACGATAAAATGGTGAGATTACCAGATTTCAGAGAGCCGCGTGGTCTGCGCGCGTTCGAAAGCTCCGGTTCAAGGCTTCCGAGCGATAATTTATTGACTATCGCACGGCGCAGGAGAGCATCGACTAGGCTTCGGGCAGTGCAACGGCAGCACCAGCAGCAGCAACAACTCTCGGCGGAAAGGCTTAGATCGGAGGAGCTGATAACGAAAAATAAGTAAATGAATAAATAAATAAATAAGAGGCGTGCTGCGGCGTTTGCAGGCACGGCGGAAAGAAATGAAGTGGAAGGAACAGCCCGCAGAATGCAGATCTCTCTCATAACTCACCCGAGCATTTGGTGCCTCCGCGGGGACCTTACGATCGTAATGTTCACCTCCCGCAGACGCCAAGTCGATCCGCAGCTCGGTGAACGAGCGAGGATCCTGATCCTGGGGAAGAAATTTTTCGTATCGGGGAGCCGGCCGAGTAATTGGTCAATCCGTAATTGCAATTGTCCAAGAACTGGTTGCGCCTCTGGGTCAGTGGGTGACTTGCCACGGGACGCCAGTGTTCGACCGGGTTTAATTCTTCGCTTCCACATCAACGCCGACGAAGTTCCACTTCGCGTTTCTATCCGTAACCGACGCTGAGCGTTGCCTCGATGCTGAAACATCCAGCCGCGTAGCGTGCGCGTGATTATTTCACCTTCGGTGTGTAGATGCGGACGCCTTCGGAGTGTTTTGAGAAAAATCGGAATGCCTATGGGAGCGTCGAGGGTGAGGAAGAAGCCCCGGTGTCAACGCCCCGTGGTTTCGTGCAGCGATCAGCTCGCCGAGGCGTAGGCCGGGGATTTTCTTGACCTAGCAATTACAGCTCTCGGACCGCCATACAGTGCGGAGTGCTCCAGGGGGCTGGAATCATTCGAGTGTGGAGAAACTGCTTATCGATTGACCGGACTCTCGGTTGAGTATTTGCCGGAGGATTGCAACGCGATCGAAAAAGTTTAATCTCCTTGTTGGAGAATCGATCGTTATAGCAGCTTCGCTAATCCTTTGCCGATATACGATTCTCCAATACGTATCGTATTGCTACGGTGCGAGGAGGGATCAACGTTGCGTTTTTCGTTTCGCGAGCAGCTTCTATAAGCTTCGACTCCGCGCTGCGCAGGAGAAACGAGACCGAACCTTTTCATCTTCGGCTTTGGAAGTGAGGCAGCTGCCCAGACGGTGTAACAGAACCACGTTACCGCGTGTACCAGCCTCCCGAGATCTACTATTATTTCGATCTCGATTAACAATGCAAATTTCTCCCATCTCCGCTTATTGCGTGGAATAATTCTAGGTAATGATTTAGAAAGCGAAGTTTGCATTGTGATCTGGACGCTGGGAACGCGCCGTCCACGACTGATCGACAAGAACCAGCCAATTATTGGACTTTACTTTCCGTTGTCTCTATTCGAGCAAACACGCTTATCCGACATCCGGATGTATTTGCATCTATTTGCGTACGCCAGCTTGGCACCGCACTTTTGCAATTTTCCTGTACTTTCCTGCACACCGTACAATTGAAATTACGCACGAGCGGTCTGCAGGGCGCATCGTATAACCGGCTCTTTTTTTTCCGTACCATACTTTATAGTTCAATCACGCTTGAGGAACTTTAGTTATGCCCTTTGCTCGATCGACTAGGTAAAACGTGGCTCGGCTCTGACGCATCGATACCTCGCGCATGTCCAACCGTGTATAGTATACGACTTTACAAGGTTCAAGATCACGTCGCGTTTCAATCCCCTGCACATACGTATACCTGCAGCAGCTAGTGTACTTGGAGAAGGCATCCTCTCTCCGATCCGTTCTCCGTGCATTGGGTGAATAAATTGCATCTGAATTTTTGTTTTTCAACAAGTTTGACGTAATATGCCAAGTGAGAAACTGCCTTGTTAGTCGGGAAAACATTTCGTTCGCATATGTATAATAAGATAGCGTTACATGATTAACAAACGCTTCAAACGGGTACTTAACCTCTCCTCGCGCTTACACCCACGTAATTTCTCGTTATCGTCGTCGCGGCAAACAAGAAATATCTACATATTAGTTCTAGGATGAAAAATGAACAAGACAAACCACACTTTCTCCGCAATTTACACATTTCCTTCGGTCTGTATTGTGCTTGCATGTGTACACTATTATAATACGATGTAAACACGACTGTTTTCTTCTCTCTTCTTCTTCCTCGAATTTTATATTTAATTATCTTACGATTCTCTTTATTTATTGTTTCTTTCCCCTGAACCTCAAACAGAATCCCGCCCACCTAAACGTTATGACTATTGTTTCGAAAGCAAATCTTGTACCGGTCTTCGTTTTTCGACGCGTCCCACGTGGGTGATCCTTATCAAGAAAACGATTAAATCGGTGGTCTTCACTGCTGGCCGCATATTCCTTGCAGCCTCCCGGTGAGAGATCCCGAGTTCTTAGGATGCTTGTTACCGGTTATTTAGGCTGCACCATTGTGCCTTTCCGTTTGACTTTCCACCGTTACAGTGGAGTCATTAATTGGGTCGAACTAAAGAGCATTGTGCGACGATTGATGGCAATTCGGCTACACCGGGTTGCCTCATATCTTCGAGTATCGAGATCGATCCGAATAACGACAGTGGTGCGCGTCATATTTGCCAGAAATTCATCGCTTTCTAACCGTGTCAAGAGATTGAAATTTTGCCAACGATATATTTTACTGCGAATCAACCTGTCGTCCGTTTAAAATCTCACGCTTGTGTTCCACCATTGTCTGGTAATAAAACTTTCACGAAGGTAACGACCGTGGATATACACCTAGGTAGGTACATAAGTGCAGCGGCACACATGCATCCCAGCACGGCTGGTGCAGCATGCACGTACTGCGGATATCGGATACTGGTCAGAGTAATATAATATAACTACTAGTCTTTATTTGCTTGTTTCTGTAAGTGCGATCTTAATCTAACGAGGGAAGATCTTGTTTCTTGTACCTTGTTAAGCATATCCGGATTACTTCCGTACATATTGTCCGCCCACACCGTTGTGCGAAGCCGCGTTATGCAGATGTCGAGTAAATCTTGTCACCCACGGATATCTCTTCTGCCCGTGCAATTTCACAGCGCGAAATTGCACAGTCAACGAGAGAGGAGTTTTCAAAATTATTTTTCCTCCTTCAATATTTAATGAAATATAGGCGAGAGATTCCGTTGAAGGGAAAAACTGCGAGGCGAAGAGACGCCAATGCTGTACGAAGGACCCGCGCCGCAATCTTTATTGCACCTTTTATTTTTCTTTCTCCCCGCGATTGCAATAACGGTGACAGTTGAATTAAAATATCATTGCAGACGGGCTTCGCGGTTTCGTATCTCCATACAATTCGCGGTATGGTGCCTGAACCAAGTTCAGTCCAGTAATTTCGTTATGACGCGATAACGGAATTCAACGCGCATCTCTTGCCTGCAATTGCTGCCTTCGCAGAAATCATGCTGACAGATGGCAACGCACTCCTGATTATTTTTGATTCGCTTTTTCCTTTCATGCTGTTTCATTTTCGTCTTTCTTCGAACGATGAACAGAATCCCAGTACGAAGGAAATGCTTGATAGTATGCGATTGAATGGATTGGCGTAAAAAGGAGCCGCGTTTTCTCCGGTAATTTACTTGCTCTGGAGTAAAAAGAGCTTTTTCACATTGGTTTTGAACACCACGTACGAAGTATTGGAAAAGGGCTGTCGAGCTCCTCGCTAATTTCTTGAAATCTCACAGCATTTAAGTTTTTTAAACTTGAGTAAAACGTTGTTCTATTTTCCTCCTTTAACGACCCTTCCATTGTCGATCCTCACAGTCCGACTTTACGGAGCGAAAGTTCAGTTACTCTGAGATCGGATCTAATGGCAGAGCTGTACTCGTACTGGCTGAGGTGATAGCGCAGCTGATTCAAACTGTCGCGCTCGGATGCCACGTTTACACATAACGTGTAATACAAACGTATTGCATGCACCTCGCTTCTACTTTACTTTTACGATGCGGCCGATGGATAATCTGTCCGTCTTCATACCCGGGCACGCATTAAGTCGTAAGGCCTTCGCCAGCTTAATCGACTTGCAACCATCTCTTTGCGATTCGTTTAGCCAGTTTACCCGCTTCTTAAAATACGTCATCACTGCCAATACTGAGTTTCTAGCTTTCTTTCCATCTGTGTTACCTTCTCGTCGTTTCATCGCTCGATCAAAACTTGCCGACATTAAAATAGCGACGTGTAGCAAAGCTTCGGAGACACGACGGAGAAATTCATTCCAACCTATATATACATATACATACGTAATTAACATTCAGTTATTTTCGGTAAATACTTTGTAAACGTCCGGTAAGTGGGGGAGAAAATTCTCATACAAGATGCGTTACGCTCCAATTAGGATAATTAAGGTTATATTTTCGTATGCGTAGGAATATCAACGCCACGTATTCCGGATGGTCGAAATGACCCCGGAGCGCGTGGCCGCGGTAGTAATTAACGTTTACCCGATGCTCAAGCCTCGATGCATAACGTAACGCGTAACGGAAAAAATGGTGTCACCTTGCGGCTATCATTGTGAACGCGAGCTGCAATGGGATGACCTAAATTTTCGTTAATAACCACGCGCGCCGCCCTGAGCTTGCACGCGGTGTAAGACGCGCGTGTATCGGAATCATCCGGATGGTTCAAAAACCGATAATATGTAGAAATATAAAGTACGTCTCTGGGACATTCAACTTGAGAGATAATTCACGCGGCACCATCAATAGCCACATTTCTCTTACATTCGTGCATATTTTGTTAATACACTGTTTTGTTCGGATAACTTGAGCAACTGACTGACAGTGCCGCTTCAACGAAATAGCTCAAATAGATAACCATAAGTCTTCTTCATACTGCGAGTAAAAAGTTATCGTCCATCGTTCCGTGCTCCTTGCGTATCCCTAAAGGAAATTACGTTTCATCCATTAAAACCCCTTCCATGTACCATAAAGTTCCTGATGTCGATGATGCTTTGCTTAGCGTTAAAAGATTTATAACTAAGAAAACGAAGGATCGGTTATAAGACTTGAGAGGGTAATCTATTATGGGCAGTGAATTATATTGTTTCTTATTTTATTTTAATGGTTATACCTGCGTGTACTCAGCGCGGAATCCTGCACTCTCGCTTATTATATATATTATGTTGCAGATTTCCTCTACCGCCACAGTGTCACTATTGATAACGTTGCCACTGAAGTCGAGATATTGGATACTTCCAGGTGCGAGGTAAGTTTCTGCTATTTATTTGAAAATTGAAACGTTTCCTGACGATCTCTCGTCACCTACTGTAGAGAATACTTGAAAAAAAAAAATAATATTCATCAATTTTCTAAAAGACAATACACACCGAAGTTCATGACAGAAGTTCTAGCGCATTATTTTTCAATAAGAGGAATAATTATTGCCTTGTTGAGTGCGATGAAAAAATTCCTTCTCACAAGGAAGCGAATGAACCATCAGCCGCAACCGATCAAATATATATTACATCTTATCTCAAATCACGCATACACATTGTTATGTTTGAGATAGCAAAAAGGTATCGGCATGTGAAGGTAAAAGCAAAAAGCGAACGAACATGTTGCGGAGCTGGATCTATAAGCGCGTGGTCCGGTGCAGCAACGCGTGTAATAACGTCCAGTCGACACACACGACTTGCAACATACTTATATACATATATGCATATCGTTGATAGCCGGTCGTAATGGGAAATAACGAGCGAGGAGGATTTATCGATGCAATTCTCGCTAACAATGAGTTAAGCACACCGATCAGTGGGGAACGCTGATTGACAATACTACGTTGCACCGAGCTTGGGGGCACGAGTCTTAATAAGATGCTTGCACACCACCGATGCGGAGTTCATCGTTTTGTGCTCTGATAAATTGCGCTTGTATCACTAACAGCTGTAAACCATTACCGCCGAACAAGGATTTGCTATCAAAATTTCAGTTACGAACCGAGTTAAGGAGGTTTGTTCGCCGAAAATCGATGCTTTTTATTAATGTCATTACAAGGTAGTCGTACATTGAGTATTCGTCAAATTATTGTATACTTAAGCTACAAAGATATTTTTAAAGGTACAAAAATAGAAAATACTTAAATTATAAATAATGAGCTTGTGTATTCTTGCGTCATTTCAAAGCGCTTCGAAATTATTAAGAATATAATAGATTCGTTTGATTTCACTCCGAGAATGCACATTTTATTCATAATACTTTTTTCCTCAAAGACCGTGGTTTTTTTTCAGAGTTTTTTTTCAGCAGGTACTACAGCATTGCCATTTGTAAATCATAATCAATATCGATGCAAATTTGTGAAATTGAATATTTAGCGGTTCCTGCATGATGAAAAAAATTGTTTCAGTAAATTTGTGTACAATAGTCTTACGAATAAAATTAGCCATCGTAGAGTGAAATCTAATGAATATAGAGTTTCAATAACTTTGAAGTGATTCGAAATTAAGCATCATTACCTAAGCCAATTTTCACAATTCCAATGATTTCTAATTCTGTGTTTTTGGATAAATCTTTGAAGCCTATGAATATGTAATGATTTGCCGATGATTCAATCTATGACTATCTCGTAATAATATCAATCCGAGGTATCGACTTTTGGTCAAACAACCTACGTGAAACATCGTAATGATACATTCTTATCTTATCAATTAACTTCTTTTTTAAAAGAATTCCAAGTGGATGTTCCAAACCCCATCGAACGTGAGGATAATTTCTTATTAAATTTTTTCTTTTTTTCAAACACATGCATTACTTTCCCTCACCCGCCGGAGGTAAAGGCGTCGCAGTTCTTCGTTTTCGAGATACACGCATGATGGTCGACGTACTCGTAAGCGTTGTCGTGGTTCAGTCAACACCTTTTTTTCAAGTTTCGGGCCTCGGCTCCGTAGGTTCTCAGTCCACCTTTTTACTATTTTCCCTTCAGACGTCCCGAGAATACGTGTAGAGGTGTGACGCGTTTTTCTACCGTGTATCTCGGATGCGCCGAGCCCCTCCGGAGCTCGTGGCGTAAAAAATTACATCGTTATACCACGCACGAATTTCTAAACTCATCCCGCAGCTCTTCACCATGGCCACTGTAGCCGTTAGAAAATATCTGTAACACTAGACTCCAGCATCCAGACGAGGAGGGGGACTGGAAAAAATAAAACGATTCGACACCATCGTCGAGGGAAGACTCTCGACCGAAAATGAGAGAGAATTAGTGAGGAGATTGAAGTTTGGGAAAAAATGTTCCTCCAGAATTCCTCTGTCGATGTTCTATGGTCCGGCCACTCAAGAAGCCAACTTTCCGAGCAAGGTGAAGAATAATATGTGTATAGTCGTTTGCGTGGTAAAGAATAGTTAGAATAGTTGCAGAGATAGCACAAGCGGCTGGCTTCAAAATTGCGGGCATTCTTCCCGCAATAGACCAATAGAGTAAACGGTATCGAACAATTCCTCGTACTGTGGGAAACGTCGGACAAAGTACAATTTACGAAGGGAAAAAGATTTCAATACAGCAAGAAATCCGAACTTCAAGAGTAATTTGAACATAAGGTCTCCACAAACCTGGAGACGTTTGTTCAATCACAGTTGTTCACACGGTTAGACAACAGGAGTACTTTTAAAAGATACGAGAGTCTCCGAGAGGCGAGAGACGTACTTACGTACATAATGGTGACGAAACATGTGGCGTTGTTTACTTATTCATAGGTTAATGCACGTAAGCGTTATTTCAACTGTTAGGTAGTCTTGGTTCCTGACACTCGGTGTATACTGAAAACAATGCGTTACATGCAAAACCGTTCGCCTGGATGAATTTCAATGGTGCAGTTTCGTTGGAGCTACCGTGTCCGCGGCAGGTACACTCCGTGTCAGGATTAGTCTCCGAGGTACCATTATACGTGCCCTGTACGTAAAGGCTGGTGCACCCACACCCACGTCTGGAAATACGCAGCATGAATAGGCGGGTAAATAATATTATGTTCGGAGAGAAACGCTATAAGCTCCTGAGAACTCATTGCGAGTTACCCACATTCGAATTTATACGTGATTGTTATTCAATTCAAACGTGCTAACGGTACCCGTAGTTTTACGCTATACGGGTGTATATACAGGCATCGTCTGTATACGTATATACACCTGTAGGTTGGTGTGTATACGATTTCTAAGCGGTAAAAGGTATGTTCTCCATGCTATAAAATACCGACGATCACTTACGACCGGTCCGCTAATCTCAGTATGTGTATGTATACATATGTGTGTATAAGGTATGTTTCCGTAACTATTCAAAGCCTAATCTCCTGGCTACTGCAGGTTTAACTCCTTTGAAACGCCGTAGTTTTTGACACGCTACGGTGATTAGTGACTACCGCAAAGTGTATCTAAACAGACCCGTTGAGAGCCAACCTTTTCTTTATCAATGGTAGACGCATTAGAGCAATTCAGCAGGTAATCATTATACTGCGAGTATACTTTTAATAGATCTCTCGCTCATGTGGTATTAAGTAATCAGATATAAATACAAGGCACAAACTATTCTCATTCACTGTATTGTAAATACAACAAGCATGTATCGCAATACCGCGTATAAAAACTATATTTACCAAAGTACACTTGCTGCTAGTTTTTTTATCTATTGAAAAGGGTTAGCGATGTATTTTAGTCAAATTGTGTGACGAAATAGTGTTTCCGAATTCTATAGATTGCTCTAGAATCAGTTTGCTGTTGACATGATCAACGGAAACTGGTAATTGATGAAAACGATTCTTAACCAAATCCAAACGACAATTTGATTCGTTAATCTAGTATGGTTTTCGATAAGTGGACGATGTCCGACTTGAAGCCTTTGTACTAATTGATCTAATCTGATTCACCGAGAACCTCAATGAACCGACAGTGACACTGTCATTCAATTATTCCATATGCATTCTGTATGATTCAAAAATGAAATGTGGCGAAATGCATCAATCTTGTTATAAATTTGTAGAGATTCTACAGTAAGCTTGCGACGCTAGTTTACAGTTTTAACAGTGCGCACCTGGGCCTGAACAAATTGTTCCGATCAACTCATGGAATCGAATGATTCGGTTGCACAAGCACCGAAGGTGTCATTTTCGTAGATTTGTTGGGGAATCTCTATGTCGTATACAAATACATCTACGATCTAACGGTTGGGATTATTCAGCAGGTACCATGGCATCTAATTTGAATAATACGTGAAGCCAGGCATTGTTTTCATACCTTCCGGCACTTTGCCACAAAGCAAACAGCGGACAGGAAAAAAAAATTAATTACACGTGAAAAATCGTAGAATACTCGAAAGAAAACACGCGTCACAATATTTTTTAATTATTTTTCATACACGAAGTTGTCTCGCAAATGACTATTTTCTTTGAAATTTTTTGAAGAAGTTGTGTATACCTGATGCATAGAAATATCAAAGGTATCGGGAAATATCTTGAGATTGCAAAATAACCCGATAATTCAATTTTTCTGCAAATAAGCAGATTAATCGGTCGTGGTTAATTTTTTTTTCTTTCTGAAATTGATTACGTCGTCCCGTGCTTTTTACGGGCCGTATACTATTTCTGTGTCACTAGGAAATATAACTGTAGGTTAAGCGCTTGTGGTTAGGCAAATCATTATGGAGTTAATTAAAACAGAGAATGAAAGCTCGGGACCTGCCACACATACAAATGAATTTGTAAGTAGGACACTTTTGCCACCAATCATAAGTCCTACTACTCATGTACATACACCTGTGATAATATATATACGTCTGTCAATTCATAGAATAGTATACATGCTCCGAGAAAGTAGTTTGATTATTACCATTATATTGAAAAAAAACGTGCTTACGATCAGGTGCGGTAAATGTAATTTTTAAGAGAAAAATTGTCAGGAGACTTTGTCAAATAGGTAAAATAATGGAAAACGTTCCAGTAGACCTCAGGAAATGAACAATCAATTGTCTTATTACTAACGGCACCCTCGAATGAATTCAGTTCTGCTGAATTCTCAACTGACTATACATATAAGGTGTGCTCGAAATTGGCAATTAGTAATGATCTCAACGTAACGTTCGAACCGCTATTCACGTGAAATACATTTCTGCAGATGGATACTCCGAGGAATGTATTATGGCAGAGACCAAGAACCAGGTAGTAATCCCAGGAGAGCACAGCGGTGAGGGAAGTTCATACTTGATTACCGTGACCTATAAGCTTAGCATTTAATCAAGAGTAATATTCGCCCCCAGCACCCTCATCCCATAAATCTTATAAATAATTCAGCCTGTCAAAAGATGGTGCAACATCGGGTGCAGTTGGTCTGGAATGCCGATAAGCCGAAGCGGCCAAACGCTTACCGAGCTGCCGTACCGCCTCTATTTCGAGAGGATGAAAACACTTCTAATTTCATTGCATGCTTTGTCGTACGTCAGTCGTCCCCCCTCTGAGCCTCCCACATTCAAACAAGTCGCCATTATTGTGTCCGGTATAAACAGCTCGCGTATGCCAGCCAAAGGGTCGATCGTCTCTTGCGATGCGCGTGTATGGACGTGCCATTGAAAAGAATCTCTCGCTATACATTCACTCGCATAAATGTCTGCCATCATCGCGAGCAGGTAACTCCTCGTACTTTACCTCGCACAAAGGCTGATCGTACACGCAGGCACGGCTCGATGTATGAAACTCCCGTTTCAACCTGTCAATCAAACACGCTGCCAGTCACTCCATCGAGTGCAATGCTAGTCACCTGGAGGATCCGTAAGGGCGTGACAATCGTGCAACCACCTCCCACGCGACGATGCGCATTACGTTATACCCGAGTGTTTCTTCCTCGATACCGGGAGGGGTGAAGCGAGGCATTCTATTCATTGTTCGTGATCGAAGCCGAGTCGATAAAATTCACGCGGAACACTCGTCTCTGTTCATCCTTGAGGGTGGTCGAGGGGAAAAATCAAACTCGCGCAGTCACGATCAACGTTTGAACGGTGGTTTGATTGCAGTACTTCAGGCTTGAGATGTGCTCAGAATTGTGGGGATTGGCACTTATCTTCGAGTCACGCTGGTGGATATGGACAATGGAGAAAAGGGACGTAAATGGATTTAGTCATCGTTTTCATTCGGCTGATTTATTGAAACACTCTGCAACGAGTCGTTTCTACGACCCGTTGAGAAAACATCGTTCTTCGTTTACTCGCAAAACGAAATGCCTAATATGCGGAAGCATTTTTTCAACTGCAACTCGACGACGTTTCTGGCTTTTTATTCGATTCACGACCACGTTATACAAGCTGTACCGAAGGTGTGATGGAAAATCCGTTAATTGACGTTATACAGGTAAAACCAACGTGATGCTATGTATCTTGGAATGCGGATCCATACCGTGCTGTCGAAAGGGTACCGTTTACCTTCTTCACTGAACTCTATAGGTGCACATGTATAATTGTCAGCCGATAACTTGAGATAGCTTTTCATCTATAGAACCCTTTTTTTTAATCGCGGCGCTCTTATACCAGCTCTACGAGAATTTGTTTTTGTTCATCGTGTAGCCGCGGGTGAAGAATATATAAACCCCAAACTAATCGCCTCGATTCCTGATTATAATTGACTGCGTAGCCCAC
The DNA here is from genome assembly GCF_021901495.1 of Neodiprion virginianus. Lineage (NCBI taxonomy): Eukaryota > Metazoa > Arthropoda > Insecta > Hymenoptera > Diprionidae > Neodiprion > Neodiprion virginianus. Next base: position 31,603,933 of record NC_060879.1, read on the forward strand.
GGGTCAACGGGGAACCCATCAACGGATCCAAAGCTAAGAATACCGGCCGTCCGTCTAACTGCCCGCCGTCTCGAGTGACCTTGGCACGTCGGAGCCGACGGGTAGTAAGAACGAAGCTGCAAGCGTCTTACGTCGTCGGGGCTTCGACTCCCCCCCCCCCCGCACAACAGAGATCCGGACAACGGAACTAGTCCGTCTTCGCTTCGCTTCGCCGCTTCGCTCGACGATCCACTGCAGACTCAAAGAGAAATGGAAGAAAACGAGCACCGGATGCCCGTTTCTCGGAGACTTCGGGAGATCTACACCCCCAATTTTCCCGGAAACTGATCGCCTCTCATAGAGGCTATAATTGTCTCAGAAGAGACGAAAATATCTGTAGGTTCATACGGTTCAACGTGAGCTTGCAAATGAATGAATGGATCGTTGGCAAGTGTCGAGGATCTTACCATGGAAAACCATAAACCGACTATCGGCAGAAGTTCGATGGTTATTGGCATCGGATCGTCGTGTCGATTCCCACAATTCTTGTCACCACATAACTACAAGCTGCGGGTAATCGCTGCGATCGACGACCACCAGACCTTTAATAATGGTGACCGCTGAAGTTGGAACAGTATATTTCCAAACGATATGGTGGAAAAACAGTTACGATTAGTCGGGGCCTTGCTGTGTGGTTGGTTCGAATTTATCAGTCGAAAAGGGATATTGTGTAGAGGTATAATCGAACCAAGGAGGCCATATGGACACGTTGAGAATGCGCGTGGGCGTGAACGTGACCAAGAGACGAAGAGGTGCAACGTAATGGAGATGTTTACATCTGGCGCCCCTGGCATGGCCCATTCGTCATATACGATGGGTGACAGATACCCTGGGCCCTTTGTTGAGGTGGATCGTTTTTGGGCTTTGGTGTATCGAAGCATTATCTCCTGATTCAGGTTGACAGGTCGGGGCTTAAGAATTAACCCTTACACACGCCAAGCAGGTTAGAACCGATCCTCTCACGTTCAGCCTTGTCATTTACGAGTCATTAATTTGTTTCACACAATATCCATGTCGATGATCGTTACTAGTATCATTATTTTTACCGGCCCCTACGGTACGACGTTTGCTGTACAAACTCTTCAGTAATTTCCAAGTTATTTCGATCGGTCTTTTCTTTTCTTTCGCTGCAGGTTTCGTGACGCTTCAAGGCCCAAACGATCGTTGTCTGGCGTACGTGAGACGCGGTTCATATATATTCGGTAGCACACTCTGCTCCGCGATAGGTGGGGCAGGCTGTTTTTAGCAAACTGGTTTCACGTGGCCTGTAATTAGAGTCTGTTTAAAAAATGTTCGACCAATTTTTTTTCTCCAACATGGACTTGAGGAGAGAGAAAGAGAAGTTTGCACCTGTCGGACAAAAACCACAATACTACAAGCGAAAAAAAAAGTGACGAACGAAATCTTCGTCTCATTTATATAACGCGCAACCCTCGCGGTATTCGATATTTGCGCACAATCGTGCACGTAATTTCATCGTGTTGTTTAATAACGGAGAATAAACGATCCACAATCCGCAGGAATTGAAAGTTACCACTCTGTAAAAATTTTTCTTAAAAACCTCACATTTTCTGTATACCGAAGTACGTTTACTGAACTGATCGGTTGATGGTTGATTGTCGGTTTGCTGCCCGCATCCATTCGCGGACTTTGCGTATGTCTATGATTCGCAACAGAAAGTGGTGGTTATAGCCAATGGAGACTTACGTAGGGAAATGACACTAGTGTTACCCTCATCTACAAGTCATCCGTTCTCCGTTTGCGAATCGTACATCAACGATACGTTCAGCCCGAAGGCAAAATTCGCGATACTCTGGGAGCAATGTAATTCGTGGCTTCGAAGCGCGGAGTGCAGAGGAGAAACTTAAGGCTGCGATATTGAATTGTGATTTGCCAAAGCGATTCGAATTTCGAGCCAGACGTTATGCCTGGCAACGATATTGAACGCAATTGCGCGGTATAACGTGTGAATGTGTGTGTGCGTGTGTGTGTGTGTGTGTGTGTGTTGACCCGCAAATACTGGTCTACAGCTGATGCATACGTGCAGCACCGATGTTTTCAAGTAATATAAAGATACAATAGGTACCGTTGATCCATGAGTTCAATAAATAACCTCGACAGGGAGCAGAGAGCTGTTCTTGCAATTTGTACCAGTTGAACGTTTTCCGCATGTATATGTGTGTTTTGCACGTCTGAGTCCGATATCGAGACGTGGTGTGGGTATGCTACTCGCACATACAATTACCTGAAGATATAGTTGGATTTACGGTTCTACCTGTATCAAGTGCGCCCCGAACGAACGTCGGTATAAACCGTACAGGTAACGACGTTCGCTGCAACCAGGAAAAGGAGTAGTCATTGTGTGTTATGTGCCATGGCACCACTGCCACACTGTTCTACATCGATACAGATCTCCCAGATCCCGCTCCGATTTCAATCCCCGTATATCGTGATACTTTACGAGTTGACGTTTGATTTTTTGTTTAATTTTTTATTTTTTTTTCTCTATTCTCTGTTCATAATTATTTTTATCCTACCGACCGAAGGTTCCCAGCAGTGCAACCTACCGCGCAGCCAAGAATTTTCATTCGTATGTAAATCACTGTAGAGCTATCTATCTAGGCCTATTCATGTCGTCTGGACGATCCATTATCAAGTCGGATTAGGCAAGTGTATACGGTCATCAATTTTCATGAAATGGAAGTATTTTCTCTAACCTACTGATCTCCGGCGTTTTATTTTATCGATTTGTATCTCCACTATGCTCACAAGCATTAGATTTGCTTCCAGTCAATCTGGTTAGTCGAGAACTGGATCATCTGATAACCAGTACATAGAACGTGGAGTACTTTGTAGTGTTTTTCAGTGCAATCGTCTGATAAATTGATCACTGTTAGTTTCGCAAAAGGTTCAGTGAATCGGTGATGGAAAAACTGGGGCGAAAATTGACGTCTGGTTTCTTTCCATTTTTTCTACCGCCGATAATAAGCATGCATAATTCTTGGCATGCACATTTGTCGCGTGCCGACTAGTTTCGAAATAATTATCCTTGGAGTTTCGCATACACTGTGACGGATTAGCAAGAAAATGCCCCAGAGCATGTTGGAGCTCCAGCTTGATAGTCTTACACGAGAGGGTTATAGAATCTCGACCACACTTGAGTTGGGTTACGAATTTTCGCAACCGTGAGAAAGTCTGATAGTGCAATTCCTGATGCACATGATGAACGACAAGTGGTTATTAGGTTTCCGTAGAGAGAGGTTATTTTTTTTTTTTTTTCTGTATTTCTGCAACTATGGCAAAGCCATCGTTCGAGAACCGCAGGAAAGCGGGTAACCGTAGTGTGAACGATGTTTTCCGACACACTATCGCGAAACAGGAAGTGAAATATTCGTGTCACGATCAAGGCCAGCAATCGACGGCACTGATCGAGCTTCCATCACCTTAACGCGTCGCGCACTAATAGTGAATACCGTTTTGTCGAAGACGGCCGACTGACCCGTCAACTCGCCACGCTCGTTCTGCAGGCTGTGCGTTACGTACGTGACCCGGTGAGGATGAAAATGATATGAGTCAGTAAGTGATCAATTTTGGTCATGCAGCCTGTAATGTGTAATTTGACGCAACATCGGCTCGCCGCTGTTATTGGGCGAATTGTAGTCCTTGAGGGTAAAAAAATTGACTTGTACCAATTTCATTTCCAGCAGGACTGTGCAGATCGAGGTATCATTATAAGAGCCGGGTATAATTGCGGGAAGTCGATTATACGCACTGGTAAAATGAGAAAATGATTTTTGAAAAGTGAAAAATAAACCACGTAGGACCGCATTTGCATGTGACCAGAAACATTTAAACCAGGCACAATCCGCGGAACAAGATTTACATTCGGTCGTTTGAATGCCTAGGAAATGATGATTTATAGCGGAAGTTATGTTATACGTCTACACCTGCGTAAAAGGCCACGGCCACTATTGCAAAGCCGAATGAAAACGCGGTACGTCGGATTTGTTTGCGGATTTTACTCTCGCAGGTTTACATTCTCAGGCTGCTCTTCGCGGAGGGACTGAATTAGACTCGACTGCATCATGCGCGGAGATTTGAAAATTTATGAAAATATAATTACAGGAGATAATTCATCCGCGGCGTGATGCTGGCGCGTGTGGCAGTGCAGCACTTTGCAATGTTTAGTCAAGCGTTAAATACGTTCCAAATGTTATGGAACGTGTGACTTTTAACGCAATACAATCCGTGACTCATACCTTATTGCCTGTACGAACGATATACATACGTGTACGATCGAGTCGCGTGTTCTCCACCAACGCCTCCGTCTAATGCGCAAAGGCTTCCTCGAACCCGTTCCTATACTTCGGTTTGCTGGGACTTAGGGCTGTACGAGAGTAAACACGAGAATGTTGGTTTGTTGCTACAAATCCCAACGTGACACCTTGTTTGATATTCTCTTCGGACATTTGCGTTTGTTCAACCGAAGCGACTTTAACGGGGAAAGCACATCTCCAAAATGATTTGTCGGAAATTCTAGACGCGTTGCGTCGACCAACGGCACTAACAATAAGCTTTAACGTGACCGAATATTAGAATGTAAATCGCACTCAACAATTTTGCTGATTGGTTGCTTCGATTAAGTCGGTCGAATCGACTGCTCCTCGAATTACCGATCACTGTTCGCGAGACGTTATTTTATGTCAGAACTACTTGGTCACCACTCGCTTAATTTCCGGATGAATTGCTTGTAGGATCGAGATAAAATACAAATTTCTCGTAATCAGTTGAAGGAGATTGATTAGCGTCAAGTCGATGATTGGTGGAAGAAAAAGAAAAAAGAAAAAAAAAATAACTGCATCAAAATAGAAAATGAGAAGCGGAGATTGCTAAGTGGTTAAAAACCGTAATTGGTTCGAATCAGTGACGCGAGTGACGAGAGAGTATCTCGACGCCAATCACGGTGCGAAGCGGACATCGCGTCACATCGCGTCGTTGAGCAGGGTGCTTTCGTCTCTCGACTCGGACACGCGACACGCGTCTGTCGTCGATCGTCACGTCCGTGAACAGCTGCGTTGAGCCAGACCATAAATTCACTGTTGCCTCAATAAAATGTAATAGTGATCCAATAAATTTCTCTTAGCCTTAAATGGGCAACAACCTCCATTACCAATCGCCGTGATGACAATTGCGAAATATAAACGGTTATTCCTTAGCAAGAATACACAATAGAAATTGAAGAACATTTTTATGTTGCGCTGAGATGTTGCGCAAGTATTCCGCCTCGTGTAACCTAATGCCGACGCTGTTAAGTTTTTTCATTGTATAATTCTTGATTTACAAGTGCATCGCGCATTTGGCACGTTAAATATAGCAAAATCATTGTATCGTTCTCTTCATTGGATAGAGATAATCACTTTGTGAAATCGTGGTTAATCAATCGTTGCACTACTTAAGATTAAGTGTTGAATGCATTGAAAGTAGTAAAGTACCGTTAGTTTCCTTATAATTTCCGAAATGACGACCAAGTTTTCAGTAATCATATCACAAACGATCTCTGGTGCTGATGGTAAAACTACTATGCCGTGTGTTACCGAATGCTTGTATCTATTAGTGGGGGGGGGGGGTTTCATTTTCCCTACACATCGTATTCGGTGCATGAAAATTATACCGGCGTGAGGTATGAAGTGGATTTGAATAAACTGTCGCAACGTGGTATTCGATAGAGGCAACTATAAATATAACTGCACCCAATAAGGTTACAGTTGAATATCATTGTTAGTGTGCGTTAAAAACGCACGTTTGTCAATTGATTGCTCGGAGATTCCGATCAACTGATAATATGTAACAGCGCAAGGCCTCGTAGCTTTCTTGTCGATGCTAATTCTTGTATGCCATGCGGATGGGATATGGGAAGCGATGCAGAATCCCTGCGAGATGCGCCCGATCGCTATTGTATTTTAATCGATCCATTTCACAAGACGACACGTCGACAACCTATGAGTGGTTCATGCTTGCCCGACTGCCTGCCTACGCTCACCGTAACTTGTAACGGCGTCGTGATGCCGTGGCATGAAGTCTACTTAATAAACCGTACGTGCAGACATTAAACCTGATAAATTTACGAATCCCCGTCACCACCACCACCACCACCACCACCACCGCCTCCACCACCATTATCGCTGCGGGTACTCGCTCTGCCCACCGTCAAGTCTTCACTTTGCGGACTGCCACATGCTGGATGTTGATTGCCGGAGCGTCAACTCACTTCCTTATACTTTCCCATAACAATATCGTATATAACAACGCCACTGTAAATATCCTAAGCTTTACGACAACTGCGGAACGAGGGTCGTACGATTACAAACATCATATTCCTATCAATCGTACGTACTCCAGTCCTCGATATTGATAAAACGAATCACGTGCTCATGATCAGCCTGTACCCTACTAACGGATAGCAACTTAAGACAGAATACGCATTGTAATATTCTGCTGAACGATTTTTCTTCTACCAATGTCTTACCTTTACTACCCTTTAATTACCCGCATCATCTCAATGCAGCCGTAAGTAATTTGCGCTATTCGAACGGGCGATGGGCCGGTCGAAAATGTTAAGCTGTAAGTCGTAAATCTGACCGGTGGTCGTAACTGTTTTAAAAATGGGAATAAAAAAGAGAAAGAAATGCTATTAACTCCGAACAGCCGGGCTTATGATTATTCACGCCCGAAGTTGTCCTTTGCATTGTGCGTTTATCGTCTTGTCACGTAAATCTCTACACGCGTCCGGTGCCTGCAACGTATTATATATTACAAGTTCGCGCCCAGGTCAAGCGATCGGAGAGTCTCGGTTGAAAGGCAGGCGGTGAAGATGCAACAACGATGCTCTCGGACCAACCGCGAATCACGGCTCAAGCTCGATTGTAGTGACACACTTCCCCAATTCTTGCATTGTTCTTCCGTGTGTTTCAATCGCATCGGGAGGCTGGCGAGATAAGATTAATAGCAGTCTTACCCTTGTAACTGCATACTCCACAGCCTGCACCGTGTAATTATTACTTTACTTTTCATGGCACGAGAAGGTATATACCGGTCTGTGCAATGCACGTACTGCAACCGCGGTCATTTACGATGCTTGCCCTCTACCGTACGAACCAAACTGCATCACGGACCCACGCAAAACGCTCGAGCAAAGCGGTTAATTGCGAATTATTATTCACGGACTTTTGAAAACGGAGATGAGGCGGATACCGCAATTGCAAGAAAAAACTCCAGAGCCGATCCTTGGATAGCCGATATTAACGTCCGCCTCTGCCGTATGTAATGCTCGCAGAAGTACCTTGGCACGATACAGTCGTCATCGTCTCTGTCGGAATAACAAGGGACCAGCGAACACCTTGGCGAAGTACCTGAGACCGAGCAAATAGTAGCGACAGGACAGTCAAGCAGGATGTCGAGACGGCACCGAGCTGTTGCTCTATTCAAACCAGCCTGCACTCGCAGGAATTCGAACTTAAGGAATGTATACTCGCAGCGACTTGCACTTTGCTCTTATGCGGTGTGCAAATATTTAAACCCCGCGTCGTTGGTTGGTGAGGCAGTTAATTGTCACGGGTTCAAATTGCGCGAAGTACTTTTGAGAAGGTTGCAACATGTTGCAACGTTTGCACATCCGTCAACTAGGATCCCCAAAACTTCGTGTAGTTTAATTCGAACGAAACGCTCTCTTCCAAATACTACTTGCCGAATGTGGGTGGAATCGCGTCGTATCTCGAACAGTCCTTATCGGCAGAGAGCCTTGGGCGTGGTGTCGGTATGCGTTTTTAAAATATTTTGTTTTATAAATTTCTTTTCGCTACCCCGGTCAAGGCTTGGTGAAACGTTGACAGAAAGGATATGACGAGAGTACAAGCTCCCTGTGGCGATGACTGTGGCACGCAGAGAGGCCTGTTGCCCTTTGGCACCGTTGACTGTGTGGGTAAAACACACATGGTACCGAAGTTACACAAGCTTACAGAAGTTACGCTGGAAGGCAGCCGGTATAACGTCGCCCGATGCCCGATAGGAGCCCCTCGTTGGTTTCCTGGCGTTTCTACCTTCAGATGCAATGATTCCGTTGACAGCGTCATTTCAAACCTCTCGTCTCTTGCGCGATTCCCTCGACGTCCTCTGAAGCAGTATTTATATTTCTCGTTTTCCAAGCGGGAGAAAAGAAGGTCAGAGATCATCGTGATGATGACGTAAACGCAGTAGGAATATGAAAGATATCGTTGAAAAAACAACTTTGCTGGAAAGGAGAAAGAAGAAAAAGAATAAGAAGTCAGAAGAAAGAAGAATAAGAAGAAAGCTGCTGCACACGTTCGGTCGCCGCGTATATTCGAACCTGCAACTGTATCCTTCCCAAGTCTTCGGTATAACAGCGCTGGATCATTAGTCTGACGGCGGTAGTATTATGTGCAGACATGACAGTGAAAACAATTAACAAGAGGAAATAATATATCCTAGGGCATTACAGACATCTCTCGCTTCGTGTACTGGCCATGCATGATACTCTCTGTACGGAGTGGAAGAAAAAGGAAATATACGAATACAAGAGCCTTCCACGAGCTATCTCATCTCTGTGCCTCTTTTCTTCATACCCTCAACCTACCCGGGCAATTGTTACGTAATCGTTATCAATCTACCATCAGCGCTAACTTCACTCTGATTCTTTGCTCCTCGAGGCGACGACAACGCACGGTAAATAGTTGGACGATGTAACCGGCCGTGCCTCTCTGCTTTATCACGCTGATACCAAGACCAGCCCTTTTCCTAACAGTAAAACGTAACTTTTAAAAATTCACTGGCACGTCGTTAGGGGACGTGGTTCTTCTTTCCTTTTCGAATCACGAACCCTGAAATATTCGGCAGCCGCAGACGTGACGCGTAAGATTTCGATCTATGGTTAATTTGATCCCGGCAGCATCTGACCCTTCGGCCTCACGAGTCCCGGGTACGGTGTAGAGGTACCTGGTCGAAACCTGGTATCATTTACAATCGCTTCGGTAATTGCCTAATGATGTCTGCCAGTTCTCGGGCATCGTGTTATGTAAAGCTAAATATTGAAACAACGGTATATAGGTAGGTAGGTAGGTAGGTACCACGTACCAACCGATGTGTCTATGGATGTACCGGGATCGGGGTTTCGTACTGCAGGCCGGCTGTTTCATCGTTATGAAATTTTCGGGCCGCCTCGAGGGGGAGGCAAACATACGTAAATACATGTACCCGCGCGTATTTATCTATAAGTACGCGTACGCGCGATCTCTACGGGGGAAAATTGTGTTTGTGTGCACAGGTAGACGCGATATGGGCATATATCTGCCCACCTTATCCCATTAAACTAACGCGTACGTGTGCCCGTTGGATTGCTCAAGCTCCTACTCGTCATAACATCGCAAGTTCCTCCTGTGTACATCTAACTACCAAACACACCGGTATCTCATCCAATTGTCTTGATACAATCGATCAATAAATATTTATGAGCTATTAAATAGCGTTACCACATCGGTCGTTTTACCTACGTTCAAACGTATTGGTTTAGTATTCGACGTTCGAACCTCTCAAGCAGATGTTACTCTCGTGTTCTTTCGCTGCTTGTTCCCGGTATTACCAGCTTCCTCCTCCAGACTCCAATCACCTCTTCAATGCACGAAGATGAATGCTATTACGATTCCAGCAGCTATTCCAACCGGAGTTTCGCTCAAAGGCTTCTACTCGTATCCACACGAGGCTACGGCATTCGGTTTCCGTTCGAAATCCGATGAAATCCGGCCTCTACACTTACAGTACGGAGCCTAGAATCAGTAGAATAACAATTACAGGTTCATTAAAGTTCGAAACCAAAGTTTGGATGTTCGGATGTCGGATGTTCAGAAAGTGACGTCACCCGAATTTTTTTTTTTCTTGACGTCATTGATATATAGTACTAGTCGACGAAAATCAGCTAGTCGAGTTTCTCAGTTTGGAAACAACCGCGCAGTTGAGCGGACGGATGAGAATCGCGCTCCGCGGATTTCGAGTACCTACCGGGTTCTCTACCTCCTGAATCCTGCGCTTCGGGTCCGCTTCCTGCAGCTCGAGTTCCAGGATAAGCGCTCCATAGTTTCTATGCTCCAGGTCCGCTATCTGGTGAAACTCGACTTTCAGGACAAGTGCTCCGTAGTTCCTGCGCTCCAGGTCGGCTACCTGGTGGAACTCGACTTCCAGGACAAAGGCTCCATAGTTCTGGCTGTCCAGGTTCTTGACCTGGTGACTTTCGACCTTCAGGACTAATTTTCCGTAAATTTGGCTGTCCAGGTCCTCCACCTGGCGGATCTCGACCTCCAGGACAAGCGCTCCGTAGTTTTGGCTGTCCAGGTACTTGACCTGGTGACTTTCGACCTTCAGAACTAATTTTCCGTAAATTTGCCTGTCCAGGTACTCCACCTGCTGGATCTCGACCTCCAGGATAAGCGCTCCGTAGTTTTGGCTGTCCAGGTCCTTGACCTGGTGACATGACTTTCAGGACTAATTTTCAAGTTTACAAGTTTGATTATTGGAAATGTCATGTTTTTTACTATCAAACCAATATGCGTGCTTCAGATAACATTTTGAATCGGAAAAAACCGAACGACCAGGATCAACAAATTGCAATTGGTGAGTGGTTGGCATTGTGCACATAGGAATACATGACAATAACGTCATTCGATTAGAGCTAAAATTGCTGTGCGTCGTGTTTCAAATCTGTCAGCACTTAGCTGATTGTTCTGTGGTATTTTTTGACGAAATTTATTGTCACAAAATCACAATACGTTATACTTACATGAATGCGTAAACGTGATTTGTAGCATTATATAGAAAAAATCTTTCGGGCAGATTCGGTTTGCGTCACATGCACAAAGACAGTGTTCATTCTGTATACTGTGAAGCAAATACCAGAATTTATTGGGGGGTCCATTGTGCCCCAGTCTCCCCTACAACTATGTCATCTGGTGAAACACTGACAACTACTAAGCGAGAGCACGAGCACAAAAACCAGCTACACTAGGCATCCGACCCCGAGCGAGCTTTAGCAGGCGAGGGTTTTAAAGCTAGTAACAATTACAGGTTCACGATCGGATCGCTATTAAAACATGATCGACTTTCTTTTCAATGCTCAGGAGCGATGAAGCGGATTTTTATCAGTATCTTCAGTCGTCCATTGTAATGAGAAAAAATATTTCATACCGGAGTTCTTTGAAATTTTAACTTTTGAAAGTGTATCTAGGATTATTGTGTACCGGTAGCAATGAAACAAAATATTTGTAATCTGACCATGCATCTTCTCTACGGTAGAAATATTATTCCAAGGCAAGTTCGTACAGCAGCCAATCGCATGCGTACGTAGCCCTTCTTCTATTGCAAAAGTTCCTCTCGGTTTAATTGAACCGTGGCTGATCGAACATCGAACTCACCGACTGCGTGACACTGCTCAATTTCCTAAATGAAATTCAACTGACTAAACACGTCTTCGAGGCGTTGGGGAGTAGTCGGTTATTAAATTATACATGAATAAAAAATGAATGCAGCTCGGTCATTTCATCGATAGAAGCGTTTGAGTAATTGTTGAAAGTTGCTACCTAATCGTCCGCGAGGAGGATGACAGTGAATTACAGAATTAATTATAATTTATGTCTCTGATGGAGAATATCCTGGAACACCTGAAGTGTATTTTTGATAACGTCCGAGTCTTATCGCAGCAGGTGACTACAGACTCGTGTAGCGCAATGAGTCCAAGTGAAAGTTATAGTGCCGTTAGGAATAAGATCAATTGCCCCTTGTGTTTTGGACCTTTTGGTCGTCGATTGTCTGGTAGAGAGAGAACCGTCTGTACGATGAGCAATGCAGATTTTACTCCTTCAATATTTCTGCTACCTGGTCAATCAATTTCGTTCGGGAAAAATTTCCTTACCGGCGGGTACCTGACATCGTATTTCAAACGTAACCGGGAATCACTTATCAGCACTGTATGTAATTTTTTTCTTATCTCATATCTCTGATCGGATAATGAGCGGGCACGAAAAATTGGCAGTATGCGGTCAACTGGTTCCTGTGAAGTGGGCTCGTATTCGAGTGCGGCATAACATCTACCTTGGTATTACAAGTTACAAGGCAGTTAATTGAATTACCGGTAGAAGGATTGAAAGCTCGATTGCACGCACAAAAATAACACTCTCTTTTGATAAAATACATGGTATATGTATTTAAGCGGCTTTCCCGCTGATGCGAATATAATTCAACAGTTTTGAACCACGGGTTGAATTGAAATGGCGAAGCTGTCTACCTGTCTCTCTGCCTGCCTACCTGCCTGTCCGTCAGGCGGCGTAAAAAGTGTAAAAGAACTGCTGCACCGACGCACTTGAGGCGCAGGTTGGTACGCAAGAACGCTGCAGCGACGAGCTTTAAGTCGAATGTGCATATTTTCAGGAAAGCGGCTGCCTCTACTCGCACATAAGATGGGGCGAGGCCTTCGTCGTGGTTTACAGCGTGACCTGCAAGCGGAGCTTTCAGGAGGCGAGGGGCCTCCTCAAGCAGCTCGCGGACCTCCGCTTACCTTCCTACTTCACAGCCCTCCTACTTGGCAACAAGCGCGACCTGGATCATGCGAGGTAATTCACACTTCAATTTTTCTCACAATTTTCTATCATTTTCTTTACTTCTTTAACACAGTCTCGACGCTATTTCTTACTACGTCGTACCTGCGGCTGGGACAAAAACTGGTCTATGCTTTTTCTTCCAATTCCTAACTCAACACTCTATTCAGACTTACCGCGGGCTTAAGCCGAGACCAGTTTTTACCAGAACTCAATATCTCTTTAAGTGGACGTCTTCTTTTCACAAACTGTCGGCTCATTCCAAATTATTTTTAATCATGGGCTACGAAACATCGGATAATCATTTTCACGATTACATGTAACGTTCGGTAATTAGATAATTACGTGCTCACTTGTGAGGATAGTTTCGTCGAACGAAGGCGCTCTTTGAATCGAAATGATCAACGTTGATAATTCGCAACCCTGAAATTTAAAACCAAACAGTTGAGCTGTGCCAATTCTGATAACCACTAAGGAAGCAACGAAGCCGAATCTCTGCGCTCCGTTGTGATTTTTTATTATCTTCATTGGAATGCGAAACGGGAATTGCGAATGGAAATGTGCAATTTGCACGGCTGTTGGCCGGTGCCCACATTTGAAATCCGAGTAGAAGCGGCACGGCGCCAGTCCAGAGCTCATGGTCCACTCTGCCGCACCGCAGAGCACCGCACAAGATACCCGGTAGTGGTTGGTATTCGATTCTGGTCACCTAGAAACCATTCACGCGATCTCCGTACACGCACCCTCCGTCTGCTTCATTTCGATCAAATGGAAATCGATGGAATAAAATTCTTGAACGCTGCGTTAATTGAATTAATTCGAGTTTAGGCCAGTTTTGCATCAGTGCAGACGATGGAAATTAGTTTATGTTTGAATTCAAGGTACAGCCATTAAATTAAATCGTATTCTTTATGTCGCGAGAATGGACGTTTGTATCGTAAATACGAGATCAGTTCGTGATGGTGTTGATAGTCTTCAGTTCTTGAATTCTAATGCTGCCCAATTTCGTTTACACATTACCGCGTCAGTGTCAATTTTTTTCATTTTCTTTCTCTTTAAAGTTACTTTCCAGTTTCGGTATATTTTTTTTTTTTTTTTTGGAAACACATCACATTAGATTTTACGGAGAATTGATTAAAATTATGTACGTTCGAGAATTCGAAAAAATTAGAAATATCAGTGAGAAAAAATCTACACGCTCAAGTTATTTGTTGTATAAATTAGGATTAAGCAAGAAATCGTGATTTGATAATTACAAGTCTGATCACCAGAAATGTAGCAGAGTATTTGATTCCTTTGATTAAAGAGGGCGTGCGGTGTATCTGTGCCGATTGACTTTTGCTAATCCTATCATGAGAATACTGTAAAGTAGGAGGAGATATAAATTGATACCTATATTCCTTCAAGCTGAGAAAGTAGACGCCCTGGTACAACATATCAGAGAATCTTGTCTGCGTCGCAGGTCTGGCTGATCGATCCCATTAACCACTGAACGTATATTTGTTTATTTTTTTTACTGTCCGTGATTCGAACATTCCAGATGTGTGTCTAGCGTTTTGCCAGAAATAAAACATTTGATCGAACCGTGGTGTTTTAACTACGTCGCAGTAGCAACCAATGTCACGTGACAGGGAACTTGGGATCTGAATAAATTTATTCAATCGACGAGCGAAGACGAAAAACGTTGAAATACATGTTTGATAAAGAAACTGCGATAAACTTTACACTCCATTTTCATTCGTTGCTCGATTTTTCAACGCATACAGTCTTCCTTCTTTCATATCACCGTAGTTTTCCAAAACATTTTCCGCTCGTAGATGCACAGCTCTTTCCTCGAGTCTCTGACTCTGAAAATCAACATAAGTACGCGAAGTGAACGGTCGCCAGAGAGCGTGTGGCTATAGAGCGCAATATTGCTCTTCCATAAGTTTTTATATTTGACCGCGGTGAAACTGCCTGTATGTAATAAAATTTAAATGGTTGAAGGCGTTTCTAAAAATACGGCGTATGAGGGATACAATTCCGTAGAACATGGGGTTGAAGAACCTAAGATTCCGCCGACACATTATTATGGTGCACAAAGACCTCAAAATACGTCCAAGAGCTACCCCTAAAAAATTGCTTAAGTGATGAAATTCCTTGCTGAACGTACGGTGCAATTCAAAGAAATAATGCGAAACAAACTCAGTGCGGAGTAACCGAGGCATGCAAAAGGGCAATGAAACAGCTGTAAGTGCGTTGGGTGACGTCGATGTCAGCTGACAGCGTATTACTTGTACAGTCTTATTGAACTGACGTTGTGAAGTCAAGGTCCAAGCTTTCTCCACTAGCGCACAAGAACTTGTAGTGCAAGTAACAGATAATGTATAATTACGGGACTCTGTTTCTCTCATACGCTTCATTTTTATTTTTTTTTATTTTTCTTATTTTTCCCTTCTGTCTCTCTGACGACCACATATGTATATACACATGTATATATATGTATAAGGTACAATGTCGTCGAGTGAACTGGAGCAGACAACGAATTGATTTCAGCGTATTTTTTCTTGATACATCGTCGTATAACTACGGCAATATATATTGAAACATAATTACATTAATAATTGATTATCCAATTAAGCTTCCGTGTCTGAGTATGATCGTACATGAGGCGGAGCGCAAAGTGTTATAATATACACGTATACATTATGTACGCTGGTTATAACGGAGTACCTGATGTTCAACGTTCTTTTTACCCGCCCGGAATGGAAAGGAGAAATCCGTTTAAGATGTATTTTCCGTACTCCATATTCTCCTTCGGCATTAACAATCAATATTAAACCGGATAAATACATTATACATAACATATATTCTTGGCGTATGATGCAGTGTCTGCGGGATACGTATATAACGCGGGGAAGCATCACTTCATTCAAGTCTCGTTTCGTCGTTTCTCTCTCATTCTAACAAAGAGAATAAACGAAAAAAAAAAGAAAGAAAAACGGAAAAGAAAGACAAAAAAAAGGGTCAAACCGGATCGTGGCATTCGAGCTTGCGTATTTTATGCGAACGCTCGAATGACTATCGAGCAATATTTATGAACGCAATTAAATTTGCGGTACACGTGATGTCCGGAGTGTTGAGCTATCGCGTGGGTGGGTGGTTCCACTGCCCGGCACGTTGCCCTACGTCACACTACATCGCTCGATGCGGTGTTCAGCCTTCTCTCTTTTCTTGTTTTATTATTTTATAGAGGAGGCAATCGGGCACTCCGTACGGTCCCGACTCCAGGCTTCGCCAGATCCATCGCACGGTGCAACGCAGCGCCCAACAGCCATTTCACTTCCACTATTATACCCATAACCTTACATTGAAGCCATCTCAAGACTGCCCAGGTTCCCTCTCGACTCGCCTTTATTCCTAACATCGTATAAACCTCGAGCTCGCTCCGTGCACGTTTCATCTGATCCGATTAACGTCACGTGGCAATAATCTTCACACGGGGAAAAAAGCTGTCGATATTTTACCGACAAATGCTTTTCTACCATTATTCTTAGTATTGGGTCACACATGTTAACTCGTTAGCCGGCCGTCTGATTAATGGGATCGAAATATTTAGCACCATTCAATATGATTTGGCGATCGATATGCTGCAGGGACAAATCTATTTTTGACTGCCCGAGTAGAGGTCAAGCACCTCGTCGGTTAAACTTCGCCCGTTACACGATATCGATTCGAGCTGATGTATTACGTCTATTATAGTATTTCCGTGCACGTGCCCGCGGAATGGCAAAAGCTCGACGAAACCGTAGACAATTCTTATCGAATTAACAGTCTTTGAATTATGCAAGCTGAAATAATCCAATAACAAGGTCACTGAAACAACAAAACTATACGCCGGTCCTGCGGACATTAGAACGCTACAAAAAAACAACAACAATTAGATTGCAGTTCTGTAATTGGTTACCGGTGGTAGAGAACATCAGCTAGAGAAGTCGGTGCATCTCGGGGGACAATCTAATAAAAGCTCGTAATGATATTACAAATTTGAAGTGGTTGGTGGGTGGATACAATCTCCTCCGGCTTCACCGCAGGCCTGCAGTGTTACCTCTCTTATTCAGAGCGTGCCCACTTCTGGCTCAGAACCAAAATTTTCGTTCTAAAACTGCATCGAGGAAATCAAACACCGCTGCACTCAACGTATCAACGAAAGTCGAATATGCACGTACGAATGGCTAACATCGGATGCTTGCGTGGATAATACGGAGACACTGCTATCTGCGTGCACATTCGACTTTGTTTCGTTTTACCAAAAATTCATTACTCGCATTGAGTTTTGTCCGTTTCACAACGCGGAATGTACCTGGCAGATTTTATTTTCCTTTCGTAGTTGATTTATTATAACTTTTCCAATTTTACACGAATGTGAATCTATTTTTCCCCAGAATAAAATTCCAAGCTTAACTTTAAAAATGTATTGATTATTGATTGCATTTTAGTGCAAATCGACTGACAAAACTGCAGTAAATTGAACAAAAAATGCAATCGAATACTGAAAGTAGATGCTTTGAAATCGACGTTGAAGACTCGAACCTCAAAATGGTCCAATGTGGTCGAGTACTACCTGCTGACCAAAATTTGGTACAAAAGACAAAACGGCGAAAGACACAGGTAATACAAACGGCGGAAATTGGCTGCTGACTTGACCTTCGAGAAGATTCGGAAATGCGTAAAAATGAACACCGCTCACGTTGCAACATGCGTTATACGCAGTCGGAGGAAGCGGAAGGTTGCCAGAGGCAGGAATGGCTCCGCATCGCACCGATGGCTATAGGGTGACAGGTGTCGTAATCCGTTTGTTTCGTGTTTCAGAGAGGTGTGCGTGGACGAGGGTCAGCAGTTGTCGCTGGCTCACGGGTGCCAATTCTACGAGGTCAGCGCTGCGGAAAGTCCCGCAGGGGCGGCCCTCGCCTTCCAGGCTCTCCTCCGGGAAGCCCGCTCGGTCCAGCTGCTCCGCGCTCTTCCGATACGCCGGAAACTTGGCGTTCACTCGGTGTCGCGGGTACTCGGTACGATATTCGGGAAGAATACCACCAAAGACCGGAAGAAAAGGCCATCTCTGAGTATATGACGTCTCCTGTGCGCGCTTCTCCTCGGTGGAAGTGACGATCCCAGGCATGGGACGGACGTGATCGTGCTGAGCAGCAGCGTGCACGGAAACTAGCGGCGTGTGATTCCTTCGTGGATGTAATTTCACTCGGTTATATTATTTTTATTTATTACGGGTACGCGTTGCGGTGGTTTTTATGTTTTTTAGTACGTCTGCAAGAAGCGTAACGTTTTGTCTGTACCACAGTTCGAACATTTGATACGTGCAGCAACACATAGTTCGAGATAGAACTGCAGCTACTTTGAAATGGTTTGATTTATTTTCATCTAAATTTGGTACTTGGAATTATCTGGTCTGGATCGAATATTGAAATAGCTAGCGGTACAATTGTCTTTCCAAAAGGCGTTTCACTCGCTTTCCCAATTCTTTTTCTCCTCATTGGAATAATGGAGTCGAAATTCGAAAAGTAAAAACCACCCAGACGTACCGGAAGTTCTTCTTAAACAAAAAGTGTTAGAAGTGGATATTGGAACGGAAATATAGCGTTACGGGTGTAAGTGCTTTAAGGTGTTGTGGAACTTAGATGTTCACAAGCTTACGTTTGATACTCACGAAAATTTGCCACCCTCTAATTTACGTGAGAAACAATAAGCGAGTAATCTGCATTTCTAAGTGCGTATAATGGAAGTGGGCAAGCATAACCGACATGCAGCATGTGCTGGGAATTGTAAAACATGTTTGCGGTCTATGCAGTGTTAGAAGTTAGTTTTCAGCTTGGACATTCCACATCTCAAAACTGGGCGTGGGCGGGAAAAAGTGCGGAAAATTCATACCCAGAGATTGATATACGTAGTAATAATTACCGTTAATTCATAGCTATAATATAATATTGATAAAAAATGCATAAATGTACGCAGCTCTGTTAGTGTTACGTCAGGTAAAATATTTAGGTAGATATTATACAGTATGCTAGATTTATAAATCTATACACATAATGTGAACGCGTGCCAAGCATCGTCGGGTTGGTGCAATTGAATTATCGTCTTCGTTAATTTACCACGAGGGACACAATGAGTTCAATTTATATTTTATAGGCTGTATACGGATCTCTTAAAGGCTTTATTTCGAATAATCGGCTTCTCATTCTTTCAGTACTTAATACTCGTCTGTTCTGTCGGCTGTTTATAAGTTTCTCGTGAAAATTTGCTGATACACGAGAGCGAGAGTGAGAACGATCGGCGATACTCTCTTATCGCTGCGTCTTGGGCCAAGTGCCAAAGTATGGCTTGACTGCGTACGCAGTCGATGGGAAAACAGAAAAGGCAGAAAATACTTAATCCAAACTGTTTAATTTACGAATATAAACATGGTACGCTAAAACCGTTGTTATGTCAATGACTCAACACGGTCCAGCTCTCGCGTTATAAGGCCACTCTTTGAGAAGCCAGTCCTCGCACGATGAGCACGAAAACTCAAAAATGTACATACAGTGTGGTCGATGGTCCTTGATATGACTGCTAGGTGACAACAATTTATCTCTAAGTTGATGAAGCGTGATCTGAATTTTTGTGGGGTTCAAACTGGTGCAGTAATTACGTTTGGTGGATGTTAGGGATATTAAAAAGTAAGCATACGCGCATCGAATCAAGTCGTATACCTGACGTGCTGAATTATTTTCTTTCTTCTTTCTTGCTCTCCTTTTGAGCAGTCCCCTGACCGCCTTTGCTGCAAAATAAAGCAATGTGATGTATCGAAAAATAAGTGCCTTGCAACTCAGTTGTAGCCCAGAGAGTTTACATGACCATGTATCACGTGTACACGAGTATCAGTTCTTTATTCATCGATTCGGGAAGTTGTAACGCGTTATTAAATTACGGAACGAACGGACGTTCAAGTAGGTGAAATAGCCGGTGTTTCTTAAAGGCATTCGATGAAACATGTCCGAGTCTTGGCATACATTTTCAGATCATCGAAAAATTAATTCTGATTCCGTCGAGCGTAGGTCAATTTTTCTGTCGTGTGAGAATACTGTACATAATCGTGCCACGTTTAATCTTCGGTCTCTAGGTCGTCAAAACTCGAATTCTACACTCATTTAACAACAAATTACAAACAGATAAAAGATCTTCCTAAACATGCTGAGTACTCGTACAGTAGCTGGTGAAAAAATGTTCGACAAAATAACGATGATCTGTAGATTTTGAAACTACGGTAGCTTCGTTGGCAAATTGCATATGTGTCGGAATCTATCGTAATCTCCGACGAATTAAACGCAATTTCTAATCGGCCAGACGTGCGAGGTCCTCGGATCGACCCGTCAGTTGCATTCGAACGCAGCATCCCATCCCCTCGGCGGCCGGAGAATCTTTATACCCTGTAGTTAGGTCTCGGTTACAAGTCTTGTATTCAGCGGGGTTAACTTCCTAGGTTTTCGTATTTTCAATTCCGCGTACAACGTTTGCCGCAATAAACCTCTGGGCTCGTGATTCGAGCGACGGTCGCACAGCGAGAGCCTCCGTTGGCCGCAGGTTGAGGGTAGCCGGTAGCCTTGTCGGAGGTCGCATAGGTTGACCCGGGTGACCCCCGTGCTCAAGTACGAAGCCTCTGTTTCTTGGCGAAACCTTTCTTCGAGTCCTCCTCACCTCCGCGCCGGTACTTCCTGGCTGCAGCCCTTGCCCGACCCTCTGCCTATAATGCATCGGCATACCTACTCCGTGAGTCCGTGTCGTTAACGTAGCGTAAGTAACACGTATATGCAAATGGCGGACAAATCATTGTACAGAGTTCCTGTGCATAGGTATATCACGCACACGGTATACATATACATGTTAGGCATATATGTTTATATACACCTATTCGCGAGGCCTTGAATATACATTATATATATATGTGTGTGTGTGTGTATGTGTATACATACACATACGATACGTGTACACATCGAAGCGACTGAAATTAATGTAAATTTAAATTATATCCGATGTTGTTGTTGTTGTTGTTATTATTATTACTATTATTATTATTATTATTATTATTATTATTATTACTATCATCATTATTGTTGTATACAGCGTAGGTGGTTTATATATTAAGTCTTATTTTTGGAGTGCCCTACTTCCGAGTGAGCCTGTGCTAAGGATACTAGTAAATCTTAATGTTCCTAATCTAGAGTATAACCTTGAATTATATACATGTATTATACGGTTACGCGTAAACGCATGTTAGACGTATATTATTGTATATTTAAGTATGAAAGGCGAGCCTGCAGGTATATTAATGGTATACAACATTTTTTTTCTTTCAGATTTTTTTAAAAAAAATCATGAACGGATTTTATTCATTTGAACGTTGCTTACGATTTTGGGATGTGAATAACCTAGATCGGCCATCTGAACGGTGACAGAAAATGTGATTTGGAAACTTAATTGTATTTTAGTTTAGAAGTGACGTTTCATCCTTCATACTACTCCGTATCGATTCAAATGTGACTGAGTGAAGGTTTTACAGCTAGCACAAGGTTTTTATAATATGATTAGCTCATAAAAAAACCATTTGCTGATCCCAACCAATAATATTCTCAACCAATAACTTCCGTAACCAATCGTTTACAAAATGATCCTGAATTATTGAAAAACAAGGAATAGAAATTCGTAAAATGATTGCATAATTTTTACAACACAGTATATCTGCAAGGTGGCTTTTGTTGTATGAAATAGCTTTCTTATTATTATTTGAAGCTTATGGATATTTGTGATTGCTTTATCCTGATTAACCGCAGCAGCTGTCGGTGTACCATAATAATTTAGTAACCGGGCCCTGTGAAAGATGCCCGCGCAGTGAGATTCGTTCTGAATGTGAGAATATATGATTGTTTGCTGGATCCATCCGATCGGTAGGTTGTATACTTAATTTCAGTTGAATCGTTGTTATTTTTATTTATTTTCGTTTTTTTTCCAACTATTATTTGATTATCTTCTCAAAACTTCGTGCAGATTTACCCGAATTGTGAATTTCAGCGAGATATTCGTTTAGATGTACTTTTCGTTTCGAGGTATCACTCAGGTTGTAAGAATTGTACCGAGTTTTTCTTTTCGTCGGTTTTCTACTCCATCGTTATCACCTTCTTCTCATTCTGCGATTATGATAAAACTGTTTACTATAGGTCAGGTACTATAATCTATAGCTGTACATAATATATTACAATATTTACCATATTCAGTGCCTTCCAGAAAGTATACATTATACTTATTGTTAGTTCTCGTGCATCGGTGCGCGCGCTCGCTACCGTTGAGAAAAAATAACGAAGTGTGAGCTTAAAGTATATGATACCTATTAAGTATATTAATAGTTGATAAATACATTCCAAATGTATAAGAATTCAAATTATTATATGCATATACATACAGATACGACGTCGAATTGAATGCGTTGAATTAAACCTGTACTTCAAAGTGCTAGTCACTTGTTATTGTAAATCTTTTTAAATAATAAGCGATGAAACATGTATGTTAAATTATACAGCAGAAAAAAATATCAAGATTTGAAATTACAATATCGTCTATCGACTTATCCACTGTCCAAAATTCTCACCGAATCTTCTTTACGCGCAGATCCACTCGCGACCTGCATCCTTTACCTACCTGCTGCATTTGCAATTTGCGTGGATCACGTTCGGTGTACCAGTGCATGCACGAGACTCGAGGTGGGCGGGCTGCAGATTTGGGCCAAGGTTCCAGAGCACGTGTCACGCACTTGTGCCTCTCGAAAATACATTTCCTCGATCTCTTTAACGGCGTATTGGTTTCGCAGGCAAATTCCTTGCTGCCCACCCCCGTCCGCGTCTTGCGGAACTGTCCGAAGAAGAAGAAGAAGACGAAGAAGAATAAGAAGAAGAAGAAGAAGAAGCAGAAGAAGAAGGAAAAGAAGGATCCGTGAAGAAGTTGAGCATATGAAGCGGTGCGAGAAAAACGCGTCGCGACGCCACGCCGCGATGAATCTTCGTCAAAAACTACCGTAACTTTACCTGTTGTATGTGTGCACAATTAGATGCGCCAGCGCGGCCGAACCGCCTGCGTTATTATTATATTGGCCAGGGTCTCGTGACCCGTCCCGTAGGTACGTACACGCATGCAGATGAGACGGTTACACCGCGTTAGAACAACCCGTCAACCATAAACGGCCGTCTGTATAACCGGAGCAAATCGCATCAGAGTTGGCTCTAGATTTTTCCGAGTACCAATTGGCGGCATTGTATAATACGGAGGCCCCGTGAAAGCGTCTATGGCGATTACACGTCGTTTCATCCCCTTGGCAGCGCCAGCGTGACGCGGCAATCGAGCTCGGACGAACCGACGATGGTAGGAATTTATGATAATTTCGATCCCGAGAATTATCTCCGGCACAAAAATTCAACGTTTGCACACATCTTACTACGAACTAATTTTACGTGTGTTATAATATGGGAAGAACTTCATCTGTCGATTACCATATTCGATTCCGTATCGTTTAATGTTCCGTGGAAACTTGAAGAATCTTGTGAAATTATTTTAAATTCTCTAATCCCGTGAAATCTTTCCAAGTTATGCTTATATTTTTCTGAATTCCTTGAACATCTTGGAACTCCCATAAGAAAGAATAATCGTGTGAAAGTTGTAAAAATCTGTAAGATCTTGTTACATCTGGAATCCCTTGAAATTTCTGAAATCCGCTGAAATCTTAGCTGCCTCGCAGGATTCCGTGAATCGGATGTGCGCAAAAATCAACGAGTAGTTAACCCCTGGGTTGAAACGGCCGATAACAACGGTCTATTACCCGCACGAGTGCGCAGGTGCGTATATAATATATCCATGTATGTTTACGGTTTGCGCACTTGCACGCACGCGATGGAGAGTAATATGCATGTATAATATATTTAGCGGAGGTAAACTGAAGCGTTAAACGCGGGATTCTCGGGTCTGGAATAAGAGGCGCTGGCCGCAGTTAGCTGGGCCAGAGGTACAAGTAACAGACTTGCCCCTGCTCAGCCTGGAGCGAGACATCTCGGTAAGTTCCCGACTCTCTCCGCGTCCCTCAGGTCCTCCGGGTTCGCCTTACTATATCCTGCGGGAAAGACAAATCGCGCGAGCCAAACGCCCCGATAAACACAGACGCCAATTTATCGCCGAGAATAGCAACGCCTCGGAAAACATTTCGAACCCGACTGTAATCGGGGACTTCTTGAGCTTCGACACGTCACGTGGAATTCACGTGGGTGGCGGCTGGTTAGACACGTTCAACTTAATTTATACCTACCTACGGTTACTTGAGTACGGTAATTATACCTCCGATATATGGATGGAGAGAGCCTCTTGACAGGGGTTGTAAGATTAACCACGTGCCGGTAATCGAATATTATACTCTGGGAAATTACACGGGAATTTTAAATAATTATTGATATTCGATGTGCGTTTTGTGCTTATATGCAGGAAAGTTCGAGCTACATACGGCGAGTGATCTTCCCGGCGATTCACGTACAATCTATTTCTGCTTGAAACAATCATTGGCCCTGGTTGAAAGTTAGGTTGAAACGGAATTCTGGCAGCCACATCAATTCATTGCAAGAAAATTTATACATCCTATTTGGTAGAATTCGTTACCAATATTTGTTTTCAATACGTGAAATTTTCCAACCGTACAGTTTAACGTGTATGCCGCTGTGAACAAATCGGAACGTTAGTATTTAAAGTGAAGAATTCAACTCGCCAATATAGCGCCAAAATGCTATTTCCCGGGGACAGAAAAGATAGCAAAAATAGTTTGATTGCTATTTCGTCTTCCAGAAAATTTGACCGGTCTGGAGACTGCAGTTTGCGACATTCGATCTCTGGAGTTAATTAACGCGTTCAAATATCGGTATATAATATTTTCGTAAGGATAAGTTAGTAAAATGTGAGCGAAGAACTGTATATATCCTCGAAGAGTTTGAGCAGCGTAGTCGTGACGCGAAGGTTGTAGGTCACCACGATGCACCTTGCACCTATCGCCCGGTTCGCTATATCTCAGTGAAGGGGAGTCGGCATCTCTCGAGTTAGTCTGGCCCGAGGCTAGTCTTGAAATTTAATACATCTGCGTCCTCGTCTGTCTTGCGGAGTTCTGCCTCGAAGTTAGCTAAGCCAACACTCGTTATACCAACCCCTTATGCACACCATCTTCCCAGCCGAATCATTAAATCACACGGTGAATCCCGCATGGGTGATGCAGGCGAAATGCACACCGTCCCTGCACACTTGTGTCTGCGCTGGCAGGTTTTTACGTCCTATTAGCGTGAGCGTCGGGACGTCGCGGAATTTATCTTGGGCTCTAGGAAGTAAAGAGTGTGCAGCGCCCTTGGCGTAGCCATCCTCTCGAGAAGTTGACACTGAAATTGAGTATACAGTGCGCGATCGGTTCGACCGATTCGCGTGTCAAGTTAATTCTCCAAAGTTCGAATCGTGAGTGGAACGGAAATGTGACGGAACAGGATCCGCGTAGCGTATTATGAGCATCGAGACACACGTGGACCTTCTTTTTTTCTCTACTAAAATTGAAAATAAAAATATTTCTGGAACGAATTGTACGTCCAGCACGTAATAGTTACGACATGTGTGCCGTACGTTGAAAAATTTCCGACCGTCGATTTCAAATAAAAAATATACTATTGCAATTTGAATAGTGAGGACAAACGATCACTTCAACCTGATTTTACAGGTATTGTTGGCAGGACAGTGTGGCGCCAAACAGCGATCGGTTACGTTTCGTTACCATGTTTGCTTCCACTGTTTTCTGCTAGTTCGATTCGCGTTTTAAGGAGCTGTTGCAGCTCTTTATTTATGCAATTCTGTTACACGTGCCACTCTACAGCTCCACACTCTGCAAGAGCATAATTCATGCTAAATAGTCGAAGTAGGTATTGCCGAGCGCGACCGGTAGGTAAGTATAATGACCAGTTACGTTATTTATTTTGTCAACAATTTTTGCAGTCGTTATCACGGCGCGGTAATGAATATTTTTGTATTTTTATCGGTGGCAGCCCTGCAAAGATCACAATTCTGTAAAACGGTCGTTGGATCATCGAAATCCGAACATTATTTGTCGATTGTACTGACTACTTACTTTTCCTTCATAAACGAATTCATGTATCGGAAAGTGGTGTGTAGAATATTTCACAACGCACGCACGATTGCACAAATAGCCAATGAACCTCGCTTATCTCTGACCATAATATACGAACATTTATTCTTTCGTTACCTTGAAGAATGAAACTGCTTAATCATTGGTTACGGTATCATACTTCAATTTCAACCTAAGCGTCTGTGGATTCATTCGAAAACAGAAGCACAGCCACTCGATATACTGCCACGCTTTTTCTTATCGCGTAAAACGACACTTGCTCGGTACTCAGCTTTTGTCAACTGGATGGAGTCAAGATTAGCCGACCGAGAGGAAGGCAGTGAATATGCCTCGAGCGTATTTCACAATCAAATAAAAATGAAAACACTCGTTTTATTTGAAAACTTGATTGTGGTGCTCTTGGATCGTTTTTTAGATCTGTCTACATTCGCGAATTTCTCCGCCCCTCTCCTCGCAGGCAAAGAACAACGGAAACGTGTGTAAAACTGTTGCAACACTTCGGGATGTTTGCAATATGTAATACGCGCATTACGCCTACCTGTGTGGTCGAATGAGTCGTTTCGCATACGGGGATCTAGCTGTTGTTTCTGCTTTTCAATCTGCGGGCACCTAGGGTTATAAATATGCATAGAAAAGACGACGATACATGTACTGCTTACTCTGGTTTACGACGTGTGTTAAATACGTCTAGAGCCGCACAACTGGCGTCATTACGACCCTGCGACGCGACGCTTAGGCATATCGGCGACTCGGTTATGTCATTTCGATTTATCAATATTATACGGTTTATGCGGGGCATATTTTCATTGACGGGAAAATTTTGTCTGACGTACAAAAAAGCCCCTAGCTGTAACGTATAATTCCATAGTTTTCTGTACTGATAAAAGGATCGGCACAATTAAGGTCCCAGAAGAGGGCGATTCAGCCGGTAGAGAAAATACTTGAATTATGAGGCAAACGCGGCGTTGTTCCAACGGAATCGCGAGCTTCTATGGCAGAAACGATTGCCTCGCGCATCATGCGTTGTGCGTGGCCTTCGCATGCGGACATGACCTACCACTCTGGGAACGAAGCTTTCTTGGCACGAGATAGATGCCGCATTGCCTCCACACTGCATGCGGGGTGTCATAAAGGGGATTCCCGCTTCACAACACAGTACCAGCCTATAATACGGCTCTTGTACCTGCACTCTACCTTCGACACAATCGTGTATACGCACAGGATAGCGCGCAGTCTTCGACAAACGCTAATAACGGCAGTGTCTCGAGTGGTTTCAACCTCAAAGGTTGCCTCGACTCGATCATCCGCGAGGAGGTGAATTATGATAAATTATCCACGCTGCGTGGCACGATTCGTTCTTTTTCCTTAATGTTTGAAGCACCTTTTTCCAACCATGTACACGACTAGCCACTTGTCGCTAAAAATGATTAACAATTGTAACTTATTGCTATGGGAAGATCCGTGTAGACTGTGAGGATTGAAATCAAAATTTGATAGATATCAGGGAAACGTATAATAAGAAGCGTGTCGGATACACCCAAACATTAAAGATTAATTATAATAGTGTATTTATTCCGTCGTCGCCTTACAGAACAACGCAGTCATTAGGACGAAAGAAATAAGACGTTGATAGCGAGATCGCACGCGGTCACGTCTACGGCATTTATTCGGCATATGTTTCTAATTTAACAGAAATGGTTTCCCGGAAGGGCGTCTATTTCCAGTTTGATACTCTTGTTTGGCCGCTAATTTATAATATTATTATCTCACATCATATTGGCGGATAAAAAACAATTCGTCTTTCGTCCGAGTAACGGTTTTCTAAAGGTGTAAAAATATCACTCCTTCCAACGGAAATAATTTTCACGAGGCGCAAAGAACACGAACCCGTATAATATAATACTTAAACATCAAAGAGCGTAGTTGTACGCAAACTGCAGACGTTTGACCGAAATAATCCTATATACCGGTGTGACAAAGTTGATTGCAGCTAAATTTCCTCCCTCTTTACACGCGCGCGCACACACACAATAATTCTCAAACGCATGAACCATTAACAGGAACGTAGAAAATAAAAAAAAAAAATTCAAATTATGCCCGTGCACGTATCCTACCATCAAATTGTTTGCATTGTTAATATTAGAGAAGAGTCAGCATGTGACGAGAATACTCAACTTAAAGTGGTCGACTAGAAAATATAATTTGAAATATTCACCGCACGGATTCAGGCCCAGTTCATATTTTCTCACTGTACGAGTCCTATTTTGAAGATTGTGAAAATTAGCGAGAAAGTATCAATTATCTTCACATAAAAGATGAGAAAGGTAAATATAGTTCAACTATATGCATCGGTGAGTAAAAAACAAAATCCTCGAGACGTTGATCAGCGTGTAACAAAGAGGACTCGGTATAAATTTATGGCGTCTGTTCAGCACTTCAGCAGATTTGTCTATCAGAGATGAGTGTGAACAATATTGAGGAAAATCCGGATTTGTGAAAAGCATAAAGTAGTGAAAGCAGAGCGAAATAATTCCATGCGGACGATACGTCGAGAAGTTCCACTGCAGATATGATAATGATAACTTCAGTGACCATAGTGAGACACTCGCGCCCGCAGACAAAGCACTTCTAATGGGTTTCGCGATAAGCCCTGGGAGCTTGTTTTCAAACACAATTCGCTTCCATGTAGCCAGCGTCCCACAGACGTCCTATACAGCAGTGGTTAGCAGTAAATCTGACTTCTCCGTATTCGCAAACAATAACCAGCTGAGCAATATCATACCAACATTTACACGTACGACCAACTGCAGGGAGGTGAACACTTCGTACCGCGACGAAACGAAGTGTTACACCAACTTGCGGTGGCAAGTACTGTTCCCAGAACTCTTTTGCCACCTATGCATCATCAGTGCTCGACGAAACGGCTCGAGTGACCGAAGAATCTCTGTATCTCGCTGTCACATCGGTAAATTTTTCGATTAATGACAAGCCCGCGGTGAGTTTCCAATGGAAAATTGCTGCGCAGGATCGTTTCGAGGACTAAAAAACAAACATGACAATGGAGGAATGTTGCGTACCCTACACGTAAAAATTGAAGCAATTACGTAGACCAGCCATCGGAGTCCGAGCTTACGGTACGGTTACACAGTCATCTCGGAGATGGTTGAGGTCGGTACGATGCTCACCCACCGGCTTATTACCGCCGCTCACAAGGCGCATGTGGATATGTTCATCGCAGTAATGGTAGCTATCATTGAAAAAAGGATGGGGAGAAAAAAGAGGCGTACGAGAAAAATAAGGGATAAAAAATTACCGCGCATACCATGAGCCGGGGATTGCGCGCGTGGACAGTCGTTGGTTAACTTAATTAGCACCTGCAGGACCTCGTGTCCTCTCCGTTCTTTCCAGATTCATCCTCCCGGTCCCCAGGCAGTCTCCGGTACAAGCCTGCATGCTGCGTTGTACAATGGCACGAATTCCAAGCGTAGCTTGTGTGAACGATAAATACTTGCCTGTGTAAAATGGAACTACGGCTTCCATCCAAACAGTATCTACTCAGTCTACTTTGAAGTCTCGTAACGAATAACACGGATGAATTACACGCAAGTACCACAAATGTATGCCAACCGTGTTACATTGGGAAAAATTTTGTGCTTTGCGAGTCAGTGATATCGATTCTCCGATGTTCTTTGTCACAGTGTACAATAGCTGCTCCTTTTCTCTCGTCAAAGTGCCGTAGTTGTGCATGCGGGAAATTTGAAGTGGCATTTAATGAGTTTTCTTGAGACGGTAATGCTTCGAAATCGCGGTCAGTGGGTGAAGTGGTAGAGTGTTGGCAAGTGAAATACTGTAAATACCCGAATCCTTGCTCAACATAAGCGTATTGAGTTTCGGACAACAACGTGTCATCATGGGAAGGTAAGTCTTGTTTTCAAAGTGATCAGCTCATTGGCAAGTTCGCGGACCACATGTTACAGGCTGTGTAAAAGGGAAACTTGACATCGTCAACCGTATTGCACCGGTAATTGGCTGGCATTGTTCGTTCACGGCTGGATGCATGTGTTAACATGGGGTAGAGTCCTGGACGGGCAACTTTCACCTAAACTTAATTTTCATTTATCATCGTAAGTGTCTCGAGGAAAGGGGATCTCGGATAAATCTCGCGGCAGTTCGTAGTGTCCCTGTTACATCGCTGAGGGATTCCGAACTCTTGATAACGAACCCCTTCTTACGACGAGTTTTCAAACGGATTCGAAGGGAGAAATTAATTCGCAAAATGACGCGATTATTGCAGACAAGTTACGAAGGTGTGAAGATATTTCGATTCGTTGAGGATATCTGCCGCATGGATACGGTTGATTGTAACTTTCGCGAGCAGTAGAACCCTTCACCTATGACGTCATATTCATTCGTCCGGGTGCGGCGAGGCTGCATGAAGTTTCAAACGTTTCCGCATATTGTTCCTCGATGGATGTAAAAGAATGCTTAAACGGACTGAACCCGGCTGGCTGAATCACGATTATATTGTTACCGAGAGAAGTATAACCGGGCTCTATCCATTATCCGGCGAATAAAATAGAGATGTATTGTCTTTACACGGGAAGTTGTATGCCCAGGAGGTACACCGCCATTTATTACTTCGTAACAACTAGGTACAGACTCGGGAGTGGATTTATCCAGGAAACGTAAATTCTGTCATATCACTCACCAAGTTTTCTAATATTACATGCGCCAGCCTTCAGAGCACATCTCGAATATTAATTCCTCAAGCAGAGCACGGAAAGTTTCAGTTTTATTTTCTAACGCCAGCTGCGTTTAGACAGGTCTAATTTAACAACAATAATTCTACTCCTTGCAAACCTGTGGCAATTTGTGCAATTGAATTACCTCACTTATTGCAGCTTATAGTAAAAACCAAAGAAGCTGCATCGTTGATCTTGTCAAGCAGATTTTTTCATACGGAAACTTGTAGAATCTCTGAGGTTCGTCTCCTTTGTGTACAATCTTATTGACGGAAAACTAATCATCCGAGCTATACCCAGTTAATTAACGTACAGATTTTTCTTCTGTATCGATTTTTCCAATCAACCGATTGGTTCCGATATTCACGTTGAGCCATTCGTTGCTCAACCGATTTAATTGAACTGATCTGGTCCGATCTGTGCGTTTCGGGGGGCTGATTCGACGGTGGTCACATTGCTGGGACGACGCGACGTCGCACGAGAGGAGAGACACAACGCCACGGTTGTAGACAAGCACGTTGTTTTCGCTGGTAAGTAGAAAGGCGAATCGTGTTGTACCCGGCTGCTATTTATTACGGTACCCCGATTTTATCGAGTAATAATAAAGCGGAAAAAGTTCTGCAAGTCTTATCAGATAATCTGCTTTGGTACGGCGTGCTTTGTGTATTTCGTAACCACAAGCGATATATCACCACACAGTGCTTCGTATGAGTACGTATGTCCATGTCATAAATAAACGCGAGCTAATGCGACGGCCGGGAAACGAACGAAATCTCATATTATATACGGAATTTATTTCCCCATCCCGAGCGACTCGGTCGTAAATTCAAAGAGCATGATGGCATCCTGCGCTTCGATGTTGAGGGTGAAATTCAGACAAGAGATGGCCGAATCGCGAGTAGCATCGATGCATGTATGTCCAATACGTATGCACTGCATACCGGCAGGTAGAAGAATGCAAGGGTTCGAGGAAAGGAATATATTATGCGTTCTCATTCAGGCGTGCGAAGCACACATGCCTAGAAACTGTAACGCTGTCGCAATGTTTTCTCAACCTTAACTCACCGAATGACGTGACAATTATTGTCACATCCAACTATCGGTCCACAAGTTCCATAATATCTTATTGTACTCTACTGTGATTAAATACGATGCGATTAATCGTAACTCTGAGAGATCGAGACCAGGTCCTTAAATTTTTTCTCCAAGTGAATATAGATTCGTTGTTAACATTCAGATAAGATAATCGGTCACGTTGTTATTGAAATAAATAATCAATGCACGTGATGCGACTAATGGTTCAGACACTCGTTTGACTGATCATGAAAAGTAAAATTTACGAATATTGTTCAGAAATTGACAAACTACATTTTTAAACCGACATTTTCGATAGTGTCCTTATTTTCTTTGATCCTTTGTGCATAGGAACAGACTACCTCGTATATTTCGTCGACTCGAGCTGGCAAATCTTATCCGGTACAAAGCCGACGTGTAAACTTCATTGTTGTAGCTCCAACGCGTTTTATATCACGTCCGGAGCTAATCAGGAATCTTGCCACGGTAACTCGAAGCTCTGTGTATTTCCGATTTCAGAAATACCAACTCCGGTTACGCAATATGATCTCAGAAACTTTGACTCTCTCCAAATCCTGTCATCTCTATACGGTGTAACTGGAGATGTAAATTTCTCGAGGTGAAACTCTTGAAAGTCAATCGGATAAAAAATAACACCGAAAAGCATCTTTAAAAACGGTTATCGAGCAACTGAAAAGCTGTTTTACTTTCATAATAGTACCGCGGCCGTCATATTTGCATAGCGTAAGTGAGCTGGACCGATATAACCAACGGAGTACTCCACGTGACCGGAGAGTTGTCGGTTTTTCGTGAATCTCTCATCGCCACCCTTGCGAAGTTAGTTAATTTTAGAAACTACATAATACGTCTTTCTATTTCCGTTTCCTTTCCGTACGGGAATAACTCCTTAGTATATTATTATAGAGTCTGGTGACGTTCGTTTGGATTGCAAACGAAAGATCAAATAAATATTGCAGTCTAAAACGGTATACTCGTCGATTGATCACCGCGATATTTTCACGGATATTCTCGAACTCCGATTCTTTATTTCACGATCATGGACAGATGAGTAAATTGCATCCATGGAAAAATTTCTGCGTTGTATAACTCTCTGCTTTAAGGTGCTTCAAAGTGTTTTTCATATGATATTTTTTAGAGTGGAATTTTTTTTACATATCAGAACTCCGCGTATAATACGACGGAACAATTCGAAGATTACGTTTCACATCCGAGCGACGAAAGGATTCATCTTCTTTTTCCTCGGAACATTGGAATAACACAATTGTGAAGGAAGAAGAACAACCCCACCGTAGAACAATTTATTAAGAACAACGTACGTGTATAATTTTTATCTGCGCAGAGTTGAAAAATAATTCGCAATATACAAGATAACTGATGATTACGCAATCAGGACGCAGCATGCAACATGGAGGCGCCTGCAAAGTCAGGTTATTGTATCTTCCCTCGCACGCAGCGTGTTCACGGATAAAAGACGGATCCTCCTGATGAAGCACAACGCTGTTATTCGAAGGTCATAAAGCAGGCTGCCCGTCGTGCGTTTCGCTGTTACGAATTAATGAAATCTAACGAGGTGGTCGGTCGGTGTTCGTTCGTTCGTTGGTTCGGTTCGTTCGGTCAGTCGGCACGCACGCGTTGCACACATTGAAGCCTCTAATCCTTCCGTATCAGTTGAAAC
This sequence comes from Neodiprion virginianus, assembly GCF_021901495.1. Taxonomy (NCBI): domain Eukaryota; kingdom Metazoa; phylum Arthropoda; class Insecta; order Hymenoptera; family Diprionidae; genus Neodiprion; species Neodiprion virginianus. The sequence goes on from NC_060879.1 coordinate 31,637,371, forward strand.
CCACCGACGTGGGTGAGCTTATATCGAAACTGGTCGTCGCCTCGACTGATCGGATTCAGGCCTTGAAGGAAACCGCTTTTGCGATATACCCACCGTGAGCGATAGAAACTGCGAGGGGAACGGGAGAGGGAGAGAGAGAGGGATAGAGAGAAGGAGACTATCGAGCAGAATGTACTCGGGACAAGCTACCTATAAGATAAGCTTCAAATAACCCCGACGCGTTCAACTAGTACCATGAGAGCGTACGTACGCCGCCTATTGCCGTAGGTAATATTCCGATACCTTGCATCACTCACGAGAAAAGATCATTTCGTAAAAAGACATTGAAAATTTGGTAGAGCGGTAAATTTTACTGATCTCGTTTCCATCGTCTCCTCGTGATTTCATCTTTAGCATTTTGCGCACTTCGTTCATACGCCGTAACGCGGGTAGTAAATATTTCCAATTTCAACCTCGCGAGGCTTTAGCGGCACGGTGATAAGTTGGGCTTAATTGCACTCGAATTTTATGATCCGGATGAACGGGGGGCAACACCTCGGATATCACGCGGAGGTTGTAACTAACAATGAGCGCCGCAGGAATCCCGCTTCCCCCGGTCGAGATCGGCTTTTGCACTCGTTTCGGTCGAAGGGGGGAAGGGCCACTTTAAAATAATCACTCCCATCGCGTGTACGGAGTACGGAGCGGTATTAGTACCGTAGATCACCTCGATCCCGGGAAGTTGGAAGTTAGTGGGGGGGCGGGGAGGCGTAAAGAAAGTAAGAAGGAAAAATGCAGTTGGACGAGTTCCCCGCGTTCCGTTGCTTATTTGCCTTCACCTCATATTCCCGGCTTGAGAGATACGTGCAAATTCGTTACCCGGACGTTTTGTTATTCTCGACGTGGCTTTTCCTGAGCCCCCCAATTTTTTTTCCTCTCTTCAATGCCGCCGTTGGTTGTCGGGTGGCTTCCAGAATCCAGCTTCGTGTGGTGGGGGATGCTCGCTCTGGCAGCCCATTAATCAACCCTGCACATGGTCCTCCTATACATTCGAGCATGCATTTTCGGACCCCGCACCTATCCACCAAGGAGTCGATACACCTATCCTCGAACACTTCCTAGCGCACGCGTGTGCAGCCGTCCTGCATCTACCTTTCGGCTTTCGGCTACCGGTCTTCTCGCACAGATATCATCACCCCTGGGACTGATTTTATTACGATGCCCAACGACGCCGTACGCCTTCGTGAGTAATTTTCATTTAATTAAGCTTTCGTTCTTGTGCTACCTTTTTCTCGTTTCGGTTCCTTACATTTCGCCCGACAGGTGCGCGTTGTTCTATAATACGATTTTTCTTCTCTCTTGCTGCACATAATCTTTGCAAATGGCGGGTTGTTGGTAATTTTATCCGTGTGACGCGATGTTTCGGATGCACACGCATATCTGCATATATGTATATACATTTTACCCGGGATTCGTTTGGCCGCGGTAAATTTATGCAATTCGTCAGAGACGGAGCATTCCAAGAATTGTATATTCGTGCATAACTCGTGCAGCGAGAGACGAGCAGTCTTGATTTTTTTACCTTAGAAAATCGTTCCTCATAATCCACCGTGCAAGGTCCTGGTGATAATTTTAAATTGTCCCTGACCCAAATGCATTGCGAATAATAACCGCGCGTACCACTTCGCAGGATATCTTTGCAAAGGTATGTATTTGTCAAATTTATCATTGACTCTCTACCGCAGCTGAAACTTTCACCGAGATTCTCCCCAAGCCACATTCTTTCAGTCGTCGTACAGATTTCGCATCTGCAGATTTCAGGCCGAACAGAGCAGCGAAATACGACCGCGCGAAAACATGCTCGAATCCCAGTCATTAATAGATTACTCTGCGTCATCACTCCAACCTACGTAAACTCAAAGCTTGCCACCTCAGTGGTTTAATCTCGTATATACTATTATGCCTCTGTAACGCTCTTGTGCAAAGGATGGTTCAATAGTCAGAATAGAAAATTTACCTAAAAAAATTTCCTTTTTCAATTTTGTACCGCTGCTTGTGAATTATACGGCGTGTAAATTCAGAGTCAGTTATTCTGCGCGGTCAAGGGTACCTTGATTATCGCAATATAAAGCATCGTGCTTTTTACAACTGCATCCTACCGCGTCGTGGGTTTTCTTTTCTTGGTCCGAGAAGGTCGATACTTCGAAAGGGAAGGGAAAAAGAAACGTTGAAAATTTCGTCGGAAAGATTTCGTCAGCCTTGCAAAATGAGTGAAGCGCGAGTGGCAGAGTAATGAATTGTTCGGACATTGAGCACAGCCCGATGAACTTACGTTATTAATCAGATGTGTTGCACCTTGATTCATTTTACAAGACGTTAATGACCTATACCGATCGTATCTCAAAACTGTTTGTAGGTACGATGTAAAAACCGGTTATCGCGGCGTTCGTTACTGCATCTCAAGATGCACATGAACTAGAACTTAACGAACCCTAAATTGAAACTTCCTTTTTCCTCAACTCTATACACTCCTTTTTTCTATTCAACAATCATTTCCACCGAACCAGAATTTACCCCTCCAAGGCTATTTTTAAACTTTTATGCCGGCGCCTTGCTGCACCTGTCGTTGAACTGTTTCAGGTTCCACAGACTCATCAGTGCTCATCAGTGCCCTTTTGCTTCGCTCGGGATGCTTACGCTGGAACTCGGCACTCGTTAAGGTAACGTAAAAATCACGCCTTGGGCCAGACCTATGAATATCCGAGTGCGGTGCGTCAAATGCTTGCAAACTTGCCAGTTGACGAAGGCACGGCAACATCTGTTAACCAGCGATCACACTTGCTGAAAATACGCTGCAAGATGCAGATTTTAAAATCAGCATAAAAGCCGGATGATGAATAAGCGCATTACGAAATTCACAAGTCGGGAAGAGCACCAGAGACGGGATCGAGAGGCGGATAGGGCAGGACATTGCAGATGAAGAAGGGCCGGGGAAAATTGAAGATGAAGAGTGAAGGGGAGGTTGAAGCGAAGGTAAATATAGCTGCTCATCGTGATTGCAGGGGGGCAGCACACCACCACATGGTCGGTCTATCGGGTCTTTTATTTTCGTCAATTTATCTGTAAGTTTTATTCTTGTTGGTGCTCTGCACATGCTGCAGCAGGACTTGGAAGTGGACAGCACCGTAGCAAAAGTCTACCAGCAGCCCATGAGCAGCGATCGGATCACTTCTGGCCCTTAAGACGGAGGAGCAAGGCAGGGGATTTGATCTCGCGATCATCATGCCGGCATTGTACCTGTGATACCATCGATTATTATTCATTAATTATTCATCCGATGCTGGTTGGCGTGTTGTAGGTGCGATCTGTATCGATCTACATCGGCTCGTAATAGATACGAGGATAAAGGGGTTCACAGTCGGACTTATTCCGTAACGCTCGCTGAATAGGTCGTCGCCATTACCAAGAATGCAAACTCCTGATTCGAGATTCACCAACACTTTCAGCAGACCTTCCAGGGATTATTGCTAATCTATTGATGGAACGGATGGAACCACATAGAAAATTATCAATATCCTGCAGTGGTTTCGAGTTCAGGATTTATTTGTACATTATACCTTACACCATCCATCAGGACTACCATCACTAAGCAATCAGCATGAAAACTTCGAATAGCGGATGATGAATGGTTACGAGCAGCTCTTCGACGAGATCGATGCTGCGAATGAGAGTAACTTCTCTCAGTTTAACTGAAAGACCTTGATAGATCTCTGCAAAGTTTCCGGAATTGCTTCACCAAATAGTGATCGTTGTTTAAACGGTCTCGCCATGTGGCCTATAACGCTGTAGCCAATGAAAATAAAGCTTTGGTAGTAGCGACAGATGCATGAGAGAACAGCGTGCGCCTGTATAGACGATGATACTTTGTCGTCGAACGTACGTATTAGCTATGTTAAACGTGCATTTATCTACTTGTGTGTCCGCGAGGGCAACTAAGAATATATTGACGAGAAGCGCAGGTTGCGGACGAGCGCACCGACCGGAAGGGCCGTCTGCATCAACGGTAAAAGTGAGAACGTAGCATTATAACTAACCTATCATAAGCCATGCTAACGTAATCTAGGAAGGGCGATTATATTTCGTAATTGATCTAATACCATCCATTGTTCATAGGTATTTACGACGGATAAGAAGACGGACGGAGAGACAGAGATATTGCGACGGGGAACCATGGGCGAATATCACGTTGTTCGACAACTGTCGAGATACCCGGGTTTTATGCCTACGTAAGTCACACCCACAAAAGCCTGGCACGATTCAGCTGCAGTTAACTCTTGGTGAGCGTGAATCATGCACCATGCAGAATGATCATCAACGTTGATTGCTGTGAGGCTTGTCTTCCGGACTCGCAAAGTTGCGTTAATCTCTTCTAATGGTCCTGTAAATGAACAGGAGTAATTTCCGTTCTCGGGTTTCACGAATGGTTAACGGTGAGCAATTATTATTAAACGTTAAAACTAACAACAGAATGGTGAGACTATGTTTTGGTTTCAGAGTGGTTTGACGCATCTTAAATGTGATACGAAATTTCTGGAATTCGTACGGATTAATCAGTACCCACACAAATCATACGATGCGTCAGCTACGATCACACAGGAATTTAATAAGCACAGCTAGAGCGCCATTGATCATATCAGATCGGGACGTCGCGTTTGTATACATTGTTTGGCAGACTCTTGAATGAGTACAAATTGTGTCAGGTTAAGTTGAGCATGCCCTCGCACCTTCTCGCATTTACCTTTTCCGACCACTCCGAGTCTTTTCATACCACCGTCTTGCGTGTATATATATCCACAAGGTGGCGTCTGTCCAAATAACAACATAAATCTTGCTTTTAAACGTCTTTTTATTAACAGCATAAATCTTCGCGCTTCTCCTTTGGGTATTTTCATTAATCCCTGACGGAGAGAGAGAGGAAAAACAGAAAGATGTTGACTCGGAGAAAAGAATATGGAATTCAATCCTGCAAGGAACGGTGCGCGCGATACTCGCTCATCTGCCGGAAGTCACCGCCTGTATAAAATTCTGCTTTATTCGAACGGTGTAGCTGCGCATGCTACACGAGCATCCAGTACTGATAACGCACAGTGAGCTCTTATTTCAACGGGATTCCGATGAGGTATCAGTTAATAACCAACAGCAAACCCTAATTCTCGATAGTGACTTCTGTGAATTAACTTTAGATATTCCGTAACCGTACGCGTACCATACGAATAACGGTACAACTGTTATGGATGATGGATATTACGCGGAGGTACTCGACTGTGGATGAGCTATCGTATTCCTTGGGTTGCCACTAGCGAAGTTTACTGAACTTGACATTCGTCCTGCACGATAAAGACCGGTTCTCGACGAATTATAGCGCAAATGTGACAGGGCTCGAAGAGTACCGCGATTCTCTTTATTCGATTTGCGCAACTTCGGTCAAGAGGACACTGCAGGTTCACCCGTAACTACGTGAAAGACTGTAATTCGAAGCAAATGCTTTCTTTCCGCAATCATTTTTTAAATGAGAAAAGGGAGCACGTGGCGTAGGTTGCCAAGGCAAAGGCATTCGAGGGGTCGAAGAGATGCAGCGATGCCCAGAGTCTGTTATTACGAACTTTTTACGCCCGAGCGAGCGCATTGACGGCCTACGCGTTCGCCACCGCCCCTCTGCCATTGAGATATTCGTGTGATTTATCAAAGCGTTGGTTATATTTAACAACGGATACGACATAGCCAAAGTCACCTCCCCTACTAGGCCTCGGGACTTCTCTCGGAGACCTGCGCTTTATCGCGTCTCAATAGCGCAGCACGTAAGCGCATTCATCCTGCATACCTTGTGGATATTTTTTATTCACCCGTGCCATTTACTCTTGCAAATGTCTGCCGAACGATTCTTCACCCGGTTGCATGCTCCCTCATCTTCCACAATTGGTGCCTTCGTTATATCGTGCATGATTAAGCGAGTATCGTTCCTTGTTTTTTAAAACGTCATCCGGGGAAAATTTTTTGATTTGTATTTGAATTCGTCGTTAATGATATTATTCATGCAGTATTGAAATGTGTTTGAAACATGCAATTTGAGTTAATGATTAGTTCTTGTCAGAAACCTTGTTCCCAAAAATTCAAGATGGGTTAGTATTTCAAAATTGTGATACTTTGATTTCCCAGAACTCAAGGTATAAGAATATTTCAGTGAAACCGAATAATTTTCGATATTTCTATGAGTCACTAGATCGTGAACCTGTCGTGCATGCTGGATCATCTTGTTGCATTTAAGTTTGCTCTCTATTCTTTTTTTTTCTTTTTACCTTGACTCTCCTTTACAAAAACTGAACAAAGAATGAGCATATTTTGGTCGTGCGTGTCTGTAAATTTGCAGCTCATAAAACTGATTTTACGTGGATTTCGTTAACCCGTTGCTCTTCGACCTTAAACGAACCGTCGGTACTCAATCAGATATTTTAAGTCGTAGGGTGCGCCATACCGCTCAGGTGAACAAGGGTAATCGAAACGGACGCCGAGAGACACGCCCCAGCGGCATACTTCCCCAATTTCTGCGGCATCTCGTGCTGGACTTCCGTGATCTCGATATACCTATATCGAAAAACAATCGTTGTTGATAGATTGATGGCCAGGAGCGCCAATAACAGCCACTTACCGAAAGAGAACTGGGTCATCCGGAATCGTACACTCGTCACAATAAACATGGCAATGAATTTTGTTCCACGGGTTCTAGGGATCAGTTATGAAACCGTTCACTGGCACAATCATGTATGGTGTCTCAAATCTCATTCAACATTAATGTAATACCATTATCGTGGAATGTATTGTTTGGAAATATTTTTTGAATGACCGGGGAAAGGATCTTCTGCTTTGCACAAGTAGATCATCTAATAATAGTTGGCCTGGTATTAGGACATTAAGTCTACAATTTTAACCACCGAACGTAAACATGTTAAGCACTGTTTTTCCCCAATATCTATATCCTTGGGCTACTGCTTCGCTACGCTACGGATTCTTTAATGCGGAGAAATCAAAGCCGTTATAATTGGACAATAATTTCATGGCGATCGCTCACAAACGATATATCCACTCTTTTTGTCAGTACAATGTCGCCCAAGGGCCGTTCAAGTTTCTACTGAAGTTGTGCAACCATCACAGGGACGAATATATCACAGCGGCGAAGCATGAAATGATTATAAAGTTATATTGTCAGGCAAAAATAGATTCGGAGGGTCAATGACGTACATTCGTTGGATCAATAAGTAATAGTCGTTCCTGCACCGGGTCATTGAGCGAGCAATTTAGACCAGTGGTGAAAAATATTTCGAAAAGAACTGGTACCAATCCTCGTGAAGTATAACTTCGCCACGAGGTCTTCAACGCGAAGAGCGGAACAACAATAGTTTGACGATGATGACTTACAAACGATGTCCATTCGCTGTTAACAATAGGACGTTGCCCAACCAAGGGCCCCATAAGCCATAGTTTCAGAAGAGGTTGTGCAACGACGAGGGTATGTGTATCACAGCGGTGAAGTAAGTTACATTGTCGGCAATTACGAGCCTCGCTGGTATAACACTCAGACAAAGATTGGGCTAGGTGCAAGCGGCCGGTTATGGAAAGAGGTGATCGATACTCGGAAGTAGTCATCCGATTCCGAGTACATCGTGGGCAGCCGCATAAGCTCAGTGTGGCGCGGCGCAACGCTTACGACGAGGTTCACCTTGGTACAAAACCACCAAGTGGGCAGCCGTGGTCCAGTCAGTAACAGTAGTAGAGCGTACAGCATGGACTAGCCGGCAGTGGATGCACGGGGTATAGAGATAGTTGTAGGCAGTAGCAGCAGACAGAAGAAGCGGAGGCTGCGCTGGAGCCGCAACGAGTATCGGGCTGGTCCGGTAGTCACATGGTCAGTCGCGTCGACGACTCTTATCGGGCATCTCAGGGAGCACCGGCCTCATCCTGCAGGCCAGCCCCGGCGACTGCTTTGCCTCAGTTGCTGCTCCCTGTAACCATCGATACCCATGCAAGTTATGCAACTATGTAGATCTCGATAGAGCGGAACTTTTAGCCCCCACGAATGCTTCTTTTCGCTTCGGGAGTGGATTAGCCTTCTTATTATTTTCTTCTTCTTTTCATACCATTTTAAGTCAGCCCATTCTTATCGCCACTCCAAACGGCGCCACGGCCTCAACGGGGCATTATCGTACACGTGTACACCGGTACTAGGTGATCAGAAATATTTGGGTTAATCCGTCGCCTAGTCGCTTGGAACACGGGCATCTTGATACAAATTTGAAGACCACAATTTACGCGTGGACAATGTTGATCACTCTTTCAGGCCTGGCCTAGAGATATTCGTGAGAATCTAAGGCGGACATTGGATCATAAAACGGAATCGATCCGTTTGATAATTTTAAAAGAGGAAAATCAAATGAACGACTTATCTTGCGTCGGACAACTGACAGTGCAGCCCTTGCGATTGGTTTTTAATTAAACGGAATGAACCTTTCACTGGATTGTGTAACGGTAACTGCTTTCTTCGATCAAACGATTTGATTAATTGGAGTGAATAGATTTGTTTCGGCCAGATACATATTCGTTAAAGCGTATGACCGAAGCTTGAATTCAGGAATTTACAAACATTTATACATATATTTTTCCAATCATATACAGATACGATCGTATCTTCTTGAAGTTATGAAAGAGACAAGTTTCTATGCGCAATTGTAAAGTCGGTATTACGTACAAAAACGATACTCGTGGATTCATTCTTTCCGATTTCTCGGTTGTCCTGATCTTGAGCTCAAGTGTAAGGCTGCGAACTAGAAATGACGGAGAGTCCGTGGCAGGCCAACGACGATGGTTGCTTCATAATATATCACGGGTATTGTTCACAGATGGTGTACGTTTGGGTCCTGAAATCGTGCCTCGAGAGAACCGTGAAGACGAGGAAACAATGTCGTTTGAGTACAGCCCATGAGCAAACGATCGTGAATGAATGCATGTGCTCAAGTATAAAAAGTTTATAGAAGTGGCCTAACAGTGTACGCGGGAAGTCAGTGTTGATAGGTTCAGCGAAAGCATACCAGTCTCATCTCTTCACCGTTGTTTGTGTCTGTGAATGCGTGCTCGGCACTCGGACTCGGCGCACGATTTACTTTTACGAAGCATGAACAAGCCACGAGTTCAATTCATAAACGAGACTATCGAAAGTGGGAAATGAAAGCGTTTTTTTTTTTTTTTTCTTCTTACGTTTCATTTCAATAAACCTTATGGTAATCGAATCTCATTACCACCTGAATACCCGCGTGACTAGCGATATATTATTTAGCAAACAAATTGAGCATGCGCTAGCGTGTGTGTTTAATGAACCTTTGGATAACCTGCATCCGAGTACTACTACAAGGTTAATGACATTTTAATTAACTGGCTAACGAAGTATGAACAGCTAATTAAAATAGCCGATGGCATATTCGCCGTGGCGCGTATGAAACGATAGATATATCCTGAGATAGCATCTACCTTCGGCGCAAAAACAAAGGAATGTCGTGCAGAGGGATATTTCTTTGCGATGGAAAAACATGTCTTTATACACCGCGATTCGAACTCTTTTTTTTTCGTCGTTTTTCTTCCACGCAACTCGTTAAGATTACTCGATCCTGCACATTTTACTTTACTGATAGACGGCACATCGTGTTTGCCATTTACTTAATTCCTATCTTTCTTTGTCGACTCAGCTGGCGTTCAGGGCGTACAGGGCATGTTACGTGAGCTTATGTAACAATAATTTCTAATAATTTACATGAATTTCCGAGTTTTTGAAACATAAAAATTTTGTACAGCAAATATTCTTTTCTTCAAATCTCCAAGTGGCTAGTAATGGTCTATTACTTTTAAGAAATGACTGAAACAGCAATGATTTTGTCATCCTAATTCATCGAGGAAAAGCAAAGCGAGCATCGCTAGAAATGTACTATCTACGTACCACCAGTTCAGTAACCTTGATTTTGAAACGCGCTGATCTCCATGACGACGCTGCTCGCCCATTTAATAAATTGATTACAAGTTTCGTATTTGCCGATCACCCGGCCGTGGTACAGAGTTTAAGCCACTCAGGGGTCACTGATCTTACTCAGAAATGATTGAGATTACATATCCGAGTCGCGCAAAAAATTCCTATACCCATAGTATGTTATTAGAAACAGATCTGAATTTTATTAGCATTATTCGATAACCGGTACGTCAGCATTGTAGACCGACTGTCGGTGTCCAGTCGTGATGCTGTCAAAGATATTTGTCAAAAACAATAGATCACCGTTGTGACCTCCCGACTCCGTCCTGCCACCATTCAATCCTATCTCAAAGATCGAGTAGTGGTCACACTGCCCTCCAAAAAAAACCACTGCACGATTTTTAATTTTTATTTTAAATCATATCAGGCTGTCAAGGCATTAGGATCGCCATATAGTCCATGGCTGCTGTAATATCACCGGGTTTGATCTTTCGGTAACAGTCAACAACCTCGGCGACAAATGACCATCCAAATATTACACCATATTCGGAGTTATTTCTGTGGGCAAATTTTCGATCTCAGCTTTGAAAAACTGTCCATGCCAAAGTGTTTGGAAAAAAATACTATAGAAGTATAATCGTTACACGTTATAAGCCATCGCAGTGACCCGAATGGCAAAAAGGCAAAGACAGATCCGATGCTAACGCGTAACTGATTGACCGTCCGCCCATTTAACCGGTCACACCGTAATGTCAGATGATATTTACGATAAGATGGGGTTCCGCTTATACGAACGGTCAAACTTTTGTTCAGTTAGTTTTTTAGTGAAAGCCTTTTAGCATTGCAATTCCAGAGAGTTCTGTACGCAAAAAATTACTATTAGTGAAGACTTGTGACTCGTAAGATAGCCTTATAGCAGGTAATGAGTATACGCTTGGGATGTAGTATTTTTTTATGGACAATACGTTATCGATTTGTATGTTTTTATACAAGTTTCGCGCATGCCAGTACTTGATTACAACAGCTTAATTGTGAGTCAAGTCCAACAATCCGGCTACTGCTGCTTATCAAAAAAGAAATTCATGAAGAAATACGAAGACGCACGAGTGTGATACAAAACGTATGCACCAAGTATATATATACTCAGAAAAATCAATACCGCTCACTACTTCTCTTAATCCGGAAATGAAGAGATTAAGTCCTTCGGGTATCTTTGACCAAAGAATTTCTCCAGTGCCGTACATGTATTCCGATGTAGTAACATAGTCATCAATTATTATCCTTATAGATATTTACCCAACAATTAGAGGCATTTAAGGGGTAGTTAGGAAGAAAATGAATAATTTAGTATAATATACGCGCAGCGATGGGCGACTAAAAACTGGTTTCTTAATAAGGCTTAACGTTTATGTTGCATGAATTTTGAACACAGTCATAAATTGGTCGATTAGGTACCTAGGCTTGATTTGCATTTAAGTTTATACCGTCATCCGGTGAAGCAGTTTTAATCTCAATCTCATCGCGGTCAGGTATACAGCAACAAATTTTATTAACGCTAGGTGAAAAATGCGGCACCGCAGTGCATCGCGCTACGGTACAGATATTGCCGGAGATAATTGGTTATTTGAAATTATTTTCACCCGCAGCCTTCCTATACATTTGTTCCAATTTCCATCGCGCTATTACACCACGTGTACGCAGTTATAACAATAAATTAAGCGTTATACTTACCTGCGGAAAGACACCTGAGATATTATATCCGAAAAAACAAACACTCTAGATCCCCAACGACTTTCTTTCAGTCCCTGTATATACATATCAAGCCGTTATCGTAGTAACTAACTGTTCCATGCGTGTTCTGAACTATGTATTTTCTACCTACGTAATAATTCCCCTCGACGACCAAGCACGCCCGACTGTCTCGGCTTAGGAATAGGAGGATTATTAATAACCTGCTTTAGAAAAGTGAAATGCACGATTTGACACGAAGTAGCGTGACGAATCCGTCCTAGGCAGAGACCTAGGAAGTAGCCTCACGTGTAAACACAAGTACTAAACGATCATCCAAGGATCGCATACGATAGAAATATCCTGCCCAAGAGGAAGTTGCGGATAACTAGTTTCCCGATTCGTTTTCGCGGAAACCAATCCGCCCCAACGGTCGTCAACTTCTTCCGTTTCTGAAACTGCGATTTCTAACTCTATGGCACAGCCTGCAAAACTTTTACTCCATAATTCGCAATGCTAGTATAACTTTGCTTCCGGCTGTCACCGGGATACGACAGTTTGCATCACTATTATAACCATGGATGTTGATCAGCCGAATCTTCCATCTTATTCGCCTGTCTGCCGGACGATGCGAGGATCGCGATAAGACTTTGCTGAAAAAGTTTAACAGATGACGCAAAGCCGTCTCACTTTGACATCGGTAAATTTTACTTCCATATGGAGCAAATCCACTAAATAATATCGTCGGATCAATCTCCCCGTGACAGACGCTATTACTTTGTGGCACTTATCCACTGCAGCTGCGTAAGTATTACGTCTACGACTATCAGATGCCCATCAATGTTCGAGGCATTATCGACGTGCTGCTAAATATTGAGGTGAAATTGACACCGTGATTGGTAGTTTACAGCGTCAATCACTCATAGGTACCGAACTCTGGGTCCCGAGTGATCGACCAACTTCTGAAAAACTACCGGCAGATCTTGTCAGGTGTTCGAAATGCTCGTAAATTTTGATCGGGTCGTGTAATACCTAGCTTATTTATGTGGCTTGCAGCATCGGCTTGATACCAACTTTTGATCGGTTGGTAGTCTAGTAGAAACACACAGGGTGTGTAATATCTTTCGTGCAATGCCATGGCGCCTCCATTTTTTCGTTCAAATCGGTAAATGCCAAAACATAATGAAGGCTCAATTAATGTAACACCGTAATTTTCAGCTCGATTTCTTTGATCCCTTCCGAAGAATCAAAGCACGTTCCATGATTTTCTAGACGTTATACTTATAGCCGGATCACATGACATTGATTGATCGAAAAACTCCATTTCTTATTCTGATCATGAATTCTTTTCCCCTTAGAATAACCAGGAGTCATTGTCATCCGCTTGATTTGCTTATTACAACGAATGAAGAAGCAGAAGCGACAGAGATTTACCAGACCTCATATCCGTAATCGAGGATGTTTATAATTCGACAGCTCCGCGCATGTAAATCAATCGCCAATAACAGCCGATGCTTCTTACTAATTTCCCTTTCTACGCTGAGATACGATTTAAAACACGTAGAGTATCAGTATGATTTTTAGATTTTTTTACATACGTCTCTGAAATTTATTTTCTCTTTCATTCGGGTTCAGTTCGATACGCTCGAGTCATTCAAGATGTCGAGATGTTATCTGTAAATTAAAACTGAGTGAACCACTTTGTTCAGAGAAAGAAACAAAAAATTTAGAAGGCAAAAGACACACAGCTCTGGTCAGAGGATCGGCTCTGTTTCGGAGACTGATCGGATGTGTCGTCGGCGACGTTTAGACGACGGTAATTAAAGAGGAATCTTCCGACTGGAGTGAAGTTACTGCCTTATTTGATCCGTTTTGAAGCTTCTGATGATCTCAGCTCCGTACCTTTACCTTCGGGACATTATACCTAGAACCCGGCTTCTCGGATGAGCGTGGATTCGTCGACAGCCGTACACCCGTTGGAAACGTTGATTAATGTCACGTGGAGAGCCGAGGACCACGGAGTTGGTCACTGTACCACCATTAGTCTTGCTTTTCATCTCCATTATATCACCACGCATGCAGCTAGCCCCGCGGCCATTCACGCGTTACAAAGTCCTGCACGGCAATAGGCGGAAAAAAGATTCGCTTGATGGTTGAATGGGTACTGCGGTTCTTTATTGTGACCTTTTTGTTTGAAATTTAGAGGAATGTATATTTACGGTAAGAATTTTGCAGAATCAGTAATGTGGTTGGTCGAAAATTTCAACGAATGACGATTCTTCAAGTGTTACCAGAATTTCCACCTCTTCAGACTTTATTCCCGAGGTTAGAGTAAATATATCTCTACTGTCCGAGAAGCGGAAACATTCTTCGCTGTGAATTGTCCCCCTAGCTTGAAGTTATTCGCGATTATCCCCATCAGTCCCATCAGTACGTATACCAACGTGTAGTGCAAAAGTCGCGTTCAAGTGCAGACCCCAGAGTATCGCTTAAAGTTCATCTGTTCGGGAAGAAGCGACGTCTAGCCAGTGTGACAGATGTGGGTTTCAGCAAAAAAGATGTTGTTGAGATCGTGATGTCTTTCTTTCGATAATAAATATGCGTTCACGCGTCTAATGTGAAATATTTATGTATTATCCATAAATGCTGGTACATGTACGAGTATGTATACATATATATATATATACATATGCATACCTGTATATGCGCGTAAACGGCCAGGGCGTATACACATGTAGATATGTATATGCCTACATATATACGTATAATAAGGTAGGTGAAGAAATTATGAAATCAGTCACGCATAGCGTAACTAAACACGTAGCATTAATCATACGTACCTCACCTACACTTAAATTCGTTATATATGTACATGTATATATGTTTTGTAGTTATCAAGATGATGGAGTTTGCAATCCACGCACGCGGGATGTTTATGGGGTAGCGATAATCTTAATGTAACTTCACAATTACCATCGCTCAACACGCGCATCTTTTACTGCAGGAGGAGCATGAATTAATGGTGGAAAAAATATAATAATATTACTTACGGTCGTGTGGATCTGAGCTAGGTTGTACGCGTACCGCGAGTGTGGAGCCTCTTCTTCTTCTCCTTCTCAACGGAATAATCCCATTTGCGTACACGCTGCTCATACTTAAAATCCTCCAGATTATATCGAGAGGGGTTTCGATTACACGCGGTAACGCTACCGTGCACCGACGTCTCGGTCGACTCGATGTCCAATCACTTGCCCGCCAGTCATTTAATAGTCGTTATCAGCCACTCGAAATGACTAGGCACCTTTGACGGTGGTGCAGCCGTGAGTGCAGCGCGATCATCTCCTCTCAACCAAACCAGGTCAGAAAAACTCCCGAGGACCACGATGTGGCGAGGAGATGAACGTACGGATCTTACGAAGCGTCGACGTTACACGCACCACACTCACATGTAAATCGAACATCCCTGATCACATGCGTGTCTACCGCTGCGCCATAACGAACCCGCTGATACGTCTATCGATGTAGTTTATTATTACACAATCCACATTCTGTGAACGACAGATGCGTCCGGGATAAGATCGGGCGGAGAATGATCGGTTTCACCGAAATGGTACTTGTCCGGAAAAAGATCCTTGAGTTTAATTTTGGTTATACGATGCCATCGGCCGGAGCACGCGATGCACGCACTTCCATTCCTGATTCAATTTCACGCTCTTCTGAACTTAGTTAGGTATTTTATCTCCTTTTCATCGGAAGTCGGGAGTCATGAACATTCTGGCGCGATGCGCCGATGCTCGTGTATATTCGGGAGCTGACCCTGCACCTTGCGCCTTTGATCAGACTCGACCGATTTGTACGGGATGACTGCGACCGCGCCTCGTACCCAAAGTATTATTTCATTCATTTTATTATAATTACGCGGCAACTCCTCGACGCAACGTTACCGGAAATATTCAATATTTTTCAAAACACGGAGAGTGCGTATCTAAAAGTGGCAGCTAATCTCCAGTCGTATTCGATTCGAGTGATGTCTCCGTTTACGGGGTGCATGAACTGAAAACATTGAACGGCTCGTTAGAGGACTTGAAAAAATCGGTAATAATCACAGTCTTATGGCTTATTGCGGTAGAGCCGTAAACGTGGGCACGATGCTTACGATTAGGCTTCCCAACATGTTTTATGTTCTCGTAATTAATACCGCTTGAAATTCATGCTAAGAATTGCATCGGTTGCTGAAGATCTTCATAATCTTGAAGTTTAAAACCTCTCATGGTCTTTGAACCGAACTCCACCTTCATGTTTTTCGCGGTGGTAGTTGCTGAGAGACACCATACGTATAACATGTTTTGGGTTTACCGACTCGAAGTAATCTTGATGAGCCATTCGATATTGGCTCTCCAGATTATCCGATGGCGCCGTCCTCTGCTTTCCATTCCTCTTGAGACGCACATGCATCAAGAACGACCTTGCAGCTCACGCGAGGGGCCGGTTCTCCATGAATTTAAGAAGTAACGCTAAGAAGCAGCCGGGAGAGAACTCGATCTGGGTAACCACTACGCACATATTTGTTTCGCTTAAGTGAAATGCCGTGTTCTTTCTACTTGTGCTTTCAATTGACCGTCTAAAACAGCGCAGCTCTGATACACGTATACCACTCAACAGCACTGTTGAGTTTTTAACGCGATCGCGAATATATAACGCGGCATTAATTTTGTTCGGAGGTGAGAAAGTTGCCCGTTTCAAACATTTGATTCTCATCCCACAGACGAAAGAATACAAAGGTTTTGATATATATTTTTCAAGATGTTGACGACCTGCTAATATAGCCTCTTCAATATGCCTTCATCTTCGACAGAATTTATCATAATCTCGAGTCTTTCCTTTGTGCGCACTTTGGTATGCAGAAAATATTTGCTCGCTTCGAGTGGGTAAAAAGAAAAGAAGTCACTGTGAAAACCAATATCGCGAGCCGACGTGAATCATGGGGAATGACAATCAAGTGCCGCACGTAATTGATAGCCTCCTTCCTACACTCATCCGTTACAGCCAGTCCACCAGGTGAAGAGCAAGCTTCGATACGAAAGGTGAAAACGATGGCGTATTGCTGGTATTGCAAAATATTTCAATTACTGTTATGCAAATATGCCTATGCACAATGTATCACGGATATATTTCATAGTCGCAACCGCAATAAGCAATGATTCTAAATCATCCGGGAAAATATGACTTACTGCCCATATGGTAGTGAAAGCAGTGGAGAATCTCTACCTCATTCTTATTATTTCGTATTCTCATCATATTATCGTATGCTATCAGTTTATGTTGCAGACGCGAGTTTCATTCGTTCCAGCTTCGTGTTTTTGCTTATCGAATGGCACTTTTGTTTGAGAGGCATCGTTTTTATTCGGCCGTTTATAAGACGATATGAATGCAGTAGCGTGTTGGCCATGATAAAAGCGCGGAACTAAGTACCTACAACAACGACTAGAGTATCAAATATTTGCTGTCTGTACACAGACACACACATAATCATCGTCAGAAAATAAATTTCTGCTTGCATAGAGAGAACAAAATAAATTTATCTTAAAACAAACAGCGTTAAGCTACTTTCACAATGAACCTGCAGCTTATAATTGAATATTATCTAACATAATATGACCTGAATAGGCGCGGCCGGAAATGTCAATTCCGTTAAGTTGATCTATATCGGCATAATTCATTGAAGGCTTAAATTAAACTAGATGACCTTAATCCATTACCCCAGCGGTGAGAACAATACTTCTACAATACAGAAACTTTATAAAATCTAAAGTACGAGAAAATCATCCTTCAATGATTTCGGTATTATTTTAACAATTATATCGCAGTCAAAATATGCGTCGCCCATAATTATAGTAGCTGAGCTGATTAAAGAATTTGATCGTGAAATTAAAGATACTTATGAAGACATTAAATAATTTCAAAAAAAGTTTTCCTTGAATAAAATGCTTTTTTCTTTTTCATCGAATGTACTACTTGTGGTACGGGAGACGAAAGTGACTGAGAAAAATTGAATAGGTCGAAATATTGTGATCAACTAGACACGGTCCCCCCAGGTCTTTGAAGATGAGCCACGGCGTAACGAATTAAGAATTACGAGTGAACGTATGACGATGGCAGAACAATGCAAAGTCAGCGCAGGCATAGGTTGGGGTCGAAGGTACGCAGACGCCGTCGCTATTCGTCATCGTAGGCGTACATATGCATACGGCCAGACTCGGCACCGCCCTATATACATATAAACTTTGAACGACGCCGCAGCGTTCTTCCAATAAGAGCGTTTATCGTCTATCGTGTTTCGTCTCCAAACATAATACGCGCGTGGATTGCCGTGAGGAAACGGCTAATTAGTGCGGTTAGGCCCGACGTCTGACAGAGGGACTTCAGTCGGCCGCAGGACGCAGTGAAATTTGGACGTTCTCGTGTGGTGTTATTTATTTATTTTTTACCTACGCGTTCCAAAGCTATGTGGAAATTGCTGGTCATACTCTTCTTCGGCGGAGTCTTCGGTGGTCCGTTGGAGAACGGATCGCCGCTGGCCTTCAAACCTGACAGCGTCGAAACTGCGGAAGAACCGTGCCATTGTCCTTCGTCCTCAGTGTCTTCTGCCCAGATCGAATCACCCACCGTGGCGAATCGCCCTCTGCTCTCCTCTGGCACCGGTACCCGCACCAATTCGTTGCAGAACCTGGTCTACAACGGAATGCCTTGTGTATGTAGCTTCGGTCCCTCCAGGATTCCGATAAGGGACGACTACATTTACACGCCAGGCATCGGCTCGCACAAACTTCACACGCGAGCTCTGGTCTGGAACGACGCGAGGAAGGTCTGCAACGACGAAGGCGGCCACCTTGCTATCATTAACTCTGTCTCCGAGGCTCGGGTAACGTTATATTTGTTGATAAAGGACACGCGATCCACCTCGATGACGCACAAGTACTATTCAATGCCTGGATTTTTCCTTGAGCCTGACAATTGCACCCTCATTTATCGCTGTATTAAATATGTTTCGAGTGTCGTATGAGGTGTACTTGTAGCGTCTCGAGTACCATAATGCAATTACTGGATTGGGGTATGGCACCGTTGAAAGCGCCTGTGTTTTAACTATAAATACTGTGTTTGGTCCAAAATGACTAATTCTCGGATAATCTACTTAGGGGACTGTATGACAGGACAGAGAGGACGAGTTTGTCACACCGGCTTACGATTAGCCTACCGTATAATAAATTTTCGTGACGATAATTTTTTTACGAACAAATTATTCCATTCGACTTGACTGTCAAGAGAATTAGGCTATTAAAAACGAATCTAAGACATTGATCGAATAAACCTATTATCGTAAGCCTAAAATCGATTCGTTGTAAATTCTTAGTTGGAATTATCGTCGCTTAGAGCAAGATTACAAGATAATTAAATCTATGTGATAATTACCATGGTCGATAACCCCCTTAAAATAAGAAATTCCTTGACATCCCCAGGTGCTGATGGACATATTCAACAAGTCAAGTCCGGTGAAGGGCGCAGCCTACGATCACGCGGCGTACCTTGGAATTCACGATCTATACAAAGAGGGCGAATGGGTTACGATTTCAGGGGAATCTTTGGCTCAAACTGGATATACCAAATGGACAGACAAGTGGGGCGGCCAGCCGGACAACGGTGATGGCAAACAGAACTGCGGTGTGTTGTACAAGGAAGGAGGCATGGACGACGTATTCTGCGAGGCAGCTTTTGCGTACTTCTGTGAACTGCCCACAATTCAGTTCGTCAATTGATTCGATTGTCGCAATAGCCGATCTTCGTGGAATTCCGTTTATCGTGTGATATCTGATCTACGTTATTCGACAACTTGGAAAATGGTGTCATCTATGAAATCATCTTTCTACTATTCCATTCGATCTTAGAGACTCAACATGTTGTTATTTGCAATAAAAATAAGTTTGTCTTTCAAGTTTGATCATCACGCAGCGCAAAATTTACTACTTACATGTCTGGTTGCAGTTTATAATAACGGACGGTGAATTCATACAGAACGCGATACGGTTACGGTGCGGTCGGGCTTAAGTCACGATCCTGATGCATCATGCCTCTTTGTGTGGTTGAAAAAATATGTTGTTTTCTTTCGTCTGAAACTTTTTACACCTCGTTAGCAAATATCTGTACCGATGCTCGAGAACTCCAATTTGCACAACCTTTTTAATCTGCTCCTGAAATTTTTTTTCACCAACTGTTTAGCGCACGGTTAACCCAGCTGTGTGCTGTTCGTGAGAGTACGCGGTGAATCGTCATTGGCAGGACGATGTTACTCATTTTACTGGATATCCTTGCTAATTGCCAACAAACATTGCTGCCGGCATATGTAAGAAACTCCGAAGGATTGCGAGTAGCTGACGCTCCCAGACTGAGCCTTGGCTCCTGCGCTCCTTCTGCCATTCTGGCCTAATACACCTCGCGGCGCAGTCTAGTTCATAAATATCGGAACAAGGAGATTAAATCCGGCGGGCTTGCAAGTGCTTCATAAATTTCAAATTCTCCGTCTGACGGTAGCACTGCAGCTGAAGTCACCGATCGATATACGGGCGTTGCAATATATACTATATCGATTTGAACTTCTTTTTCTTCTCTGAAAATCAAGAACCAGTTGGCAATTATTGCCGCAAGTAGTCACGCCACCGACGAAAGATACTGCCAATTGGGTGATTCAATTTACCATTAAGATAGGTAGATCTGTTAATTACTGTAATTTATTAACCTTACATATATGCGCACTCGATGCAGCTCGATAGATATTAACAGATATAGCTTTCAATTCCATAAAGTTTCATTTGAGAGGCGAAAAGATATTAGAATTCTATAAATCACAACCGCAGGTGACACTGTGTATAAGAAATCTCCGGCCGTGTTGCGTAAAGATGTACCAATTACAACTGCATAATTTTGTTTCATTCCTACATCAACATTTCTCTATGTTTAACAATGAAAGAAACCCCATTTCAGGGGAGAATTAGTTCCATGATTTATCAACTTTTAATATTCTTAGTTAGCTTTGGAATTTTACCTTAGAATTGATCGCACTCCATAAAGAACTTGACTTATTGTTAAACTATATCTTTTCTTTTCCCTCAATCTTTATTTTTGTGAACAGAAATGCGAAAGGTAATTATTCGATGTCTCATGTGAAAACCAAATTTCAATTCAAAAGCTAGAGAAAAATGCAGCAATATTGTGATTTACAATACATCGTTACAACAGTGTATCGGTGTCTACGTGCACACCGGGTGCTCTGATGGTAGAACGATCCGCGAGAACATTCTTCGGGTATGTGCCTCGTGCACAAGCTTCAATTATAACGGACCGGGCGAAAATGCTGTTTAAATTGCAGGTTCGCGCCACTTCGGTGCGTAAAGTCGTTTTTCCCCCGCCCCCGCCGTTTCCTTCCTCTCTTTCACCCTCTTCATTGATTCAAGTCAATGGGCAGTCCTTGTGGTTCAATGATCCCATCAAACGTTCCAACATTACGCCGAGATGTAAATCAGCGCCGCACTAAAGAGTCCGTCCCACTGAAGAACTGAAGTATACTACACCGATCTGGATTTATGTAAAGAGACCACCGTGGATTTCTTACCACGAAGATTCAATTGTAAAAAATTTAATTGATTTGACCCTGAATCACAATGCGTGCAGAATTTATTGTCAGATCTATACAGTACTTTCTCAGTTCTCTTCCGATTACGGAGCAGTGTAATACACAACAAAAATCTAGGCATAGCTTGAAGCGAAATAACTTTTCTACTTCGTTTCTTCTAGAATGGAGAGTCATTTGCGTAAGAAGCAATAAGTGCACCATGTCAAACCGGATACGGTAAGATCAGACCAGAATAGCCCTGAGTGCAACGCTCTCCCCTTGCTTAAGCTGAAGGAACAAAGTAATCAACATCAAACCACAGATTTTACTATTACCCCAGCTGCTTGGTGAAGGAGTAAAAATTCAATCCTAGATGCGGTGATGTTTGATCAGGTACCTACTACAGTACTTACAGCGACTTTTGAGAAGCAACGTGTCAAAAATCCAAAAGACCGTGGTACTGCGTTATAGTAATACAAAAATAATCTCTCGGTTTCTTGAAAAGTTAAGCGATGGATCCCACGTCCGTGGCGGAGCCTGCAGAGGACTTCTATACCGAGGAGTGCAAGGAACCCGAGCCACTCCAAGCTAATGTCACACGGCTAGGGAAGAACGCGCAGGTGCAGATTCATGATTCGTTCGCGAGGTCGATTAAAATATCAACGTTCGTGGTTTTAAATAACAATAGGCCAGAGGTTTTAGCTCTAAACATCTCTGTCGGGATGTATTGTTCGCCTGTGGAGATGGCAAAAGGAGCTATAAGTCATTACACGTCAAGATGTTGATTATGATCTCCATTGTAGCCACCGTGTCGTGAGCATTGTTCGCGAACCACAGAGCCACCTGTATACCTAGACTTTGCTGTCTCAAACCTAGGCTTCGGTACGTTTCATTCCGCTGTACAGCTGTATTCGCAACCGAGATTTCTGTGCGCTAGAAAGCCGATCCTAGCTGCTGCGATCTGCACAGCACTGTGCACCATATCTACGCCCAGGTGGCCCACGCTACATATCGATCT
The DNA here is from genome assembly GCF_021901495.1 of Neodiprion virginianus. Taxonomy (NCBI): domain Eukaryota; kingdom Metazoa; phylum Arthropoda; class Insecta; order Hymenoptera; family Diprionidae; genus Neodiprion; species Neodiprion virginianus. The sequence goes on from NC_060879.1 coordinate 31,659,826, forward strand.
AGAAAACACAGATTGAATGCAGCATCCTGAATCTGAAAGGCTTTCTCACGATAAGTTTGTAATAAAATTCCGGGACCTTTTTTAGTAAGAGAGGTAAAGCTAGTCCTTCGAGCATTGGCATTTAAAGGGTGTATGAGAAGGAGGAAGAAGGGCCAGTGATCGAACACTGAATTTTGTATCCCAAACGAAAGAGCTTTTTATATAAAATTCAAAAGAATCGACTATAAGCGCAAATTATTCGAGTACAGTAAATTTTCCCCCATTCTTTATTATTGGTCCATACTAATCTGGGCTTCAAGAGCCCAGCCAATGATCGTCAAAGTAACGATGTCTTTGACGATTAAAAAGTTTGCGAACTTAAGGAATAATATGTAGATATGTATAATTAGAGGAATAATAAAATGAAAAATATTCTAATGTCGACAGATGAAGACTGAAGGGTTTGGAAACTGAAATGGTCATCATGGCCTTATGCCGGTTACCTAATCACTTACCAGATTATGCGCTATGCATTTATTGACAAAGCTGGATAATCACAGTCCATAATCAGTTCCTCAAATATCACAAGATTAAGAATCGCACGAAGATCAGTTAGAACTTGGCTTGGAAATGAAATCGCACTGTCAGTAGGCAGCAAATGAACAGAGTCGTCCGACGGGAGGCCAGTTTCTCGTTCACGCGCCAGCGAGCGCAGATCCGCGAACCACGACCGGCGCACTTGGTTATAGACTTTGTCTCTTCCTATCCCTCGACATTGTCCCGAGCTCTCTCGATTCCCGAGACTTCAGCTTCCACGTAAGAGTTTATGATATTTTCTGTTATTTTTGACACAAGGTTATGGTTTATGGTGCTCGATACTGCATGGAATCGAAGAAAGAGAATCGGAGATACTTAGAGGGAGGAAAAAATATATTATTGTTCCACAGAATGTAATGCAACGGCCGAGAAAGAGAAAGAGGCAGAAATCATCGGAAAAATGAAAAAACAATATTGTGGGAAAGACGGTAAAATAGGAAAGAAGAAATGGGAACTAAACGGAGAACGGAGCTCAGTGAGCGGTCGATCTCAGATGGTGCCATATTTCTTTTTTCCTCTCTTTCATTGAACAGAGATACAGAATGCGACTACGGTGGGTAGCCAACATAGAGATTCCATTAGTTTATCCGTGTCAGTCGTGTGATTTGGAATGAGAAATACGTGCGTTGTCGATTATGCTCAGCCCCGAACGGTACATCCTAAGCACAATATCTCACAGTGCAGGGGGCCGGTGCACGTACCATGTGTACCATCGGCGAAACGTAAGGTTTAGCCTGTATAAAAATATGAAAGCACTAATTCCAAGAGCACGAAAATAACAAGGATCACCTACGAATTTAAGTGGAATAATCGAAATCGGGAGAGATAAAGAAGAGGAATCCTCGCAGTTTCTTTAGAGATTTTACTGAGGCTGGATTTGGGCTAAGTGATCACAAGTCATGTTTAACTTATTTGTTCGAGATGTTGTTTTGCTGTTGTTCGGTAGTCCAACCATTTCGTTGGCCGGCAGCAGGGCTCAAGTTACTTGGACAGGAATCCTTATCCTTATCTCGTCCCGCTTCCTATCTCGGATAATCGGGTCGACTCTCTTCTGGACTTCAAACACGATAACAATATCGCAACGTCAACAATCCTCCTGCTGTCGCATGTCCTGGTATCACTGTTCTCCATTCTTGTAATTTCGTCGATAAGGCCGCGCGTGTACCGCGATCGCGATCACATCTTGAGATGTTTATAACAGTTATCGGATTTTACAGTTCCGCTATTTACCACCTATTCCCTGATTTTCTCTACACTCTATCCGTTTTCTAAGCCGGCGTTATGGCCCCGGGGCGATTGCACCAGGCAAGACCCTCGAAGCGCGATATTTCACGCTTAGTTAGCAGAACTCGAAAGTTTATACGATGGACCAAATAAGTTCTCCGGTGCAGATCGTTGTTCACCGCGTTACTCCTTGAAGTCAGCTCAAGCTCATAAAGCAAATCCAGCTTGTCGGATACGGGGAGAAAATTTATGTTCGAACTTTTCGAATGGTTGTTTATTTTCAGCACTTGCGGCACCCTCACGTGTCAAAACCGCAGGGCAAAACTATTTAATTATAAAAGTAGATTGTTATCTGAATTCTCATTCCAAGTAAATCTGACTTTGGAACGTGAAAGTTGACCAGTCTGTACGAAATATTTCACATTTTGATGTTGGAATATGATTTATTTGATTTACACTTGTTTCTAGCGTCATATCGCTTATTATTAACCACGCCTTTTGAGTTGGATCCCGATGAAAAATATGTCGAAAATGTACCTAATCAACTAGAATGAAGTAGGTGGAGTGTTTTCGTCGGATTTTCAAAGCCAACAGTAATTTCGCGTCGGGTGCGATTCATGCAACTCAAGTTTCATTTCTATTTCTTAATTTGAACGGCACGCACTCTCGATCGGTTCATCCGTCTGTCCGTCGACTGCAGTGAGCGAGCAAGTTCTCGCGAAGGTTCGGGTACATCTTACGTGCATTTCAGTTCAAAGAACTCGTCGCCTGTTTCAATATTTATTGTGGGATACGTACAGGCGCCTAGAACGTTTTCTTACTCCGAACTAATGGAACAGAACGTACATGTAGTTTCGATGCAACGTTTGTCTTCGTTTAGAAATTACGCCGGGACCGTCCGGCTCTTGCCCTGCAGTACTTTCGTAATACAGCGCTTCCAACTTGCAGGAAAATAGAGTTTGCTTTACCACCGATGACTGATCACACACAAGCTACCGATGGACCGAACGGACGGACGGACGGACGGAAGGTATGACATCAAAGTCCAAACTACACTCAGCGATATATAATACATACAAATGCGTATCTATGTACTCACCTATGTACACAAACGGGACTGATCAAGATACGGAATCTAGAGCGTATGGAAAATAGTGATTATTAATTACGATATACATTTAATTCCGCAGATAAATATATGTATAAGAAGAAAAGCCGTACTCGGGTATCTTCACACTTATATACGTACAAGCCGCTGTAGTAGACCCCGTGCATCGTCCAGATTGAATTAACACGTACTAGATGTATCGCTCGCATTCCACGTATATCAGAAGTTATAGATCACCGATTTAATTCTATAATGTCGCCTTGTGAAAGTTGTTCAATAAGCTTCACTTCGGAATTAAATTTGTATGGGTGCGCAACTCATTGATTCTTATCCAGGAAAATTTAGAGGGTACGTATACTGCTGGGTTAATTTTTTTTACTAGCCAATATTCGTATACACGATTACGGAAATAATTACTGCTGCAAGAATCCATAAGGTAATTAACGAAAACGGGTTCAATAAATTGTATATTTATTCCGAAATTTTTTACGCCAAATGGGAGTACACTTTATCGACCAATAAAAACTAATTCGATTTCAGTGCTTTAAGGTAATGTATGTTTTAATATGAGTGAATCATTGGTCAGTGTCTCTGGGTAAAGCCAATTCTTCAAAAATCAATATTCGCCAAGTACGTTTACTCTCATGAACGGTTTTTGCAATGTTTCTTTGATGATGGTTCTTGAGCAAGAAGCATTCTTGGAATACTGAATGTTTAGTGAAAACAAATATTGTGCTGTAAGACTCTAGAACGTTGTTCAATCAGTTCTATTTCATGATACACAAGTTGAACAACTCAGGCGTCAACTTCTCGCCTCATATATTAAGAGTTCTTGTGGCGAGACGGATATTCTTGGAAACTTGAATAATTAGTGATCCGCAATATTGTCATGTACCCAAGACCCTTAGAAGTTGTCGGTTAATTCTATTACCTAATGCACGGGTTTAACAGAGCTGGTGCCCAGCTCTTAGCCTCGTTTTCGTGAAATAACGAAGGACAGCTCGAACTTTGTAACACTCAACTGTAATGCGGCTGTACCGTTGAGATAAGATCGAAGAGACTCACGTTGAAGGTTTAAATTGGAAGATGTACGATTACTTGGTAGCCAGAAAGGATATGGTCGGAGTGCATGGCTCGGGCTCTCGTTCGGGCAATGCACCTCTGCCTGTACCTGCGAATGCAAATAAGCTTTGGCGCCACGAAGGAACCTCCTCATGCACTGGGAAATGATTTTCATGGAAGTATATCATTTGTCTCACGCAAATGAAGTTAAGTAAACATTCTCAGTGTAATTGAATATTGCAGGCAAAGCTTCTGTGGTTTTTCAGCATCGGCATTGACTGACGCGAGACCTGATTGGAAATCTGGGTTGACAAATCAATTTCTTGCCTGTGTCGAACCCTCGTCAAATCTTTGCGGGTGCAAGGATTGTGATGATGAAACGACAATTAAGTGAAATAAATACAAGTACTGGCATGACAATGCATTTCGCATAGTTGCGACAACATATATGATAGAGAATTAATCTCCGAGAATCCGTTGCATGATTTCATGTGGGTTAAGGTGAGAAATAAGTAATATGTGAAGTAGGAGCACTGTGTCAGCTTAAGATATTGAGCGTAAAATTGTGTTGCAGCTTTCTCAGAAAAAATTCTCCATTCGGTGAGGGTTCGAGAATACTCGGAGCAATCAGCCGCCAATCGATCATCAAACGTCAACGTGGTTCATCGCGCTCTGCTGATTTGCAGAACATCTTCGAACGAGTCACCGAGGCAGTCTTATCTTAACTACAATGACACTGTCCGTTAGCGATTTCGTCCTGTCTCTTACAGGCGTGCGACGTCTCAAGTACCCTCGATCATCCTCTGGATGGTTGACCGAATTGAAGATTAAAGAAATCCGTGCTGCTGTGAGACTTAGTGATTCGGTAAAATTCTATTGAAAATGACATGCATGATTCGTAATCGATCTAATTATAGTCGTGAATGGATTTAAAGTCTGCCATGAGAAACCATAACTGATAATAACAAAATACTTATGTAACGTGTATTCATTGGTGGACCAATAAGCTGAATAATGTTATGCAATCCCTGATATTCTCTAGACATTTAAAGCATTGTACATACATGCAGGTACTGGATACACGCTAAAAAGACTAATGACTAGTTACTAGAAGTGGTGGATATGCATTTTATCAGGATTAAAGAACAGCAAGATTATTTAAATACGTAGGTATGGATGGAAATCATATTAGGTATAGATATCGTTTATGACGTAATGAGTGGACCAAATTGACTCGTATGAGCATAAATGTGGATAGCTTCCGGATAGTTACCAGAAGATGCCCTGCGGATTTGCCAGCTGTAATTCTCCGCTGCGTAGTCTAAGCAATTTAGCAAGCTAATTGTAAACCATATCAGTTCCGCTAGCGGTATGACGTCAAAATGACTAATAGAAAAATCGCTCTTATGACATACAGGAAATTTCATTGATGCATTTATCATAACACCGATGTAATTGAATTAAAATGCTACAAAGGTTAACCTGAATATTTGATGACAGCAGAAATGTATTCCACGAAAATCGATTTCTGAAGGATTTAAGAAATTTTGTCGACATTGTGAAACGTAAAATTGGTACCAAGGATAGACTGTCAGCTTCCTCGACCAGGTCAGAGTAAAATGTCGAATAATCCCCTCACAATACATGAAAAATGGTCTATACTAAGTACCGATTTTTCAGAACTCAAAAAACGAAGTTTTACACAATTTTGAATATCTTGAAGATCGTAAGACTTCGAATGTTCTACGATGCGCCGATTTCAGGGAAATCAAATGAGTTCTAATGCGCTACCGAACGAAGATCCGTCCTTTGTACAGAAAAATGATTAATTCAATCCAGTCGTCATAATTGGATTTCTTATTATACATATTCATCAAGAAGCGAATACGAAATGATGCGTTAGGGGATTCAATATTATGTTGTGAACTTTTATATGAATATTTTTCATTTACTGGTTGAAATAATGTATGAAGCACATCTTTGTCTTCTGATGATAATCAGTTATCATAGGAACTATTTGATCATACTTTTGTAGTACCTGCCACTTCCAACTACCTCCAAACACATACCATCTCCAACCACTTTGTACGAACCGGTACTACCTCCTACCATTTCGGAACACCTCCAACCACCCTCGACCCCGCCGACCACCTTCGTCCTCCTAGTCCCCCTGCTCCGCCGTGTATTCTATAACATTAATATTGATAATTATTCCAACAACTTTTAATTTACTCTCACAATCTTTAATTTTCGTAGGCATAGAATCGGATAAAGTATCTACGTTGGTGAGAGAAGAAGAATTGTTTGTCGAAAAGTGTTCGTATGGAATAAAATTCAGAGTAACTGTAATATATCACGGATGCGCTGATTTTGATCCGGATGAAACGGATGCTCCGTATATGATACAGTATGTAACGCAGTGTCCCGATTTAAAGACCGAAAGAGGTGATTGTCGGCGATTTTTTTTTTTTTTTTGATAGCGAGAGAAAGAACGCTTCTTAAAACTTCGAGTCAACTTTGACACACATTTGAAAGGTACTAGCAAAAAGTTTTATCATCCAACCGTCGCAGAACGGCAGCGTTATTAGCTGACCCGTTAACGGAAGAATATATCTTTAGTCAAAGGCTGACCATCGACGGGCTTAGCCGCTTGAATCGGCAAGAATGATAACGTGCGTATTTCTTGTCTGAAATGTGGAAACTGAAATCATTATACATCATATATCATCATACATCATATCATCATACATAGTATTAAAGTTTGAAACCAAACTTTGAATGTTCGAATGTTCAGATTTTCAGAAAGTGACGTCACCCAAATTTTTTTTTTTTTTTTGACGTAATCGATCTATAGTAATCGTCGACGATGGAAATTCCTCAGTCTGGAAACAACCGCGCAGTTGAACGGACGGATGAGAATCGCGCTCCGCAGATTTCGAGTACCGGGTTCTCTACCTCCTGGATCCTACGCTCCGGGTCCGCTACCTTGTGAAACTCGAGTTCCAGGACGAGCGCTCCGTAGTTTCTATGCTCCAGGTCCGCTACCTGGTGAAACTCGATTTCAGGGAGAAGTGCTCCGTAGTTTATGCGCGCAAGCTCAACTACATGGTGAAACTAGACTTCCAGGACAAGCGCGACGTGGTTCCTGTTTCATATTTACAGTGAATTAATTCGATTTATTTTTCGCACAAGCCCAAATTCAGGAGCTGTCAATGCGCTAATAATAATTATACAATTTTTTATAATTTTCTCATAATCTTCTTGGTGAAATGTGTCGATGAAAAAATTGTATTAATCCTTACACAATACGTTTGATGTGTTCTAATACTGAAAATATTTATCAGTATACGAGGTATAACCCGAGGTGTTTAGCGCTGGTCGTTGGAGATGGTCTGAGCTGGACGAGGGGGAGGACGAGAAAGACGAGGAGAACAAGGTGGACGAGTGGGACGAGGATTTGTGCTCGGTGAGTTTAACACTTTTATACTATTTAATGTCAATTGTAATTATATTGTACCTAAAATTTTTCGAACTTGTCATGTTTACGATAAATTATTTCAATTCATTTTTCGCGCAAGCCCATATTCAGTAGCTGTCAGTCCGCTAATAAAATTTCTCGACTTCCAGGATAAGCGCTCCGTGGTTCCTGGTTCATGTTTGCAATAAATTATTTCAATTCGTTTTTCGCGCAAGCCCAAATTCAGTAGCTGTCAGTGCGCTAATAAAATTTCTATAACTTTACAATCTTCTCATAATCTTTTCGGTAAAATATATCGATAAAAAAATTATATTAAACCTCACACAGTATTTTTGATTTGTTCTCATGCTGAGAATATTTATTAGCATTCGAGGTATAACTCGAGGTGGTTGGCGGTGGTCGTTGGGGGTGGTTAGGGGTGGTTGCGGGTAATCGCGGTGATTCAGGAGGAGAGGGACGAGGATTTGTGCTCGGTGAGTAAAACACTTTTATAATATTTGCTGGCAATTGTAATTATATTTTATCCAAAATATTTCAAACTAGTCATGTTTACATTAAATTATTTCAATTCATTTTTTGCACAAGCTCGAATTCAGTAGCTATAAATAGGCTGATAGAATTTATTATATAATTGATTAATTAATTAATTATAATAATCCTTACACTATATTGTTTATGTGTTCTTATACTGAAAACATTTATTACTGTTCTAGGTATAATCCGAGGTGGTTGACGGTGGTTAGAGGTGGTCGGAGGTGGTGAGGGGTGGTTGCGGGTGATCAAGGTGGACGGGGAGAAGAACGAGGAAGCGACGGAGAACGAGGATTTCTCTAGGGTGAGTAAAACACTTTTATAATATTTAATTCCGATTGTAATTAGGTTTTACTTAAAATTTTTTAAACTTGTCATGTTGACAATAAATTGTTTCACTTCATTTTTCGAGCAAGCCCAAATTCGGAAGCTCTTAATGCGCTAATGAAAGTTCTATTACTTTTTATAATTTTCTCATAATTTTCTTAGTAGAGTCTGTCGATGAATGAATGGTATTAATCCTTACACAATATTTTTGAAGTCTTCTCATACTAAACATGTTTATTGGTATTCAAGACAACCCAAGGTAGTTAGCGGTGGTCGTTGGAAGTGGTTGGCGGTCGTTGGAGGTAGTCAGAGGTGGTTGCGGGTGATCGAGCGGGACAAGGAGGAAGACAAGGAGGAGAGGGACGAGGATTCATACATGGTGAGTATAACATTTTTATAATTTTTAGTGGCAATGTTGATTATATTTTATCTGAAATTTTGTAAACTGGTCATGTTTAAAATAAATTATTTTAATTCATTCATTCATTTCTTCGAGAAAGCACAAATTCAGTAGCTCTAAATGCGCTAATACGATTGATTGGTTTATTAATTTATCAATTGATTATATAAATCCTCACACAATACTTTTAATGTGTTCTTATGATGAGAATATTTATGACTGTTCATGGTATGACCTTAGGTGGTTATCGATGGATGTTGGAGGTGGTTGAAGGTGGTTGGAGATGTTCGGAGGTGAACGTGGAGGAGGTCGAGGAAGACGAGGAGAAAGGTGGACCAGGAGGACGAGGATTTGTGCACTGTGAGTATAACATTATAAAGTATTGAATAAAGTAGGAGTAGGAGTAGAATTAGGAGTAGGATCAGGAATGGGAGTAGGATCAAGAGTGGGAGTAGGAGTAGGAGTAGAAGTAGGAGAAGGAGTCTAGCCTACCCTACCCTACCCCCTACCCTACCCTACCCTTCCCGCCCCTACCCACCTCCTATACTCCTACTTCTACTCCTACTCCTATTTCTACTTCAATCTTACTCCTACTTCTACTATAACCTTACTCCAACTCCTGATCCTACTCCTATTCCTACTCTCACTCTTGAACCTACTCCTGATCTCACTCCTATTCCTACTGCTAATTCTGGATATTAACGTTACGGAATATATAGATTGCGTATCGAATTGGATCCCATATCGAAACGAACAATTCTTTTATTGTCATATTATAGCCAATTATAGTGGATTATCTGGTATGTTTCCTAGAAAATTATAAAATTTATAATTTGCATCACATGTTAATCATAAATAAATCATATATATCAGTGTCGAACATGGACCGCGTATACTGACATTTATACTTTTTGGTCTCTGCATCATTATGACATCTGATCTACTTTTATTCACGATCTATGTACGCATCATTCTTCTCTCGGGTACCTATACTTTAATTAAATCACTGTTTTGCTACGAATTTTGAAAGATATTTATTCTCATTATCAATTTCTTGGAGGCCGACAAGTCGGTGAGTACACTCAGGCCAAGTACTGGCTTGGGCTTACCATTGCGAAGACTGTGTTACTCAGAAGTTGAATGCAGCCAGCATCATGTCGAAATCGGAAACTCTCTGATGTTCTGCAATAACTTCTCAACTCTACCGTTGGAATACCTCACAGAGCAGTTTTCGGTTGTCACGTTAAAGCCCATGAGGGCGACTGTGTTTATATTCTTCATCCAATGGTGAGGCTAACCCCTTTGTATTTTTGGCGAAAATTTCCGCGATTTTGAAAAGTGCCGGAATAAATTTTTTCATGCACTATTCCGTCGTGATTTTGCGAGAGAAATCGATTGGGTGCAGTCCCAATACACTGCGATCAATGCATCGAAAGTTACAGCCAAAAAATGAAAACCTGAATTTTCGACATTTTTCAGCAGGTGCTTTTTCGCTCGCCATTTCTCTCCTGTCGATCTGACGCTCTTTTTGCTGCGTTTTCTGAGTTCCTTGTGGTCCAATTGGTCGGAAAAGAGTCATACGAATCAATTCTGAGACGATAAATTTTTTGGTAAAAAAAAAAGGAAGGTTAACCCCTTTGTATTTTTGGCGAAAATTTTCGCGATTTTGAAAAGTGCTGGAATCAATTCTTTCAGGCACTATTCCGACGTAATTTTGCGAGAGAAATCGATTGAGCGCAGTCCCAATACGCTGCGATCAACGCATCAAAAGTTACAGCCAAAAAACAAAACCTGTGATTATATGAATCCTTACGTAATGTTTTTGATGTGTTCTTATACTGAAAATATTTATTGCTATTCCAGGTACAACCCGATGTGGTTATCGGTGGTTGTTCGAGGTGGTTGGCGATTGTTGGAGGTGGTCGGAGGTGGACGAGGAGGAGGACGAACAGAACTGAGTCTCAAAGCCCTGTTGACATAAAAGCAGCTATTCGATAGAAATTATAGTTTATAGTTTACACAGCCCATTGCATGATATTTCATTATAAATACGTATGTTTCAATGTATTTAGGAATAATTTATCAAATATACAGAGGTCATGTGCAAATAATAAATGAATTGATTCGACCGCAGTTTGATGTATTCATTAGAGCTTTAACAATAAATTTAAACTTTGTTACTTCTTTCATTTTATTATGGATAATCAAAAACATTTCCGACTATTCGTGCTGTGGAAGCATGGGGATTAAACCAAATGTAGCAAAAGTTTAGAAACAGTGTACGTAGAGTACGGGTAGTTTTCTAATAATGCAAATAGAATAAAATACTACGCCTTGCGAATTAGCTTTCCCGACAGAGATGAATGATGAATTTTAAGGACTGCATTATCGTTGTTGAATACTCTATGCCTCATGGAAAAAGAAAATCTGTAACAATAAAATTGATGCACCGGATCATCGTCGACTTTAACTTTTGAAATGTCCTACCATTTCGAACACCTCCCACCTCCCCCTGCCACCACCGACCGTCAATGGCCACTTTCGACCACCCCCTATCACCTTCTGCCAGCGCCGACCACCTCCTACCATTTCCGAACACCTCCAACCATCCTATTTACCTATATTACTAGATTAGCTATGATATGAAAAGAGAAGAATGATTCATTTCGAAATGGGATTCTATTCGACGCGCGCTCGATGTATTCCATAACATTAGTATTCATAATTATTCCAACAACTTTTCATTTGCTCTCTCGATCTTGAATTTTCATAGGCATAGAATCGAAACGTTGTTTTAGCTGGTCGCAAGTGAAGTATCTGCGTTGGGTGGAGGAGCAGAATTGTTTTTCGAAAAGTATTCGGATGGAAAAAAATTCAGAGTAACTGCAATACATAACGGATGCGCTAATTCTGAACGAGATGAAATGGATGCTTCGTATATGAGACAGTATTTAACGCTGCGTAGTGATTTAAAGACCTAGAAAGGTGATAGGGAGAGAAAGAACGACGCTTCTTAACACTTAAAGTGTATTTTAACACACATTTGAAGGATACGAGCGAAATTTTTCATCATCCAACTGTCGCAGAACGGAAGCGTTATTAGCCGACCCGTTTACTGAAGAATATATCTTCAGTCAACGGCTGACCATCGAAGGGCCTGGCCGCTTAAGTCTGGAATCGGCAGGAGAGATAAAGTGTGTATTTCTTGTATGAAATGTGGAAGCTAAAATCATTATACATCATATCATGTCATCATACATCATACATCGTACATCATACATCGTACATCATACATCATCATACATAGTACTAAAGATCGAAACCAAAGTTTGGATGTCGGATGTTCAGAAAGTGACGTCACCAATTCAAAATCAGCTAGCCGAATTCCTCAGTCTGGAAACAACCGCGCAGTAGAGCGGACGGATGAGAGTCGCGCTCCGCAAATTTCGAGTACCGGGTTCTCAACCTCCCGGATCCCGCGCTTCGGGTCCGCTACGTATTTCGAGTACCGGGTTCTCAACCTCCCAGATCTCGCGCTTCGGGTCCGCTACGCGGTGAAACTCGACTTCCAGGTTAAGCGCTCCGTGGTTCCTCGTTCATGTTTACAATGAATTATTTCAATTCGTTTTTCGCGCAACTCCAAATTCGGTAGCTGTCAGTCCGCTAATAAAATTTCTCGACTTCCAGGATAAGCGCTCCGTGGTTCCTGGTTCATGTTTACAATGAAATATTTCAATTCGTTTTTCGCGCAACCCCAAATTCGGTAGCTGTCAGTCCGCTAATAAAATTTCTCGACTTCCAGGATAAGCGCTCCGTGGTTCCTGGTTCATGTTTACAATAAATTATTTCAATTCGTTTTTCGCGCAAGCCCATATTCAGTAGCTGTCGGTCCGCTAATGAAATTTCTCGACTTCCAGGATAAACGCTCCGTGGTTCCTGGTTCATGTTTACAATAAAATATTTCAATTCGTTTTTCGCGCAAGCCCATATTCAGTAGCTGTCGGTCCGCTAATGAAATTTCTCGACTTCCAGGATAAACGCTCCGTGGTTCCTGGTTCATGTTTACAATAAAATATTTCAATTCGTTTTTCGCGCAAGCCCATATTCAGTAGCTGTCGGTCCGCTAATGAAATTTCTCGACTTCCAGGATAAACGCTCCGTGGTTCCTGGTTCATGTTTACAATAAAATATTTCAATTCGTTTTTCGCGCAAGCCCATATTCAGTAGCTGTCGGTCCGCTAATGAAATTTCTCGACTTCCAGGATAAACGCTCCGTGGTTCCTGGTTCATGTTTACAATAAAATATTTCAATTCGTTTTTCGCGCAAGCCCATATTCAGTAGCTGTCGGTCCGCTAATGAAATTTCTCGACTTCCAGGATAAGCGCTCCGTGGTTCCTGGTTCATGTTTACAATAAAATATTTCAATTCGTTTTTCGCGCAAGCCCATATTCAGTAGCTGTCGGTCCGCTAATGAAATTTCTCGACTTCCAGGATAAACGCTCCGTGGTTCCTGGTTCATGTTTACAATAAAATATTTCAATTCGTTTTTCGCGCAAGCCCATATTCAGTAGCTGTCGGTCCGCTAATGAAATTTCTCGACTTCCAGGATAAACGCTCCGTGGTTCCTGGTTCATGTTTACAATAAAATATTTCAATTCGTTTTTCGCGCAAGCCCATATTCAGTAGCTGTCGGTCCGCTAATGAAATTTCTCGACTTCCAGGATAAACGCTCCGTGGTTCCTGGTTCATGTTTACAATAAAATATTTCAATTCGTTTTTCGCGCAAGCCCATATTCAGTAGCTGTCGGTCCGCTAATGAAATTTCTCGACTTCCAGGATAAACGCTCCGTGGTTCCTGGTTCATGTTTACAATAAAATATTTCAATTCGTTTTTCGCGCAAGCCCATATTCAGTAGCTGTCGGTCCGCTAATGAAATTTCTCGACTTCCAGGATAAACGCTCCGTGGTTCCTGGTTCATGTTTACAATAAAATATTTCAATTCGTTTTTCGCGCAAGCCCATATTCAGTAGCTGTCGGTCCGCTAATGAAATTTCTCGACTTCCAGGATAAACGCTCCGTGGTTCCTGGTTCATGTTTACAATAAAATATTTCAATTCGTTTTTCGCGCAAGCCCATATTCAGTAGCTGTCGGTCCGCTAATGAAATTTCTCGACTTCCAGGATAAGCGCTCCGTGGTTCCTGGTTCATGTTTACAATAAAATATTTCAATTCGTTTTTCGCGCAAGCCCATATTCAGTAGCTGTCGGTCCGCTAATGAAATTTCTCGACTTCCAGGATAAACGCTCCGTGGTTCCTGGTTCATGTTTACAATAAAATATTTCAATTCGTTTTTCGCGCAAGCCCATATTCAGTAGCTGTCGGTCCGCTAATGAAATTTCTCGACTTCCAGGATAAACGCTCCGTGGTTCCTGGTTCATGTTTACAATAAAATATTTCAATTCGTTTTTCGCGCAAGCCCATATTCAGTAGCTGTCGGTCCGCTAATGAAATTTCTCGACTTCCAGGATAAGCGCTCCGTGGTTCCTGGTTCATGTTTACAATAAAATATTTCAATTCGTTTTTCGCGCAAGCCCATATTCAGTAGCTGTCGGTCCGCTAATGAAATTTCTCGACTTCCAGGATAAACGCTCCGTGGTTCCTGGTTCATGTTTACAATAAAATATTTCAATTCGTTTTTCGCGCAAGCCCATATTCAGTAGCTGTCGGTCCGCTAATGAAATTTCTCGACTTCCAGGATAAGCGCTCCGTGGTTCCTGGTTCATGTTTACAATAAAATATTTCAATTCGTTTTTCGCGCAACCCCAAATTCGGTAGCTGTCAGTCCGCTAATAAAATTTCTCGACTTCCAGGATAAACGCTCCGTGGTTCCTGGTTCATGTTTGCAATAAATTATTTCAATTCGTTTTTCGCGCAAGCCCATATTCAGTAGCTGTCGGTCCGCTAATGAAATTTCTCGACTTCCAGGATAAGCGCTCCGTGGTTCCTGGTTCATGTTTACAATAAAATATTTCAATTCGTTTTTCGCGCAACCCCAAATTCGGTAGCTGTCAGTCCGCTAATAAAATTTCTCGACTTCCAGGATAAACGCTCCGTGGTTCCTGGTTCATGTTTGCAATAAATTATTTCAATTCATTTTTCGCGCAAGCCCATATTCAGTAGCTGTCGGTCCGCTAATAAAATTTCTCGACTTCCAGGATAAACGCTCCGTGGTTCCTGGTTCATGTTTACAATAAATTATTTCAATTCGTTTTTCGCGCAAGCCCAAATTCAGTAGCTGTCAGTGCGCTAATAAAATTTCTATAACTTTACAATCTTCTCATAATCTTTTCGGTAAAATATATCGATAAAAAAATTATATTAAACCTCACACAGTATTTTTGATTTGTTCTCATGCTGAGAATATTTATTAGCATTCGAGGTATAACTCGAGGTGGTTGGCGGTGGTCGTTGGGGGTGGTTAGGGGTGGTTGCGGGTAATCGCGGTGATTCAGGAGGAGAGGGACGAGGATTTGTGCTCGGTGAGTAAAACACTTTTATAATATTTGCTGGCAATTGTAATTATATTTTATCCAAAATATTTCAAACTAGTCATGTTTACATTAAATTATTTCAATTCATTTTTCGAGCAAGCACATATTCAGTGGCTATGAAAAAGCTTACACAATTTATTATATTATTGATTAATAAATTAATCAATTACTTAATTACTCAATTATATTAATCCTTACACAATATTTTCGATGTGTTCTTATACTGAAAATATTTATTACTATTCAAGGTATAACCTGAGGTGGTTGAAGGTGGTCGGAGGTGGACGAGGAGGACGAGGATTTGTGCTGGGTGAGTAAAACTCTTTTATAATATTTCATGGCAATTGTAATTATATTTCATCTGAAATATTACAAACTTGTCACGTTTACAGTAAATTATTTCAATTCATTTCTCGTGCAAGCACATATTCAGTAGCTATGAATAATCTTATACAATTTATTACATTATTATTAATCAAATAATATTCTTATAATATTTAATGTCAATTGTAATTACATTTCATCTGAAATATTACACACTTGTCACATTTACAATAAATTATTTCAATTCATTTTTCGTGCAAGCACATATTCAGTAGCTATGAATAATCTTGTACAAATCATTATATTATTAATTAATCGATTAATTACATTAAACCTTACACAATATTTTTGATGTGTTCCTATACTAAAAATATTCGTTACTCTTCCAGGTATTACCCGAGGTGGTCGGAGGTGGACGAGGAGGAGGACCAGGTGGGGAGGACCAGGTGGACGAGGAGGAGGCGGGGTGGGTCGTGGGAGAGGACCTCTCCTCTCCTTAGAGGAGGGGAGGGGGAGGGGGAGGGGCAGGGAAGGGGGAGAGGTGGGCGGGGAGGGGGAAGGGAAGGGAAGGGGCTGGGAGGGGTGGTGAGGGCAGGGGAGGGCGGCGGGGAGGGGGTGCGGGAGGGAGGAAGGGAGGGAGGGCGGGAGGAAGGGTGGGGGGGGAGGGAGGGAGGGAGGGTGGGCGGGCGGGAGGGAGGGAGGGAGGGAGGGAGAGAGTGGAGGACGGATGTCAATGCGAGCCCGTTAGAGTTAATAGAGCAGTACACCCCCCCCCCCCCCCGCGCCCACCCGCCCTCCCTCCCTCCCTCCCTCCCGCCCTCCCACCCTTCCTCCCTCCCTCCCCCCCCACCCCCTCCCCGCCGCCCACCCCTGCCCTCACCGCCCCTCCCAGCCCCTTCCCATCCCTTCCCCCTCCCCGCCCACCTCTCCCCCTTCCCTGCCCCTCCCCCTCCCCCTCCCCTCCTCTGAGGAGAGGAGAGGTCCTCTCCCACGACCCACCCCGCCTCCTCCTCGTCCACCTGGTCCTCCCCACCTGGTCCTCCTCCTCGTCCACCTCCGACCACCTCGGGTAATACCTGGAAGAGTAACGAATATTTTTAGTATAGGAACACATCAAAAATATTGTGTAAGGTTTAATGTAATTAATCGATTAATTAATAATATAATGATTTGTACAAGATTATTCATAGCTACTGAATATGTGCTTGCACGAAAAATGAATTGAAATAATTTATTGTAAATGTGACAAGTGTGTAATATTTCAGATGAAATGTAATTACAATTGACATTAAATATTATAAGAATATTATTTGATTAATAATAATGTAATAAATTGTATAAGATTATTCATAGCTACTGAATATGTGCTTGCACGAGAAATGAATTGAAATAATTTACTGTAAACGTGACAAGTTTGTAATATTTCAGATGAAATATAATTACAATTGCCATGAAATATTATAAAAGAGTTTTACTCACCCAGCACAAATCCTCGTCCTCCTCGTCCACCTCCGACCACCTTCAACCACCTCAGGTTATACCTTGAATAGTAATAAATATTTTCAGTATAAGAACACATCGAAAATATTGTGTAAGGATTAATATAATTGAGTAATTGAGTAATTGATTAATTTATTAATCAATAATATAATAAATTGTGTAAGCTTTTTCATAGCCACTGAATATGTGCTTGCTCGAAAAATGAATTGAAATAATTTAATGTAAACATGACTAGTTTGAAATATTTTGGATAAAATATAATTACAATTGCCAGCAAATATTATAAAAGTGTTTTACTCACCGAGCACAAATCCTCGTCCCTCTCCTCCTGAATCACCGCGATTACCCGCAACCACCCCTAACCACCCCCAACGACCACCGCCAACCACCTCGAGTTATACCTCGAATGCTAATAAATATTCTCAGCATGAGAACAAATCAAAAATACTGTGTGAGGTTTAATATAATTTTTTTATCGATATATTTTACCGAAAAGATTATGAGAAGATTGTAAAGTTATAGAAATTTTATTAGCGCACTGACAGCTACTGAATTTGGGCTTGCGCGAAAAACGAATTGAAATAATTTATTGTAAACATGAACCAGGAACCACGGAGCGTTTATCCTGGAAGTCGAGAAATTTTATTAGCGGACCGACAGCTACTGAATATGGGCTTGCGCGAAAAATGAATTGAAATAATTTATTGCAAACATGAACCAGGAACCACGGAGCGTTTATCCTGGAAGTCGAGAAATTTTATTAGCGGACTGACAGCTACCGAATTTGGGGTTGCGCGAAAAACGAATTGAAATATTTTATTGTAAACATGAACCAGGAACCACGGAGCGCTTATCCTGGAAGTCGAGAAATTTCATTAGCGGACCGACAGCTACTGAATATGGGCTTGCGCGAAAAACGAATTGAAATATTTTATTGTAAACATGAACCAGGAACCACGGAGCGTTTATCCTGGAAGTCGAGAAATTTCATTAGCGGACCGACAGCTACTGAATATGGGCTTGCGCGAAAAACGAATTGAAATAATTTATTGTAAACATGAACCAGGAACCACGGAGCGCTTATCCTGGAAGTCGAGAAATTTTATTAGCGGACTGACAGCTACCGAATTTGGGGTTGCGCGAAAAACGAATTGAAATATTTCATTGTAAACATGAACCAGGAACCACGGAGCGCTTATCCTGGAAGTCGAGAAATTTTATTAGCGGACTGACAGCTACCGAATTTGGAGTTGCGCGAAAAACGAATTGAAATAATTCATTGTAAACATGAACGAGGAACCACGGAGCGCTTAACCTGGAAGTCGAGTTTCACCGCGTAGCGGACCCGAAGCGCGAGATCTGGGAGGTTGAGAACCCGGTACTCGAAATACGTAGCGGACCCGAAGCGCGGGATCCGGGAGGTTGAGAACCCGGTACTCGAAATTTGCGGAGCGCGACTCTCATCCGTCCGCTCTACTGCGCGGTTGTTTCCAGACTGAGGAATTCGGCTAGCTGATTTTGAATTGGTGACGTCACTTTCTGAACATCCGACATCCAAACTTTGGTTTCGATCTTTAGTACTATGTATGATGATGTATGATGTACGATGTATGATGTACGATGTATGATGTATGATGACATGATATGATGTATAATGATTTTAGCTTCCACATTTCATACAAGAAATACACACTTTATCTCTCCTGCCGATTCCAGACTTAAGCGGCCAGGCCCTTCGATGGTCAGCCGTTGACTGAAGATATATTCTTCAGTAAACGGGTCGGCTAATAACGCTTCCGTTCTGCGACAGTTGGATGATGAAAAATTTCGCTCGTATCCTTCAAATGTGTGTTAAAATACACTTTAAGTGTTAAGAAGCGTCGTTCTTTCTCTCCCTATCACCTTTCTAGGTCTTTAAATCACTACGCAGCGTTAAATACTGTCTCATATACGAAGCATCCATTTCATCTCGTTCAGAATTAGCGCATCCGTTATGTATTGCAGTTACTCTGAATTTTTTTCCATCCGAATACTTTTCGAAAAACAATTCTGCTCCTCCACCCAACGCAGATACTTCACTTGCGACCAGCTAAAACAACGTTTCGATTCTATGCCTATGAAAATTCAAGATCGAGAGAGCAAATGAAAAGTTGTTGGAATAATTATGAATACTAATGTTATGGAATACATCGAGCGCGCGTCGAATAGAATCCCATTTCGAAATGAATCATTCTTCTCTTTTCATATCATAGCTAATCTAGTAATATAGGTAAATAGGATGGTTGGAGGTGTTCGGAAATGGTAGGAGGTGGTCGGCGCTGGCAGAAGGTGATAGGGGGTGGTCGAAAGTGGCCATTGACGGTCGGTGGTGGCAGGGGGAGGTGGGAGGTGTTCGAAATGGTAGGACATTTCAAAAGTTAAAGTCGACGATGATCCGGTGCATCAATTTTATTGTTACAGATTTTCTTTTTCCATGAGGCATAGAGTATTCAACAACGATAATGCAGTCCTTAAAATTCATCATTCATCTCTGTCGGGAAAGCTAATTCGCAAGGCGTAGTATTTTATTCTATTTGCATTATTAGAAAACTACCCGTACTCTACGTACACTGTTTCTAAACTTTTGCTACATTTGGTTTAATCCCCATGCTTCCACAGCACGAATAGTCGGAAATGTTTTTGATTATCCATAATAAAATGAAAGAAGTAACAAAGTTTAAATTTATTGTTAAAGCTCTAATGAATACATCAAACTGCGGTCGAATCAATTCATTTATTATTTGCACATGACCTCTGTATATTTGATAAATTATTCCTAAATACATTGAAACATACGTATTTATAATGAAATATCATGCAATGGGCTGTGTAAACTATAAACTATAATTTCTATCGAATAGCTGCTTTTATGTCAACAGGGCTTTGAGACTCAGTTCTGTTCGTCCTCCTCCTCGTCCACCTCCGACCACCTCCAACAATCGCCAACCACCTCGAACAACCACCGATAACCACATCGGGTTGTACCTGGAATAGCAATAAATATTTTCAGTATAAGAACACATCAAAAACATTACGTAAGGATTCATATAATCACAGGTTTTGTTTTTTGGCTGTAACTTTTGATGCGTTGATCGCAGCGTATTGGGACTGCGCTCAATCGATTTCTCTCGCAAAATTACGTCGGAATAGTGCCTGAAAGAATTGATTCCAGCACTTTTCAAAATCGCGAAAATTTTCGCCAAAAATACAAAGGGGTTAACCTTCCTTTTTTTTTTACCAAAAAATTTATCGTCTCAGAATTGATTCGTATGACTCTTTTCCGACCAATTGGACCACAAGGAACTCAGAAAACGCAGCAAAAAGAGCGTCAGATCGACAGGAGAGAAATGGCGAGCGAAAAAGCACCTGCTGAAAAATGTCGAAAATTCAGGTTTTCATTTTTTGGCTGTAACTTTCGATGCATTGATCGCAGTGTATTGGGACTGCACCCAATCGATTTCTCTCGCAAAATCACGACGGAATAGTGCATGAAAAAATTTATTCCGGCACTTTTCAAAATCGCGGAAATTTTCGCCAAAAATACAAAGGGGTTAGCCTCACCATTGGATGAAGAATATAAACACAGTCGCCCTCATGGGCTTTAACGTGACAACCGAAAACTGCTCTGTGAGGTATTCCAACGGTAGAGTTGAGAACTTATTGCCGAACATCAGAGAGTTTTCGATTTCTACATGATGCTGGCTGCATTCAACTTCTGAGTAACACAGTCTTCGCAATGGTCATCCCAAGCCAGTACTTGGCCTGAGAGTACTTACCGAATTGTCGTCGGTACAAGAAATTGATTATGAGAATAAATATCTTTCAAAATTTGTAGCAAAACAGTGATATAGTTAAGGTATAGGTACACGAGAGAAGAATGTGTATCATAGATCATTAATAAAAATAGATCAGATGTAATAATTATGCGAACACCAAAAAGTATAAATGTATATGCGTTCCACGTACGTCATTGATATACATGATTTATTTATGATCAATACGTGATGCATACTATGAATTTTATAATTTTCTAGGAAACATACTAAATTATCTACTATAATCGACCATAATATGACAAGAAAGGAATTGTTCGTGTCGATATGGGATTCAATTCGACACGCAGTCTATATATCCCATAACAATAATATTCAGAATTAGGAGTAGGAATAGGAGTGGGATCAGGAGTCGGAGTAAGATCGTAGTAGAAGTAGGAGTAGGAGTAGAAGTAGAAGTAGGAGTATAGGAGGAGGGTAGGGGAAGGAAGGCTAGGGGCGGGTAGGGTAGGGTGGGGTAGGGTAGGGTAGGGTAGGTTAGGGTAGGGATACTCCTACTCCTGCACCTACTTCTACTCTCGATTCTACTCCTACTTCTACTCCTATTCCTCATTCTACTCCTGATCCTACTACTACTCCTACTCCTACTCCTGCTCCTGCTCTGTTCATTACTTCAGAATGTTATACAGTGCACAAATCCTCGCCCTCCTCGTCCACCTTGTTCTCCTCGTCTTCCTCGTCCTCCTCGTCTACCTCTGACCACCTCTAACCACCGCCAACCACCTCCAACAACCACCGCTACCCACCTCGGGTTATACCTGGAATAGTAATAAATATTTTCAGTATAAGAACACATCAAAAACATTGTGTAAGGAATAATATCATGTTTTTATCGACAGACTTCACCAAGAAGATTATGAGAAAATTATAAAATAGAACTTTTATTAGCGCATTAAGAGATAGTGAATTTGGGCCTGCACGAAAAATGAATTGAAATAATTTATTGTAAGCATGATAAGTTTAATAAATTTAAATGAAATATAATTACAATTGCCATTAAATATTATGAAAATGTGTTACTCACCATGCACAAATCCTCATCCTCCTCCAGGTCCACCTCCGACCACCTCCAACCACCGCCGACCACCTCCAACGACCACCGCCAACCACCTCAGGAGATACCTTGAATACTAATGAATATTCTCAGTATTAGAACACATCAAAAATATCGTGTAAGGATTAATATAATTTTTTTACTGATACATGTTACTAAAAAGATTATGAGAAAATTATAAAAAATTATTAAAATTTCATTAGCGGACTAATACTTACTGAATTTGGGCTAGCGCGAAAAATGAATTGAAATAATTTATTGTATACATGAAAAGTTTAATAAATTTTAGATAAAATATAATTACAATTGTCATCAAATATTATAAAAATGGTTTACTCACCGTGCAGAAAACCTCGTTCTCCACGTCTTCCTCGTCCTCTTCCTCGTCCACCTCCGACCACCTTTAACCATCTCCAACAATCACTGTCAACCACCTCGGGTTATACCTTGAATACTAACGAATATTGTCAGTATTAGAACACATCAAAGATATTGTGTAAGGATTAATATAAATTTTTTATTGACACATTTCACTAAGAAGAGCAAGAGATAATTATAATAAATTATAGAAATTTCATTAGCGCACTGATAGCCTCTGAATTTGGGCTTGCGCAAAAATGAATTGAAATAATTTATTGTGAACATGACAAGTTTATCCAGAACTACGGAAAATCAGTCCTGAAGGACAAAAGTCACCAGGTCAAGGACCTGGACAGCCAGAACTACGGAGCGCCTGTCCTGGAAGTCAAGTTTCACCAGGTAGCCGACCTGAAGCATAGAAACTACGGAGCGCTTGTCCTGGAACTCGAGTTGCACCAGAAAGCGGACGCGAAACGCAAGATCCAAGAGGTCAAGAAGCCGGTACTCGAAATCTGCCGAGCGTGATTCTCATACGTCCGCTCCACTGCGCGGTTGTTTTCGGACTGAGGAATTTGGCTAGCTGATTTTCGTCTATATAGATCGATGACGTCCAGAGAAAAAAAATTTTGGGTGACGTCACTTTCTGAACATCCGAACATCCGACATCCAAACTTTGGTTACGAACTTCAATACTATGTATGATGTATGATGTATGATGTATGAAGTATGATGTATGATGATGTATGATGTATGATGTACATTGATATGATATGATGTATAATGATTTAGTTATGTTTTCTGCCGATTCCAGACTCAAGCGTCTAGGCCCTTCGATGGTCAGCCGTCTACTAAGGATGTATTCTTAAGTTAATCAGTCAGCTAATAACGCTGCCGTTCTTCGACAGTTGAATGAAAACAATTTTTGCTGGTACCTTTCAAACGCGTGTTAAAATCCACTCAAAGTTTTAAGATGCTTCGTTCTTTCTCTCCCTATAAAAAAAAAAAAAAAAAAAAAAAACGGTTGCGTGCTAGTATACGAACGCGCTGAGGCGCAAATCTGATACGTTAGTAACATTAAACAATCTGTTATCAATTAGTCATTCCGATGCACAACTCTTTTTGTTAAAAAAAAAATTATTCCATTGATAGATGGTAACAGATAGTCTTGGGGACGGAAATATTACACGTGTGTGATTCACACACGTCACGAACAAGTATGACCGTTTCGGTAAAAAATATAAAGCGAATCTGCCCGCCAAGTATGTAGTGCTTGGAATGATGTTTCAATATCACTACACGAAGCAGCGAGGTCCGACTTCATGACGTATACCTACTTGGTGAGAGATCGTAGCGCTTGGGGTTCTTTCCTGATTTCACGATCCAGACTGGCAATATCCAAATTCTTTTTGAACTTTTGTTGTGATTTGGTTTCGATAACTTATCGTAATTTTTTACATTTCAAATGTTTTTGCCAAGATTTTATTACTTTGTGTAAGTATGCGGGAATGATACTGCTGTACCGTAGTAAACAATGAAGTAAATGTAAGGGAACCACACTTTTATAGGTACCTGTCCAGATATGTAAATATAAGATATGTAGAATGTTGAGTTTTGCACAGCTGTCGGTTATCTTCTCTTTGGAATATCGGCTTGCCAAAGTTTAACATTTACAAGTTCCAATGGATAAGAACAGAATAGGAATGGTCCAAATGACTGTGAAATAAACGAACATTGTAAATATTCATCTATGCCTCATAATTTAAAAAATATAAAATGTTGAAAAACGAACGAGAACACACCACATAGGCCGAAAGGCAATGCGTAAGAAAACACATACTAATGGACAAAAATCTTATTCTATACCATAATTGTTTAGAAACCCTAGGGGCAAACAAAGTCAGCATAAAAAGCATGTGTAAACAATGACAACAAATAAAATTAAAAAAAAATAAATAAATAAATAAACGAAACAACGAACACGCAAGGAAAAGGTTCCATTTTATCAATAATAAGTACTACACCGTGCGACACTGAATCAAAGTAATATATTGAAGAAATACATACTAAACATACAAATTAATAAACAAACAAGTCATGCATTTGGTAGAGATGAAGAGGTTGAGGCTAAGTGTATTGAATGTTATGTGTATAAATATAATCTAATGAGAATTATCGAAGTACCATACCGTCTGATTTGAATGAAGCATCGTAAGTATTCTTCCAATAGCTTTGGTTAGCATTGTTCTTTCTGATGATTCATGACGAGCGAACAATCTTCTTCTTGGCCTTTGCTTAATAGCCATGTATGCATGTCACAAATGTTGCTGATTATATTGCGTTTGTTATTCAGGCTGTCTGTCGAATTTGTATCCGATTGCAAAATATCTCATCTTTTCTTTGGTTCGTTTCTGTGTTTACACCTACCTCAGACGATCCATTTTGTAAAATCACAAGAGCCCGTAATGCAGAGCCACTAATAATTAACCTTTAGAGGGCTGGACTGGCTCTTTTAGGAGTCAGTAGATAAATCGGAATCTCCACTGGACGTGTTGACTGTTCATATACACAAACCATACCTCTAAGAAATATCGAATTTCAAGAGAAAAATGCCGGCCCTCTAAAGGTTAATAATAATAACAATCTGCTCGAAACCACAGTGGACATTCTATTTCACTCTTACGACACTCGATCACTGATTCACTCACTCACTTATTTTATAAGACCATCGGCATGACCGATTTTCACGAAGTTTGCAAATTGATTTCAAGATTGGTTAACATATAAATAACGAAGATTTCGGAAGAAGGATTCGATCCTCAATAATAACGTTGCCATCAACAAGACTTGTCCTGAATCAAAAATCATTGCGTCAAGTTTCTTACCGTCGCGATGATGTTGGCACGGGTATGCCCGGCTGACGAGCGTTAACGAGCGGCAACCGAACCGCACCAGTGAAATAGCTCAAGTCTAAATACCATTCAACGCATCTGTACTCACAGAAGCCCCACGGCGGCACGCGTTCGACGATGAATAATAGACTTTTGATCAGTATTCTCTTCGAACAGGTTTCTCGTAGCTTCCAAACTTTCTTATCACCTTTTGTTGCTGCTTGAAAAGGCGAATCATTATTAGATTAGAATTCAAATGTGATGACGCTGTTTACGATATTCAAAGGACGTTACAGGTTCAGCAAAATTACACTTCGTGTACCGAAAGAAGCAAGACCTAGGGGTATCATCATTAGGAGAATTCAAAGATAAAAAGGAGAAAAGCTTACAATCATATTCAGGGAATCTCGAACCATCGCAGTCGGATTAACGCTGGATAATAAAGCGAACGCGGACTCGCTGAATTATAATTAAATTTCATTCGCCGTATTCAAGAATGAATATCTGGTTTGCCCGCGAGCAACGCAGAGGAATGGAACGATAAGACAGCGTAACACACCAAGGCGCTAATCACCTTGCTACATCTTTGAGATGTGGAATACGGAAGTGATCGAGACTCAATAAAATGTACGTTTGCACGTAGAGACACGAAGAGCCGGTAGGCTTTGCCCGGTTCAGTACGATATCTCGAGATGTGTGTAAGCGTGTGCTTGGCTATACGCTCAGTGTCCACGCGTGAAACGCGGCACGTGTTGGTTACGCCTTTTCTCAACTGACAATTCTCGAGAGATGCCAGCATTCAACTTAGGTAAATAGTCTCACCTCAGTCGGCCTGAACGGTGGGCATGGTCATTATTTACTCGGATACGACGAGTCGCTTAATTGGAAAATTTTCACAACGTGACGTAGCCGCGGGCGCGAGTGTGGTAAATCACGGCTTTATCATCGCCGTTTCATTCCCGGACGCGGACACGGCTTCGTGTAAAATACGCGAAAGCAGAGAATTGAAGGACAGGTGGCGCCCCGCGAATTGGATGTAGCAAGGCTATCCAGCCTGCAGCGAAACGAGGATAGCTTCTTGAATGTCCTGCCAGCAGGCAGGATCCTTTTCGTGACCCAAGGTCTGTTTGCACGGCAAAGGCGACCTGCCTGCCTCTAAGATGCGCCGGTCGTTTCGCTGCGTATCCGTGGACCGCGCTATGTGCATGCCTCGTAACGTACGAGCAAGTACACACGTTCGTAACACATGCCGGTAAATTATTGACGTGTGTAAAGTTGACGTGCAAGTGCGAGTATGGATGACGAGTGCGTTCGCCCTGGTGTCCGACAATCAAAACCATCTCCCAAGACCGCGCCAATAACTTTCGCAAACAAAGAACGCTGCACAGAATTTACTTAAGCTATACAGTCGTTTCTGCAGCCGTCGCCTCTTCATCGCCAATTTGTTTAGCGATATTTAACGACTTGTAAGCACCTGCTTGAGGTTCGTTTGCACAAATTGAGGATATTCCAACTTTTCCAATTTTTTTTCAAAATTGACCAACAATTTCCCACTTCAGTGTCTAATTCAGTTTTGCCCGTCTGTTATTCTGCATTTGCTCTGCACTGTCGTAAAGATATCAGATAAGGCCGGAAAATCTATAATTGATCAATCTAATGCAGAGATTAGCATACCGCACTCGTATGCTTACGATTAGTATCAATGCACATTACATACTCGAGATGTTCATTACTCAAGCAACTGTCCATTCGTCATTTCTATGTCCTAGCCTTGGCGCTGATCGCGATATCTCAAAGAGATTGATATATGTACCTATACAGTGCACCTCGCGGATGGAGGACGTATTCTGACAAACAAGCTGGAAGTGGTTTCGACAGTTAGCTGTCAGTTTATCAGAAGCACAAGAAGTAAAATAGTTGGAAAAATATCAACTTTACGTATTATTACTTTCCGCAAACGTAAAACAGAAATAGCATCGAAATTATAGCACAGGATAGAGAGGCGACCGTTGGAGAGTGATGAGAGACTCTTAAGGATGAAACACATCCTCGATCATTCATATCGAAAGATAAGTTAACATTACCAGCGGCGCGAATTGCATTTCCTTCATTACCACTTAACCCGGTTAATTGGACCGAGGATACGCCGCGATGTGGAAGAGCGTATAGATGCGGTCATAGAAACTTGCTGATATGTACACGCATTAACTTCACTTTATTTCACTTCATTACGCAGGTGATCGCAACGTTCCGTTTCACGATCGAACGATATACGGCAAAGGTAGAAAAGTAATCAAATATAATAAAGCAACGTGCTGCAGAAACACTTACAGAGGCGGAAGCCGGTGGGATTGAGTGACAAGAACAGGCTCACCACGCGCGAACCTGACAATGAGATAATACGAAGCGCAATCTGAATAAACCCAGTGAGTGTTTCCCCTCGGCTGACAATTACCTGCGTTTAACGAGGATTAACGAGCCGCACACATTGTACTTGCCCGAGCTTTCACGTGCAATATTTCCCATGCGATTTGCCACATCAGGGAAAATAGGCAATCTTCACAACACCTAATGATCGGCACTTGGGAATTCACATCAAGCTTACGATACGCAATAAGCGTCAGTTCGTTTGCCCTGTGAGAATTTTGCGCAAAAATCAGTATGTGGGTAATGAAAAAACAAATAAAAAATGCCTGATTCATAGCTGCCACTGCTACATTACCCATAGATTGTAATATCGCTGTTGGAATTGGCCTTCGCTTATCATAATATGCGGTGATACGATACAGCCAGCCGGGGAAGAGCGTTCCCTCTGAATTGGTAATGCGACTCGTGCATCAAGCGCGACACGGGCAATATACTAGACCGAACATGCATGCACGGTTGAATCGCGGCTTCTGAATCCTGACACCGCAACGCCTAATAGTTTTCAACAGGAACGACAAAGAGCATCGGTTGGTTCTTTCGCCGCATGAAATAACGCTTCGTATGATAATGCCCGCAGAGTTTATCCCTTTTCTAAACCGTTTCATATGCATTTCTCGTAGGGTGAGAGTTTCCTTCGGCCCAAAATTAATTCTGCACGAAAGACTTGTACCGTACCACCATAACGCCGTTGCCATTTCCATCTTCCCAGCTCCGTTGCTAGGCTGCCAGAATTGCTAATCCACTAGAAGTATACACGAGTTATAATTCTTTCAAAAATATATTATACCGTTGAATTAATCATGATATTCCAATTGTGAGAGCGAGTCATTTTTCTTGTAGATTTTACAGCAGCGATAGCGTCGATCGTTTGGAGCACCATAAATGTCAAAGACTGTCACTTGAGTCACTGCAATAATTTCTTCGCGAATAACGTTAACAACTGAAATGAGATGAGACGGGATGCTGAGATGCATTCGCGGAACGAGAATTCATTCTTCGAACAGCACATAACACCAGAAGGCTGGCGCCGCTTGCGTCATTCGTCCCGGGAGTCTTATAACGATAGAATCAAGTTGCAATTATGAGAATACACGATTAATAATTTTCGCGAACTGCAGGCACGCTTAACTATCCGATCAATCAAGGTTTCTTCACTGGTTCACAACGGACAAGAGCAGCGGTATTCGGTCAACATTTAAACTTTCTTAGCCTCAACGATCATTTTGTGTACAACTGTACCATTACAACTAGCGATCGAGGCGCTTCTTTCACTCTTTTATTTTCATAGAGATTTGACTTGATTACGAAACGTCAATTGTGTCACAGACGATCTATTCAAATTGCTCAAGACTTCGTTCCCCGTTGTTTCAATTGATTCGCGTTTTACGAGCACAGAGACCTGAGCTATGACGATTTTCACTATTCCCACGTATTGTCGAGTGCAAACTGTGACACGAACATAGGCAGACAAACAGACGAGTTCTGGCTGTTGTTATGATCCATAATCATTTCTCATCCATAAAATGAACCATCAGCCTCCTTGACGTATGCATGCAAGGAATAGATTGCTCCGAGTACAAATGCGGCAGACCGTGGAGAGTTTGTAAGTTAATGTTCGAATATATATGGCAACGTGTAAATTAAATTGTAACGGCTGACAATTTCATTTATGACGGTTCGCGTTGCACCGCATCTTTAACAACCACGTGCCGCATATTTCAACACACAAACGAAGCCGAGTCGAACCACCGTGATACGTAAACTGGGGTTCGAAGTAATTGTGAAATCATGGAAAGTAGTTTTGTAACGTAAACCCAGCACACAGTATTATTAAGACTGTGCCTTAGTTTATCACAGGTTCTATTTTCCGTTTTTCTCATTACAGGCTCTCCTATTCAGTTTTAATGTGGCACGGTAAAAAACGCACGCTAGAGCACTTAGCTACGACATACTGTAAGATGAAAGGTGCGTACCTAGATGAGGGGAAATCGCTTGATTCGTCTTTAGGATGACGATAAACCTACGATTAAAACACTTTTCACTTGTGAGGGTTTAGACGACAAGCACTTTCACTCGAAGTTGCGATCAAACCGTACAGCGATTATCTTTGAAATATTTATAAAGTTGTAGGGCCAAGTTGCTCGTACGGGCTGCTCAGGTCATAATGCGGAGCGTATAAGCCCGCCTTTACTTTTGCATAATACACCAAAGCCCTCGCGTCATGCTTCGATGATTTTTGAACTTGGGTATCTTTCGATCCGAGGCATAACGATCGTACTCACGTGGCGGGCAGAGAGATTCGCGCGTATACTGCTAGTTGGGATAAGGTAAGAGGACTCGTTCGAGAGGCGAGCCCGCGTAATATATCTCCGTATACCGAGAGCTGAATTAATAGCCAACTTGTCATAACAGCATCCGTATCGCCGCTGCAGCCTGGGCTTAAGCTCTCGCGATGGGGAATATTCTCGAGTAGGTATCTATCGTGGTCCTGAGTCCTGCGGAGTCCAGCTAGTCTCTCAAGCTTTGCGAACGTTTCCGTGCGTGCCTTGGCGTGACGAATTTCCAACGTCGACTCTCTTTTCTACTCGCTCATACCGCTGAGTGACATATATGTAAATAGCATCCGCACCGTGCCATCTTTTGCCAGGCATTTAACATAAACTGTGCGTAGCGACTGATCCTGCTACACAGCAGACCTAATCCCACTTTCCTAATTATCAAAGTCGATAATTTACTCGGTCGGAGAGTATAAACTGCTCGCAGACCTTTACTTCCGCCTGTCTTCTCGCGTGATTGGCTTGAGGAACTGATGGCACGTAAATATTCATCATTCGCAGTATCGGGTACTCTACTACCAATGCTTCGATGAATGATTCTATAGAATTCTTTTTTCTCTTTGTATTAAAATAGATGGCAAGAGATTTGTATATTTTATCGCTTGCAAATGAGGAACGAAATCGTACTCGAGCTGTACACCCAGTGAAAAATACACATAGTTGCCTCAGGGGACATCCACATTTTATAGTTGGAATAAATTTTTTGTTGTGTGTTTAAATGTAATATTATCTGAGAAACTATCACTTTAGTGCAGTTTACCATAAAAATAGTTATACTAGTCATAAAATCCGACTATACCTTTTTCTCTCTCAGTGTATGTGGTAGTTATTCGATTGGCTTGAACAAGGCTGAGTACCTACCTACAAGGATACGGATGACACCGAGTTGTTACAACTTCCTATTATTATCACATCTGTAAGAGGAACAATCACTGACAAGTGCGCCGTTAACCTGAATTTCACAAGGCTGAAATAATTTCTTCTAATACAGAAAAAATTGCGAGTCGAAGCTTATTCATTCTCGAAAATTCGGGCTTGACACATCGCGCTGAGTTCCGAAGCTTCAGGCTTTTTTCAACGCGTCTGCAATAGTTGGAAGCAGTAAATGGTAGATGATAGGATACGCAGGCATTGTGTTCTTGGAACATTGGGATATCGCCGATAGCTACCGGTGAATCGAAACGACTAATTTGTAACGCGTCTTAGGCGTCTATGAGACATACGAGCAAAGAGGATAAGGTGCAAGGAGTTAATAAAGTACCGAAAGTCGTAACCACGCTATCGGGGGAACTTTTACCACGGCTTGGCTCTATCCACTTTCGCTCGCTCGCAAAAAATACTATAAGTTATACGAATGACAGACGGAGTAGTGACTATACGCTTCGGTTAGCTGAATACAAAGCCGTGGGTATATGCTTTATTCATCGTTGCACCTTTGGCTTGAAAATTATTATCATTATGTCATGGTTGTTGATATCGTTGTTATTCGGTACTACCTTTTTCCACTTTTGCTTACCTGCATACATTTTTTTCCCCCCTCTTTATTTTTTCTTCAGTCGCTCAGTTATTCGCAGCAGACAACGCAGCGCCTACATCTATTCAACGTGTGGGTATTTGACTTTACAATCACACATTGTTGACTTCCTTGAGAATTTCTTACAGCTCCCCTACTTATACCAACATTATACCTACCGACTAATATTCTTATTCAAATTCGAACTCCGCATGATCGGTCGATTAGAACACGCGCGGCTTGAACCGTGCTGCAGCCTCTGGATAAGATAACCCACGTGAAGACGCGCGGAGACAACACCGAGGTAGGTATAACATTATACCTACGCATATCGCTATTCACACCTTTTTGCGCGCTCGGTACGCAGTACTCATTGGACAGTTACGAAACGGTGTGATTTATGCGCACCAGCCAGTTATTACAGTATTACACTTTACGAGCGCTATTCATCACGTCATTATTGAGTGCTGTGAGGCGTGTTTAATCGTAACAGTTCAACATTTAGCGGCTGACGAGTGTAAGCAGCAGTTGCCGCCCATTTTTGAGGGGACCACTATATCAGAGTTAACTTTGACAAATGGCGAGAATAAAAATTCAGTCAGGATGTGATTATTTTTTGGATAATTCGCTGCTTACGTTGAGTGAGAATCATCACCATCTCGGTGATTGTTAAAGTAATCGATTAGAATCGTATTATCCGTTATCGCTGGATACAGAAATTGAAATTTTGCACAACACTTACTTGGATCTGTTCAAGTTAGTTCATCCGATTTCCATTGTTGGGATCTCTACCTCATCGGAATAAAAATCCTTTGTCGTACAAACGGAGGAAGTTCCGATAGTGAATTAAGTTCTCTGGGAAACGATCACAGTGTGACTGAAGCTGCATTGTTCTATTCGTCAGACGAACCCCTGTAATTAACGGACCTCGTAAACAGCAACATCATTGTTTTGGTAATTAGCTGGATTTAATAGCTGTCCTATAGAGGGTTCACCGCTAGCAATATACGGATACTTGTCACGCAAAGGAAATACCGTGTATCTCGTTAAAGACGATTAAAGTTCAACGGTCAATTCAAGCGAAAGAAAAGGGGTTAAAGGGAAGAAAAAAAGTGTGTTAGAACCTCCTTGAAAAATTAAAACGATGCATTTTCTACACGCATGTTGCGTTTTGAAGTGGCCGGTATAACGCCGCGTGATCAGCACGTAAGTTCAGTAAACCCGCGCGTTCTTACAAATCTTTCAAACGAATGATTAATGACGCGCAAGCTACTATTCCCTTCTTACCTTGAAAACGCACGATGCCCGAGGGTTGCCGAGTCACCAGGATCCCCTGGGTTTCTTTCGGATTTTTCTACTCGACGGGACTCAGCAGTACCGGAACTCAAACTGGGTCTGGTATCGGTGCCTAATAAGCCGAGGTAATATCGTGCCCAACTAAGTGTATTATAAACACGTGTTCCATGACGTGTGAAAATGAAGAAGAGATCTGGAAGAATCCCGGGGGATTTCATAATCGATTTTTAACACGTTACGGTGTCATAATTCTTTCCTCTCGCACCACTAGTTTATGTCCATGGTGTTCCATCCTCGAATTTACCACCATTTACTAGATCAACGCTGATCCGGGTATCGTGGCGAAGTGGCGCTGTACTAATAATACGGATAGTTTTTTGTATTCAGGTTAAGTTCTATCCAGTACGTGCCTGGCACCATTTTTCAAAATAACGATCTAAACTCCATCTCCAAGCCTGAAGCACGCTCAAGCTAAGTGGCGCGCCTCGCATCCGCACGTAAAGACAACGAGATGATCTCTAAAGAGTAAAGGCACATCCACACCTGACCGTCTTGCGTTACGGATCACAAACGTTAACAGAAAATATATTTTCACTGCTGTTAGTTAACTTTCGCAATTGCATAATACACATTTACATGTATTTCATAAATCAGATCGTCAGATAAGACACGGTTTAAATAAAGTCTTATGATCTAGAGATTTTTTACAATTATGTATGAATTTGGAAAGACTTCGGAGTGTGGACAAAACAAATAAATAAAACCGCTTTCTCAAAATAGGCCATAACCATATATTTCACTTTATTGCCACACGGAATGAACCTAGCAAAAACTTGGGCGTT
Source organism: Neodiprion virginianus (assembly GCF_021901495.1). NCBI lineage: Eukaryota > Metazoa > Arthropoda > Insecta > Hymenoptera > Diprionidae > Neodiprion > Neodiprion virginianus. Next base: position 31,693,497 of record NC_060879.1, read on the forward strand.
CCGAATTGTACGATAAATATCTAATACTTACTTGACGAAACTTTCAAAGAAGATTGTCTTTGGGAAACGAATTCCCAAATCCAAGTGGCTGAATGATTTTCGGTATAATCATTCCAGCATCCCGCTGAACCTACGACATTGGAGGATGCTCAACCTGAAGCGATTCCTCGGGGCAACTGAAGCGGGTACTCGAAGGATGCTTCTTACGAGTTCTCCGAGAAGTTACATGCTTCGGCCGGAGGGCAATGCTGGGACACTTTCATCTCGATCTTGGAAGGGATCGCCTTGCGTAGGGGCGTGAGGAAGGGGAATAAGTGGAGGTGCAACTTTCTGCAGGTGTCAGTCTGTCCAGTTGTCAGCGAGCTAGTCTTCACGTAATCTTACGGGTAATTAATATTACGTTCTTGTCATTTTTATTTGATTTTTATCCTTTGGCCCAAGATCCCGTGACAGCGTTACCATCAAGAGTGCATCTTTAGATTCCTAGCTGTTGAAGCTCATGCTCGGGTAATTCTGATTGCAGATGCACAGCTGTGACACCTGAAAAACGTTACCTCGTAAAAAGATGCAAAATTCAGCAAAAATTCCCGCGCAAACGTAATTTGTTTGACTTTACAGCGTTTCCTGCAGAATCATGCAGCTTCCTATTCGCTGCACGTAAAGCTGGAGAGATGCGAATAGGATGTTCCCTTTAATAAATGCACATTATCGTTCTTTGTGGGTTCAACAATATCATTGGCGCGTCTAACAGTATTGAATTTCAAGAACAATTCGCACTAGCCGCGATAGCATTCCGGTAACGTTACTCGGGTAACACCGAAGAGATTTGTCCCTACCTTTCGAAGAATCGCTAAGATAAGTATGTACGGAGATAACGCTTACCAACGGCTGAAGAGTCGGTAATTAAAATTAGCAGGATCTTTCGAATTTGAAAAAACGTCGATGCAGCAACTTAAAGTGCTCGTACACTTCTGTGATATTGCAGGAATAGAATTAACGCGTATCAATTAAGCCACACGGATATTTTACAACCACGAGTAACCTTTCAGTCTATGAATGCAGCACTGTAAACAATTTTTCACAATCTAAAAGACATGCCCGATAATTTTCAACCAAATTTGGTACCCGGGTGCTAAAGTAATACCGAGGTCAAGCATTGCAGCCTCTACACCGCGATACCGAGAAAGTTGATGTCACGAGAAATATCTTATGAGAACCTGGTGTCAAAGTAAATGGATTGGGTTGTGAAACGGATCAAAGAATGTGTATAAAGAGATTGTGAGAACACAGTCGTTCGTTTTCTGACTCGCCTCGCTAACGTACGCGCCTGGTTTACCCGCATCGCCTTTGCTGCTTTGTGCCGCGTTAAGCAAGTGCTGCAGACTCAGTCTCAGAACACAACTGTGGCTCGGAACCTCAGCCTCATCCCTCTGGGCCTACAGCGGGTTATATTCGTTATTCCTGTCCAGCGGCAGCTATAAACGTACCTTGCTTTACTTTATGGCGTCTGGAACGTTGAATGTCACAAGGCTGCGAGTTGCAGAACTATAAAGAAGCACCGCCAGCTCACAACCGTGCTGACAATGACATACTCACCGATATCTGCTCTCTTTTTATTCTCTGCCGATTGTTGTTTATCCCAACAAACGGTGAAGGTTCCATGAAAGAAATATTAGGATTATACCTATGGATAAGTACCTGCTTCGATGACTACGACGATGAAGCTCACAAAACGAAATTAACAGTGAGGATTTCACTTTCGAATGCCAAGGCACTAATTAAAAAACAATCAGGGTCCGGAATCGTGTCAGGAATGAGTGTGAGGCACTAATGATTGTCAAGTTCCGGAAAATTAATTGTCTGATTCGTAAGTGAACAGATGTTGTAGCCCGACGACTGTTACCACGTTCGGTACCGCCGTCTAATGAAAGGGCGGTGAATAACAACGATTCTAGACTCTACGTTTCAGGTTCTAGATCCTCAAATTAGGAATAAAAAGTGATGTTCCAGGGTTACCTGCAGTATTACAAACTTTCACTTTTCCCTCTCCCCTCATAGCCATCCATGGAAATCAACTCAGATTCGATACGAAACCTACGAATTGTCTGTGATATCTAGTGCCCAATTTCTTTTTAATTCGACCTCTAATACCCGTGATTTCACTCAATATCGAGGGCCCACCTTTAAAGTACCCTACGAGGTTACGGGGTAACGAAAAACTCCATGACATTGAAGGATATGCGGCGCGGACGGCACTCCGACGGCGGTTGTCACTCGTAAAAGACTCGTCCGGCAAACGTGGCGATGATAGACAGAGAGAAAGGGTGATAGCTAGTGCCAACAACTGTATCCCGAGAGTGCCAATGAATGTAAATCTTAACCTAGCTGAACCGGACTGGTCACGAGCTCACCGACGCGTGGCTAACTCGATTCATCTTTCTCCTATCAAGCAAACCGCCCCCCACGCAGCAGGGTGTCTTCGAATATGCCGTAGGCGAGGACCCCTGCATATTTAACGGAACGGGAAAGGAACTCGTTCGACTGCGGACTTTTATAACGGAGTGACTCGCGAAGCTCGAGGGCAGACCAGGTGACGCTGCTGAAGCAAGCTGCAAGCACAAGGTGACAACACTGAAGGTAGGTTATTCGTTTCGCTCCAGAGTCCGCGGGCCGTAGGAGGTCCCACGACCTGGAACGGGTCAATCTCTTGATCGCGTCGACTGATATCAATCCAAGAAAATCTCGGGGAGCCCTGTCGTGTTTGAAGGGCAATGACGTGAGGCGCACGCAACTAAATCGCATAACAACGATCGCCGAGTGACATAGGATATCTGTGAGGAACTGAAACGCGCCATCGTTATGTAGTCGGGGTTATCAATTATGCACTTCAAATCCGTCGTGCCTGACTACCTGTGTCCTTTGGGATTATCGAAGTATTTGGATGTCATGGAAGCCGTCGGTAGCCTGAGGCACTGCGTCGCGTCGCGACATCCGGTAACCGAACTTTCCAACTGCTCGACAACTTTTACCGTTCCTGTAGGAAGAGGCCACGAATGATTGAAATGGAACCTTTGCCTTGAACAGTGTTGCAGAGGTCACGAGGCCACGGGGAACACATGCGGGAGGTTCAATCACAGTAAAAAATTGCACTTTTAGCTGCTCGACACGGTTGTAAAGTTATACCGAAAGAGTTAAAAGACGCACGGCGACACTCGGCCTCGCTACGGTAATAGCGTCTCTTGACTGACTTTAAAAACTGGTTTCAATAACTCACGATTCTCATTTGTACCAGTCGCACTGAGAAATAAAGGAACAAGCAACCCAGGTGAAGAGAAATTCTGAGATCACGACAACGAGAGTATCCATATTATTGTAATCGGAAATGACCGGATTTCGGCGTCCGATATTTCGATTCCAAAAAATACGAATTCCCTACGAACCTTGGGCGAAGTCAACGCTTCGGCGCCATGACCCGCGTTTTATTAACCTCAGTTTCCGCAACAACTGTTACAGCGCGAGTGATAATGCAAATCTCTATGATCTAAAATTACGTAACACGTGTCCCGCAGGGATGGTGAACATACATATATCTCACCTCTCGAGATTATACTCATCGTGTAATCCAGCAGGTAGGCACACCTCTTCGATATACATTGTTTAATAATTCATAGGACGTGATGATGCATGATTGGACATGTTTCATCTACGTGTGAGTAGTACGTTGATTCTCGGCTTGCAGGACCTTTCAACACCCGTAACTTTCATGGAGATCAATTCCGAGCCGGGGATAACGCATACTAAACCGGACGTAAAGTATACGAAAAATCAATTTTATCTTAGATTTCGATTGTAGGTTGTCAGTAAAACCGGAGCGTCATTATTGCGGCAACTATCCATTATCTAATCAAAAAATAAAGTTCAGGGAATCTGTGATAAGCAGTCTTGAACGTTGATGTGGTAGAACATTTTTTTCTCATGTCCTGTATCACAGTCTGCTAATCATTGAACATCACAACTATTATGACGGAGAGAATAATACAAAAATCTATCCCACGCGTAATTCGCTTTCATCCATTAACGGATGACGCAACGATTTTTTCGTACAACGATAGGATCGCTCGCGGTGGGAGGAAGGATTTGCTTCCTCATTACGTTACCGTGTTCGTTGACCCGGGGGCCAGGTGAGCCATTCGGTTCTCAAAGCATTAGCTAAATTTATCGGAGATCAATAATGGATCGTTGTACTTGTACGGTTCACGTACCCCGTGATATTACCTTGTCTGTTATAATTACCTCTAAACTCGGACGTCTCACAATCAGTCTTGACGTAGCTGATGAGCTGTATCACTCGTACCTGGTCAGCAGCTAGCAATATCTGATCACAAGCTAATTAATTGTCTACATGAAGCGGCTACCAAGACCGGTGTTCATCTATTTATAAACATTTGCTTCCTCAATGCAGATCCGTAAAGTATTGGGTAGAAAATAGCGGCCAACCAATGAAACGTATATAAAGAATAGTGTGCCTGGTGCTCTATTAACGATCTACGTTCATGCAGGTGGAAATTGTAGCGTTGCCGCAATACAGCCTGCGGAGAAGTGAGCGTTTCAACAAGGAACTGGTGGAGTAAAACTGATCCAACAACGAGATGGAAATAATAGAAGGATCATTCAGGATGCCTGGTTCGACAATGGGCCGTTTATAAAAGTTCACTTTCTACTTTCAGCGGGGTATCGTTATTGAGGAAAAGATCAAGTAAACTGGTATGGATATTTAGACGGATGTCTTTTCAGCCGATGCTGCATTAAATTGTACGCATCGTCTGCATGCCACGCTTGCCTTTATAACCTGGGAGAATGAAATCATCATTATTAGGTAGTATATCATTGATCTACGAAACAGGAATAAGGTAATCTTTTCCTACCTCGGTTCATAGTCGAGGGAAAAAAAAATACTGTGCAAATTGCAGAGTGCTTGTGGACGGTGCGCGTGGACGATAGACGCCGTACTCCGAATGATGAAATTGCGAAAAATAAATACATGGCGTATCGTAAAATTACTTTGATATACTAGGCGAGATACGTCGATAGCTTTTGCAGAACCGTTGACTCTTGATTTCTCTCCAGACTGCACGGTGAATGAAATTCATGAACTCACAAATACCTAACTTCATGACCAAGCTCAAGAACTACGCACGTGGTAATAATCCCGTTCACGTTGAGGCCAAACGTTAAGATATGCCCGATTCAACGCTTAATCGTCAATTGAGAGACCAGCCTTATGTCCTGAATGGGTAAACACAGAACGGGTAGGCTGCAGGGATATTCATGGGCTGTTTAGCTGACAGTCGTGTAGCCAGCACGGCGCACAGGCGGGCCCCTAATAATCCTTGGAATATAAGTTAAGACAGATTCCATGTTCCGTAACAGTTACCCACACAGTTGGATGTCATAGGGTTCGTCGAGCAAGCCGAAGCCATTTCTCCCTTGTTAGGTGCCACTTCTTGTACAACGGTCGTAACAGTTACTCAATTTCTCGCTTCCAGATAAGATCGGCTGATGGTCCGGTGCAGCCTTCGACTCTGCGCCACCTACGCCCTGCAGCAAGATACAATCGTGTCTTAAAAGTTCAGGTAAGAAAATATCAATGTGTCATTTGATCGCCATTATACGCCTTGTGAAATTCATTCGATGAGATATTACCGTACGAACCCATTCTCATTGGTACCCACAACCTTACGAATCACACAGGCGGACGGATCAGCACGCGTGTGCGACGGCCGCAGTCTGCACTCCTTGTAGTGTATGTGGCTTCATCGAATTACCGAAGCCAATTTTACGCCTGCGTGATTGTAAGATCATTCTCGTCTGCGACCTAAGAGACAGAAACGAGGCCGGAGGATAAATGCAGCGTATCTTCCTTCCTCCGGGAACTGGTTTTTTTTTTTTTTCACTGTCAGTTGCAGTAATTTCAAATGTATTGAAGAAGATATTGACAACGAGAGCCGAAAAACAAACTCGTGACATAATTTCGAAATCAGTCCAAAGTCTGAAGCCAATTATACAATAGTATAATGTTGATGAAAAATTAATTTTTGATAAATGATTCAATGAACAACAGTAAAATGGTCCTGCTAAAAGTACAATCAGTCCAAATTGAATTAATTTCATCCAGTTCTTTCTAATAGAAGCATAATAAACGCAACAATCTTGTTCCTGTCCGAAGGATTACAACATCCAAAAGTATGTGATGGATGGGATCGTCACCAGACGAGCGTACAATCAGAAATTGTCCGTTCAGTGAACCGTGGACACATCCGAGGCTAACATATCTTCAACGAAAGTGTACGTTAAGCGATATGGTCGCCGTTTGAAATTACTCGGGCATTCTGGTCGGATGTTTTTACTGGAATAAGAAACGTGGAACGAGGCGTTTTTCAAGTCTGAGATAAAAACTAGGCAGGCTTAAAGAGGGAGAAAAGGAAAGTATATTGATGGTCCGTGGATGAGATCGACAGACTCCTTCAGGGGGAATCCCAGTTCGGATCAGGTTACTCACGCATGCTCCCGAGTAGGCTGTACCCCACGTGTTCAAACCGAGAATAAGCCGATAGCAATACCCAGTAGTGCAAACTAAGCCGGTGGTGCACGTCCTACGCGCGTAGTGTAACTACTCTGCGAGTACAATGGAGGAATATAACGAATTGTCGGAGTGATCGCATAAGTGGACACAGACGAAAGGATGGTGTCGGAACAACGACTCACTGGTCAGAGGATTTGTCACATGAATCGTGGTATTTCCTTCACGCATGCGGACTCGCACAACTTTCGGAATCCAACGATATACGAGACGGAGTTTTCCGCATCGGCTTGCGGTCCATCCCTTATAAATAGACGGCCAAGCCGGCGATTCAAGTCGGACTGATTTGTGAAGATTAGAGAGCCGGCGTTTGTCAGGTCTAAACGTCAGCCCGAGCTTGGCCTCGTGTCGGTATGCTTCAAGATCGGGACGCTTCGAGATTGTACACCGACGGACGCACCGACGCCAAAGACTTCAGGGAGTGAAGCGGTGACTGGACAACTTTTCTTTCTCCTTCTTTCAACACAGCCGGCGCACCACGTCGTTCCGTCCACGTCGCTTCGTACCTACGTCCGATCGGGCGATTGTTTTGATTTATGTCGAACTGTTTCACGGGATGATGCAGCGAAACTTGGCGTCGCTGCTAAGCTCACCTCTGACCTCCGTCGTCGTCATCCTTTTCTGATCCGTTCATTATTATTCGAACCGGCCCGACGAATTAGAGCAAAACTGTCCATGCGGTCCGTTTCATCGTTGCGTAACGCATCGCGCAACGGGCAAATTTTCCAGACCTCAGATTGACAATCGTCAATAGTTACGTTCAGAAAGTGAATGGTCGACGATTTGACTTGTTGAAAGGAAACACTCGGACTAGCACTTGCGCTCTTATTCAGCGAATTTTTTTATCGAGCTTAGGACTCTTCGTGCTCCCGCTGCAAACCGTAACCACGATAAGTATACAACGATCGAGCGGCTGTAAATAAGGCAAATGTAACTGGACTTTTCCAGTCAGAGTATTGCAACAGACAAAATGTTACGCAAGCGGTGTATTTTCGCAAGATATACTTACATAGGTCTGCGACACGCAGGTGTGTACTTCATGCATCGAAAGTTGAGCTACAATAAGAGAAAATAGGAAAAGCATTGAACGATCAAAGAAAAAATAATAACAGAATGAAAAAGAAAATACGTTGAACGGGAGAAAGCTGATGCTTCGATTACGCCGAAAGATTAGACGGCTAAAGTATCGAGCCAATCAAGGAACTAGAGGATCTATTACTGCCAGTAGATAATGGAATAATATGTCAATTACAGATCACGCAAAGTGGCTGCATAACATCGTTGCGACAGTGGATGCATGGTAAACGATTCGGTTGCACCATTCCAGCCATCCCTGCGATCCTACCCGTGATACTCTCGCGCTATTCAATTACAGTTTTCTGTCACTGGCACAGTACATGCGGTTAATTGCTTTTCAAACAGCCATTGCTGCTCTATTCGTCTTCTACTATCCTCATGATTTCCAGCATGAGAATGGGAATAAGATTGTCGAAAACGTGTTGAGGGCAATGAAGGATCGCGAAGAAACTTTTCACGGAACTTTTGTAAGTTCCCTACTCATCAGGTTCTGCCTGACCAAAAACAGCGACGTCTGATTTCCAAACTACAGTAGGTGTCCCACACAGCCTACGCCATCTATTTGGAACCCACTCCTATCCTACTATGTCTCTTTTCCGATAATATTGAATGAGTGTTACATAAAAGTGTCTAAGAAGGAAAATAAAATGATGTCAAAACAAAAAATGCACACTCACTGATTGGCCCAGTGTCGATGATTCGAGAATAACTGGATACAGTTCATAATTTCACGGGTATGATTTAACTCCTTTGCAACAGGAACTTATACTCTGAGATATTACAATGACCACGTTGAATTTATTTTAACGTACGTAACACATAAATGTTGACGCAGGTGCGGATAGCTTCACTCCTCTTAAAATTATCCCGATTGCCTTGAGTAACGTTTAATACGTGTGTATTTCACATCGATTGACGAAGAGAATTTGCGATGAGTTGAAACTGAAATACCGCGACTGGGGGTATAATTGATACACAAGTAAAGTTATATCGCGGTGAAAGTGCACCAAGGATATACGCTAATTGAACAATAATTTAGCTCGCGTAGATGGAAATTAGCTGCGATCGTAAACCCCGTACAAGAACGGGGCAAACTTCCTTAAAAGTATTTTGCGCAACCGTATAGGTACGTGGGGCTTGCACTCGACGTGTACTACTTGTAAAATAATGACATAAAGACGGGCTGCCGTAACTTCGTGCAGTTCCAACGGCCGGCGTTTAGTCCGACGATTCTTTCCCTAACAGCTAACTTCCTTCCTATAATACATATAATACCTTTGCCATTTCATAAGGCTGATGGCGCCGTTGAAGGTGAGAAAAATAAGACGTTAGGTTCATCGTGTGTTGCGTTGCAAGACCCTCCCTAGGATACAAGAACTAACTTACAATTAAGAACACGTCTGGTTCCCAAATTCTTTTCCACCAACTTTCACTAGGTCCTTTAGTTTTGTATCCATATTTTCTATATCCAAACTTTGAAGTACCTACCGGCATATTTTCCCGCCATGTCCACTTTCCACATATTTATGACCCTTGTCCTATCATTTCTCTACCCTATCTCACAACTTTGCCGTGTTTTCAATTCCAATTATATATCAGTTGTCCACGCACCAGTAACCAGAGCAGACGTGTTCACTCCACGAGTTATGCTCAACAAATTTTAATCCATACTCGTGTAATGGTCCATCAATGAGAACTTCGTTAACAACCAATCACATCGATCAACTGCCACATGAATTTCTTAAATATATTTATTGTTATTTTAATCACTATCAAATTTCATTCAAATCTAAATACCTGCACGTAATCCTTCAATTCGTATTACAAGAAGTTCACGTGATATCCGCAGCTGACGTAATACAAGGATAACCGTGAACATCGTGATAGCGTGCTATGTGATTTTTATGGGTAATTTACCAGAGTCTTTATCGTGAAACAGAAGAAGCGTGTAATTTCGTTGCGAGCTGGAACGCATGGGGATTACAATTACCTTTATCGTTTTAACTGTGATTGCTTCGTATTGTCTGCTTCCCCGGGTAGTACTTACACTTTACAGTGTACCTTGTACGATAAATTGGCGCTCGCGGGACACCGAGGGACCCCATGGGACCCCATAAGACCCCGTGGGGTTCCGATACTCTTTGTCTACGTTTACCTCCGCTTACACCGTTCCTCGCAGCTCCCCCACTGGTGACACGTAACGGATATTATGGGCAGAATTTTACGCTTCTATGTATACCTAATTACAAGAAGTCGCGACGTGAGTTTCAAACAAACAAATGTCGCTGGAAGAAACGATTATTCCTCAAACATTTCTTTTTTAGACGGCGTAAAATATTCTCAATTAATAAAATTTGCCGAGAAAACTGTAAAATTTTCACTAGATGTACTCTTCAACGATACATTCTAATCCCATTATAATAGACTGTATAAATATTGACTTTCACGGCAGTAAAATTATTCGCTCGTATGCTGTGTATACGCCGTTTTGCAAGCATTAAACCTTTCCCAGTAAATGTTCTAGGTTGTAAAGAGTAGTGGGTATCGAAACCTGGGTTAATTAATTGCAATCACGGAAATTACACAAAGCAAGTCCTAGAAGAATGATTGAAATCGATCGGATTAATCCTTGTTTGAATATTCAGAAAACCCAAATCGATTCAGCTTTCTTTCTTTCACACGCCCCCGACAGCCGGAATCAATCGATGATCACGCGTCTTGATTCACTTCGTCAGAGGAAAACTTTCACATTCAATCCCGCACTTACATTATATACGAATACACTGTATTCGACGTATTAATGATTAAATTATCCGAAGGGTATGCACGAGATGGGAGCAAACGCGTCAATGGAATACGAAAGCAACCGATCTCCACCCATATGGCAAGACGAGACTGATGGATTCCCGGCAATGTTCGCCTGCAAGTGGCACCTGCTCTGTGATTGTGAATTTACCAACTCGGGACTCGAGTTGAGTCTCGACTCGACATCACACCGTGATCAATCGGTGACATTTACAGCTTATTTATATTCAACAATTCGCTTGAATGTATTAAATCCTTCCATGATTCATTGCGCGATCAAATCTCCCTGCACTAACCTCTGCCACGCGTGTTTTCAATTTACACAATTACACGGTTGAAAGTCTTCTCCAGACGCGGAGGTGTTACTTGAAACAAGGTTTGCCATCGTATAAGCGAGAAATTTATTCGACCGTAAGACATTTACTTTCAACACTAACGAATAATCGTCTTATATCGTACAAACGTCAAAACCGAAATACCCTCATTTTGTACCTGCAATGGATATTAATGGACGTTATGCTGGTGGGGCGTGTATACATCGTAATTACAGAGACAAGTAATTACACGCGTGTAAGATCAAATTCTAACTTCCTTGCATCGTAGCGACAACAATAACATCGAAGGTACCAATAACGAAACCGATCGTTCTCATCTTCCTGTGAACCGAAGCAGATGCAATACGACGCCGTAGAACTCCCATCAAGATATCATTGTAAAGAATTAATTGTCCGGGAAATTGAATCTCATTATATGTAGTGACGAACGATATTACGAATCAATGGAAACATTGATGAGACGGGCTGCTGGAGCATCTACCATATGTTTTGACATCGAGTAAAACGATACATACCAACTTTCACTAATTTAGAGTTTCCATTAGTAACTCGATTATTCAGGTATTGGCTACCATTTAACAAACATGAATGTTCAAATTTGGTCGATCCAATTTTCTTTCCATGACTCGAGCAGTAATTTAGTACCACTGCACCATTTTAGAAAACTCTTGCTTCAAATTTTGCAGAAAAGACAAATCAGAGATCAGATCAAATCCAGAGAATATCCCAGAGAATTTCTTTGTTAGTTAGTTTTTTAGAAACCGAGAATACCCGCACGGTGATGAATATTTCTTGGCACAATTGGACCGTAAGAGTTAGGAAAATTGACTTACAAAATTGTTACTAAGGTATAAGAATAGTCACAAGAATAACGCGATCAATATGCAACACGTGTGCACTGTGCGTGTACGTAGATAAGCAAAACACCTATATATAGGCTGCTGGGTACGAAGACGAATCGAGGTTAACGTGCTACTGAAAAATAAAATGTCAAAACCAAAGTTGAATACACCATAGCCACGTACCGACGTCGTTGACCAGACCGAGTAAGAAAAAGAGATTAAAGAAATTAATTCGCATTCGCGGTAGTCGCAGATCTGAAACGGATGCGAGGACCCTTCCATACTTATAACACGCTTATGCCAGTCGTGAATATGCAGAACGACGAGCGGTGTAATTTGTGAATCATCACGAGTTGTTAAGAGTTGGGATTTTCAGAACGGTGTGCAAACACGCGCCTCTCGACCACTTAGATTTCGATCTAAAATATCAAATTACTAGCTGCGGGGACCGTCGGGGATTGTTAAGGCAAGAATTTATGGGTCTGGGACTACTCTTGGAAGCTGGCACATGAGTCGACCTATAAAACAATCGTAACAACGGAGCCCGAGAACCGCCAGGTCTCCGAGGTCTGCACGAACTCATGGTTTCCACGCGTATCTTCCGCACCGGTCGGCCGATACGCAGAGTTACGATGCTTCGCGTAGATGCAGGCATGCAGATGGCTCTGGATCAAGGCCAGATCCATTAAAGATATTCACGAGGAATTCCTCGGTGAGTGACTGGGCCTGATGGGTGAACGGATCGCAGCCTCTTAATTGTGTCCAACCTCGGCTAGAGCAGATTCTAATCCGGCCTGAACGCGTTCGCGGTTCTTGTCAAACGCAAACTGCAGGCACCACTTTGAACCGCGGCGTCCCGGCGACATCGGCCAACCTGCCGCTGCATGAGAAGACGGACGAAAGAAAGTCCCGAGGTAATTGACAGCGTCCGTGCGTTGGCGCCAGTCCCGGCAATTTCGCGGTCACGGTTGCCCGACGTTTGCACGCCTCTTAATCACTTTAAAGAAATTTATTACGCAACACCTGACTTACCGTCTTCGAGGAATTTTTATTAGATTTAATTAGTAATAGATACAAATGGGCCCAATTCTACTCACCCTTCGCGGGAACTCTTCTTCCGCGTCCCGCTTCGAGGTACGTCGAACGTGAGCCACCGAAAAAATACGTTTCGGTCAATGTTAAGGACTCCTTGTGTTAATGGGTGTATCTGCTGCTCCGAGTTCCGCTTAGCGACCCTTCGCGCTGGGTGATAATTTTGGAATGCTCCCTCGCGCCGAGCGCTCCGATTTTCAGTTTGATCGCTTCGATTGCCGGTGGCGCCCTCTGCGTCCGGGATAGATTTTTCGCGCATTTACCACATTTCGGTGGTGTACGTACATACTCTTATTCTTCCGACATATCCATCAAGGCAACCCACTTTGAATGCGAGTACTTGAGTGACACAGGCATCTTTGCGTTCTGTCTTTCAGAACAGCCCGTTGCACATTGCGTTCGTTCCTTAGGGTTCAATCACCCCTCAGAGCACTACCCTCGCTGTCTCGGGGGTGAGCCTTTTATTTTCCGGATTGCCTGGATTTATAATTGACTCGTTGATATAATAGTTACGTCCCACGGCCTGGGTCACGATACAGTCGACAACACCTTCCTTGTAATTTTTTCTACCCACGCTCGTTGCTGTCTCCATGCCAGCGTATGCGTATCACCTGCGGTGAAATCAAACTACATTGGTAACTGGAATGCCGCCTCGCTGATCGGCGAGTATCAGTAGAGATATCGATTATTCGAAGGCAAGACGAAGGGGTGAAGTGAAGTGGAATTCGGTTTGTCCAACTTTTTAGTTTTGTTTTCTGTTAGCCGTGGATTTTCGTTTATTTTTCAACGTATCACTCGTACATCGTATCGCTGTGCAACGTGACGAGCTTGCGCAATCAATATCGTGATCGATACTCTCGCGGGCGAAGATCGCGCGAAGGTAAGAGAAGAGATTTATTATTGCGAAAAACAAAAAAATAAAATAATACCGGTACGCAATTTCTCACGCTGTTTACGAAAACAGCTCAGATTTTATCAGAGAATGCAAGATAACGAGTACTGCTGTTGAGCGAGACAGACGAGACGAGATTGATTTGTTGTACAGACATTTATTCAGCTCCAGACATATAAGCTTTGTTGTTTCTGATAATTTTTACCCAGTTCTCCGTCTTTGTCTCTGAAGATCTTTATTTCTATCCACCAGATGAAGTCGTTGTAATGAAACGAGCATCGCGCTAACGTGACGCACAAATTACATTATAGGTATAAGGTAGCAGCGTGGACGTACGATAATTTGTCTGACATCCTCGTTGCCGAAAACAGAAGCTACCTGACATGGCGCGAGGTTTTCAGGATCACTAGGGTACCGGTATCATAACGGATCGCGTGAAACTAACGCTTGAATTACCCTACAGTGTAACATCTCTCGCCGCCTTGTTAAGCCAAGGTGCGATAAAATTCACCAACCACTTGGTATTCCCCCTTTCGTGGCCCTTCGGAGCCTTCCTTTACACCACGAATACTGAAAGATGCCCGAGCGGCAAAGAGAGAAAATTACATGTTCACGATTTTACAGTTGAGCGCAAGCTCCTCATCCCGAGCATCAGCCGGATCGGTGATGTCCGCGGTGGTGCAGAGAATCGGTATGGAAAGTCGAGATACTCGCGTACGTGTAATAAAAGCACTGGAATGAGGTGATGCCTGAAGAATTTCGACCAGACGAAGGATCACTCCGAGCGACTAGATTACTAGTCCGCTGAGCTTGGAGAGGGCAGGGCGAGTCTGCGGTCTGCTAGATCTATTTATAGCCTCTCGACGTTAAGGTACACCTTCGTGTGTACTCATATACGCGTTGTATATCGTATCCATATGGACACATACGTGTACGACTACGGTACACAATCTTGAACCGTATCCGTACACCCTCCGTAATACCCGCACGAGCTCATGGCCGACACGCGCGCTATGCAATCCCATACCTGCACGCTGATCTCCGTAACACGTAAGTTATAACGGACTCCTTAATATCATACCTGAATGCATTGCTGCACATTTGCTTTGTGACGGATGCATTGCCATTCCCATACAGGTATCTTATATTGCACTTTCCTCCAAGTGCGAGGGATGAAATTGTTGTATGTACTTTGTCCACGTGTCGAGAAACCGTGCGATCATTGTTCAAGAAACAGGAAGGGCTGACACGGAAGAACTGCGGAAGAAAGATTATTAGTACAATTCAAAAACAAACTTGGCTGTTATAAATTTAATTCAAATGAGTAAAGCGGCTATCTTTCAATGTATGCGTAATATAATACAATATTCTCTACAGCGACAAAAGTGGTAAACTAATTTTTCTCTTCTTTGTTATTTATAATATTACTTCAATTCCTATTTTCTATGGATTTTCCCAAAAATTATGAATCGGTATTACCAGTTCATTGTTGACCGCGTCGGATGATAATTCGCGCGACAAACATTACTCGACAAATTTTACATTATACTGCTAGAAATCCATCGAAATATTCCGTACCCGAAATCGTCACGGTGGTCAATGTGTTGATTAAATTGAACGATAAAATGGGCCCGGAATACTGATTGCGGGATAGCAATGATGGATGCAGGTCCTCCCATCCTTTCTTTCTTATACATCGACCGTTTCGTGGTGCGTGAACAAGTGACCCGACCTTTACCGCAGGCAGTACACGCCAAGGTCGCTAACCTTTCGAGCCCTAAGGTTCCGTTTGGCGCCACTCTTTTTCACGTTTCATCTTTAAACGCACGCTGCATAGGCTGTAGTCACTCGCTGGCGATGCATCGCCAAAGATAAGATTAGATATCCATGATAATATACCTATTCGATACTCCGCGCACTTTCACGCCGCCCGGTGCGTGTCTTTAACCGCAAACACTGCACCGAGGGATAAGTATCAAATTAATTGAAAATTAGTTCACACATTCGAAAGGTGTACTCGAGCGCTGCACCTGCCTTCGTACCGCATCCGTGTGTGGCAATCATTCCAGACTTGCACATATTGGTCGAGTGGGTATACAACTACTTCACCGGCTCGTACGAGATGCGCTGGGCGTTCATCGTCCAGCCCATTCCTTGGAGATTTCGTCGCACCGAAACTTCCACGTTATTAATCCGCGTATAACGGTCTGCAAAACGCGTGATTGCCGAAAGACACGCTTTGGCAACAACCTGCCATGAATTTTCAATACGCGTATTTCATTGAGCAAAACTCGCTGACCTGATGTAAGGGAACATCGTTAGACCCTTGTCTATTTATACATACGCTTCGGTAGATGGTCGATCAGTGAGAAATGTAAGAAACTGAAGTCAATCAAGTCATGAAAACGGGTGTTCACGGTAGATTCGTAAAATTACTTGGCACGAATTCAATACCACTCTCACTGTCATCCCTTAACAACTTTTGCATGGAAATATGAAGTAATGCCGTCGTTGCGTAATTTCATTTACAAACCGAAGTCAGTTGATGGCGGTTAATTTATAATCATTCGTCCGATTGATATAAATTTGAATCTGAACTGTGTACGTGAGTATATTCTCCGTGGTTCAGTATGCAGACAATTAATCGATCAACGTCACTCTTACTACTAATTATTAAAATGAAAAATTCAAGATTCATTGTCAGTTGTCGCGTACACGCCTGTCTCAATCTGGTTTGGTGGGTTCGCCAATCCACTGGCAAGCAGTTACACGGCATACGAGTATACCTACTACACATCTCAGAAGACATTCACTCCGCACGACGATCATTATTCATTCTTCCTGAAAATTACAGCATTCGGAGAACGCTCTCGTACATAATTAATTAGTCAACGAACCGATCCACAATTCGTTCCATTCTACCCGGGTGATTCGATTATTCGATAACCGCGTTCCAAATTACATTCCTAGGTGGTGTTACAAGTAGAATTCACTTCAAATTGAATGTCAATGCCGGATCAGTGTTACTGTATAGCTACGCAAAGGAACTATAATTCTATCGTCAAATACCACCGGTCACCTAACCCAAATCAATTGTCCAACTGAACGGATTTGGATCAAGTAATCAGTTAGAAACAGGTATGAATACGCGAAATACGGCCGTTCGTACGTCGAGATCTCATGCCGTTCGACAAACTTGTATAACAACGTAAATATTAAAAAAAAAATACAATGGCATGCGTCATAAATTCATACGTATAATCTCGCTTTTGTCCACGTGGCGATAAGCCTGAATGCCAGCCTGGCCATTTTCCTTGGCCCTTCCGAGGGATGCGCAGGCTACTCAAATAACAACCGCAACCAGACCAAACAAAAATACATAAGTTTATTAAAACCAGTTAACCATGGAATATTACCCATCTACCCGTTACTAATTCGAGAAACGTCGAGTTGAGTGTAACATTATAGTTGCAGATTCCTCCAACATATTTTGGTACCTTTAGCATATCTTATAACAAAGTTATTTTTTTCTTTCTCGCGTTTCCGCGCAACTAGTGAAATGCAAGGCAGTATTGCATTCGGAATAAGTATAAGAGACATTCTATGATTATAAGATCAGAATTTACTTCCACATTAGGAAGACGGTTAGTTTTTTTTGGTCTCGTACATGTAGGCAACTACTTGACTGCTTCAATACAGGAAAATGACGAAACAAAATTTTGATTAATGTATTTCTTTCGATACCGCAGGAATCTGGTGCAACAGTTCATTAAATCTCTGGATTGTGAAGCGTAGTAGCCTATATTATAGATGCGGAAGGTTAATAGGTTCGATCACGATCATTGCCGTAGACATAAGATGTCTATACCGCGACATGAGTGATCAATGGTTATGTAATTGTCCAACCTATGTACAGGTACTGATTGTCAATCACTGAATACCGATCTATTATTTTCATCGATAATTTTCACATTTTGCATTCTCAACTAATCGCAGTTGCATGCCTCGCAATTCTTCTGTCGATCATCAAACATAATTCAATTATTCGTTACATGTACAGCATTAGAGTCATTCTAATGACTATATAATATAATTCGAAAAGATCGAATGTCAAGAAAAAAGCATACTATAAGGCCACGGGCATTCATCTAATAACTTCCTTTGTTACTTATATAACTCCATATAATTCCATTGCACATACTACATGCGTTCAGACTATGATTTATGACTAGAATAGAAATCGTTAATCAATTGAATAGACCCTTAACTACCGTGTGTATAATTGTACGGTGATGAACGTGCTTATAAAATGCATTGCTGTGCAGGATGCACAATTAATACCGACGTAGTAGGCGATCGCTGTAGATTTGTTCGTGATAAGTTATCATCTGAACAGCACAACCGGTTTTGTACCGTGTGAAAGTTATGCTTCCCGATCCACAAAATACAAAAGATCTTGCTGAAATTTCTAACTGACCGACAGAACTCAGCACATCGACGGCAACACGTTAGTATCACTAGTCGGACTTGACCAAAAGTACCAATCTATACCGTTTAAGATTTATGTCGGTAGCAGAAAAAGCCAGCACAATCTGATACAGCAAACCGTGATTAGAAAATGAGAGTACGCGATTAATTTCACAGAATTTGATGTTTTTATTTCGTGACACAATAACGTTATCATCCGAGTAGAACTTGTGTGTAGTGCCGTATGTATATATAGCGTATAAATACGGTAAAAACGTAAAAAAACCTGTAAACGTGACTGTATAATGATTACATGTTACATTATAACTTACGTTTTTAGGCGCGTCCTAAGTGAGCGAGACGCAATAATCTAAATTAAATATATCATCTGTATAGTCCATTTGGATCACCTCCTCTCGGGTCTTAGGCGAATTTAAATTCATCGTTAGTATTATTATCAATATAAATATTATGAAAAATGTTAAACTTCACGGCGTTCAAGTTTGAATCCGGAAACTTCGTCGCAGCAAGACGTATATTCCATCAGTTGATTATCGGCAAAGACCACTCAGATCTAAACGGGCTATACAACATCGTCTGGTTTCGCTTAGTTTTCATTCGATTTATGAGTATAGATATTTACAATATTATATGACCAGAATTACTCATGTATCTTAAACTAAGCGTTTTGCCACCGTTATTAATAAATGCATGCGTATATATATATATATTCATATATAGATACAAACGCATTTTGTATGCATGTACACTGATACATATATGTATATACACCGTCGTTATTTTGGTTCATATATTATATCATTATATTAACAACTTGTATTAAATAAAATTTATTATAGCATGTTTATGTATAAATAATGATTTTATCTTTGCGCAAGTATAATCCTGATTATGTTACTTCATCCTGGGTGCCAAACTATTTTGCACAGTTATGTATGTTATCCTTTAGACTTCTTTGGCGAAACGACCCGTGATAGTTCTCTATGTTATAAATATACTGCACACTGGCAATCGATACGGTTTCGATTTTTTTTAGTTTTTTATTGTGCAGCAGCTTCCTTGAAGCTATGTCGAGATATCAGCTCAAATTGAATGACGAATGGGAACAATTAATATGCATAGTAATAAATATATACTGCATAAATGATTTTAATTTAAAGCACCCAGTTTAAAGTAAACTTCATTTTCATCGATAATACTGTAGTGTGTATCTACGGCTAAAATTGTAAGTTAAGAATTTTCACATGATTAATTGATGCTTTTCCGAATTTATAGTTTAGTACGCATCTGTCTTTATCAACTATTGCGACACTCACATATCGTTTGATAGTATATTCGTTTTAAAATACAATCACACTACTGTAATGGCAGCACAGCTTATTGCATCGCGTTTTTCCATATTAATTTTAAAAAATCGCAAAAATATTTGTGGACTCATCACTTGGCGGTTAAATGATTTTGCAATCTGTTTACTTAGAATTGACTCTTCTGTTTCCACATTTCAATTGAACATATTTCTTCATACCAATCGCCTATACATATAGAAATATAGACCTCGAGCATCGCACTACAAATATGTACACAGTTTATGTTTATAGTAATACCAATCAACATTGAGGCAATTCTTAAGCGATTGATAAATATTATAAGAATGGAAAACAATTGCAGGTATTGTACATACTTTTGGTAATCTTGACCGGACGATGCCTCCTATGTGAAATTTATACTACGATTTACGTTGTATTGAAAAGGCGTTTCTTTTTTTCGTTTTCTTCTTATTATTCAACCTAGGCCTCTGTAGTCAACAACACGAGCTATCCATACCAACTTCAGCATGGTGCTGTATAATAAATTTTGTATGGATAACATTTGTTCTTTTCTCTATTATTATTCAATTAACACACAATCACTGATAGTATGGAGGAAAGACGAGAGCTTTACTTGCGTCAATAGTCAAGAGTATTATTTACGAACAACAATAGTAGCGATGATAAATGGCAAAAATACAGCTGCTGAATACAGTGTCAAGAATTGACGTTATGACTTTATTTTAATCGAAACGTTCAAGTTATGACCATTGATTTCTGTTCTTTGAAATATGACTAGTGAGAAACATTCACCGCCTACATAGTACATTCTAATTTTTCACTCATTTACTCACCTATTGAGAGAAAAAAATGAAGCTTACTCTTAAACTGTAAGTTGGGAAAATAATAGAATTTGTAACCAACTTATTCATCGATATTTAAAATGATTATATTGCGATTCTGAAATACAAATAAATTAGCTTCTCATGCGTTTCAATCGTAGATATACACAAACAAAATATCTTACCTGGAAGAAATATTTGTACAAATAAAAATAACTCTCAGGAGTTTTCATAATTATTTAAAAATCTTTTGATTGACGAATAAATTTTTATAACTATCAATTCAACATCAGACATTTTTTGAGTAATTATGATCAAAATAAAATTATAAAACAAAAACCAGCATGTACTCGTTTTTAACATGCGTATTTTTCTTCCTAGTCCTGAATTCAGCAATCATCTTGACATTTATACGCTCTCTTCTAAAATTTAGCGATAGTTAGTAAATTTGTAATATCGTTTTCGTAGTTTCGACATGGCGACTCATTTCATATACTCTAAAGCGTAGATTCAACGCCTCTGGAGGAGGAGGTTGAAGAGCTGCAAGTCAGGTCTTCGGAGTGCCGAGTGTGTGAAGAGTCCAGTGACGTAACCGAATCACTGTCGTTACTGTGCGGACTTGAATAGTTGGCTGCTTCCTGTAGCCGCATCAGCATGTTTAACTGTAATAACAATTTACTTAATGCCTTGAATAAAACTGATCAATGATTAATTTGACTAAATATAGATACCGCTAATTAATCTCATCGGCTCATCAATTTATCTAATGAGACATCTCTCTACAAAATAAGGCCTATATACCTAGTTCGTTCTAAATTCTAATAACAAGTCTTTCAATATTCACCTATGTATTTCACGGAATATGAGCAATTTCCTGTGGGATTCACTGGGAAATATACTTCAACTACAGATAAAACATCCAGAATTAATTCGAAACGTACCAACGGATCGCCTTCCGTGTCACTGTGCGTGCTGCCAAGGCTCTTGACGCTGGACGCACCAACGCCAGAATTATGAGCGGAACTAACATCATAGCCGACGTCCTCGGGTCGCATTCGATGGAGAGCATCGCTCCCGCCATGAACGGCGTGGGGTGCAACCCAAGGGTAGCTGGATGTGATGAAGTGGGTAGGATCTTCCCATGGAGAATCTCCGTTACCATTTCCGCTAATTCGCCGACCGTATAAGGTCAGTCCTTCTCTTACCGCGTCAACCAAATACGGTAACACGGAGTAATTCCATACGCCCGTAAACCAGACTTGGGAGCCCGCGACTTCCATCGGACAGGATAGGAATAGTCGTGGACCTGAAAGACGCGATAACAAGTTCCGTCGAATCATTAACTTTCAAACACGTCATTAATTTTATATTTCATGATTTATATCATGTACAGAAATCAATTTCGGTAACCAACCGATCGTGACGTCAGAACTGCTGTGTGTTTCGAGGAATTTGTTCACGTGTAGCCAAACTCTGGGAATCCATTCTACGACTGCAGCCATTTTTGCATTTCGTGTTCCCCCCGATTCCCGCAGTTCATGCTCCAGCAGTCTTCGTCGAAGGTAACGTCCCAGGAAACCCTTGACCGGCTCCATGTGGTTAGCGCACAAAACCCACCTTTTGAAATTTACAATGAAACAAAGTTTTTAAGATCAAATAACTCTGCCGGACTTATGAAATACATCTAGTCATTGCAAGTAGTTGTCAATTTCCCCCCATTTTAACAATGACAAGAGAACTTGAAAAGAAAAATTGCTATCATTCACCTAAAATTATGATGTAATTGAAGATTGGTAGTGCTACATGTGGCTTGACTCATGGTGCCAATAATGGCCGGACAGGAGGAATGCCTTGTGCCTAGTAGCCCGCTAAACAATTCACCGAGCGATGCGGCATGTTGTAAATTCTCTAGAATGATAACGCGAGGTAGTTCATCGGCAGCGCTCGAATCGCACCGTTCAGCGATGTGGGCAAGATACTGCCTGAGTTCCTTGCTGGGCTTGTCATCTACGTTTACAGTAGCAACCGAGGCAGCATACTTCGTCTCGGTGTCGGTGTCGACTAAAGCATGTGCGAGTTTTCCAGCGAGGTAACTCTTGCCAGTGTCACTAGGGCCGCACAGTATAACACGGCGATGTTCCGTGAGGAGTGAAACCAGCCGCTGAACTATGGATCTTGGAATCAAGGTATCGACGGCAAGCCACGAGTAGCCTGACAAAACCAAGTAGATCGTCCTTACGTGACCGACCAGGTAACCACACGGCAGTAATTCCGGTAACTGAGAGTCGGCGGTACAGCGGGAAGATTCGCCGAGGTGGTAAGCGGCGATACACTCAACTCCGAGGCCGAGATTCGTCACCGGATCTACCCTGGCGACGTACTCTTTGAAGCACCGTCTTACGGTGGCATCGAGAGAATCCCAAGTGGTTTTGTTCGATATACAGACACTGGCGATCACGCAATGAGCCGGCTCGTTCTTTCCGTCTGTCGACGTGTTTCCGATCACGTTCAAATTGAAGCTTCGTTCACTTCCGAGGTAAACCGCCACGTTGATCCTCTTTCCGTCGGTGTCTTGCTCGATCGGAGGTTCGTTCGTCATCGTCGTCGCTGTCTGAACGACCGAATGTTCCGGAACGGATAAATCCTCGAGTTGATCGGTACCCTGGGGATGATTGCCTCCGCTCGACATTGCCGCGACGCTTGAGGCAACCTCGGTCATGCTGAATCTTCGTTCAGGATCACTTGGCAACGATGATTGTGAGGAGGTCAAGGATTTCGATGTTACCAAACGCTGAAGACGCTCGTTATTTTGCTTCAAATTCAGCATTTCGTTCTAGATGAGTAAAGGATAGACTTAATTAGAAAATATCATTATAACAGGTGCGTGAATAACGCTGGCAATATCCGACCTTCGGACTAGTGTTTGGGCTTCTCAAACTCGTGATACTGAACGACCTCGTTTACATATTACATTATGTAAGACGCAGCGCAATTTTGGTAATGATATCAAATATCGCGTTTCACGATTAAAGTCTAACGAGACAAAAATAAAAGCTATCAAACTTGTGGCAAAATGGCACATGAAAACAGACGTCATTTGTTATAAACTGTGTGATTTCGCAACGGAGATCAAAGGTTCGTAAGATAAGAATACATTCATGGTTATGGTGTACATGCAATAGGTTGAATTATCCCTGACATAAATATATGCAAAGACAGTGACTAGTCACGAGGTCGATTCAATAGTCTCTATGTCAATACATACCCTCATTTTGATAACTGTATCCTTCAGAGATTCTAGCTGATGTGCCGACGAAAGAGCCTCCAACCGAATATCGGTAAGAACCATGTCTTTCTCCCGTAATTGTTTCTTCAGCTCGTCAACATCCTCATCCTCTTTTTTGTACAACGCAGAGCTACTCTTGCTACCCGTCATTCCGTTTTCATTCTCCGGAGATCTTTGACCGTTGCTCCTCGGGCCCTGAGTTTGACTTCGAGATTCGTGTTTAGCTGCCGTGGGTAACCTTGGGCTGTTTGGTGCGCTCATTTCGCCTGGTCCATCCTTGCAATCTTCGGCGTCTGAGACAGAGCCGTGACGGTTTTTCCGCGACCGAGAGAACGCCTTGGAAAAGGAACTTCGAAGCCATCCTTTCTTCTTGTGATGACTACTGGCTGAGCAGGCGCTGCTCAAAGAATTCAACGATGTCACGCTGTCCGCTGACAACTGCCTCGCCATTGAAGACCCTTGATGGTTGCTGTTCGATCCCGTGCACCCGGTTGTGCTTTCCGAATCACCGAGGGTATGTCGACGTCCATTCGTCGCGGCATTTTGATTCGACGCATTCAGTCCAGCCTCCGCACTTTGTTTCCTCAGTCGCTCTATCGTATCTCTCAACTCTTGTAGTTCGGAATCCTGTGGACAAAGAAGTGACATTTGTTACTTATCAGTGAATGGTCACAATGTTTTAAATTGCAAGACAATAGACATCCGATAAGCAAGTATCGGCAGGATTACTTGTCATAATTGACTTTAATTCGATGTACCCATCTATAAAAAACTTTTGAACCATTGATTCAACACAAATGTGTTGCAAGAGATCCTCCAGCATCTGAGGTTCTTAAAAATACACCCATACGCAACAACCAGGCCTGGATTATGGGAATGGAGCCGAAACCCCGGACCCCGCCTTAATTGGGGCCCCGTCTTTGAAGATACAAAATTTCTCATACAAACCGATGATTTCAATAAATCTCATTATCAATAACGATAAAAAAATGTTCGATATCAACATAACTCTTCATATTGATCTATAATGGCAAGCGATTTAATTAAGAACATATATTATGGATTTTAATAAGTTAAGGTACGAAATTTGCCCAACATATTTACTGTATACGATAAAAGCGCGAGCAGGAGGTGAATTGTATTTTATGGAAAATTATGAATTAATTTTCGGAATTCTTTTTATTAAGTAAAAATTCTTTATGCGGGGCCCTGCAAAGCTGATTTCTACATGGGAATAAACTGCAGAACTGGGTATGAGTGTAACGTTTTCGAGGAAACGAAAATCTATTTTTGTTATATTTTACCTTGTATACGTGTCAGAAACAATTTCTTTCTACTAACCTAAAATCTTCTCCTCACGATACAAGATAAGCAATCCTGGCGCAACAATGTAATTAACGTTTTAAAAATAAAATGTACCGATGAACGTATATTGTTCCTAATCAGTACAACATCATCGAGTTCGAAAAATGATGACAGTAAAACGAATTCTTTAAGTAGGCCCCGAACGCTATAAATACTGAAGTAAAATCGATCAATAGATTTTATTCTGTGGCTCTATTACAGTTGTTATATGCCAGACGCAGTTATGATAAGTGTACGGGTTTATGAATAAGCTTCCACGTGCATGAGTATTTAAAAAAGTCGACGAACTGCTATGACATTATCCAGAACGTTACTATCATTTTAAGAAAGTGTTTAAACTCGATGCCTTAATTATTTTCACTGTCGCTGATTATTTTTGTGTGACATTGGCTTTTCCATGGATAGGACAAGGCTCATTATTGTGACAACAGGAACAAATTTCGGAGTGACTGGTGACAGAATCGCTGCTCCATGAGTCAGCCATGCTATATAGTTGTCTCGTGGACTTCGAGCTCGGATCTAGGGGCTTGTCAGCCTTGTCGTCTTGAGGAGTAGTCATAGTGGGTGATTTCCTTAATCCTCCAATGCCCAAAGCTCCGCCAGCATTTACTATGGCTACGGGAAGCAGATTCCGGTTCGGCACCAGCTGCGTCTTTGCATTGGGATTGGACAGGAGCTCAGGTTTACGGGATATTCTTCTCAAGCTACGATCCAGTTTCGAGCTGTAACCGATAAGACTGCCCGCGGTTATTTGACCGTCCAACGCCTCGAAAATTTCCATCTTTTTCTGAGAGTAGTTGACATTATTTAAAGCGTCTTTTCCTGCTGACGCTCCTCCTTCTAATTTTTTCGTCTCCGAAGGACCAGACGTCCTTCTAACATTGGCAGAAGCTGAGCAAGGTGGCATTTTGAGACGCATGATTCTATCGTCCTCTGAGAGGGTAGGTATTAACATAGGGATAGCAGAAGGCGAAATGATCTGATTTAATCCGGGGACTAAGGGATTGTCGGTGGCGCCTAGATCTTCGAGTCGTGGATAGTGGTTGGTTTTTTGTTGGCGATTCGGATTCCTGGGATCACGCTTAGGATTTTTCGGATCCTGGATAACAGTATCTGAAGGTAATTTACAACCGGACTCTTGCGGTACGGATTGCTCATCATTTCTGGGTGAATTGATACTCGACCGCTGGCCACTTCTGAAGATTGTTGCTATCGCTTCCGTAGCCCTCCTCCACGCGTTGATTGGAGAGTATCCAGAGACCTGGTGATCTGAATTATACCGATTCTTTTTAACTGTAGTAGTTTTTGAATCCTCTATTACAGACCCTGCAAGATTTTCTGTCGTTCTAGGCGCCACAACGAGGGAGCGACTCGTTTCCTGTAGGATAGCTGCACTTTCGTCCGCTCTGACATTCTGCTGGTATTCGGGATCTGTCATGTCAGTGGTACTCAAGGCTCTTTTCAGCTCAATAGCGGAGGGCTTTGGTCCATTGCAGGACGATCCACATCGATTAGCATTTTCGGAAAACTGAATTTTTCAAGTTAGAGTGGCTCGGAGCTTATCTTGATCATTTCATAACGTGTTTTATTTAATTTTGTCATCAAAGCTTGCCGAAATTTATATGTTTCTAATTTTGAGCTTTCTTTTCGGCACCGCAACGATTCTGCAGAATAAGATCTTACTTCTCTTGACATTCTATCTTTTGTTTTTCATACAGAACTTGGTTCAGGTTACAGCGCAAAAACTCAGCCGGCCACGAAGACCTTTTCAGCTTCAATTTTCAGCCACATAACTGATACAGTAATGACGATGCAATCTGGCGGCACAAAATATTTCACAAATAGTATTCCAGACGAAATTCATGCTCTCTCGTTCCATTCACCAGATGGTATTACCCGCCGTCAGATTTTTTCCTCCCGCCAACAAGTAACTTATATCTCCGCACGCTGCAGCCCAACATTGAACACATGTTACTCCCCATGTAACGAAAACCATTCTCCCAGTCAACCGCAGCGTGTTGAAGCTGCTTACTAGATTGTCAACCACGCCAATGATAAAACTTGGGAGTACAATTACGCAGCAGTGATACAAACGTAGTACTCGTGGCGGCGTGCATTATCCACGAGTCGTGAACTCCGCTTGAACTGCAGCTTGAACCTTGGTGAAGCCGACGCGTGCGCCTGCGGTATAAATTTATGCGGTGAAATTGAATAATTACCTTTTTCTCGGCGGTAGCGGTGAGATACTGCAGCCTCTGGGTCATGTTGGACAGGGACTGTTCGAAGGCAGATACAACGTGGGCCTGTAACAGGAAGAGAAATAAAAATATTTAAAAGGCTGATACTACGCCCGAGAGAATAGCAGTTATTTTATTCAAGTCCCGTATCCCAGCGTGGATATTGATGAACGAGACTGTGGATCTAAGATCTAGTGTAAATCTAGCGTATAAAATATTCTAAAATATTCGACACGTTCTCGTTGATCCCAGTTTGTTTATTTTTCGTTCAGAATTCGTCGTGGAATCGGAGAAAATTATACGGTTCGGAACATAGGGCCGTACGCAGTTGCACACGTGCTCGCAGGTTGTCGTTAGCACGTTAAAACGAATGAAAAAAATCCATTG
Organism: Neodiprion virginianus; assembly: GCF_021901495.1. Classification (NCBI taxonomy): domain Eukaryota; kingdom Metazoa; phylum Arthropoda; class Insecta; order Hymenoptera; family Diprionidae; genus Neodiprion; species Neodiprion virginianus. Next base: position 31,721,092 of record NC_060879.1, read on the forward strand.
GCACACCCGGCCTCGGGCCCTGGGCTTTCAGGGCTGGGAGAGTCGGACGCGTAGCGTGGTAAGGTCCGGCAGGCCACTGTATGTGTACCGCAAGTCCCTAGGTCCGGACGTGTAATTACGATGATATTTCCCAACAGTGGGGCCTGACAGCAATAAGATAAGCAGCCGCTGTCAGGTGTATAAGACGCGCTCTAAAACCAGTCGCAAGATGAATCTGACTAAACTAGACCGACTTAAATTACTCCGTGGCTTTTTCACATCATCTTTTTATTGATTTTTCTTTGTGATTTCTCCACCAGCTGTATTCGATTCACTCTGGCTCGGGTTTGTATCGGCATCGAAGCCAGACCGTACCTTGCGTGTATGCGTATATAAAGTAATAGACAATGATAACCATTCGCGGTGCGGTAATCTACTTTATTTTCGTCCAAAGTTATAGATTCTATTTTTTCTCAAGAGGTATAGTACAAGCGAGAGGAGCCAAGTCGTAGTTCGTTATCTGAATGATTTCTTCGGTTGGAAATAGAAAATTTGATATAGAACCTGAGAACCTCTTGTGGTTCAGTGAACCCGCTGCGAACAGACTAATGCTCGTGCAATGAACGTAATCCTCAAGACGTAGTATTATAACACGTTAAGGATTAAAAGCTATCCATTCAAAGATATTGCGCCACTTTGGATATGTTACTGTTTCGATTCTAGGTACTGTAATGCAATGTGAATATAAACATAATCGGGCAGAGCGCAGGTAAAAAGAAAACACATTATCTTCGTATGTTCATACCTGTATAGACTCGGTTAGTTATAGAATTTTGACAGTTGTGGCTGCAATTGAAAGAATGATTCACTAATAAAGAACGGAGAACAAAGTGCAGTAAAACCGTTTCGGAGAAATATGCTAACAATGAGAAACGCCGGTATGCAGAGTCACCGAGGCGCCTCGTACAGTTTATGCTCGTCAGGCCTGTCAGCTTTTTCTGGTACCTACCAGCGTTTTTAGCTTCTGATTATGACCGGCTTTAATGAAGTAATCAACTCGTAAACATCCTGTCTATACCACCGAGGTCTATTTATTGGCCTGCGTCCTGATGACCTATTCGACGTCTCGCCAGACCTTCAAGTCTGGCTGTTTTTTATTCAACAATTCATCGGTAAATTTAATTTCCACGATGGGCATGACAAGCCTTGCGACGAGCGTACCCGGATCTGCTCTGTGCTTGGACCGAGAAATAATGGCGCTGGCAACTCTGTATTACTCCTTGCACTCCAATGGTCCAGTATAAGCTCTTGGTAATAAGAAAAACCGTATCAAATTGTTCGTGCTAGTCTGGCAAGACGCTGCATCAGTGGGCGACTGACCCAAACCGGCGCCCACGCGCCGCGACGCACCGCCACACCGATTGAAATTTCTGTACATAAACATATTACATACATGTATCCTCGGTGAATGCATGCTCCCTCCATATACATGTACTATAAACATGCGTGGATAGATGGTCCATTTTCTATTTGAAAGGTGTAAGGAAATAAGATGTATACAATAACGGTACGCGTAACATCTGGATATCAGTTTCTGATATCAAATTGCTCCTGCAGCAGTCGATACCTACCTCATTTGTTGCTAGTTGACTAGTTTCAAGAAATTATCACCTGGGCGCTGTGATATTTAGATGTAGAATACAGATGATATCATCGAAGGAATAGCGGTTAAAAGTCGGAAAAACTGTATCGATTCTGGATCGTGTTGGTTCGAGAAAGGATCATGCGGTGGGCCGCGGTTTGAAACTGATTCCCCCGACTGTCTTCTGGATAATTTTTCAAATTCTCACGGAATGTGGGAATATACTGGATCATGGATTGAATTAAGTATTATACGCCGCTGCTACGAAAGATCTGTGGAATAAGGATCCCAAGTACCACATTTACGTCCTATCTTTCAACATTCCTGGAACTTTACGACGGTGACTCAAATGCAAACTGTGTGTTATGGACAAATTCATCGACCACAGATCGTTGCAGGGAATGAAACGTGAACACTGTACCGTGACGTGGGGGCTCAATCTGATATCTAATCTCGAACACACACGGCGATCCATGAAAAGCGTTGACGTCTATTTCCTCCTACGCTTAACCGAAAACCCGTTTCAATCGAATCTTCTCATGTTAATTTAGCACCGATCGGTGTCACGTTCCGATTCACGTGAACTTGAGTGCAACCAAGCCGATTGTGACTTGGACAGCTGTTTTTCACTTCCTCAATATTTTTCTGCTATGGACCTCTCGAGACCGATGACTGCGAGAACTGTTGATAGTTTCTTTTTGTTTGCCTCTTTCTGCGGTCTTCGTTAAGAGGATCCTTTTTACAGCGATGAGGCATCGAGTTTCGTACATGTATGTGATGTAAGTATGGTAAGGCGAGGACCCAAGAACGTGTAGCGAAAGGTCTGATTGAGAATTGAGATCGTATGTCGTGGTCGTCATGAGTGGGTAAGATAATTGGAATTGCGTAACTAGCGAAGCCTAGTTTCGTTTAATATTCAGCTATACGAGGAGACGAACCCAGATGACTACGTAATTCACTCAGCTGGCTACTGTACCATGTCCATACGTCTGTATGTACCGACGGATTCTATTCTATCAACAATAGGTTGCAATTTACAAGTTTACGGCCGCACCTACAGCATTTGTTCGTATTCAAAGGTATTATAAATATACGTAAGTACACGCGGATATAGCCACCATAAATGAATAAGATAACTGCACAAGAAGCGCAAGGATCGACGGAGATACCGTGAGTTTCGGATCGAGTTAGATGTCATAGGCAAAGTATGTAAGCCGGGAGACACATCCTTGACTCACTGTCTCTGCTGTTGTTATAGTATTCATAATTCCAACGTTCGATTGACGAGATAGACTCAAGCCTTCAGAGCCCGCGACTTAGTGCATGTATAGTTTCGAAAATTGCTAGTTGGCCACACGATATCATGCATACCACAATCTATAGAGAAAGTATACGATAGTTATAATACCCACGTGGTTGTTAGGTATCACCCTGTTCGGTAAAATTCATGAGAATCAATCAGCAGCTGTCATACTGCTGCGCGTATTCAGATTGTAGCGAAATTCATTTTGTAACAACACGATTCAACCAAATCAATTCAAAGGATAATGAGAACTTAAATTTCACGCACGGAGCGTATTGCAACATCATCGTCGCCATCTCGATGATGATTATCGAATAAAATTCAACGATAGTGGAAAGATGGCTTGCACAATCAACGTCAAACATTGCAGTTCCCGTATCCTTTGTATTACCTTATACTTTATTCCACGTCTTACCGAGTTCTCATAAAAGGCCAATGACACCTTCTTAGCAGTAGAATGTTGAGAACATCGTGAGTACGCCGTATAGCTTCTAGCGATAAGTGACCTTTGGAAAATTTTAAGTCGCATGAAATATTTTTGGTTCGTTTACTGGGTAAGCGAAAAAGGGTTCGAGAATGGCACTTAGTCTGGGTCCGTGATCGCCGAATATTTGTGTATATAATGAATCAACCGTAGGAATGTGTCCGACCAAATGGATAATTTGCTTAGGCACGAGAGTTGCTTACACGGAGTGCAGTTTTGGTTTTCGTTATCGCGCCTCTAGCCAAACACGACCTTTTGGATCGGGTTAAGACTTCTGCTACATAAACGAATGAAAGATACAGTCGCATATGGCTGAGGGATATTTGCGTAAGCTGAGTCCATAATACAGTTTTAAAAATGGTACCACCCACGTACATAATAATAAACTCTTCGATTTTCGTGGTAGCTTTTTAAGCGGTCACGAACGATTGCTCAAACTTCACGAATCGTGACCTCGTCGACTATAATTTGAATTCAAAATAAGTTTAATCAAAGTGCACAAAGAAATGGATATCTCGGAGTGATGGAAACAAGGCCCCACTAACATTCACTCATCCCGCATTCGGAGTCAATTTTCCACCAACGTATAAACATTTTATTTGTTTTTCCCGACTCGTTTCCGGTTCCACCGAAGAGTTGAGAAAAAGAACGTACCTAGAGGGTAGGGTCGGAATTGTGACCTTAGATGACCGTGACATATCATTTGCTGCGTAGCAGCCAACGAAACTGAAGGTAAGAAACGTCCGTTTTTTGAACGGCTGACCTTCCAAATATTTTCAAGATGTTGCGCCGAAATGAACGACGCATACATCACGTCAGAAAACGTGCAAATAATGCACTTACAACGACGCAGCTGCATCGCGGTGAAATTATAGTCACAAAACCAAGTCTCGAGATACGGTCTCTTAACTCTCGATCCACCCACAAGGCAGCATTCACACTAAAATTGAGGAGAGTTTACATGGATGAACGCGGGAGCACTTCGGCATAACGATAAACAACCTACGATGTTTCTCTGACGGCTGTACCATCATAAAATCAGTATGCAACGTCAATGCACACCAGCATGCGCGACACGATGCGCTGGGAAGTTTTTAAGCCCATTGTGAATTGATACAACACGGGTGTGTTCGATAGTTGGTATTCCTAAGCCGCGACAAAACTGTACTACCGACATTTCCTGTCGCGGACAATACTCGTGAGTCCGTTTTTTGATACGGGATATCTGATGATCTGGCTCTGAACGATCGTTTAAAAGTGGCATTGATCAGAGTATGAGAGTAAAGCTATAAAGTTATACACTCCGATCGTCCGATCGTTTGATCGTTCGGTGTGAAGGCACCCGAGCCATGGTGGAGGTTACGGAGTGTTAACTGGAGTAACAGTTCCCAGGCCACAGAGGACTGGCGTGAAACATTATCTCAGAGTTACATGCGTGCGTTGCCTCTACGGGCTACAGACGCGCGAAGAGAGATACGGATGCGCAAGAGGCAACCCACCAGAAGCTCTCGTGTGTGTGTGTGAGTCGCGTCGGTCTTGCCATCAAGGATGAACACGTGGTTGCCATCTTGACAGCGCCCTGACGAAGTTAATGGGATTAGATGCGCGTTATATACGAAATAATTAGAGACATGATGTCACCCATGGGCTGTCCGCGGAATCGGAATCGGTGAGCTGCGGACCAAGGCCCTGCAGGCAGGAGTATAAGGGCGTCCACGCAAACTCGGGCCCTACATCATCTGGTTAGCTGTTTCTTGTCCTACGTGGGACGCGTTGCACGAGTACGAAAACCCGGGACGTACGTGTGTGTTATGAAATAAATCTTTGGTCGGTTGGTCGGTAACCGAAAGAAGCAGCAGCCATGCACACGCGACATGCCACTCCCGTTGTCCCACGCCCGTGGTCGCACTTACGAATTACACGATAAATTCTGCCCATCCGTTGATGTGAAATCGTCTGATTTTACAGAATTTGCGCCAATGAACAGTGCTCAAGGAGCTCGGAGAGATCTTCGCTTCCGAACGTATGTATGCGACATAAGTAGAAATGCCCTGTAATGTGCTCCTGAAATAAGTAAATAGAATGCAAGGAGGAGGCACTGCAACTACTTCTAATTATTCAATCAGATCTATTGTTCAGTCGGAGAGATGAGCATCGCATACTCAACCCACACATCCATCTCGGTTCCGACGCTCGCGTGTACCCACTTCGTTCTCCAAGTACACGAACAAGCAAGGCTGGAAGTGTGGTATAATGTATAAGTAGGGCTTGGCCAGAGAGAGTCCTGTACGAAGGCGGCGCAGAGGTCATCATCAATTCTCCCCGTTTGTCCGTTGGTTTGATTTAATGTTTCCAAGTTGCGTCGGTAGTCCAACAACGAGAGAATTCTCATATGGCTATAGACACGACGTACGGTTACGATTAGAAAAAGAAATTGGTAGCGCTGCCAGAAGTGAGATCCCCGAAGACTTCGGTTCCCTTTTTTAAGGCTACATTGTGTTCAGCTTGATAATAGACGATTGTTACTCAATTTAACAAGATGCAAGAATAATAGTATTCCAACGGATCATACAGGCAAGAAGCAACGCGGCTACCTGATGTTGTACAATGTACCTACTTCAGACTTACCGGCTTACTTATAATACATACTTAGTTTTCTTTCATACACGTTGAATAAAATACTTATACAGTGACACGTTTACGAAGCAGCTAAGGTATTTACACAGTTGTTATACCGCTAATTACACCACTAGCTGCAGATAGAATTGATGTAATATCTGTTGTGTACCATTACTATCTATATCTACCATATTACTGCCATACACGAGTCATCGGGAGGGGACGTCGGCTCTTTACTTGGGGAACGGAGATAAAGAGTCATCAATTTCTTATCTGTTTAAAAATAAGCTTGCCGGTTCAGAGAGGCTAGATTGTGTAACCACATTTGTATGTTTTCATCTTTACTTTTCGTTTTTTTTTTTCTCTCTAATTTAGACGGCGCCTGCTCGCGCGGACCGTCGAGTCTAGCTTTTTCTACACAAGATCTGACGATGCCTATTATTCTTTCAACAACTGTGTTACCTGCAAAGATGGGCAGCTCCTATGCCTGTACTTTCTAGTGGCCAGCTCCCACCACGGAATCACATTATCCGGGTTCCTGGGTTTGACGGGGTCACTAACGGCGTGCTCGTAGAGCGGTTCCAGGACCGGCAAGGTGCCGGACAAGCGTTTCGGACAATCAGCGAAGTCCTGGTCGGTTTTAGCTGCGTTCCCTCTTCTTCGAGGCAGAGTGGCGTAGTTCATGTTATTGCTCGAGACAGACGCGTCGGCGTCCAGTTCCAAAGAATTATGTCTAGTCCGAGCTCTGCTGGACTTTCTGGCGCTCTTATCGTCCACTGGATTTGGGTGGTCCTCACCCTCACCGCGGAATTGGGCTTGGAGCATGGCGTAATGGTCCACCGTATCCATGGTGGTATTCGAGACCTCCTCAGGTCGCTTCTCAGAGTTGAGAAGTTCCTTCGAGCGCTGAAGCTGACCGTTGAGGATGACGTCGGTGGCGTCGAGCAGGCAGACGGGCACGGCGTTCATCCACTTCCCGGAACCGTGTCTCCTATGGATTTTCAGGAGTTCGGTGTGGTCTCTCACGTCAACCGTGCTCTTGTAGGCTCTGCCTAGATTCTCGGTCTCGATACCACAATTCCTGGCACCGTCCAGCACGTCTTCGCTGGACTTGTGCAACGGCCTGGGAGACATCCCGGGCTTCCGGTACGGCAGCGTTCCATAAGTCGTCCCTACAGCGAGGGTATCACTCAGGATATCCTCGTGAGAGCGCGCACTGTTCCGACGGGTAATCGTGCGGACGACCTTTGCTGATTTCGGACTCACCTTTCTCGAAGGAGAACTGGGAAAAGAGTTGTTCGCATTTTCGACAAACACATCGTCCACCATCTCTTCCTCTGACGGATTCCGCCGAAGGATGCGCTCCGTGTTTCTGCGACAGAGGGTCACCGATCGGCCCGTTGCATTGTTCAACGTCACGGAAAGAATATCCTCCTTGGAATTATCCAGTGGTCTTGCCCTGTCCTTCCGGTTCCTGAAGGACGATCGCTTGACTGGAAGAGTATGGGCCACGTTCGTCGTAACCTCGTTCGAACTGAAAGTATTCTTCGAGACATTTGGCTCCTGGAAGGTTACTCTGCTCTTTGGCAATCCGGCCAAAGCCTCGCTGATGGCGTATAGAGATTCGGTAGATTTTGCCGAAGATGATGAACCATTCGAGTTTCTCGACGGGGATGAGGTGCTCTCGATTGACGAAGACCTGGGTAGTACTTTTGGAGGCAATTTTCCGTACGAATTCGGCCTCGCCTTTGTCGTCTTTTTGGCAGTTCCATTCGGCGCCTTGAACTCGAATTCCCGATCCTCAGAGGGTTCACCAAAGTTGGGTGAAATCGGTGGCATGGGAACCATGTCCCTCTTTCTGTGAACACCGTAAATGTTTTTCGATGAATTCTCGACATCATTCTTGGCGATCTTATTTATTATACCGTACGTGGAGTTCCTGTTATTCCCCGACTTCATTTCCGCATAGTTCTTATCAATTTTCGCGATGTTTCTATTCAAATCCTCGATATACTGGGCCGTGCTACGGTACAGATCACCACTCGGTACGTAATTGCCCTCAACACCAGGGTCCCTCGGTGCCCGCGGTGGTTTATTGTTCAACCGAGGCACGTTGGGAATCGCGTAAATTGGCTGCCTCGTCTTATTCGCCGGCGTTCTTTTGTTGTTCTTATTATCAGCGTGGAGAAAACCGTCATCTCCTCTATGCTCCGAGCTTCTCAGACTCGCATAGTTATCCACGGTGCAATTATTCTCATTCGAGTTAACGTTACCATCGATAGCAAACTTCGTCCATCCAATATCGCGCTGTACCACCTCCGGTGACCTTATGGCGGATCTTTCCTCGTCGGCATGATTATCCTTATGTACCCAGTCCGAATTAATCGTAGCATGCCTGTCGCCCTCAAGAGGAAGACTGTCGTAGACTCGCCTCACGTCGTCTCCATTTTGGAGAACGGATGTGGCGACAGGCGTCTGAGGGGCTTCCGATTCGCTACCGATAAAGGAGGTCCCACTTTCGGAGGAAATCGTGCAGCTGGATTGACGTCTGGGTCTAGTTTTGCTCGCAAAAGTGTTCAGTATCGGGACTTGGTCGTCCGGTGTTGACTTTCGACCCTCGTTCAGGGACGGGGCTCGTCTCAGACTAGCCTTGAGAGTGCCGTAGTTTTCGGCGAAGGAATCCTTCCCCGCGTCACACCATCGCGGCACCCGCGCCGATCCTTGAAGAGAAACGATCGATGACATCTCCATAGGTGCATAAGGACCGTTGGTCTCCTTAAGCAGCTCCTCGGAGTCGGATCTGTAGACTGCTCTCGGCCTGCTTCGGCCTCGAGCTCGAATGGTCGCGTACCCGTCATGGACGCGTCTCGAGCAGACGTTGAGTTCCATGATTTTTGTTCCAGTAATCAAGGTAGCGTCGAGGGTTTTCGCATCTTATTCACGTTCAGAATGACTTCAGACGTTCTGTTCCACCATAACCGTCAGCTCCGCCGCGTATCGAAACATTGCGTGGATCTGTATTCGAGTAGCGGAAACAACAAGATGTTTTTCTTCTTCTCGGAACACATGCGTTTTTTGTTTATTCAAAATGTTTCTTTCTTCTTTTGAAACTGCATCGCTGGAAGATTGACAATATCCCACTGGTTACACACGCGTCACTTTTTATTTATTCACGTCGGGGCGCATGACAATATATACTGTGTTATGGACGGGTATTTGCTTAGTTCAGTATAAGTACCATAAATTTATGGTACGCCATTGTGAAATAAAGTTGCCTGATGTTATAACCATCACAATCGTTAGGTCCCACCACGTTCGCCCCTTACCCATTTATTAACTCAGTTGCCACACGTGCGCTCTAGTTACTTGTAAGTATTTGATATTGCTATTGGTTGGAATGAGAGAAGTATTACATCAACTAATTGAATATCGTATACAGTTGAGACAAATCGATCGTTTCTAACAACACTCTTGGAAATAGTATGTGAGGCATCAAATTTTGCTAAACTTCAAAGTCAAACCAACGTATCAGTAGATCGACGAGGGTAGGATAAGAAAAAAGAAAAAAGAACAGCACCGAAGACCGGCTATTGGTAATAATAATGAATAATTAATGACGATTGAATTATAAAAGTGGTCAGTCGTAAGAAATAAATTACACGCTGCTGCGGGACTAATTGTCGAAAGCGATCTTTGGCAAGGTTCTAAATCATAGGTGGTGCGCCAATAATCATAACTAGCTCGGTTAATTGCCGGTTGAATTTCGAACGATTTCGCAACAGGCATCTTGATTTCACAATAAGTTTGAATCTCCCCGATTGGTGACCCAGATCGGCGTTTTTTTAACAGAGAACCTTATCAAAATCGTCGGTTACTGGTGACGACAGTACGCAACGATTAAGATAACCCGGGTGTACGAACGATCTCACCAAAGTAAAAGCAGTAAAATTCAAGTACCACACTTTGTGATATACAAAATAAGAGGGAAAACATCCTGTTCATGACGTGTACCATAATAAGTCTTGTGCGTGCTGCGTATAGAACGATACGAGTAATTATCAAGTGTTTTATATAAGACGGGGCTGCAACTGTATCGATGACAACAGCACAATTCCAGGCTGAAAATTTTCGCCAATTGGTTTACGTTACGATAGATATTTAAGAAACATGTATATATAAGACTGGTTTGAAGCTCATCGCTTCACGTTCGACTAAACCTAGCTATAACAACCCAACTATTCAACCTCGTCGACATCCAAGTTGCATAACTAAAACGCATAATATTAGCTGGCCGGACGAACGTTTATATTCATCGATTACCTAATTTGTTTTCTCAGCTTGTTCATCGACGGGATTATTCCGATTCGAGTCACAGATGTAGGTATTCTATCCTCGCGCAGACCGACAAAGATCCGGCGCGCCCATGCGACTTATTTCCACGTTGAATTAATTGTGTCGCGATCGTTTACACGCGCGACCAATATATCCCCGATACTGCGGCACGATCGATAGCCGGTATTTAATCGACTGGAGATATGGTTAATAACATTTATTCAGTTCACGCTTGTCCGCGCTTCCTGCTGACAAGCTTACTGCACGGTTCGATTCCTTCGTTTTGTATTCCCCAATCGATCTTGTGGTAAAGACGATGCATAGTTTTTCTTACTCCGGAATCTTCGGAGAAGACGTTTATGTGAAATTATAAATTTATACCAGCAACCGCGGTCGCCTGAAGAAAAACATAAGGAGATAGAGTGGATGAGAGAGATGGAGCAGCGAGAGTAAATTTTTCAATAAAAACGCAAGGGAGACGTTGACGACAGCAGACGATAAGCTTTTCGATTTTTTAATTATTAGCGCCGAGAACCCTTGACCAACCATTTCTCTAACAGAAAAATTATAGACTACGTATAGAACCTTCGTGCCTTGCACGATTTATATTCGAATAATCTTCACGCCACGTTATCTGGACCAGAGATTAAACGAACGAATACAATTTTTCTTTTTCCAATCCCCTCAAGAAACCAAACATACACACAAATCATTCGATGAATATCGGGTACGAAATGATTGTATCGGGTCAATGAAACACTTTATACGTTAGTGATGTTCGCAATTCCGCGATTGAACGCTCGCCTACATCGATAAACGTTGGCACACTTATGTACTCTTCGATACCCATAAGTCAATATCTATAAATAACGGTTGTCAAATCGTGAAATGGAGATCACAATTGAACAGATCCGTTTTACTCGCGTTTCTCGTTAATACTTAACACAACCGAAGTAATTATTTCCACCTTTAATTCAATTCCATGTTACACGTTCGTCCAGTAATACTATAATTCAAAATCAGCTAGCCTCGTCATTTTATCGTAAAATTCATGCTTAAATTTTCAAACCGATCTAAAAGTTACGCGATAAATTAGTAGTTTAGAGGTTTAGACCGAGGGGTATTCGATCGATCAAAAACTCCTGCCAACAGTTGGTTACAAATGCGAATTGATAATTCAAGCTTTAGTATTTACATACAGCTCGTTAACGAAAGATACTAGTAATTTTTTCTCTCGTTTTAAATTATGCAACGAAGAAGATGAACGGTAGTCTGGGGTCACAAGGAGACAGAGACAAGACAGATACACGCGATCACCGACGGACTGGACGCTGCGCATTCTAGTTCTCGAATGTCAATGCTATCTGGTTTTCTCTACATGATATATTTACGTATGTGATATGTATGTATGTGTATATATTATACACAGTAAGTATTGTGTAATGTGTATAAACCATTCCTTCGATGCAAATGTACAAAATATACGGTACCCGCTACACAGATGGAAACCAAAGCCTGTATCAAGCGACTCGCGAATAAGCCACAACCTCGAAATGAAGTAGTTCATTTCCTGAATACATGCATATATCAATGTAGCAACCCGACGAGTGGTCAGAGCCTCGATGAGATCGGTTACCCTCGGTTCAATAGTCGCGTACTAGGTATCATTAGTTCGACCGATACTCTGCGGCATGATTCTAATTGCATTTCGAAGCTATAATATTTTTACGGTATTTTCCACAGCCGGAAGTTAACCCTCTCATGCTAGTAAAATTCTGCAACGACGGTAAAATATAATCACTGAACCATTATTTACTTACAACACGATTTAGATTTTTTTTTTTTCGGACCTACAGTTCCTCGTTCCATTTTTATGCAACGCGCAATTATTCACACTTCAGCGGGTTTTAATCAAGACTGCGAATTTTTCTTGTCGTGGTTTTCTTTTCAATTTCCGCGGACTAGTCGTCAATAGGTATGCGGTTAATGGGAAACAGATGATGCCTGTTCTCCACGTCTTATAAGGAGGACGGAAATCTTCTCCTTCAAGATGCCTACTCTCGAAGTGTGCTGCAGTTGCTCACTTGACCCTGCCTCAAGCAAAATATGGCGAACGAGACACGTCGGACAAGCTGAGAAACATAAATACGGCGCACATTGCGGCGGTGTTCTTCCTGGAGAACGACATATACGTGTTTTTCGGATCACCGTCGTTTTCCTTTTCTTCCTTTCCCCTTCGCCCCTGACAATATTTTATTGCTTTATTTATTTTTTTCGTTATTTTCAATTTTACCCTACTTCTGTAATTATACGTTACGCGCAAAATTACGGAAGAGATTTCTAACGATTTCACGAAACGATCGTGGAGGATTACGTGGCTGATATTTCCGAACTCTCGGTGTGCAGAATTAACGACGTGACGTGACTAGAGGCGACCGCGAAATTATGTGTGTATGTATAATACGCAAGCATTAAAACGAGTTACGGCATTGAAGAGATATTCGATAATAACAAGAATAATAGTAATAAAAATACATGTGTGCCGCGTGTGTCTTTGTACGCATGCAGCATGAAAACGTCCGTAAATAAATATTATAATATTGAAAGTGGATGAAGCTGTTATACCTCGTACCTATAATATAAATATCGGTATAACGGAGCGTATTTAATTATTCTCTCGATACGTTGTCCTTTATTGTACCTCAATGTATTAATTTTAAGTCTTTGAAATCAAAAGAAAGTCTCTTACGACAGCCTAGAAGCTGTGGGAATTCAGTGAAATGACCGCACACCTACGTCAACTGCCTATGTATGTCAGGTACGTATGATTGCCGCGTGTTACAAAGTATAGTATAGTATCTGTATGGGAATCGGCATTGAGAGACCGGTAGCGTTGCTGCAGCAGCGAGACGCCTTGTTGTCGCAGCCATTTGTGGCGTCGTTTATTTACTGATAGGATTTCGAGATAGTCTTATCGCGGACAGAGATAAAGATGGCACCTACGCTTTTCGCCGCGGGCCTCGAACCCAGGTATAAAATAATAACTCGACCCTATTGCCTAGATCGCGACACATCTCTGCGCCTTATAAATCCAGGCGAATACGTTATTATAAATTGACCAATCTCCGAATCAGCGTCCATATGAAACCCTCCGTAGGTACAGTCAAGATCAAAATGGTTAGGATTTCCCTTTGCGTCGGTAGACAGTTGTTGGAAATAATTTGAACAAGTGTTGAAATGTTTCAATACGAGACTAACACGTTCATAATTTCTATTTTGAACCTCCGGCTCATGTCAATTCTCTGAAACACGTTAAACGATCATCTCAACACAGCATAAGTTTCGCCATCGTTAATGCAATTGAAGAGGCGGCAGATTTTTACAGAGATAAAAAAATTCCGTACTTTTGCCATTCCGTTGAGTCTATGACGAATGATTTTAAATATTTCATACGGCCTCCGGCGACTCAGGACCTCAAATCCACTCCCGATGGCATCCAACACCTGTTCGGCATTAAGCAATTTGTCATATTTTTAGTGTCAGATCAGTATCACTCAAATTTTTTTTCCAACAAGAATTTTTTTTGTCCGGAATTGGATTCCTATTTCAACCAGTTGTAACAAATTGACATGACAATTATTCACGTTGTTTGACGTAGGAACAGTTTAATTATCACTCGATTTCCTGATTCCTTTCCAACCATACGTATAGTGAGACTTGTCCTTTCCAACGCACGAAAAATATCACGGAAGTAAATGCGGTCGGTAAGGGCACATGTATGACTGACTACTTATTCGTATATATCAAAGAAATCCTGGAGGTCTCGCGGCGCAAGACGAAGAGCCCGTAGGGCAGAAACGAAGCGGCGGCAGCTGTGCGCAGTCTACAAAGAGGCGAACAAACGGAGGTAGGAGAAAATATACTTCAAGCTCTGGCGCAAAGAGTTGTATAATGGACCGCTTTGCGCGGGGAAAGAAAAAGAAATACGAAAATGGAATACAGGAAAGAGGAAAGGGGAAAAGGAGAAGAAGAAGAAGAAGAAGAAGTAGAAAATAAGCGCTGAAAGAGAACTGTAAGATGGCCGGACAACGAGACGCTCGGATCGTTCTCTTTACCGAGAACCGATTTCATACAGATAATCCGGTATATGATACGGTATAGACGTCCAATTATTACACACCTGTATAATAATATTGTTTCCGCCGATTTCGAACGACGTGAACTGATCGGTTTATACAACCTGTTACGACATATTGTGTATTTAAGTAAATTCCATTGAGGTGATAAAGCGCCAATTGCGTATACATGAGGTGTCAAAGTAACAACCGCGAGTATTCACGGTACTGGCGAAGTGAGTTTATTTTCTCTCTGCTTCGTCGTCATTCTATGTAAAATAAGTATATAATTATCACAATTCATTAGCGTGGTTTTTAGATGCCGATTACGACCACAACTGGATCACGTGCTTAAGCTATCAGTCGTCGGATGGCGTGTTTGTAGTATGTAATGCTTAGCTACGGGAAGCTAGCGTAACGCTGGGGTAAACGAGTTAAAGAGAATACAAAAGACAAAACAACTACGTCAGTTTTAATGATCCAGAAACGGCGATTGGTTGGCCAGTTGGCTCCAATAAAGACGGGGTCTTCGGCATCGCGAGAAGGGCTGACGCCACCCCGTTCCTCCCCCTCCACCATCCCCCCACGCATTCGTCGGCCACGTTCGTAGCGCGAGCAAAGCGACTGCTTACTAATGAACGCTACCCACGAGTCATCTTTCGGACCTCGCGCATCGTGCAAGCAGCAAGTGCACACGGGCGTAGCGTAAGTGCATCCTTGGTATTCAACCAACAAAGGCTTATTTCCTCCGCTGAGTAAATTCGATTCGATTAACCCCTCTTTGTTTAGTTCCATTGACTCGGCGATGAGACCTAATAAAATCTCGTTTTATCAACCTATCCAACGCGATTAATGTACCCAATCTATCTCGCCTATCAAGAAACCATCACCACATCGGCGTGGCAGCGACTCCGGTTCCATTTCAGAGTGGATCAAAATGAACTCGACGTAACTACGAATGATCTAAACTCGAGTTTACTGATTGTATTAGCTGCAGTTTTATCGGTGAGTGGTAGTGAAAATTTTACCACGGGGGAGAAAGTAGTTTTCTAAATCATTCGACTCGAGGTCTATTTGGCTGTACTTATATCTTAAGAAACTACCAAAATTCTTGAAAGGACAACGATTACAGCAGAGAAACATTGAGACCGTGAATTCCTGATGATCGTCGATCGATCAGCCGACTTTAGAAATCTTCCATCTAACTCTATACAAGCAGGTATTTTGCATAATTTGAGCACTGAAATGGTACTCGCGATAGGATCGCAGCATTGAGTTCGATTCGTAAGATCGATACCGTGTTTCACCCCGACCGAGATGCGTACCGGAACAGGAGTACGTTGCGAGGATACGTTGATGCATTGATATGGCTATGTGAAGACCAACCCGAAGCGCGCAACGCAACGCAGCGCATAACACGGAAGGGTTTGTTCTCCTCCATAGCCGAGCCTAACCCGACAGATCTCGAACTAGCCACTCAATGCCTGAGTATAGTCGTCCCCTTTTAGCCCCAGCGAAGAACCGCGTCGAATTTATAAGGCGAGTGCAATCGCCTCGAAGTGAAGCAGATACTTCGAGAACTGCACGCGCTGGGTTATACCCACGCAGAATACCGGTCGCGGTAATTCGTGCAAGAAAATTGTGTCAAGATTTCGCGTATACACCTAGGTATAAGAAGAATACAAGATTTCTTCGTCAGTTTTTGTTCGCGTAAAATTATACCACACGAGTGAAAAATCAAAGTAGAAAACATCGCGAAGCGCAGCTCATTTCAGGCTCGCGATCCTGCGATCAGCAGCTAAACTAGAGAGAATGACGAGCAGAGCGCGTGAAAAACCCTCGATGGTGTTCGCACGTATAAGGGATGGGCGGACATGGTGTGCGTCGGAGCGAGTTACAGGATCCGGGCCCTTCTTGCCTCCGCTCGAGAGAGAATTGTAGACCGAGTAGTAGTAACTCGATATCGGATTTATTTCAGCCGGGATTTTATCCGTCGGACATGGCTGGTCGGCGCCAATGGAAGTGTCTGAGTCGCCGCTCAATTGTCATCGGAATATTAATAATTAACCGGCCACTCAACGGACCCGCGTTCTCTCTACAATCGGTAATAATTTTCAATAAAAATACCGATCGCAACGATACGTTTAATTCGCTGAATTGATATTTCAACCGCGACATTAATCATTGATCAATTTTTTCAATCGTATATCTTGGTCAACTGCAAAACGTCCAGCTACCATTTTCAATCCAAACAGCACCGTATGTCCGCAAGCGAAAAGTTATCTAATTTTCCCTTAGACGATAAGTCACGGGCGCTATAAACCATGCCACACCAGAGAGACACGCAATGCGTTGTATATACGTAAGATACACGTGCGGTAGGGACGTGCGATGAGTTTAATTGAAAATCAATCACGATTGTACGGCACCTTCTTCTTGCTTCCGGACGCCCCCCGGTTCTTGCTTTCTTTTTTTTTCCTCTCTTTATTTCCTTTCTCCTTTCTCTTATAATTCAATTGTTAATTTTCCCTGTAAAGTAGATAATGCTCGAAAAAAGCCCTCAAAGTTTGCGCAAGCGGTAGTAAAGTTTCTCAATTCTAAACAACCTGAACGACGAGTCAATTAATTTCTTTTCTCAGAGTTTCATTGCAGTTTATACATACTCACACCGGAAGTATTAATATGCAACGTCTGTTTTCATTATTCATGCGGGCCTCGTACTTATCTTTGCATACTTGAAGAATTCGGGTGAAATTTGAATTCATAACCTACGTCTCTGTGATCAGAGGATTCTGTGAAAGGTAGGGATAATTTCGGATTTCGGGATTATTATTGCACAAATGACGAACGGTGCAGGGAAAATCGGCTACCTGACACCGCCGTTTTACGACGCTAGAAGATGGAGAAAAACCGGGAACAAGGTTTTGGGGTCGATTGTCGAATCCTTTAGAAAACGGGAATCCGGTAGAAGTGAAAAAAAGGGGGGATTTTTCTTTGGCCCAACGCGATTTTGACTCGACCGTTGCCTGCTCCAACGACACGTAAGGCCAGTTTTGGCTTTTCGCTTTTCTGTTGTGTTGACACAGTGCAGGGACCCCAAAACCATTCTCTCCGTGTGTATGTGACTTTTCCCAAGAGGCCGGCTGGCTGGCTGGCTGGCTGGCCCAAAGTTGTTCGCCCACTGAGAATAAGGGACCCCAGAAATATCCTACGGGTACTTTTGTTGATCTCCCTTCGTCAAGGGACGGTCACGGAGTCCTAAATTTCACCGGTATATTAAAGAAAACGGCGGTAAACGCGTCGTCGTTGCTCTTGGCCGACTTCCTCATTTCTCCGATGCACGTGCAATGGTTCTGCAGCTTACGCATGAATGCAGTCATCCCGTCTACCCACATTTATTACGCGTGCAGAAGTTGGCTCCGGTAGCCACGTGAGGATCAGCGGAACTTGCGCCTTTACACGTGCCTTTCACGACAGGTGGATGATATTTTACTTTGAATAGCATGCGAACTGTGCGCACCCCCCCCCCCCCCCCCCCACCACGCTTCGGTTCTCAAAGTAGAGCTTTTCCTAATCTCACAACCGAAATTGAAAGAAGATGAAAGAAAATTTTCGACCGTTCCAACCACCGGGGTCGGTGGGCAGGGATGTTTTAACTCGTGGCAGGTGCATCGATGTCTGAATCGTTGGTGGGAATAAGGAAGCGAGTGGACTCGGGGAGCGCGTCTAGCTAAAAAGAATAGGAATAAATTGTGACGAGACTACAGAGAGGGAAGAGAGAGGTGGGGGTGAGGGGGGGGGGCAAGCAGCTTCTACGCAGGGGAAAGAAAAGGGGAGAAAATCGAGGAATACGAGCGTAAGAGAAGAGAAGTAGAAGAAGAAGAGAAAAGTGGAAAGAGAGGAGGTCGCACGCGGAATGTTCAATGCGGGAAGTTGCAAACGGCAACGGTATAATACGGACGCACTCTGCAGAGCTCTGCACGATTCGCCTTATACGTCGCAGATCTATCGATGTACTTGATTCCAACTTTTAGATCGTGCGAGTGCCTAGATAGCATCTTCTAAAGGGATTCATCGAACCAGAGATTCACTAAGGAATCAATCGACTATAGATATGAAGAAAGATCTATTTCTTTTTCGGAATCACGTTCGTTCGAAAATTTGTGTTTTTGGACATGTCGAAGATAAATGATGAGACAGTCGTACCGCGGGAAAATTTTTTTAAAGAAACCTCGGTACACGTCATGACAAAGGTATTCGTTCACAAAATAAAATCAATATGTAAGCATACCCTATAGATATCGATAAGATAAAGGAATTAAGGCCGGTGAGTCACCATCAAACAGAGAGCTGTATACAAAATTGTATAATTACGTGATCGTTTTCACTTATCACTGCGAGACTGAACTGAGCAATTACAATAGTGGCAAAAGAAACTATCTCAAACAATTGCTTCCAATTTTTTATCTTTTTATTTTTAACACTATCAACGTAACGTCGACATTTTTCATTTTATTTTCTGGTTTTTTTTTTTTTTTGTTTCCGGTTCTTGTAAAATTTGTCGCTCGGTCTTCGATATTGTTTTATGGCCGCAGAGTTTTATTTTTCCAATGCGGCACATCCACGTCCACCCGCGTTCACTGGCAACCTGTCCCGGGACGGACTACTGTTGCTTCAACCGCGTCTCGACGCCGACTGCCTCGCCTCCCCCACCGTCCGCATCTCAGACGCGACGCTTCGACGCCTCACGTTGATTGGTCCGGGCACAATGACCTTGCGACGTCGTAAGCCCCCTTCCCTCTCCTCGGCATCCTTTAGCAGGGTACTTGTTGAACCGTACGGTGCAACAATAGTCGTCGCATTGTTGCACTTTCGCGCCAAAATTGTACTGAAGCATGGCATTGCATAGCCTACGCTGAAGTAAGTGCCTACGTCTAAATTTGTTGTCCGCGAAGAAGAAGAAAAAACAAGACGAAGCGGGAGGAATACGATGGAGACAAACGTTTCCTTCTTTGAGTTTTAGTGATTTCCTTTCTACGATTGTCGTGCTTTCTATGAAAATTATATCGTCTTTTCAAACAAGTCTGCAATAAAAGGCAGCTGCGCTGGATGGAATGTATGCAATTGGGTCATTGCATTTTAACAACAGTATATGTGTATAAAGCAGAAAAATAAAAAAAAAAAAAAACAGTCAAATGGTATTTTTTCTTTTGCTTCCAAGAACGTAATTGCAAATTCTGTTTTATCGAGAAAAGAAGAACCATGAACTGATTGTTTTTGGTTTCCCTGCTGTATGCGCATGTCAAATTTTTGCATACTAAAATCTAATTGTATGAAACCAAAATATTGCAACTCTACGCCCTTAATGGGGGATTAACTAATTCAAATCACCTTCTCACTGTTCTGAGAGTTCCATCATTTCTGGCTTTTATGTATGACCAAATATGCAACAGCAATACGTGTAAGAATACCGAAATAGAAAACTCAAAGAATAATTGTAAAACATTTTCGATCGTTTTCTTACAGTATTCATATTATTTGAAATCCGTTAAACAAATTTATTTCACATCAATGAAAAACCAGAAGTTTTTCAATAAAAACATTTCGTCGTATTTTTCTCGATTATTTTAATTACCTTTATTCTTTGTTTAATCCTTTTATTACTCTTTGAAGCCCAATAAAACGCACAACTTTGTATTTCGAATCTAATCAGGTTTTGTGATTGAGATAATTACAGGTCTGAATGATGAGAGAATAAACTGATATGGCACGCCAGCAATATTCAAAGCAATTGAAACTAAATTCCAATCATGTATCGAGGTAACTGTAACTGGTATTATCCGAGCCACTTTCAACTTTTGACTATCACATGTATGTGCTCTTGGTACCGTATTACGGCTTCTTGGCGGCCGCACGCACGTCGAATTTTATTTCTAAGCCAGATGTAAAAGAAAGAGGCCACGAAGGCACGCATACCCCAAAAAATCCAGGCAAAAAGTTGTACTTTAGGACGGTGCGTTCACAGCGGCGATGCAGCGATGACCGGGGCAAGAAACGGACATAGTCTACACGTTAATAGACGCGTGCGTGTGTTCGTACCGTTAGCGTGGTTCGCCTTCAACAGGACATTCGTCGAGTGCACGCTGCAGGATCCTATCTCTCCTTTGTCTGATATCCACAATTTTTTTTTTTTATCACATTTTTTATTCCCCGCTACTCAGCTGCAACGCGTACGGCTGGATATCCTAAGCTAATATTGGAGAAACTGTACTGTGAGATATATATCAAGCGGAAATTCATCACGGTCTCGTATGGTTGAAATACTATCACACATATGTGGGTAGGTAAATACATATTTTTGAAAAGTACAAACAAACGCGAGGATCGCGGTGACAAAAAATCGTGGAAATGGGATGAGACATTTTTTTTTCAAATTTAAAAACGTTTTGAGGTATGCGGGGAGAGATTCGTGAGTGGCCTATGTGTAAATACTCGGCACTCATACGTGTCTCTCACATGGCGCTGCACCCAAGCCCATGCAGCAGCCTCGTTGCGTAAAATCCAATAAAGATTGCCAGGCGACCAATAGCGAGCGATAAAATGCAGCCAGCGTTATCCATTGACTCGAACGGGCACGGGGCGATAATATTTTATGCTTTACTTTCGTTGGTTTCGGATGGGTTTGAAATCTCGTGCACACACACACACACACACACACGTACCGACCGATATCATTTATTACACAGAGGTTTGAAATACACAAGCGTGGGTGTAGCGGTTGTCGTTTGGCTTTACGGCTTCAGCTTGCGCATCAATTTCACTAAATGTCCCATGGAAATGGCTTAATCGATTCCGTCAAGCTGCGCGTAACTACAAAAATATACCTATCGTATCACAAACGAGTTGCCGCAACGCGAACAACTAACGATAAATGGATATTAGCCATCTTCGACAGGTATGGTTGAAATTCCACACATCCTTATTTCGTTGAGGTATCGAAACACATGCATTGGAATGGCGACAAAATTGATTTGTGCCGATAGTCACGTTTGGGAAAGTGCGGGTCATTTGCACACATAGGTATGTATAACAGAGAACGCCGAACTTGACGGAACGCGTTCTTATAATCAGCGAAATGATCGTTGACCAACGGCTTGACTGTGATTCAGGTTGAAATTTCTCCAAAGCACGTCAAGAGACTAGGCAAAGAATTTTCTAAAAGATTCTTATACGATTAAAAACCCGCATTTATCCAATAGACTGGACATTGATAATTTTTTTCCACTTCTACTTATACTGCATATCACTGATCACAGTGAATGCCGATCGTTAAGTTTGCTACCGAAACACCGCGGGGATACCGACGTGATGGAAACTCGTAAAACCTGACTGTAACGTGATGTCACTGCAAAAGCAAATTACTAACGGACAGAATCGTGGTAAAATGCAAAATTGCCACTCAATAGCATATATAAGTGGTTTTTATTAGCACAGCTACATCTTCATCTAAAGTTGATTATTCAAAAGTTTATCGCTATTAAATTGCCCGCATCCGAGTGCAGTCCAATTTCGGATTGAGACGCGTGTACAAATATTTTTCGCATTTATCAAGAAAGATAACCTACGTTACTTGTGCAGAAACTATACATGAATCTGTTAATGGTTAAACATCTTGAATCTCTATTCCTTACCAAGCATTAGCATCGAATCATTAACTTTAAATATTTTATGTACATTTCAAACCTGCCACGCGGTAAATTTACTTGATGGGGATACGTTATAGTCACGTTTAATAGTAATTCAAGCTAATGCGCATTACGGATTCACCCGATTTTCGACGATGAATCGTACAAGAATTCGCAGTAGCTGCTGCCTCACTCAGAGCCATGCCTTATGTACAACCATCGGCACCCATAATGGCTGCGGCAATTACCATATCCCGGTTGATATATTCTTATTCGAATCGGTTTTCGGATAGATATATGTAAATTATACCAGAATTTCGTTTCAACAAAGATTTCTACGTAGTTTACGTAATTTGAAATAAATTTTTTTCTGCTTCTTCAGCGCATTAAAAATCATTTGCGGAAATAGCACTTACACAGTCACGACTTTTTAGCGGCCGTAGCGAAAACGGTATCTCGGTGTTGGATCGCTTCGCGCGCGTTTCAGCAAATTGCAAACGTTGGAATTGCATGCGCACTGTGCAAAGTCGGTACGAGTATATATTCCAGAACAGAAGTAATTGAAACCTGCACCGTTGAAACGTAGGTGTAATTATGCAGTGGTTTGGAAAACCATCGACTCACCTGTGCAATGACCGTGCAAATATACTGTACGCAAATTCGCACCGCAATGGATATTACGCGACCAGAAATTGAAGCAATCTTCCTCGAACAATCTAATATTCGAGATCGTTATTCGATTCAATTTTAAAGAGCACTCACATTCGTCGACAGCTGGCTGGTGAGGGAATGAACCTTTTCTTGTGCGTCAAGAAGCTCGCGTCTCAATTTGCGCAATTCGTGTGCCTGCTTCTCCTCGGCTGAACTGTAGAGGCTGCTGGCAGTTGAGACCAGGGACACCGAGGACCCGTGAACTGCGAGTGAAAGAAAAGGTCAAACGCTTGTTGTGCCAGCGAATAAAAATGGTACGACACCGTCTAAAAAATTTTGTCGTCCGGCAGGTCGTTAAAAATTCTACCAGTTTGCTAGAATTTAATGGCGCGTTTGTGTGACTGCGGGGTTTGGCCTCGTCTCAGTGACTTCGAAACCCCGTTAGTGCGCAACAACTTTTTACCGACTTCTTACTCGACTGCAGAATTGACAGACGCTCTCTTCTCAATTTTATGGTCAATATTTTTTCTGGTCCAAAATAAAGCTGAAGGTATAAAACATATTCGAAAAGTTTTGATTTACTGCAGAATTCATTTCAAATTCTTAAAACGGCTTAAGGGATTTACCATATTAGCAGGATTTGTAAAGAATTTTTTACACTCGATTTAATCAACTAACTATGTACCTATACTGACTGTATAAACACCTCCGTCTACTCTCAGATTTCACTTCTCGACCATGTAAAATTTCGCGACTATCCTTAATACGTAAAAAAAAGAAACCAAAGACTCGGAAAAAAAAAAACACCGAACAGCATGAAAAAAACTCCGGTTATTTCGTGTAGTCAGCATTTTTTGTTTTCAAATATGTTAATCCACAAACAGTCGAGCAAGAATCGATGTTTTGCATGTACGTTACATCAACTTACTGTCGTCATCTTTGTGGACGTGTTGATAGAGGTTCGGGTGTTGCCTTGGAGCGTGCGTGGGTGTCGGTGATGTTGGTTGAGACCAGTGTTGTCCAGGACATCCCGCTGAGCCTACGGGCACGCTGTAGTAGGGCTCGACCCCGACACCGACCCCAACTCCAACCCCAACCTCCTCCCCGACGGAGGAAGACGCGCCACTTCCTCGGGCGAGCATGGACGGGTACATTTTTTCACTTTTCGTTGACCTGAACCGATCAGAGATAAACCCAAATACGTTGAAAGTCATTAGCGAAGTATTATTGTTTTATCTTCGTGTGATGTTTTTTTCTTGAAGTTTCGCAGAGATAGTTAATGCAAGGCGCGGAAATGTCAAAAAACGGATATATGGCACTGTGGGAACTGATTCTTGATTTTGGGCTGATTTATGGTAGGACGACCGTAAAGATCACGGAACCCAATTTTATTGATTCTTTTGAAAAATGATTATGATACTCATTTCTTCGTGTTCTCCATTACCGTTAAGGTCGCCATTATTTTACTTCTTTAAGTTTTCTTTTCATTTCCGCAGTACTGTGTATATCCGTGCAATCTGCCGACACTCCCGTCTATATACAAATAAACGATACTTGAAGATAAAGTGTATCGTTATACAGGCACTGTGAAAGCAGTTAGAGTTACGAGAAGTAACAAAACAGAGAGCCTATTCTCAATTTGTGATATTGCTTGATAATTTCACTCGTTAAGGTGTAACAACAATTTCTTTCTCTTGTCCTCAATTCGCTAAGAGCTGCAGGGTATTATAAGGCAGCAGAAGAAAACGTCAACGTAAACAAGTGAGTTTGAAATTACGCCAACAACTGCAGTCACTAGTGGTGCATATATTCACCGTAAACGTTCAATTAGTGGCTCGAAAGTTTTCTGCCCTTTCCCTTTTTTCTCATTAACTCTTTTGCTCTCATTTCACTTCTCGAGAATTTAAAGAATAGACTCTTTGTGACTGAATGTACAGGATGGATCGGAGAAGTTTTAGAGCGAAATTTTTTGTTAACGCGATGTATATCAAGCACCGTCTTGTGCGTGAAAAAAAGAAAATGATTTCTCTTCGTTTCACATTTCGCTTAGAGTCTTTCGGGGCCAACCTGTACATACCAACGCAACTGAATATAGGGTACAAGGTATGTGTATTTATGGTTGCTACGCATGCGAAGGCGCACAAATGACATTAAGGACAAAGAAAAGTAACCGAAAACATGAAACGAATGAGTTAAGAATTAAGAAAAGGAAAAAAAGAAAGAAAAAGAAACGAAGGAAAGAAAAATACTGGTGTAGACATATTTATAAGCTTGTCAGATGCAAGAACACAATCGAGCGTTGTTACGACCACGTCGCTCCAATTACTTCGATTACTTTAATTACTCCAATTATTACCAAACGTGAACCACTCAGTACAGTGTCAAACTTTCTCATACGTCGATGTGCCGGGAATCTTTTGAACCAAACGGCCATCGTTCTAACAGAGTACAAATTGAACACCATCTCCACGTGGACCGCTTGACGCTACGCCGGAACGTATGTTGGGTTGCATACGCACAGGCTCGAGCAAACTGAATTTCATGCAGCCGTGGAAAATGTACCGAATTTATCAGTAGGCGATTTCTTTAGTACAACAAAATTTTGCATAACGATACTAAAATTTGTAATCGCTAAATTTTTGGTCGAAAACAACCTTTTATTCCGAAGATTATCGACTTCTGTAACAATAATCTTCGGTTCATCTTCTTTGTACCAGAAAACTATTTTCCTAATTTATGGCTTCGAGTTGCTGAGTGCAAATTTTTAGATACTTCAAATTGGTCGCGATCAAAAGATTCGGGCGGTACATCGATACCGTATATATCGTGTGTGTACAACTCTTTTTGGTTTTTTTTTGTTTCAGTTTTTCTACCTTGGGAAGGTCCTGTCCCGCAGATGGCTAAAACGGTACCAAATCGCTTTGTTATTTTGTTCAGAGATTCATTGTTCTTTTGAATAAAATCATTCACATAGTAGTTTTGCGGTGTGGACGAAAAAAGAATTTTGTAAAAATATATCACCGCACTGTTCTGTATACAAAATTATTTGTTCGAAACGATTGTAGACGAGAAAAAAACACAGGTGCTTGAATGGATGTTTTTACAGTGCAAGAAAACCAGGATTCGATTAGTAATTCTAGTCTATGGGTTTAATACAAGCCTCGAATTTCAATTTCTAATATTTGTGGAAAATTATCATTCGAATTATTTTCATAATCGTCACTCGTAAATTCTGTCACTTCAATATTATATGCGAACACACAGCAAAAAATGAAACACTGAATTCGGCATCAACCCCATGCTCAATCTCACGATAAATTTTTTTCGACCTATCAATACGAGGCTCATATCTTTTGGCCTTAGACCAGACGATAAAATTTGTGATAGATAAAATGGAGATGAACGAGCTTCTCACCTGATCGAGTTGCTTCTGTTCAGCCGAGGCGGAGCTGGTGATCCGGTGGAATCCCTCTGGTGCATCAGAAGGCGGGCGTGGGTTAAACTGGCTCGATGGGAGCCAAGCGACTCGACGCTGTCCGCTTCACACAGGCCCATACCTGGCGGATGGTAATAAGAAGAATGAAACAAAAATTGACACTTGCACGATAAATATCAGAGAACTGGAGAAAACTACCGTGCAGTGAAGCCAAAGAAGCGATGATTCAAGAACCACAAAAACCGATATTCTAGAAACGCGAACATTCACTTATCGGACCCAAATTCATCAGGTGTTTGAAACATTTGTTTATGTTCGAAATGATTCAATAATTATCATCCAGCGTGACTCGTATGTATTCCACATTTTCGTCTAGCAAAATAATTCCATCCCATTTCCTCACGACAAATGAAACATCCGTCAAGTGCGATCGGGTACAACTCACCTTGGCTGCGTCCGCTGGGTGTGTAGGTGTTGCTATGTCGCATCCATGATGTGGTGGCGTAGGGACTGCTGCCGGTGTAATATCCCTGGACATCGGGGGCAGCGTAGTTGCTGCAGGTGTCGCTGAGGCTACCGTCGGAGGGCTTGAGAACCCGCGGAGTGAAGGAAGACGTTGCACCGCCGCGATGGTGCGCCGCGGCAAAGAGGGCAGTGAACTCAGGGCTTCCCGGCTTCGGGAGGCTCTGAGAACCAAGCATCAGCCGATCCCGTACCGACTGCGATAACTGGCTGGCACTCGCCCCCGTAAGGCTGTAGCTCTTGTAGTGATGACCTTGGCCTTGACCCTGACCTTGATTTTGACCAGAGTTCGCCTGAAGCTCGGTAGTGCAGGTCTGCGTGCCACCCGACACCTTGACCTAGATGAAATTTATTCGATCATTCGAATGGTTTCAGTGAGTCGGTATCGATTTACAGAATTGGAAGAACCCCTGTAGCAGCTTGAGGATCGGAAAGATATATTCTGGAATCGCAAACGTCCGTCGTAAGCTCGAAATGTGCTTAGTTCGATTCATTACGACATGTTGAGGATTTTTCAATTCGTGGTGCAGCAAGCCCCGCAATGCCTCAAAAGTTTTCATTTAAGATTTTTTATTCTTTGTCGGACGTTGAACTCTCATATAGGAGGATGAGAAATAGAAGATGATTAGGTTTCGTTACCAATACCAACCTTCGTACGAGGAACAGCGCTGACCTGCGCCGTCCTGGTAGGATCCTTGCTTCCGTTTTGCGAACCATTGGTGTTACTGGTTCCGGCACTGTGCCTCTTGACGTATCCGAAGCTCTGTGGAACCCCCCTGACCTTGCTGCTACCGCCACTGCTGGTCGAGGTACCGGAAGAAACCTTCTGTGGCTTCTCCCCGTTCGCGTACTCCGCCATTGCCTGTTTCCGATGCTTGTCCTGAAAAGAGCGCGACACGTCACGCGAGGCCGCGTATAATGCTATATCTACATACCACACACATACACGACAGCGCAGAAAAAGGAAAGAACGGAAAGAGGATGACTAACGACGAGGACTATTTTCGTATATCAGTTTCTCCACTTTGGCCAGCACGCATGGTATACACACGTCCAGTCCGCAATGTGGTTTCAGGAAAACATTTCTTCGCGTTAGTAATTGCAACAGTCATTGGAACAAATGTTTTCCTGTGCGTTCCACGCTCCATTCCACTTAACCGGGATGAAACACGGCTAAACTTATCTCGTCCTCCGCAGAGCTGGATGGTAACGGATGAATTTCTTTTACACTTCGTTAGTCGCCATTCCTGTATCTCCGAAGAGCTGTCAGCTGGCAGCTGAACCCCGAGAGCTCATAAACAATATGTTTTGGAAAGACATTGCAGATCACAAATTTTGCCAAACAGAAAAAAAACCTTCAATGGTTCAAGTCAAACAATTAATGAAGGTTGGGCAACTGTTCCTAAAACTTCAAAAATACTAAGGTAAGATTATACTAAACAATACCAAAGCAGGTTTAAAAAAAAAAAATAACCAGAGACACTAGCTCAGCAAGAAATCCATTCTCTAAAACTAGAAAATTGCAGTCAGAGTTGCTGAAAAGATTATTTATGACGATATTTATGAGTTTCCTAAGTTTTGCCAGGTTTGTAACAACCATGTCTTTCGTTCATATGTGAACGCTTCTCCTGCCGACAATTCTTCCTTTCTCCGTTTGGACCGAAATTGCATGAAACTGAGTCACTGATTGGCCGTTGACTTTAACGACTGGGAAGAAGCTAAATGTAGAACAAGGTTTTCTCCGAAATTTTTTTAACTGACCTGAGATCGCCTGGAAGGACTAGGACTTGGTGGGCCCGGATGGCCAGTCGGGTCCCTGTCTCTCGCAGCGCCAGCCTCTATGTACATTTTCCATTGTTGGCTGTTCGAGTTACTGTTGGAGCTGTTGCTGTTTTGTTGGGGCTGCTTGAACGCTGAGGTGTCAGTTTGCTGCGAGCTGTCAGACTTTTTCACGTGGTGGTGACCGCCTGGGTGCCTCGAACTGACGACTCTGTGTACCACGTTGTTCCCAGCGGGGTGGCCCTGCTGCTGTTGTACACCTGGTCCTTGGGGGGTGGCACTCCCGCTCACAACGCCACCCCCCACAACCACGCTACCGCCTCCAGGCACCCTCTGTTTTTCAACATCATTCTTCATTATCACATGTTTATCATATTCATAGCGTACACAAATGTATTCAAATTCAAATTATCTGATCCAAGTAGCTTGAAACTGACACAATGAGGACGACTGACATTAGTTATACAATTATGGGTATATGGGTATATGGGTATATGGGTATACAATTTGTCAGAAAACTTTTCGACTGTCCTAATTTCAACATCTCTGATTTCTTTTAAGGTAGTAAATAATATTTTAGATTCTCAATTATTCGGAAATCCTGCAGTGAGATTTAACACTTCCATAAAGCTTTCGTCCCTAAGCTTAAACTGAGTAAAAAAAAAACATGAAATTCAAGCATTCCGGGCAGTCCATAAACATTTTTCATACAGCACCCGTTTCTATGGAATTAAATTTATGACGAAACGGTGTCAATAAATTTTCGGATAGGATCAAAAGTTTCCGTATAAACCTAAAATAGTGCCGCGTCACTGATACGGATAACACAGCGCCACCGCGCCGTATATTTTACAGTACATATCAAATTGATGCCTAGCAGCTTAAAACTTTTTTGCACAACGATGATCATCATTAATTTGACTAATCACGTTATCGCGATTATTGCAGATATAGCGAGTTAGTTAAAATAAGAAATCACATCCTGAAAAAAAATTAAATAAAATAGAATAGAATAACCGCGCCGCGTAAAATCACATTTCCGCGTCTGAGATTTGAGTAGCTGAGCTGAAAGAAAAATTGGTACGAAAAACGTGGTGGAAGAAGACCGAGGAAGTGGCGAACGGGAGGGACGTGTACCCATGCTATAAAAGTTGAGATACGTGACTGAAATATCGACGAAAGAAGATTGCGTAATAAAATTCTCCCGACCTGAATAATTTTCCACGACCTACACCAAGCGTAGACGCAGCCGCCTATGTACCTAAGTCTGTACACTCTTCTCGTGCGACCAATTTGATTCTATCGATTTCCCACGGGGCCGTATCATCGAGCCTCCCGCTGCATGAATCAGAGGAGTCAGTAGGGGTCTTTCTGGAGTTTTTCGATGGGGTGTGTCTCATTCTCCTCTCTCTCTCTCTCTCTCTCTCTCTCTTTCTCTCTCTCTCTCTCTCGCGAGTCTCGAAGCGTCGTGACTACACTCGACGGATCTCTACGAGCCCGATGGGTGAGTCATGGGGGTCGGCACCCCGTAAACTGTTCGCAGTTTGGGCCGAGCCGCACTTTGGCTTACACATGGTGAACTGTACGGTTCAAGTTCTTATATGTACCTAGGACCTTACTGTAGAGAGTTTCAGCGGCCGGCTGCCACACGTGTTCCTTGCTGTCAGAGGCAGTTGACACCTACCACACCCAGACGTTACCCATGACTCTGGGCTTATGATTATACGTAGACCCCGTAGAAACAATAAATATTTCCCATGAAGCTTTGAACTTTTTTCTACCGTTAGACGGCTGCGCCGCTGACGCATCAGCAGCCGCCGCCTCAAGAACAACGTAGAAGACGAAATTCCCTACATTCAAGTTGATGAAAAACGATTTTTAAAACTCACCATCGATTACGTATCACCCCCGACTACCAGCTCCACAACATTTAGCGAAATGTCTTTTGTTACAAGTCTGATTATCCTCTTTTCTAATTAACCACACTCGGACGCTTTTTATCTTCCCAACCGCAGTTGGAAACGCTTTTATACAATTCGTCCTCGTCGATTTATTCTTCCGGTACTTCGTTGGAATTTAGACTCTCGATAGTAAGATTAAAGAGGATGAGCAGAAGTTATTTCCAAATCTGAGTGAAAGTATTCGATCAGCGCACAACCGATTACATCGCAGTTAAATTTTCGATCCGTCCGCTGGTACGGTTCAAACGAAACAAGATTACTCTTATCGCGCACATGGAGTCACTACTTTAACGCGAAAATTATCGGTGCAAGTACAGCACGGTCTCTCATTACTCTCCAAGAATATTTGGGTCACGAGTTGCACTAAATTACTGGCACGCAGGTCCGTTTTCTGTGGGTGCGTAACGCGTTGCTCGACAGAACAGTAAACTGCGTAATCGCGCTTGTGCGAGAAAAGAAGAGGCGGAGCGGCCGGACAGTGCTTGCACGCACTTCCATGGACACGTGTAAACTGGCCACATCAGGCATACATACACCATTCCGACCACCCCCAGCTGCCATATGAGCCGGGTGTGTTATGACGTACGTACACATCCTCACGGTGCGTAAGCCACACGCGCACGCAACGCTCAACGCTCAACGCTTCTGCCCTATCACGAAAAAAAGGGCTGCAAGACCGTTTGCACAGTGGTGGTATAATAGTACGCATGCGTTGTGAATGCGTGAATGTTTTGCGTCGTGAGAAAGCGAGCGACATGCAGAGTGCGTCCACCCCGACTCCGATTGTTGTTACTTAGCTGATATCGATTGCGCAACTCGACCTGGCGTGACCCGTCTACATAATTCAATCAAGAAGTCCAATCTTCGGCCTTTGGTTTGAGTCTCCTTAAGTCGATTTCGGGTCAGGCTTGATGGCATGGAGTTTTTGGGTTCGTTAATTTAGGGGCAGGAGGGTATAACGACGACTAAATTGACTTATATATCCGTTTTGCCCTAAATTTCTGACGTAAAGCATTCTCTCTTCGCCGTGCCTCTGTTATGCAGGTACTGGGTGAATACCGGGAGTCTTATCACGTTAAGGGCGGTACACCGAGTTGACGTCTGAGAAGGAAAAAGGACCAACCGAATTTTTCCATTATTTTAAAAACCATGAGATTGTAGATCCCTGGGTGATAAATGGATTGACTAAACTTCTACACCTTTAACGTATCAGTGGTCTGTTGAGTTTTTGGTTCGAACTTTGTTTCGATGCGATACCATACCACAAAGAAACAAGAATTATTAATCCAAAACTATGATCAGTCAACTTAGTCGAATCGCAAAAATACGAAGTTTTATAGGTTCGGTGAAATACGTGCAAAACGAGAGCGAAGGCTATTCAATGGAAATGAAAATCATGCCGGAAGGGTTGAAAGTCTCATTGAGCCCCGAAGAAAAAAAGGACAAGTCAAAAGAAGTATAGATGGAGACGAGGCGATTAACAGAGAGTCAACAACGAACGGAGTTTTGGTAGCACTCCATTTTCTTTTAACGTTTATCGATAAGAGACCCTGGAGTCTACAGGAGTCGGGGAAGCGCCAAGGACGGGAAGAGGAGGTCTCGGCAATTCCTTCTTAAGAAATATAAGTGCTGCGCACTCTTTGCCGGTGGCGAATAGACGGTTAGCAAAGGAGGTCAAATGTTTTACCAATAAGTGTAGGCTGCTCTTAACCCCGTCCGTTTCTTCGGCTGCTTCACCTCGCGGTGACAACAGAAGCCTTCGGCTTTCAGGATGAGTACCAAAGAGAACGAGTGAGCAGAGGAAGCGCAGATTGTCGCCTCAACGATCGGGAGTGCGTGATTTTTGTTCGAACAAAAGGTGGATGGCACATGATTTGAAGTGTGTTATTTCGATGACTGTAATAAAACGATCTCAGAGAAAAAAAGAATACAAAGTGAAAACGAGAACTATCGAATCGAGAGTCTTTCTTATTTCGAAATTCTTTCAAAGTTGCTTTTGCGATTGAAGAATAATTACAATTTCTAAGCTCTCAGTTGCTTATTATTTATAATTTATAATGCTGAGCTCAAAACGTTTCAAGGATCAGGTGTCATTGATAGATTATGGTAAACATTGCGTGTTGTAAATGAGTACAGCGGATTTTCACCTTTTCTCCAGACGAATATGAATAATAAAGAATTACGGAGCGGAACTCGAGTAGCGATGATTAAACCCAGATTATAATAATAATTTCACCTAATTGCTCCCTTAGAATTGGGAGATGGGATATAGTATACCCGGGTCTTTTGTATCTGCAGCTATGAATGAATACGCCCCTAGGTTAGCCCGAATTCTAAAGACTCGACCCGGGGCATAAACCACTTAGGATTGTTAATAAGAGGAAAACTAGACCGACGAGCCCCCCAAACCCCGTCGGAAGAGGTCTCATAACAGGTTTGCTGCCGTACGTACATCGAGGACTGCAGTTAAAGTTTAAGCCGTAAAAACACCCGCGCTGTGGGGGAACGAAGGGACGCGAGGCCCGCTTCAAATTAAAACGCGTCGACTTAGTCTTGCAGCTGCCCTTAACCGTGAGTTGACCTTAAGTGATGGTATAGCTCATTCTTGATAACTTGGACGTATGGCTTCTTCGGCGAATCGCGCCGTCTGAGAAGACGGGGTTAACATCCCCTGCACCCTATTCAATATTCAGCGCAATGCATGCGTCAGCAAGTCTGTCCCAAGTTTTGCAACTACTAAGAAGTTTTGCTGGCGGAAAGAGGAGTCGAGGGAATAGATTTCGAAGAAAGATTAATGTCTGAAGATCGAATACGTCCAACTACGCGAGATAATCACAATGGAATCCAAAATTGCAAAATGGATCGGAAATCATCT
Source organism: Neodiprion virginianus (assembly GCF_021901495.1). Classification (NCBI taxonomy): domain Eukaryota; kingdom Metazoa; phylum Arthropoda; class Insecta; order Hymenoptera; family Diprionidae; genus Neodiprion; species Neodiprion virginianus. The sequence continues at coordinate 31,754,475 of NC_060879.1, forward strand.
TTAGGAAAATTAAGTAACTTAGAAATGAGTTTATAACTCGCTAACTTCGACTTGGGAATCAGTGATACATGTCGATATTATTGATGGATCTAAAGTAAATTATTTCCTTGATTTTTATTGGGAATTAATGAAATAAGGAATCCTCAACGGTCGAATTAAGTACTGACATTGATTTGACTGGAATTTTCCTGAAGAAGTATACGTCTGCTATTTCAAAATTTTTGCACAATCTCTGGAGCGCTTTGTTATCCGAGGTAATATTCGTTATACACGTTATACATCCAAGCCTTGAAGGTATTAGTACGTATCATGAAACAGTTTTTGTCGCCCCACAATAAACGGTGGAATGCCTCTGTATCGGTGGAGTTAATTACCCTTTTACCAATCAGAGTATGAAGCGTAATGCGTTTAGGTAGAGGAACGTAATTACGGCGAACCTCTTGGCGGAAGGGTCGTTAGCCGATAGAGATTAATGGATGACGGCGTAAGGTTGGACCAGCTGTCTACTTACGCTAAGACACGTCAATTTATAATACATTGTCTGTTGAAATCCACGCGGTACGTGCGACGTTTCCGAAAAAAAACTGAATACGGTGCCACAACAGTCGAAAATATCGCCATCAATCCCGCCGCGGATGTGTATTGAGCGATTTGCCACTTCGAAGTATGACTTGATTGATCGTGGATGACTAACCTTGTGATGAGAGGGATGACCAGCGTGGTTGGCGGCGGGTATGGAGGCCAGTTCCTCGATGGTGAGTTCGGCCAGGGCGTCGCTTCCACCACTACAGCCTCCTAAAAGACCACCACCATCCGACCTCCCGGCGCCCGACGGCCTCTTCTGGACCCTCCGAGAAGACACCAGATCTTTAACTCCGGACAATTCTCGTCTCGAACCACTCACCAGTCTAAAACGTGAGGGAAAGAGCCACTTTATAGTTTATCGAAAGAGCCATCTTCGTGTTACGGAATTCTTCTGAAAGAAACAATGGCGCAGTTTACATTACAATTTTACTATCGAAAAGATAAAATAACCAGTCTTCGCAGCTACGGAGCAAGATTGCTTTCCGATTGGTCGACCCCATTCATCGGAAATTGATTCTCAATAGTTCTCAATCACAGTGGAGTGGTTGTAAACAGCGAATACGTGCGATTCGTGACTTGCAAGTGTGAATACAACTGCAAGGCATTCTATGCATGCGCGTTCGTAATCAATGTAGGTAGGTACGTGCGGTTTCGTTGAACCCAGCGCGTCGCAATACCGAGAGCATTCGCAATCTCCATACAATCAAGAGGTATAGAAAATATTCTACGAAAACTTGTGTACGAATGAAAAGACCGCGGTATTGAATATGGAGTGTTTTCACGTTCGAGGATCTCCGGGGAGGACTGTTATCTGACTGTATCTTTCGTCTGCCAAGAAGCGAACCTGATACGCAGGCGTGTCGACCTCCGTATTTTCTCGTTTTCCTTTCATTATTCTCTCTTCATAAATTCTCAGACGCGTTTTGTCATCCTGAATCGAACCACCTAAATCTTCGAGTCTTCATACCCCACCGAATGCAACCCTGGTTAGATCCAAATAAAAATATTTGGGATTGATATCACATAATTCAGTGTACATCGGATAGGATTCATTGCCTTTACCAGACAATGTGACTTGTCCATAAGTGACCTTAAGCTTCGAATAAAACTCTCATCTTGGTAGGAGTATTTCTGGCACGTCTGACGAAATGGATAACACGGGGAAAAAACCAGAGTCTCGCTGTGTGGTTCAGAAATTTATGACTAGACGTCGGTCGCCGACGCGAGCTTCGATATTCCCCGACCTCGTATGACCTTCTCGAACGTCAACCATCGTTATGAGGAGCCATTAACACTTGGTGCTGCGGTAATGCTTCACCATTCGCTTCAGAGAGCTGTGAACCAGCACATTGTTCCACACCACGAAGACGCGTAATCACGCCATTACACTTAATATCGGTATTTGGAAGGCCTTTGTGTCTCGGAGCACTTAACCAATTCCTACGACGAGCAGAGACGCCTTCCTTCTCAGTTATCTCTCCAGAAGGAATAGCTCTATTAGCGAGATTAAACCCTCGGCCCAATCTATTCCACGCCACCTATATAATATTCCCACCCCGTAGTGACCAGAGTCCAATTCACTGTCGTCCCTCGGTCCTTCGGTTGGAACGCTCGCCGCGACCAATCTACATAAGCAATATCCTGAAGACCGTCGGAAAAATTTCACTTGCACTAAGTGATTGGATTTCCCGATTCGAAACCTTTGATCTACACGGTGGATATTGCACAAATAACCAAATGCATCGGAGGGAGATGAAAATCTCTCCTTCATCATCCAGCGAATGTTCATTTCAACTCTAAACTGTAAGCTGGAGATGTTATTTCTTCAAAACCAGCTATCATACTCTTCTCGGAGAAACGTTTCCGTTGAAAGACCGGAAGTTGTAACTGCACTGCGTCACAACTCACTGCTGCAGGTTGAATTTTCACCGCAACAACGTCAATGAATAATTCCTCATTGTTATCAAACGTCTGCAATTGTGTGCAAAACGTCAGATACTTTAGAAGGATCGCGTCCATCAGCGAATTTAATTACAACTTGCGTATCACTCTCGTCAGCGAGGTTCAACCGCGAGGCTTGGAGAAATAATCACAAGATTGGGAATAGTTCCAGCTATGGTATGAATTCAACTCCATCCATCTACGATTGCCAAGTAAACCGTCGAGTGACGTCTTTCCATTAATGCTGGCCTAACATCGTCGCAGGACGAACCTTCGATTATTGATCAAGTTATCAGTCTGTGGCTAATTCGCAATCTCAAGTATGATCACGTTGAAAGATTGAACAGACTGGCACATCCCGAAGATCGTAATATGTTCAGTGGGGTGATTTCGGGATGACAATATATAAAGGCCGCTCAAAACGAATACCCTTGTCGATTCCTTTGTCCTGTGCACAGATTGGACACAAGAAGACAAGGCTCAATATTGTTTTAATCAGTGCGATATTGGAACTCTGTCTCACTGCTAATTTGGCAATTGTATTAATGTAGTCAAATTGAGGACTGGAGTCAACTGAAGTAACATACCCGCCTATTCTACGAAGTAATCAAACCCAAAGACTTTTTCAAAACTGACGGATTGTCTTGGATAACAATAACTTCAATCCTGAACAGCTGACGGGACGAGTTCAAAGTATTTGTCCTCCTATTGAAAATGAGCAATTATAATGCACGGTCCTTGTGTGTGTTTATCTAATTAGAGCCACTGTTCTGGCAGTAGATTACGCTTTTGCCTGTGACAAAGAGAATGGGTTACCGAGATTTAGCTACCTCACAAGCCTTCACGAGCATAAACAATACATGAGCATAGTAAAGTGTCCACCTTTAGGATTGTGGCTATACAATAATACAACTGGTCACAAACTACAGAAAACGCTTTCTCATAATTGATAGGAAGACCATAGCCTGGAGTTATAAAAGTCACGATAGATGGGCTGTTCCTTCATAGTCGTTTACTTGCATTATAAATGAAAGCATGAGCAGTGATTTCGTTTGGCTTTCCATAAAGTTCCAATTTGGGAAAATCGAATAAGTTGCTACATTCTAAAAATCACGAAGTTATAGAGATTGAATTTAAATAGCTTAAAGAAGAAAAAATATTTTTCGACTTACACACATAAATTTGCAATAAACTACTGACTGACTGTTTTATGAAGAGTGTGTAATGAGTTGCAAGCGCTACCAATTTCACCTTTTTTTGTTTTGTAGATCTATCTGAATAATGTATTGAAAAACTTCTTTGTTCAATTTTGGGCGCAAACAATTAATCACAAAGAAAAATTTGCGTTGAATACTAATTCAGCCCACTGTACTAAAGAACCTGGTAAATCATTGGAAACTTTGCCCACGAAGTAACATCGGAGTTTGAAGTTTGGCGAAAAGCAATATCTGCGATACAGATTGAGTCTTTGAAAGTTCGAGTCGCGTTAGACTACTTTCAAACGACATCAGAAGAATACCTAATTGGTTAAAAACCGCGGCCCCATGCTCGAAACTGACCGACTGAAACTCTGACAGCTAAAATTCTGTCCAAACCTATTTCGTCTAATTTTCAGCGATTCGGTATTAAATCGAAACACTAAATTCGCAAAATTCCTACTCCTACAACATGGCCTATCAAAAAATGCAAACCCCATAAACACAAGCCACGAGTGTAAATGTACGGTTACCGAGTAATAAGATTGAGGGTAAAAATCTACTTCACCTTGTCCGCTCCGGTTCCTCGCTTCGCAATACCTACAACAAACTGGAAAAACACGATCGTCTCGAACCGTCACGTCGACGGCGACGGCGCACGAAAAACCCCGGAGAAATACTCACATCGTTTAATATAACAACCCCGTAATTCTGCCGCACGGATAATAATTATTTCCACCGTTTTCACCGTCCACCCCGTAGATCCCCGAAGAGGCACGTTCGGATCACCCTGGTGGACGGGCCGGGCCAGGATCATCACTGTCAGTCCGCTGCCGCCCCGGACTCCCCGCCCGTCGTGGTGCCAGTAGGCGTCGCGACGCCAGCAGGTCGCGCCACCGCGCGATGTGCCGGGGATCGATCGGCGTGACGTCACGGGACGCCCTGGACGCAAGCGTCATCGCTTCATACTACCCGCCGAAGTAGTAAATGCCTACGGTTCTAGTGCCTGACGGTTTCGGCCGGTTGACACGACCGACGTCATTTCCCGCGAAAATATGACACGGACTGGTATTCACCCTGCACAAAGTGATATCGAATTGCGCAATCGTTCCTCCTTTCGCCCCTGCCTCTTCCCCTACCTCACCCCGCGCAGTTTAGGATAATGTAACGACGTCTCGTACGTTCAGGGATATGTGCCAAATATGATTGAAAGCTCCCAGTGATCCACGATTTACCGCAATGATGGGGAGATAAGGAGATACGGCCCTCTTGCGTCGGACGATTATGTACATCGACGGTTTTGGAAGAAAAATTTCGCCTGCTTTGTCGTAACTCGTAAAGGTATAATTCAAAATAAAAACGGAGGGAGATGTGTAACGCTGAATGTCTTTTACATTACATGTATATATAATATACCTTGTCGCTCGATCCCCTTGTTCTCTGCAAAGTACGATCAGCGACAACTTTTACAGTTTTTGCGAACTCGCTTGATGTCCGACATTTTCTTACACTGCCAATCACACTCGCGAATTGGCAAAGTTTTTCGTGTCCCGTGCAGGTTTCTTGGTCTCATTTCAGACAATACCAAAGTATTTCTACGCCGTCAACGATGATTCTTCTAAATTTAACCAGCGAAAGCCGTTGAATAATCGGCCACTATTCAGCGGGGGTTAATTTGCATGCACCCCACATAAAATGTGCTTTTCAAGCGTCGTTTACCAGAGTTCTAATTAGACTGATATGGCGGGACTATTAGGCAGTAGTGAATTGCCAATTAATTATCTCCGCTGCAAAGAGTTTATTCCTCTTGAAAAGCATACGAGCAGATAGCGTTTGAAATGGCTGTTGAATATACCTGTATCGGATCGAAACTGATTGTGAGAATCAAGGAACCTCGATAATGAGTGGAATTTAATGTGACCCAATTAGGGAAATTTCAAACAATGCAGGGCATGAGACTTGGTACACGGTGTTCTTTTTTCGAATCTTGTGAATTTAGATTCATATAGAGATAGGTGTGTACACATATATATATATAAAATATATATACATATATACGTATACTTATTAAGGGAGGCTAATTACACGCCATATCGAGGTAGGAAGCCTCTTGCCTCGACGATAACACCGCGCTGATGGAGCGTATAAAAATGAATCGCGGCGGGCGGAGGCAGAATGAGCGGGAATCGTTAAGCCGCTCTGGTTTCCATTCCATATCGATCAGAGATGAAAAGTCCAAGATTTCGCGAGGGCGTCACGGCTGCAGCTACAATAAGCCAGGCGAAAGCCGAACGCTTAGGTTTAATGACTCTGCGCTGGTTTTCAACGCGGCATGGTAGGAAGGTGGAAGGAGCAAGGTAGGAAGAAAGGAAGGTGGGCATAATAAAGTCGCCGCCGTGCCGCGTAGATGGTAGGCGTGTTTATGCTAAACAGGCTTGCTGCAAGCCCCATCGTCGTGCAGAACTTACTGCAAGCCGTAAAAATTCATCGCTTTTACCTAAGCATGCGAAGCATTATACGTCGTTGTTCGACTTAATTTTCTTACTTCCTCTTTCTTTACTTTTTTTTTTTACTCTTCTTTCTACACAACTCATTTAGCGGTTTATCAAAGTTTAAGATGCGAGAAAATCTCGATGATAATAGAAGGGTGCCCAGGGGTGAAAACTGCGCGGGATGGTCCGGCTGTGTAACGCGCCTGATATAACGACGGATAATAGATAGATATTATAGTCTATTCCGGCAGGCCCAAGGCTGCCCCTTTCTCGACAAAGGACTTCCTTCAGACGTAACAATGCCAGCATTCAGCTGAGAGATAGCATTCATTAAATGCACCCGGCATCACGTGACGCACCAACACGCCTCTCGGTCATTTCTCATTGTTCTTAACGATTCCCTCCCCGCGACTGCACTTTCAACCGCAGATATATTGTATCACATATACGTATACCTATACTGTATTATATACTTTCCGCACAGTATCTGTAATTAATACTCGTCGCTTTTCGCCCAAGGTGCAGGATGTAAAAAATGATACTCATTTTCATCGATCCCCATCGCATTTTATTCACGAAAATTGTGCGGTTATGAATTTTCAATGTCGAGTTTTCTGAAGGTTCGAAGATACAGCCGTTCACTTTCTTTCTCGCATCTCACGCGCGTGATAAAAAGGCGGGCCAAGTCTGGTCGGGGTCTTGCTTCCTATACGTGACTGTGCCATTACAAAATTTTCATGTCTTTTCCCCTGGACCTGGTTTCCGAAGCTTCCAGTTTTTACGACTCCCCTATCGGAGTGGATGGAATACAATTTCACTGAATTATACCGAGACGATACATTCCATCCTACCGAACCATCAACTCGAGTTACGTTATCTTAATGTGCGCGTCCATCCGACTGCAATCCCGAAATGAAAATCGCGTGCAAAGCCGTTAGAAAAAATCGGCAAATTTTGACAAAGCATGAAGAGGACGGAGTCAAAGGTGAAGTGCGAATTGAGAGAGGTAGGGTGGTGGAGGTGAACGTTCATTGCATCAGGATGAAGACAATAGTTCTTCGCTCGAGGAAGCGCGACCGAAAACACGGCCCGAGGATCACGTCCCCTTGATATTCCAAGGAGTTCCTCCCACCGCGAGTATTCGATTCCCGCAGAAATATCTGCCAACTCCGTCAGATTTCCATTCCTTAAACCTACCCCTGCATGCAACGGCACCCTTACACCCAGGTTCAGGCGGGTTATGGAAGAAGCGAGGGTGTCGAGACCGCGGCGGAAGTGGGCCAAAACGGATAATCCCGATTAAATCCCGTGGATTGAATTCGGCCACGTTAAGCCTGCTCGAGCTGGGGGAAGAGCGAACTCTGTGCCCCGTCGCGTTGTTTTCGAAGCAGCTCTTCTCGAGCCAGCAGCCAATATCTCCGCTGCCTGGACGAAATTTTTGGCGAAGGCCGACGGCGAATATTGAGTGCTCGAATACGGGGAGGAATTTTATCCGGTATAGGAATAGACGGTTTGAAACTGGTTAGGATCGGATAATGCAAGTTTTTCTGGATATTGGACGTCGTGTTTGGATATTCCAAGGATGTATATTGCTACTCGAACGCGGGAAACCATTCAGCGCTGAAGTCGTTGCTGGAAATATCCGGCCCTCGATATGGCCAGCGAGTGTATTAGACTTTGTAGGACGGTACACAAGGGCTTCTCATGTTTCCTGTAGTGCCTGCACCTATATCATTCGTTTGAAAGGCGATACAGTTTCCCGAAATTTAATCCTCTCTTTGCACACTACTACGGATCGATCTCACCTCCGCGCTGTGTATTCGGGAGGCAGGGTGGCAAGGGTCCAACCGCGTGTATAGCAGGCCGCGTTTTCTAGTAATTGCATGCCGGACCCGAAAGAATTTATAGACCAACCCGTAACCGAAACTTCGCGCCAGACGGTGCTGCAAAGTTCACCTCGGGGTTAAGGAGGGACCGGCTTAAATACGCGCGTGACTGCCAGCCCCGTATTTCCCAAACGAGGAAAACACTCGGTCAATTCCCATGAAAGTGCGACCCGGTCGTTACTAGTTTTCCCGCATTTCCTAATTCCACCTATCCTCAAACCCCACGCCGATAATATCCTGCCTGGAAATGAAGTTTCCTCCGATCGCCTCGCTCTTTTTTATCTCATCTTTCGTTTCCATTCGATTCTTGTAATGATCATCGTTATAGCTTCACATACTAGATGAATTTTTTCTACTTTTTTCTCACCCCTCATGCACCGAGATATTCAAAACATCACGTTAATGCCAGCTCGTACAGACGTGACTCTAGGCATTCGGGATTACGCAACTTCTACGTATACGAGTTTTAAAACAGCTCTGATTAGCCTAGACACGCGGCACGTGTCCTCCGCACCACGGTATTAATTATTCGCCGAGAGTTTACCCGGTTTAATTCAATTAATCCAACCCGCGTTGTAATTAGCGGCTAAGACTCAACCTCCAAAATTAGCGTAGCAAATTACGGCTAATTAAACGAAATTAGAATGAAAGCGGTCTTTTAACTGCGCGACTACATTACCGCGAGTTGGTGGGTCTACGACGTTTCAAACCCTCGCACATAATGAAAGTCCAACACGAAGTCGCGTTACTTGCTACATGGGAAATATACTCTTTCTTTCCTTCTTTTTCTCATCGCTTCTATCACCGTGAGAGTCTTGCTTGCCAAATCAATCGACATTGTGGCTCATCCATTAGGATCAAGGTTATGATGTCGATGTGACAAAGCTCGCGTTTCTCGGCATTTCATTTCCACGACTTCATCAACCATGCTTGGGTCGTACAATTTTCGAAATTTTCACGCTTACCGGGTCAGAATTTAGGAGGGGAGTTTCGCGGTTTTCGTCTTTGTGTACCATCATTCTTTCGGTCCACTTCTTTAGGAGGATCTCTACTGTGTGCCAAAAGCGTCTCTTGTCTCAGCTCTACGTATATATATATACATATACATACAACGCGGGCGCCGCGAAACGCTTGAACAAATTTTATTTCACTCCCAGAAGGGCGTTTCGTAATGCGTTGCGGCTGTTTCGTAGAAGTGATGGAAAGTTCTTGTTTTCATCTGAAATTCTTCAAGCCGTGGCTGCTTTACGGGATTTCAATCACGAAGAATGAAATTTTTGAAATGAATAACATTTTTTAAGGACTGACTTTAGACTCGATTCGAAAAACTTCAATTATTCTTACAAACTGCCAAGCTGGCATGAGAATTACAAATTACAACATTAATCTTATCAAAAATTCTTTCAATTGAATTCTCTAAATTCTATCATGAAGAATCCGTGAGACACGGTTCTAAATAAAAACCGATACCTTTTCCTACACGGAACTAGCGTTACAACACCGACTACCGAAGTCCTCGTTGAAATATATCGCAAGTAAACGGACCGTCGGTTTAAACTTTTTTTCAGTAGGATGGCGAGCGGTAGCGAAACGACAGTGAAAAATTGAGGTTTGAAATTGGTTTGGATAAAAACTCGAACCCTTTTCCGTCGAAGGGATGAGCCGAATAATTTTCGGACGATTGGTTTTAAATCTTCCGCGGGTAAATTGGATCAACTTTCTCGTACGTCACAGGTTACTCGTTTTCATCTCTTACCGGTCATCGTGGGAATAATCGGGGATGATTCTTCGAGCGTAGAGGGGGGCGCCACCCTCCGATATGTAACCGTCGCAGAGGTCCGACAAGGTTCGGCTTCCGACCCCGGGTCCGCCACCGACGCCGATTCCTCCCCTCAGGACTTCCCTGTCGCTCAGATACCCGGAGGCAATATCACTGTCCGCGTAATCGTGACCGACGTGTCCGACGTGGTGATGCGACGAGGAATGGAGCACCGTGTACTGCCGCGTCGTAGTTCTGCTCGGCAATGTCTGCAGACCTCGTGCGCCCGGGGTGTACCCGCGGAGGAGAGGCTGCATCGGCTTCACCGTCATCTCCGTGTCCTCCTCGGCCACGGTGCCTCCTCCTCCTCCACAGTTTGGGACTTCGGATAAAACCTAGATGAAGAAAACGATTGGTTTTAGATCTCGTTGAAAAGTTTCGAAGCTTTCATGACAGAGCCCAATCCAATCCTAATAGATTTCGACAAATTTATAACAGGAAGCGCTATTTTTTGTCAGCTAATAGTAAACAGTGCTTTTATCTTCGAACATTAAAAGGTATAAAAAAATATAGTATTCGAGTAGTACCGAACGAGCATAAACAAATAGAATTCAATCCAATATGATTCTTGGAACCCTTATCACAGATCATTCTGTATGTAAATGTACACCCAAGTTCTCATGTTTTTACTTCGTATATACTTCGTAAATGAATTTATTCTATCGTTATCGTGTTTATTCAAGACCGCGTCAAGTCCGTATTTTTAACGCGAATCTACGCCTCGATGCGTGTAAAGTGACTGATTAATTGCCGCATTACGGCTGATGTATTGAAATCAAACTGACAATGAGAAGATACCCTAATCTTTAACAGCTTACAAGAAACGAAATTCATACTATCGATGAAGCCTGTTATATCGATTCGAAAGTGTTGTGGACCTTCTCAAACCCTCTGGACATCAGTTAAAGCAGACGGTTTGGATCTCCATGCGATACTATATTCATTCATATATTTTAGTGTAGAATTTTATAGCATTTGGTAGAGTAAAAAAAAATAAAAGTGGAAGATCAAATCTATTTTGCGTGGTCCAAAGAGGCCGTCTTTCCGGCAATCAATAAAGCACCGATCAACGATGATGGAACGAGTGTAAGCTCGACCGACCTTTTCCATTTGTTCGAAGGTAGTCTCGATTTTCCTGTTTGGAATGGTTTTGATGTCACTTCCGCTCTCGCTGCTTGGCCTGTATATGACGCTGCTATCGCTCGAGTTACTCTGCCCAGTGCTGTTCGAGTTGCTGTGCGAGCTCTCGGACATTAGGTCGGAAATACTGGGCATCGGAGAGACCATGGCGACCGTGTTTGGATCAAGCTTCCGGTGCAAGCTGTCAGCCTTGTACTTGTTGGGCGTTGGAGTGCCGAGATTGCACGGATCCTTGGGGGGTTTCGAGGTGCCCTTGACGAGTGCGGTGGGTTTAGGAATGCTGGACCCAGGAGCGAGATTTTGCATCGAATTTCCCAAATTACTGCCCAAGTTGTTCGGGGGCGTTTCGAATCCCTGACCGGAGGGACTGGCGTCGGACTTGATTTTCTTTTGGCACGAACTGTTGTCACCTTGCCCAGAGTTGTAATTATCGGCTTGATTGCCGCTGTCCGTGACGTGAAGAGAAACCGGTGACATCGGGACTTTTGTCGAGGACTCATTTTGGTTCGGTGTTCGAGCTTCCGCGGTCCGCGTTTCGGTGGGAGTTGTTTTTTGATTACCATTTTGCGCCGAGGGCGTTATGTCCGCAAAATACTGCTTCTCGTTGCCCTCGTCGACCGTCGAAAAGTGGTGCTGTTGCTGCTGATTCGTCTCCAAGTGATGATTCTGCGCGTCCGATATGTTCGAATGGTTCATTGACATGGTTTTATCGAAGGGCGAGACCTGTCCGTGGCTCGGCGAGATCGGCGACCCGGAATAGTTGTGCTCCTGGACGTTTTGCTTGATGAAACCGTTGCTGTTCGGGGTGACTGCCTTCTGAGCAATTATATCCTTGTTCAGTCCATTCGGAGGGCCCTTGAGACCTTGGAGCTGAATTTTCGAGTCGGATATTTTGCCCGGAAGTTCCATTTTCGGCCGCTGGGCGTGTTTCGTTTCCGATTTCTGGTTCGCAACGATCTTAGTTTCCTGCAGAGGTGCGACTGTCTTCGGGGCCGTCAGAGCGGCGTTTGTTTTCTGGGCCTGACTAGCCGGCTTCAGGAATTCCGCATTGCTCAGTTTCTTGTCCGAGACGAGCTTCGGCGCGATGTTGGCGATTTTGCTGGATTTAGCGTCCTCGACGGGCGGAGTGTAGGCGAGACCCTTTTCGGGACCCTTCGTCCTCGCGATTTTGCTCTGCGCCTTGGCCTGTTCCTTCCTCGCTGCCTTGGGGCTCGCCTGTTTAGCAGGTTTGGCTTGAAGCTTGGACTTGAGAGCTCTCGACTTCGGCGATTCTACCTGAACCTTGCTCTGGTCACAGAGGGAAGTCGAGCTGTCCGAGTGTTCCGACCTCGCTGACGAGAATCCGGACGAGCTTGAGGTGCGCTTTGAAACGCCGGAAGACGCTTTGCTTCGTTCCTGATTCTTCTCCTTGTTGTTGAAGAGCTTGAACTTGTCGAGAACCGAGTTCTTCCCCTGTTGCTGTACCGTCGGCTGCGGCGCTGCGTACGGCGAGGCCTGGGGCGCCCTGAGACCACCGGGTCGGCCGACGGTCGAGGCCCGCGGGCTGAAAACAAGATTCACCGAGTTTAGCATATTTCAGAACCGGGCGGAAATCCATGCGAGAATCTACGAGCAGCAGAAGGGCGGAATCCCTCGGGTGCTCATCAAACTACCACTTGTTGGGCAACTCCGGAATGGGTCGTTCGGGGTCGAACACCTGCCACGTACATGCACCGGGGTAACGATCTTCGGAATTCAGGGGGGTGGAACAGAGAGGATAAGAGAGTGCTTCGTTACCCGTTAGAGAGCATGGAGGGTGTCGAAATATTACAGCTCTGTGTACCATCAACCCTCGCGACGCCTGCAGGTTCATCCCACGAATTTGTAAAGATTCAGTGAAATTTTCGACACAGCAAAGATACACGGGGTTTCAACCGGCGTCAATGGACCACCGCTAACCGTCTAGTTCAAAAACACCTTTACACATGAGGAAAGGAGAAAAGCTCGTGCAATCCATCGTTGCGCAGGTAATAGCTACATTTGGCAAATGAACGAAAAAACGAGGGAACGCGAAGACTGAAGAATGACGGAGGTTTGTAAAAAGAACGGGGTGTAGTAAATGATGGCCGTCACGAAACCGCTTGATTTAATATTCCCGGAGCGTTTGGAGAAGGGGATGAACAGACAAAGCCCGGCGCGTACATGTTTGCTTTTCCGTTTTCTTCTACCTTTTCACCCGATGAAAGCGTGAAATTGAAAGATGGGCCGTTAAATACCCCGAAAATCCAGAAAGGCCGAGGCTTTTCAGGGTTGATGTGTATACCTCAGACGCCCGCTTTGCAGGTACCAGCTGTCTACGTGCAGACCGTAAATACGTGCCTGGGGTACGAAACACTCGTTTGCCTCCTTCGATATCGACGATGTTGGGAAATGAATTGAAGGGCTGCGGTATACGCCGGCGACAAGAAAAACCGCCCGGCTACGTACCTTGGAGTAGTTGCTGGAGGATGCCTGTTCGCAGGGTTCTGACTTCTCGGCTGGGGAATGAAGGACAGGCCACCCTGAGGGGGCTGCTGTTGACTAGGACTCGTGCTCCTGGAGCTGCTGGCGCTTCCTATCCCTCCGTTTCCATGCTTCAGTCCTGGAACGAGAATATAACCGTTGTTTTCAGGAGAAGGAAGAATCAAAAAGTGCGATTGCACGCAGGCTGGTGAAAAGCAAAACCGGCGACTGTATTGCTCGAGGGACAAGCTACGGCTGGGTATGTATAATACTATTTTCGATGAACCACCTCCTGTTTAGCTTTTATGTATTCCACGAGAGGCAGATGATAATGTCTGGGTAGATGAAGCGAGGGCAGAGAGTTTCAGGGATGAAACATGCCGAGGTGTGGTGGAAAGGGGAGAAGAGATTGCCGAGGAGACCTGCTGAGGCCCAGGGGGTGGTTGGAGTTCTCGACAACTTGCCCAGATGGCGCCACTCGGCGACAATCTCCACGGCATTTGCACGCTTGAAAGCCAAAATTATGATCGTCGGATCCGTCAGGCTCTCCCGTTTTCTCCCAGTATGTATACGTGTAGCGTTATAAATTTCTCTCTGGATCGTTAGCTCACTGCTGTGTTATACCCACCGCTTCGTAAGGATAAGAGCTTCCTGCCGGTGTTGCTGTCCGTCTTTTTCGAACTACCACGACGCACGATGCTTTTCGTAACTTATCACCATCTTCTGCCGTACATTTTGACACATTAGTTTTGAAACATGTACCATTCGTTTCGTGTACACTATTCATTTTTCAAACAATCTTGCCTCGAGCATATCATCCTTGATGAATTTTCAGTCCTATATTTCGCTTCTATTACATCGTTGGAAAATATTGAGAGTGATCACGGGCTTGGACTCTGATCTACAGATTTCAATATATCAATCAAAATATTAAAAACAAATTAAAAATAAGCTCACTCCAACTCTCGTCTCTTAACTAAGACTTTCAATGCTGCGCTTCGAGTAAAAGACAAAGACTACAATACTTGATCAGAATTTGATTCGACTGAACATGTATGAGACCAACGATAAATCAGATCTGATGAGAATAACGGTTGCTAATATGGCTGCGCAGTGAAGCAAAATTGGAATTGATTGCATCATTAAAATTATACAACCGTACCGGTCGGCTCGAATTGAGGATGTGTCTTTGGTACTTAACACATTTGACATACAGTATGAACCCCGGTCATGCGAGGCTGCGGGATGGTCTGCCGGATGGCGCAGAAATATTAAACCATGCGAAACACGTAGATGGTATTTTGGCGAGGAATATACGGGTAGCGATGAGGCGACTAGCACACTCGGTAATCACGACACTGCTATTTATCGCTGTGTATAAATTGGATGAAACGATGTACGTAGGCGAATATTATATATAATACATGTGGGAATGCACGAGCGTATTTATGTACCATCAAGGGCACCAATCAACAGCTTCACGGGGGATCTAATATGATTTTCTCTCTTCGTTTCAAGTCGCCTTGATTTAAACGATATTTAAGTATAGCGCTGAGGCGAAGTGAATCTGTCTGTAAGCCAGTTGATTATAGGAATTTTTGAGATGCCAATTGAGATTTTGGTCTCGCGAAAATTCCAGTCCATTATAAATGGTGCAGCTAAGAAAAGGGAGAAGACGAAGGAAAAATCGGGGGAAAAGGGAAGGCATAGAGGTTTAAAACAAAGAGAATATGATCATCGAATAATGGCTTTAATCCTGGCATGAAAGTGATCGACGGTGAGACAAAACGGAGCAAGAGAGAGAGAGAAAGGAAGAGGAAGAGGGAGAGGGAGAGGGAGAGAGAGATATGCGTCAATGATAAAAACAACGATGGTTATGTATAGCGTAGATATATCCGAGAGTAATAAAATCGGAATTTTGTCACGCGTGTCAAACTCGGGGGCTCGAGATCCGTATTTTATGACGGTTTTTACGACACCAAGGGCCCGGGGCATCGGGCAACCGTAATATAGGGTGTCAAAATAATATATTCCAAACACGTTGGCAGCTAGGTGGTGGTTGGCCGCCGTGCCGATAATAAAAGAAGAAGAGAAGACTTTAAACGTGACTAGGCATCGGCTGGAAGCTGCTTAGCCGGAACAGATGATTCATTCGGTATTGTATGCAAGAACAGTTACGTCGAAGATCGATCTTTCGTAAAATTAATAGCCCCCCCGTGACCACGATGCGCTCGAGGCTCCGAGGCCGCGTATTATTGCAACGCTCGACCTCAGGATTAGTTTCTATTTTACAATTGACGTGCGTACAATCAAGCATTACGGTATACACGTGGGTCACTTTTTCACTGACATAAACATACACGCGTGCCACATCAGCCACGTTCGTTTTTTATTTATTTTTTTTTTTTTTATCCGTTATCCCTCGGATACATTAGGATCGGACGAAAACGTCCGTTCCGCGTTTTTTCCCCATGGGCAATTGATGATCAAAGGAAAGCTTTCACGATTTTCTCCTGTGCCTGTAAATATAACAGCGAATTTACTACCGTCAAACGCTACGTGGTGAAATCAGCGGAAAACGAAAAACCAAAACGCAATTCTTTCAAAGCTAAAAATCCGATCCGTGCACGGCAGCTACAAAAATATACTCTCACGAATTTTTCGACGCTGTGTAATACGGTAAACGGATCCGATCGGCGATGTGTCATCCTTAGTTTATCTCGAATTGACTTTTTCTTATTCAAACCGTAGATATCAAAGCGGAAATATTCGTCGTGCCGGTACAGTGTACCTAACTTACTATTTTGACAAACATTTGGCTCGCACAAACTGCCGCAAGTGAATAGGAAAGAAAACCTCGACACGGAATAATATTTGAGTAAACAGGACAGGCATTTTAAAACAACGGAGGCGAAATTCGATGAAGAAAATTGAAACGTGTGTGTAGCGATTTGTTCTCATCCCTTGGCACATATCCGCACGAGCTCTCAGATCCCTACACGAAACATGATCCAATTTTCTTTCAGCATCTAGGTCACATGCTGAATAGAATAAATTGAAATCGGCTACCTGGAAGCGTTCATATTATATGCAGTATATACGCCAACTCCCGTCCCCGTGCAATTCTTTTCTCTGATAAAAATTTCCTCTTGGCAATCTTCCCTCTTTGTTATTTTATAGATTGATTCGATCATCGTTTGAGAGCACCCTGTACAATCGATTCAAACCTAACTGCTCTGCAGCTTGTCACAGTACGACAAACTTCGCAACTACAACATAGATGCTGATTATATTTTTGCCAGAAGCTATCCCTCATTTTCCGCGTCTCTGTCACACGCAACGTAAGAATGTAAATGAAAACTCACGTGTATAGACCAGAAGGAGGTTTCGCAGTGTTATCGATAAAAAAAAAAAAAAAAAAAAAAACTGCGATACAGCGGCACAACGACGATGAATCCGGGCTGAACTCTGAAGTGTCCAGAAATCGCCACCGGAGCAATTCAGCTCTCTACGTAGCGCGAAGAGACGGACAGGCGACTAGAAGCGATGCATTGACCACGCGTTTACCCATCGCGAATCGCACTCAGTTAACACACGAAGCCTGAAGGCACACACGTCACTTTAGCCACTCGGCGATGGACTCGCCGATTGACGGGCCAAGGAGATTAACTTCAGAGATTGTCAACTCGGCGATAACGACACCCGGTCACGCGTCCTCGGCTAAGCGGGCACTCGAAATGGGAACCACGTTGAGATTATGCGTGCAGGAGTAGTTAAGAGTCCATTACACGCCGGTATGTGTGCCGCAATGTCGAGCTGCCCGGTCGGTCGTCACATCGGGGATATTCCTACGGTCTACGAGCAATTGGAGCTAATCTTAATTGCCCACTCCGTTGAGTTTATCTTTGCTTTTTTTCATTCACCCGCGTACATTTTTTATTCATTTCTTTCTTTATTCACATTCGGATGCGGTCGCTTCCCTGTGTTCTCAAGAGCTTCTTGCGGAGCTTGGAAACCTGACGATTAGTTTTGCGGTGGAACCAAGATTCTTGCTGGATGCAGGGTTCGGAGATGTACGATCTCGGAAAAAGAGAAAAATAACCATACAGAGATAAGGACGAAAGTTTTATCTCTGCGTGCCTAGCTGCTTCGATAAAAAAAGAAAAAACGAAAAGAAAAGAAAACCGGCGTCTCTCGAGGAGACAGCCTACATTGACTTACGAAATACAAACAATCGTCTTTCTACGAAGCATTGCATATTGTTCAAAGCTTGGATTCGCCTCCTACGTCTGATGGGAACGCGTACTTTTTTGTAACCAATGTGCTTCCGACTTTTGTGTAACGTTATCGTTTTCAGAATGGGGTGTAATATTTACTTTGGCGATACCCTCGCACACCCTCTTTCGAAAAATGTTGTTACACAGACCGGTAGTTGCGACATCTACGGGCGATATCTTCTTTCCTTGTACGTCCGTGACGTCAGAGTAGGATAAGAAGCTACGAGTGTCTGGAGAGTCTCGCGCCGTTTGACGGCTAACCGATAATCAGTGGTTAGTCACCACGGCCACCGTTTCATACGTTATAGACGAACAGCCCGTGCTCTATTCATAGAACGCTGAGTCTCGCGTGCATGTGCTTCTCTAGCGTACTGCAAACTACTATACCTACTGCCAGGGAAAGTGGAGATTTGAAGATTTTTTTTTAAGGGCTCTCCAACAACGACGGTGGGCCCTTCACGTCTGGAAATTAGCTCTGGAGTGTCTAGAGCCTCCTGCACACTCCATTAATTACGATCTTTCCGCTCGTACGATGCGTACCGCGCTAGTCGGAACTGCACACAGTAGCCTCTCTTTGGCCAGAGGCTACTTTTTCAACGCACAAATACTCTGCGCCTCGCTCTTGCTTCTTCCATTGATATGTAGATAAAATTACCGTCGTATTGTGAAGAAAGTACGATGTAAAGATCCTTTGCTCCGGTGGGATTCCGAAACAAATTTTTATGAATTTTACCGAGAATACTGCTATACTAGCTCAATATTTACCGAGAATATCCATAGATTTTTCCTCGTTATTTCGTCTCGACTTCAAATTTACCGAAACGCAGCACGGCAACTACAAAAGGAGGAAATAACGAGGCCCTGTATTCTTCGGGCGTAACGTGATCCAAGGTACAAATTTGCAAGATAAGGATTGGACATATTCGTTGTCGAACATTTTCCCTATTCGAAGTATTGACCAACGCAAAAGGATGATAGACAAACCAATATTGAATCAAACGAGGCAGCGGAATCAATACAGTAGTTCCGTAGTAGCTCTTTAATTACTGATATGTTCGAGGGAAGACAATCCAAATTATTTCCCCTGACGAATCTACGGCTAGGAAGTCATCTCTGTTTCAATCAAAGCTAAAGAAATTCTAAAATAGATACTAGAAAATACGACACAATTTTTCTGTTTTCCAGCTGCATCTTTTGCATAATTGATCGCAGCAATACAGGACTATTCGTCATCGTCTGTTCCTGTAAAATTACGCGTATATAGCCAATGAAATATTATTTGCTTATTATTCAATTTCTCAATATTGGTGAAAATCATGGCCTGTCTAAAAATTGATTTTAGTTTTTTTTCAAATCTCGCAATATCTCTATTTCACCTCGGGAATCAAAACACACGGTTACGTCGTTGCCCAATTGAAGTATAAAAATTACTTTCCGAGCAATCGGAAACGGTATTTAGTATAAAGAATTGCGTTTCGCTTAGTAATAAATTCCAATGTCTGCTGAGAAACGATACGAAAGATACTATCCGCGATATTTTACGATGAAATACGACCGTCCTCGTCGAGCAGAATTATCTCTTAATACCCCGAAGGATTTTTCCCGTGCGGTATGTCGAAGTAGATATAAGGTATACCTTGACATGTAGGTGGGTGTTAGCTAGCGCTACGTTAATATTGACGGTCGATGTCGACGAGCCCTGGGGACGGGGCTAATACCACCAAGTGTTTCGACGCAGCCTCCGCATGCGAGAAACGCCGGCGTCGAAGTACGCGGCGTAGCGTCGCGACGCGTCTCGTCGTGTCTGCTTGCGGATGGAGTAACTCTGCGATAACAGACTGCATTTGCATCGGTTGAATACGTAACGATCGAGAGCTTCTCTGCAGTCTGTTACTACGTAGCGTTCACTTTCAGGGTGTCTATTATCTATTACGTTGTTTAGTTTACCAACGACGTGCGGTTCGGGGACGAAGAGAATGGATCCGCACGCGTCCGGATCCCTCAAGGGTGGAAACAGGGGGGTGTCAGTCAGGCTCAACAGACTTCGTGTTTTAGGGGATGGAGATAGTAGATGAGAGAAGGGAAGGGATGGGATGTGAGTCATGGGGCTGCTACGGCCTACTGATTGAATATTTGTAGATCTGTATCGGAGACAAGCCCTATCATGTATACTTATATCACACGATACACTCGCGAGAAGGCGAGCGAATTCCACTCGGTCACCCTAGCAGTTCACCCTGAACTTTGCTCCGAAACTTGTACGGAAACAAGAAACCAGTTAGCGCACAAGCTGTAATTCTCGCTGTCAAATATCGACACGTGTGCATGGATGAGCTTGTAATAAATCCCATTTTTTAAGGAAAATATTGTATCTATCTCGAAAAAGATCCTTCTTGCTTCTGTATATTCAAATGCCGATGATCCGTTCATCTCGAACGCGCGTCCTCATTATCCGGAACTGAGAAATGGTTGCTTTTACAACGAAAACTGGAATTCTAGATTTTTCACCTATATACATGCACTAATTTGTACTAATTGGACTCCCGTCTAGCAAGCGAGCATAAAAATAGATGCTACACGATACATTCGGGGGTGAAAGATGGAGGGGAACGAGAAAAATGTCTACAATATTATTTGAAGAAGAAGATGCTTTCCGCGGCCAAATGTATTCTTCAAATTAAAATGGAATTCGAAAGATTAATGTTTGCGGCAACAGCGATGACATCCTGCCTCGGTAGAAAGTTCAGTACATAGATATAGATGAAAACAGTCCGTCGAGCAAGGATCAAGTGCGATTAAAAATCAACTAAATTGTCAAAATTTCCTACGTCAATTCGGAATCGATTTTTAGAATGATAATTTACTTGTGTTAAAAATCATTTGCAATTAGTAAGCCCACGATTTTCAGTCAAATGGATCACTAACTTGTGAAAAAATTTCAAAACATATTCGACTGAATCTTACATACCTACACTATATTGAAAATGCGTAAGAAAAATGTATATATATACGAGAAATGATAGAGCAAAAGAAGAGAAATTCAGACGATTGAACTTGGCGATCATTTCTCGTAATATCTCCTAAACGAAGTGGAATCAAAGAATCTGTCTCTCGACACGAACGGCTCGAGCCACCCCGTACATCGATTATGGGCACACATCCATATGTATAGACGTAAGGTATGTAGATGCGAAGGTTAGAGATCCCGTTGCACGTTGGGCACATACCCATGGTAATGTAAACCTAGGTTGTTTCGAAGCTCGTCCCCGAAGGGCGAGGAGAGAGAGGTTGGAGGGTTGTCGGTGAAGTAGGTGCCGGGCTTACCGATCGATCGTGTATACCGTTAGGTGAGAGAGGACGATTTATATTGAGACATCGGATAAAGAATTGCCGACATGTGTCCTAGACAGCCCGGCTGGAGTCCTGGCTAGGCGTCCCTGCAGCCTCCCCGTGACACACGCTCGGCTAACCCCACGAGCTGGATGTAAACGTGTGTGAAAGAAAGGAGAGAGGAGAAAAATAACGGAAAGAAATCAGAAAAAAATTGTTACGAGACGAAGGAAATAAGACAAGAAACTGACGGCGCGAGGGCGCGGCGCTTCGGTAAATTATTGACCCATCTGGATATGGATGGAGGAAGAGGTGATTCTGGACTAAACATCCCCGACGGATTAGCCAAACGTACCTCTCCACCTTTCATACTACCTCTACAGTATTACTCGCTACCACTAGGTGTGGGAGAATAAAATTTAATCATCTTTTCTCGAAGACTTAATAAACTCCGCCAGAGTAAGCCTCTTATGAAAATTTGACGCGGATGAATTGAGCTCAACCCTATATATACCCACCCATTCACCCATTCTGCACCTACCCTATACCGTACCGAACGAAAGATGGGAAGCTGTTGAGTCGGGCAGACGGATGAGAGCTTGGCAAAGGAAATTTAACTACGCAAATATAAGGGAAATTAATTAGTATGCTTTATATGAAAAGTTTATACCGCACAGAACCGCGGCGGTATGCCGAGCTCGTTACATCTGCTGTGTTAACAACAGGAAAAATTGTTACAATTAACCGTGCTTTTATCGACTCCTTAATTACACAACGAGTATATTAAACTGCGAAACTATTCGAGTAATTTGTTTTATTTCTAAATAACGAATATCGGTGGACGACTAATAATTTTTAATCATATTTCCGTCCAATTTTCAATGCGTTATACAGCTCATTATACTTGATCATGCAATAACCGAGAATCAAATTTACTTCGAACAAGGTTTGTATTGTTTCAAGCAGAGAATTGAGTTCGCCATTCGCATATAAAAATCATTGAACTATAAGGGTAATACCAATATCACTTTTCTGAAAATTGAAAAATTTTACAGCTAGCGAGTACATAGACTGGAATATGACATATTTTTAGCGCTACAAAGACACGACAAAGATTATCCCTGTACTTATAAATATCCTAAGCGAAGTTATCAGTTCGTTAAATTTGATTCAAAAGTAATAACCCGAAATTGGATGAGCTCTGCACGCGCCAACGCTCGCCGTGCAGGGAATAAAAAATAGAGAACAAAAAACAGCTCACGGAATCCCATGTGCGTATATCCCGTGAATACCCGTGATGGGAAAATAGGGTGTGTGCGGCGCGGGTGCATGAAAAATGTAACTCTGTATATACCAAATTGGCTTCATCCCTCGAATCAACCCCTAATCCAATATCCTATCGAGTCCTAAGCCGGGTCTATCTCCCTAAGTCTGGCCTGCAACGGCGAAAAAGGATTCTCATATCTCCTAGAGACGATTGGTGGAAAGCGCAAGCTCGATCCTGACTGCGCCTAGATTTTCGTCGGCAAGGGTGGAGATCCAGAGTGCAGGTTTGTCCTTGTCCTCGTCGAGTGAGACTTGTCGTTTTTGAGTTCGGGTAGAGAAGGAGGAGAAAAAGGAAAAGCCGCGGCCCTGCCCCCCGTACAAATGCGTGAAAATCAAATAGCTTCCCGGTGCAGCGTTCGAGAGATGAACAACTGTTGCCGCCAGTCATTCGACAGGCCTGTTCTTCTCTTTTTCGGCCCTCCGCTCCCCCCTGGAGCAATTCCAGAGTCAACAGTCACCAGTTTCTGCCTCGTACAGCCTTGTAAATTAGGCCGCGTTTCTGTCAGCCGGGAAGAGAATATGAAGGAAAAAGAAAAAAAAAACGAGAAAGAAAAAGAAAAGAAGACCCGAAGTCCTTTTAATTAAGATTTTTACGACGGTCTGGTACTTTCATTAAAAATGTTATATATCGCGCTGCTCGACTTATGCGGGGGACATGCAAGAACGAGCAAAGCACCGAAGTATCGGGTGGTTATTATACGAGCTCCATCAATTCCCTGGAAATCCCGTTATCCTTGATAATTACAAGCTGGAACGAAGGTTTTTTGTACCTTCGAATATGCCATCTCTTGCGTAACGGTGTACATCAAAGAAAAAAAATCTCTACACCTCCGCGAATCGAGACTTTGCAGCTGGTGCTATTGCAGTATGAACAAGAGGTTTTATTCGGAATGAAAAAGACTCCGACGTATGAAAAAACCTGAATCTATCGAATAAATAATTTTCACCGGTGACCAGAAAATACGCAATAATGGCGATGCATGGGTTCAACTCTCGGGTCGATCGATTGCGGAGGAAGAACAAGAGTAAGCAGAAACACACCAATTGCGGTAAAGATAAAAACAATAATAAGAGGAATCCTAATAAGGAAGAAAGAAGAAAAACAACTACTACTATTCGACATCGCAGTGATATACAGCTGACTGCTAGAGGCTATAAATAAATTTTTAACCCTCGAGTCTCTCAGATCTAGCTGCATAGGCCCGGAGCGAGAGAAAAAGGACTGCGAGAGGACCTAAAAGAGTTTTCTGCCTTCACTTGAGTCACTGCAGTATTTTCTCTCTTGTGTGCAAGCGCAACTCCGTCTACTATACCGTCATTTACCCAACTGCACCTCGACCCGCGTAGTGCATACGCCTGCATCTCCTGCCTGCAGCTTTTTTTGCACAAGCGCATGCGGATATTATACCGGGCAAAGATGGTCCACAACCGTACGGTAAACAGCGCCTTCCCACTTATACACGTCTCGAAATCTACATGCATCTACATAACGTCTACATAGTGGAATAGGGGTGAGGTACAGGAGACATGCATGCGGTGAATAGACGATCTAGACACGCGTTTGTGTGCGGCCGCACTCGCAACTATCCATAATTTTTTCTGCAGCTCTTTAAAGGGACCGAAGCCTGAACCACCTCGCGTTTTGTACGACTGAGGACGAAATGCTTTCAGATTCTCTTTACCGCGTCTTTGACCCGGTACCGGAGGAAAAATGGTCAAAGAGAAAAAGGAATTCTAGAAGATTAACATCAAGTCGCGACTCACTGAGCGACAAATCCTGCAGTCTGCAGGTTGTATCGCCGTCAGTGCGTGGAACACAATCGTAACCAAGGCGTGGGCAAGATCAGTACACGCGATTGCGACTGAGGAATAAAATTATAAGCTTCTTTATTTCCGGTACAAATATTTCGTGGGGTCACCCCTTCGTGTCGTTGAATTTTATCGACGCATATTCACGAACCGGGCTCATAGCGAACAGGAAATGAGAAAATAAATCTAGGGAAAGAATGTTTCGGCGGTTGACATGGTGATGGTCTAAAACTCCCCAGGTAGATCTCAAGTATTGCTTATACGCGACAGAGTCTAACACTTGCATCGAGGAGAGCGAAGGAATGGGAAAAATAAATGATTGAAACATGATTCCGGCTGTCTAAGTAGAATCGATAATCCGAAGTAAGTGATCGGACCCTCGTATAGAAGCAGTGATTTCCGTTTCGATAATGACGGTAAAACGGAAACGAATCAAGGGTAGGTAGTGTTCAACGATGCCAAATGGCTTGAA
Organism: Neodiprion virginianus; assembly: GCF_021901495.1. Taxonomy (NCBI): domain Eukaryota; kingdom Metazoa; phylum Arthropoda; class Insecta; order Hymenoptera; family Diprionidae; genus Neodiprion; species Neodiprion virginianus. The sequence goes on from NC_060879.1 coordinate 31,779,229, forward strand.
TTCAATTGGAATTTGACGAACACTTGTCCCGAAACTTCGTACCGAAGGGTCCGTATTCACGGATTCGCCAACTCCGCTCTATAATCATGATTCACGAATAACGACAAAGTACGCACCCCTTCTTCCGACCGACTCACAATTACAGAAAATCTCTGACGCCTAAAGTCCGAGCAGCAAAAAAATGTCCGCACGCAGAAGTCTGAGAAAATGAACAATTGCTCATCATTCTGATACCATGCATTATCCGGAGTGCTCTTGATATCGTCGAACTTTTATGTCGAGACGATGCAAGTGTGCGACAATGCGAAGAAAACAAAAAATATAAAATCTTGCTCAACTCACGCACACGAACTAACGGCCGCATCATCTTCCGACCAGGACCCTATAACGTAAAGTACAAAAAGACAACACCGACATTGAACTCACCCTTGCAGCGAACACGAAGTCCGTGACCATCGTGGCGTTGAGAAGGAGAAAATACTCTCTAATTGGCTCGGAGTCGGCGATTAATCCGTTGATCAGTGGGTAAAAATTTATAAAAACCACATCACCCAGCGCAACTGCACCTCTCGGTGCAGCCTCCCTCGAGAAACTGATTTTTATTTCCGACATTTCCTTTAGCGAGGTAACACCGACTCACTCCCGTGTTCGCGGCCTCGGCTCTCCGTCTCGTTGTTTAAGGCCGCCCACGCGGCTCGGTGTTGGTGTTCTTTTATCAACCGAGGTGTGTGCGTTTTTCATGGATCATGAGACCTCGGCTCGCGGCCGGGTCTCGGTCGGTCTCCGACTCTACGGTACGGGTTTCGAGTACCTGCGCCAGCACCCCCGACACCCGCCGACCGGCGCACGTAAACGCGGTTCGCACCCCGTATGGTGTGGGGGTAACGCGCAGAAACCAAGGCCTGAGAATCAGCCTGGCTTCAGCCCCAAAGCACCGTTGTGAGGGAGGCACGGGGGACCTCGGCACAATATTTCCATGTAATTGCTGCATCGACGGAAATCTCACGTGAGTGAAGAAAGATCCAGCCACGCACACTAGCGCACACTACCGCCCATAACCCTGCTCCCCACGCCGTTGCGACCAATTAGATTCAAGTCTCGCTTTCATTAGTCTTCTATTGGTCCGCGTTCATCCCCGCATACGGGTCGGTTCCACGGATTTCGTCGCGGAATCATATCCACCAATAATTTTAATAAACCTCTGCTGTATACAGGTAGGTACTCGGTGTCGTTGTGAATTATTTAAATTCTTGATTGTGGTGGAGCCAGCGTTGTCGTCAACTTCATGAGCATCGAGGCCGCAGTGTCACACGCCGTGAAAATCGAGTCGAATCAAATCGAGCTTATCTAAAGATCCCTTTCGCCGACTATGCGACTCGGGAAAGAGTTGCGTGTCACGATTGAATATGACCTTCTCAAGGTGCAATACCTTTTATCGCTCAAGGGGGTTATTCTGTAATTTGTGTTATAATTGACGCCGCTTTGACCTGTCGGGAAGCAGGTGAAACGCTAAAGTTACTTCACCACCCGTGATTGAGTTACAGAAAACGAGTCATGACCGATAAGAGGATCACGGATGTTTGACAGCGTCAGTATTTGATTACATGATTCAAGTTCTGGATGATCAGCCGTGACTCAACCCATAAATGCGTAACCTGCAACTTGAATTTCCGAAACAAAGGTTTCAAGCCGAGTCTCGTTGTTTTGAACCCCCTGATATATTAATAGTACTCCGAATCTTTATCCGGATGATGCGTACACATGTATTACCGAGAAACAGTACGGACGGTCACGCTGTGGCAACTATGCTCATATCGTACGTACATGTGTAGATGTATAAACCGAGTCCCTCCGCACGGAGTCAGAAAAAGGGAGAGAGAAAGAGAATAACCCGAAGGGTTGTATTTTTAACCGGAGAGATTTAAAGGCCCGCAAATGTTCTCGGGCAGTACTTCTCAGCCTAAGTAACTTCGAATATCTGACACGTGGTTCGACAGCGTGACATTTTTTCGCGTGTTTTTCGAACCAAGCACCCCTGACATGGTCGCGAACCGGGTTAAGGACCGGTCCGAGGTTTACTCTCTGTCGTTTTACCCCCTTCCTGCTTTTCTCTTCCTCTGTGACGACCTCTTTCTAGCCCCATTTTACTCTTCTGCTGTAGATCCATTGCTCCTCTTCTCGGGCCTCGTTAGTTCTTACGTTAGATCGTTACCCGAGTCAGGACGGAGATACTTTATATCAGTGCTGACGAATATTTCCCACCGCCCTCCTTCGAAACTAACATCCCTGCGCGTACGACCATTACGTACACTCTGCAGGGTGACCCCTCCTTCCTAGGAGCTGAAACTACTTGAGACACTGCGAGATTTCACCCGGATTACCTCGGCGGGTCCGAGTCCAACTCCCGGGAAACTATCATTGCTCGCTCCGTCAGTCTAGGCGGTACTAATTAGTCCCTCAATCCACCCGCGAAACTTCTCATCCAGTTCCTTGCCTTCTCATATTCGAGAGCGTTACTTTTCAAGATATAACTACGCCTGGGGGGGGATTACGAAAATCATTCCAGTACCGCTATGTTTATTTCAACTTTTCCTCATATACACATCAGGTATACCGAATATCTTTACAATCCGCAGCACAATCAAGATCTATATGATCCTTCATCTCGCAGTCAGAGAAATAAATTCGGGTATAAGGTTATACACAGATTTTCTCCAACTTTTTCACGCTCCATCGAACGTTTCAAATAAAGTGACACGATCGCTGAAACGGCTGCGGGTGAATAAAAAGAAGGTTGGCAAGATGTTGCGGCGTATATCCATATCTACATAGATACGCTTACTTATATATGTATACGTATACATAAGATACTTGCAGCGTGTCGAATTATCTGTTACAACCCTCCGGGGAAATCTTTCCCCAAAAATCATCATTTTCATAACACTTGGGCAGACCCCATATAGACGCGCTGGGCGGCAGCTTAACTTCTGCCACCCCATAAACTTGATAAATTTCATGGGCAACCCCCTCAACCCTCCTCACGGTATCTGGTGCAGCTTCGCGTCTCGGCTCCGTGCAATACCCGAGTCGGCAGCAGGATGACTGCAGCTTCCTGACTGGCTCCTAAGCGTTAAGTGCTAAGTAGCGTTGAATCCGGTAGAATCAGCGACGAGGGATGCACCCCGAGTCCCAAGACGTACCGCCGGCATGTACCGAAGGTGAATTAGTGAGTCGTCGGTTCTCCGCTCCTCGCATAATCTCTCTCTTTCTGCTTTAGTGCACGGTTATAGTGCATCCATCGGTTCCTCCTCATCCCTGTGCCTATGTTCAGAGAGAGCCCTTCAGCGTTGCGACGCTTTTAAGCTCTCGGCCCCGTTCACAAACAGCGATCGTTGCCTGGGACGTTTACGAGACGGATACACGTAATCGTGCGTGAATATTAAGTCTTACAAATAACCGAGTTGTCTGTTATTCCCTCGGTAAAACTACCGTAAAGTAAAATCCTGACCTAGGGCTAGATCTGCTCCAGCCGAGTCTAGACTAAAGGATCTAATAAATAAGAACGGCATGAGCCGAGCCGTCGGAATGGGGAAAAAGGAAGAGACGGAGAATCGTAGAGATAGGAGAAAGAAGAGTGGAAAAAAACGGTTCAAAACTGTATCGTAAAACAGGGACCCGCGTCTATTTCTACCGGGCGTCCTCGACGGTGCCGCGGCGTCGACGTAGCCGTCCGTATCCAGGGAGACACGCGCTTTGATGTAGGGTATATGTACCAACGCAGAACGCGCAGCAGCATCCCCTAAACGTAACCAGAGATTCTCAACCGGGTTTTGAGTTCCTCGATTTATTTGTGCCACGGATTCTCATTGTCAGTCCAATGTTTCGTACATGCAACGCACTGGCAGTGTTTTAATTGAACACAAGAAAAGATTTCAAAAAAAAGTCAGGCTCGTTAATGAAGTATTTATTGTCTTACCAGTACGTGACGTGTATTTTTTTATCCCCATGCATCTGTATTTCCGGCTCTTTCTCTATCTCTCTACATCTCTTTTCTCCGTTGAACTGATTAATGCTATTTTTTTTTTTTTTTCATCCACAAGCTCTCGTATGCTCATACATCGATCAGATCCTATGCTCTCAAGAGATATTTACAGTAGGTAAAGCTTCCCTGAACAACGATTCGATCAACTTTTACTTTTGTCAATCAGATTTGTAACTTTTTAAGCGAGAAAAAAATCTTGTTGCTATAAAATAAGTATAGTTTTAAGAGCCATTGCATTTTACAAAATGAATCTCTCGGTGCCGCTGTTAACGAAGATTGTTCTCTGGAGCATTCGTATCAATTCTTCAGGATCGTAAAAAACAGGAAATTCAAAGACCTATTCGCAGATGTGATACAAGCACCGTTTGAAAGTCCGCAATCGCGAAATTGTGCCCTTATTGCTCGATAAAGACTGTCTAATTCGAGCATGTACAAACTAAATACGACATACGTACGATTACTTTTGCGATTCCCTGTTTCCCCCTCCATCATCCATGTATGTATAATACACGCATCAAATCCACTCAATATCAGTAATATTCAAAGAAAACTCCGCCCGAATTAACCCTCGCGTTTTATCAGCGGGCATACGAATGCTGGGAAGCCGGCACAAAGAAGCAAGAAGTAATCGTTCCGTTGAGAACCCTCTAGAATCAGCGTGCACATCTGGTCAGTAACATTGGGAGCCCTAGGCACGGGAGTTGGAATTATGGAGCAAAGTATAAACTATGGGGTTGCACCCCATAGGCATGGAGGAGTTTTGGTATAGAGGTGGACGTGAAAGCGGGGATAATATGGGCGCTGGCTGTACGATGTTGCATTTGTGTGGATGCACAGTGGGTGCTGAGGGACACGCAGACTCGCTTATAGACGCGTGCAGCATTAACCCCTGCTGCACGGTGGAGAGGCTGCGTGGCGGAGGCGGCGGCCATATCTCTTAAAACGCTCCAAAATGCGCAAAGGGTTGCTAAAAGGCGGAAGGCTTGACGGGGGCTAATGGGGTTTTCTCCGTTAAACCAAAACCCATTCCCCTTCGAAAGCCGAATTTAATTTTCCCCTCTTTCGCAACCCCGCGTATAGGTATAATCAACGGGCAGCGGGAAGATTTTCACAAACCTACAAGGTACGCAAGACCCCTGGGGGAAGTCGGTCCGCGGAGGACGAGAGAGTGAACTCGACGCAATTCGGTCCGGCCAGATGAGTGGCGTTTAAATAATTCACGAATCGTTTCGCTCGGAATCTCTGCTCGGAATTCCCACTGACCCGCCCTCCTCCGACCGGGGACTCGTTTCACGTTTAATTTACTAAATCTTTAGGACAACCGCTTGAAATAAACACCTAATGGAAAACAACAAAATTACACTGTTATTCCTAAATCGAAACACAGCACGCGATGCCCAATATATCCGTATATAAGGATATACCTATACTAAGAATCACGAATGCTGTAGTAACGGATAGATTTGCTGTCTTCGTACGAGTGTTGGTTTTATGCTGGGTGGAACATTGTACTGAAGTTGTATTGAGTGTTGCATTACAGAATCGGAATAATCCTGATACTGCAATGGGAAATCCGTCTTTCACCATACATCGCATGCAAATTTTTAGCATACCCGTTTTTCCGTGTACTTTTTCTGCCATTTCGATTTTCGTTCGTATAGATTTAACCTAATGTGAAAGCATAGGTATAAGACAAAGTTTTTCCATGAACGGTCGATAACAACGCACATCATGCTTTAAAGTTCGGATGAAAACCGGTCGAATGAGGACCCTTTACGGCCCCTGATGTCCGTTTGACACATTATGCGTCTACGTTTAGATAGACGACGGATTTTCCCCGTGACCAGAACTAAGAATATCGGTAATTTAATCAGGCATGAATAATGTATTAGTATTGATTGCGGTGACTAACCGAGTTGCGTTTGGTGAGCCGGCGACGGTGCAGGCCTGACTTTGTCCGGAGGACATCTTCTCGTGGCAGCGACCGTCGCAGGCAAGGGGATGCTGGTTCCACCCTGACCTCCCGGGCCGGCGACACCCGCCTGCTTGTTGTAGGGCGAAGGCAATCTGTAATCAAATTGAACGAAATTATTTAAGGAACGATTTGTCCATGCAGACAAATTTATTACTCTATTGCAAACGAGAAATTATCGCCTGTATCAGTTTCCTGTACTTCGATACGTACTGTATTCATAGTACACACGCATGAATCCCAGACGCTCCACCCACGGTAGACATTACAAGCCTCTCCACACGCGGGGTGAAACGACCGTACATATCAACGATTCGGATTGCAGCCAGTGTTACTTGATTCACATGTGAATGGAGACGAGGAAGGGGTGAAGGAATGTGGAGGGAAGTCTCAGATTCCTTGTCAGACCGCAAGAAGAAAATACTGACGATCGAGGGTTGGATCAGTGTATAAAATATCTCAGACCAGCGGGATTAAGCTCTGTTTGTCCCCGATACTACGTCGGAACACCGAAATCTGACTAGATATTAATTCTATTTTCGTAAATTGCATAAATTCCAGCAAACCGTCGAAATCCATCTTCTCGGACACGGTTCATAATCATGCATCCAGACACACGTAGGTTCGTCCACTCTGTCGCGTGTCCCGCATTCGCTTCTCTACGCAAGCCGGACATGATTAACACTCACGAATGGCACGGCACGCGGTTATGTTTACTAAACTATATCGCGTAAAACACGCGTACGCTCGTGTACCCGTTACGTTAAAGGTGACGGCAAAGTGCTGCCTGACGACACTTGACTGTCGTCGTGTAATGAGACGGAATTTAGCCGAGCCGCGTAACGATCATTTCGCGAGGAGAACCCGGGATCTCATCTAACTTCGCAAATTCTTAACACATGCCCGAGTGTAACTACGCGAATTACGCCAAGTCGCGATGAGACAACTCAAGTTCAACATTAATCACTTCGGAGCGATCACTTTATTAGGAACAGTCAGAGAAAAGTGAATTTCCAACAAATTCGGAGTGCTCGTATAACGTACACTCGGAAATCGTCCCGAGTTCAAATATTCATTTTGACAATGAGCAAATACAATATTTCAAGTAATTCCAGCACATCTCGACACGCGTTTGACATGCTCCGATACAATCAAAGTCTACAGCCTATCGGCTTATGCGATTTCTTTTCTCTCTAAGTCTGCAGTGCGAGATGCACCTGCCTGGCACCTGCCGGTGCAACAAAGGAATTTTCAGCGAAGGTAGGTATCTACAAGCGAAAGAATTCTAAGCTCTCCACAATCGGGTGCGTTGTGATGGTGAGAATTTGAGACGTATATTTTCTTATCTTTTCCCGAAAGAAGGAGAGCGGTAAAACCTCTTTGCCGGCGGTGGAAGTTTCCGATTGGGTGCTTCTTGGCTCTTGTCTCGCTAGAAAAGCGAACGAGACGGTCGACCGCGAAAGGGCGAAGCGAAAAATTATCTCAAAGCAGAGATAGCTCGGATGTTTCTCGTTGAACGGTTGATTTATAACCACGGCTCGGAGTTTTCCACCGTCTCGTCGACTCGACGTCATACTTCACCCTCCGAGGCTTCGGACTATCGCAGATATAATTTGTCGGGAAATTTATCTCGAAATAACATGTCCGCCCGCGTTGAAACACCGCGAGGTAAGGATGCCAAGCATTCCGATCTCCACTATGCGGCTCCGCAACTTTGGTATATTACTCTCGCAGCTATAAGGTGGTAGGTACTCGTACGGAAGCATGTAACAAAACACTTCACTCTCCACATACCGAATGCTCGCAAATTTGCCGTCTCCTTATATCGCATGCCAGGTTCTTCGACCGGTTTTAGTCGATGAAAATCTCCAGAGATAGATAATTATACTCGCAAGCCTACCTTACTGGTTTGATTATCGTACCTTTTTCGTACCACTGCGGTGTGAAATTTCCTTCGAAACACGTTTGAAAACAAATGTCAAAGGACTCGGTGAACCTTTTCTTACTTATTGAAAAACAATTACAAAATGGGTACGCCATTATGTGATCATAATGAAAGCTAAAGTAACACAAGAGTAACTAATTGTAAGAGTAACATCATCGCATGAAAAGTTATGTAAACCGAATAATAATAATGAAACTCTACGCTGCTCCACGTTATGCTCTCACCAAGAAAAACTGTACGCCTTACGTCGGCGGTACGACAGTAGTTAGGGAGAGTTTGGTAACCAATACTGTAATTGCGGTATCTCACCAAAGTACCTACATGATAGCAAAGCTAAATAGAAAAAACACAGTCCGTCCACTGTACGCGATCGTTCGCTTCAGCTGTGATCGACAACTACCTGAACTAAAGTGTAAACTCTCGTGACGAGTGAAATGTAGTCGTCCCAAACTCGTAAAAAGGAACCCCATAGCTTCCCTGTATTTCGAAATGTTAATTTAGTGGTCGAGTAAACCAGTCATGCCTTCGGTAGACTATTTTCTTTCGGGATTGAAATACGGTTTATGAACCTTGTGCTCCGAATGATCGGGTACTTATGTCAAGAAATACATGCAGTGATTTCCCGATACACGGTGAAATTTTACGGTCAGCGGTTAGGTGCTGCCTGTTCGTTTATTTCGCAATTACGTATAATAGCGTGTACGCTGCGAATAGAAGTATTATGAATCGATTAGGGTTCGTTTGCGATGTAGCCTGGTTAATCGAGTGTGCGATTGATCATTAATGCAAACGGACCCGCGGTTGTTTCAACGCCGAGGAAAGGGAAAGGTAATTTGCAATTTAAAGTTACGATCACTAGACTGTGACGACATGACCATAATACGCCTCCTTTGTCGCGCAATTTGCAGAATCGAGCGAGTTCACAATCTCTACTAATATCGTACCGTGTTCCGCAGCTGCAGCTTCCTGTCACTACAGCTGAGTGTATCGTGGTAATCTCATCTAAAACATCGGCCAAAGTATGTTGACAATACAGGTACACGCGTGGCTCAAACCTAATCTTTGTCAATGTTTCCTCACGGTACACACATGCCTGAAGATTTCACCGTAGACAAAAGCAGCTGCTACGACAAATTTATGACCATGAATTGGATTGTTACTCCGGACTGTCAAATCTAGCTTGAAGGATCGTCTCAGCATTTTAACGAGATAAAAAAACTTCACGATTAAAGTGTCTTCCATCGTTAGACTGCACTATGAATTCACCAGGAAAGAGGTTATATGAAGAGTTTAAATTCAGGGTGAGTTTCCGGTGAAAACTGATGTATGAAAAGGAAATTTCTATAGATGAAAGCACTTCGATTCTTTCCCCGTAATAATTCGTCTACTCAGCTCTATACATATACATATATATTCCAATCTCTTTGAACCCCCTCGATGTCCATTGCACGTGCGATATCGCGTTATGAAAAAAATCTACCCTTATACAATACGGTGTTATATAGTAGGCGGTGGGGTTTGATGCGTGAAACGATGAAATGAAAGGTGGGAGAAGAAGGAGAAGAGTTTGCGCGCATGCACATAAACATAAAGAAGATAAGAATAGAGTCGATAACGGCGACGGGTGAATTTTGTGCACGCTTCTGAATATCGGGTCACGGTATATGTAATATCACGGGATCATCGTGCAGAGTTTCGGGAGTGGCGGTGAACCCGTGGGATCGAGTTGGCAAATACGATGTCGGAATTCCGCGCGAATGAAGCGGATGTTTAACGTCACAGTATCGCAAATCGATCGTGACGAGGTGAACACCGCACGGTGAATGGTAGCACACACGGTGTATCAAGGTCCATAAACCCGGTCTCCCGGTGCCGTAACTTAAACCTGGTTAAGTTATACACGAGAGGGTAAATATTTAGTCTGAGACGGTATCGCGGGCGGACGATTCTCAAAGGAGAGAGAACCCCCGGCCGAATCGTGGGAGGAGCCGGCGACTAAGTTTAATAGAATTTTCAAGGCGGCGAAACGGCTTTAGCGCGAAATTGGCTTCTGGAGCGGCGACACAGGAGGAACATTGCGTTGCCTATGGATTGCGCGAGATTTCCATCACGCCAGGGACTTATTAAATCTTGGAATTGGAGTCTGCACTGCCGGTGCAGCGGGGAACAAAAAGCGGGCAGCACGTGAAATCGGAGGGACGTACAGTTCGGTGGATGAGGGATAGGTATAGGGAGAGGGAGAGACGAAATGCAGTAGACATCAAAGTTCGACTTGGAGGCTGCGTGACTCTGAGTTATATGCTTGGAAGAAATACAACTCGAAGTCAAGTTTGTGCCGAGCAGTTTGTACGGCCCGGCATTGCAGTGATTCAATGCCTTGGCAACGGATAGGCTGCAGACTGGCTCCCCTTCCTCTTCCAGCACCCCGATCGTTGTTCAAAACTTACGATCGTAAGCACAGGTGTAAATTATAGTTAGTCTCTCAGCGTTTTGGGCTCGTAAATCCAAAAGAGTCTCGCGCACGCGTCGTCGAAATTAGACCCGCGAATTGGACGGCTTACAACAATATCATCTCAAACTCGTTAAAATCTTCATTTATAAGGTTGTTGGTCCGCCTTCGGCAAGTTATGGCTAACAAATACATCGGTAATAATTCACAACGAAACCGGATACTCGGAGTTCGGTCGGGATGAGCGTAGCTAACACCTCGAAAAGGTCCTAATTCAAGTTGACGCTCGTTATTCAGCCAGACCGGGTACAGACTCAGCCGAGGGTGTCTAACCACCCACCATTTCGTGGGCAGCTCGTGTCAAGTGGCTGCTCCATTCAGTACGTGCATATAATACAAATATTTACATACTTTCAGCTATAAGCACGATATACGTGACGGTATATTACCAGAAGTGACACTTTCAGTCACTTCGCTTTTCAGCCATCAGCCCGCCCGGTAGAACACCTCCTCGTCACTTCTCGACCGGTTTTTAAAGAGCAACTCCCGCAGAAAGCCTGGATCGTAAGCACCGAAAAGTCTTTAGAGGCTAGTCCAAGCTGCATCCTTGGTGTTGATCTTTGTCTGGACGGAGTTTCAAAGTTCAATTGACGTTCAACTGTGAAACTACGTTTCGCGGTATCCAATCCATTCTCGTAACGGCAAATTCATACAGTTCATTAATTCACCGATCCGCGTCGTGTGTACTGAAATTGGCAGTGAATTTTTCAACACAGCGTACAATTTTCACAGTACGATTTCCCGCGAAACCTGGAATTTTCCGAATCTCCAATTAGAATGACCTCCGCTCCGAATACGAAATGCAATATTTTTTGCTCATTAGGTCCATTGTAGGATCGATTACGTATGCCGAAACAAAGAAAGCCATACGTGTCCAACACGACCTCACTCAGGGTGCCCACCCTGGCGGTCTGATATTCTTCGGTCGGAAATAACCGGCGTGTGCAGATGACGTGTTTTCATCAGCAGCAGGGAACACGGTCCGGTGCTTTCGTACAAATGTGGTGTACAGGCGGAGTCCGCGTCCGTGCCCATGTCCAAGCGGAGGAGCGTTATATAGGTGTGTAGAAAAGTACAAACGACAATTCCACCCGGGATCCAGATGCAGTGAGAATTCCGCGTGTATGCGGCTAGGCGGGGGAAGTTCCAAGGCAGAGCCATTCGTCCATCGGTCCGTTCATCCGTATGGAGTGTAGAGACGAGGAAAGGGGGGAGGCTGGTAATTAGCCGGGCCCCTCGCGATCTCACATGTGCTGCACGCATTCGCCAACTCCGTTGGGTTGTGACGCGGTTCTGCAATTGGATGACAGTGGCCTCCGTGTGTAATAAATACCCAGGAACATGCGCCTCAGCGGACATACGCATAATCCGCGGAGGGACAGGGTGAAAAAATACACCAATTTTACGGAGTATTGTACGCTTCGGAAGGGCATGGCAGTTACTCGAGGTGCGGGGCGTTTCGACAACGGCATCGTAAACCGGGACTCCACAGAGAGATAATGAATGCGGGAGTGTATTTCTGCCCTTGTCACTTGATAATTCGATTGATCCGGCAAGGGGGATGCTGGGAAACAGCGGCGAGCCGCAGATTGTGGCCGGAAGTTACGTCGCAGGTGTCGGTTTCCCTGTTCGAGCAGCGAACTGGAAGAAGCGCGAAGGACGTAAAAGTTGAAAGGATCGTTTTATCCTGCTGACAAAGCTTTCCGTCGCAAGCTCGTTGCGAAAATTGCAGATCGTTGATATCGCGAAATCGTTGTACCACACCATATAATATATCCGCGCGTCACTGCGACGTGAAAAAAATTGGCAGACTACTTTCAAAATATCACAAGTACACTTGCACAATATTTCGACGAAATTACGTGATGAGTATATTATAATGTACGAATCTTAAAATCAACCTGTACTATTCTCCGGCTGAAGCGACATGCATTGGACGCTCGAAACGAGACGGGGGAAGAAGGTGCCTCGACTCAACGAAGAGCCGTGGAAGGACGGAAACAAAGCTGGACTTTAGGAATTCCGGAGGTGTGCCCCCCCAAAAAGGCGGGGGCGAGCAAACGCGCATCTGATATCGTAAATATGTCCACGGCGGCGGCACGGCGCTGCAGCGTTTTTTGTTGCTTTTAATTCTGAACCAGCTCGTCGAGCTCGCCTGACTAGCTCGGCTTATACCTTACCTGCCCAACCGGCACCATACCTCAATGTATGTTCATACGCGGCGTATGCAAGTATACACAAATGCTTCGATATGTGTTAGAGCCGTACACGAGCCATCGCTGAGAGCGTGGCAAATCTTTCGGCTCCGTTCACGCCGCACAGACGCCCCGACATTTTTTTGTAAGTGCAAGCAGAACGGCAGGAAATTTCAATGCTTCATAATGCTTGTACCGCGTTAAAGTTCGTTCTTCGCGAATTACGTGAATTAATATACCCTGCAGAATAATCCTTGAAATAACGATTTTTCAACATTCAGAAACTTCAATTTTACAAGTAGTAACGCATTCATTTTAACACGGCTATCGGCATGACATGTTTCTAATTCGAATTCCTCTTTTTCTAGTTCAGCAAGTCGAGTATTAATCATTCCTGATCACCTGGTAATGAACATTGTTTGAAAATGAAAATGGCACACTTGTCATTGCTATCTCCAAGTAATTATTATGCAGGATGTCATGGGTTTTCCCCCCAACCAAGTCGACAATTTATTTCCCTTGCAGAAAAAGAAGACAAATTTGACAGCGTAAATTTGTGACTTCTGTTGAATATACAATATATAGCATGTATAGCGATATACATTTGTGAAAAATGCCTGTTATTAAAAAGCGAATGAAATATGTATGACGCGTTTTGGAAACGACAGGCTAGATCAGCAACGTGGAAACAAACTACAGCGTGTAAAATGTCATGCCTCATCGCTGCTTTTGAGCATTCCCACGCACACGGACATATTAGATCCCAATAGCACACCTAATGTCAAGCGATTAAATTAAACCCAAGCTCCAAAATAGCTGTGATTTCATTTCGACACTGTGTAATATGTTGCGTCGGATGTGAAATTCGCCGTAGAACAGTCAAAGTATAATATAATAATGCAAGATTAATTCTAAACGTTGGACCAGACCAGCACAGCATTCGAAGTTGAACGATCCGAGTGACTGAATTTATTGTTTACTCGCTCTCGCGATGGTTCGTCATGTGTAAAATGTTCAACACCTGTAACGCGATGCGATCGTAGGCGAAGCTACGTTAAAACTACATACAATCCTCGTTTCACGGGCTCGTGAGCACCTCTGACCATTTACGATAAATTTTACTCTCAATGTTTCGTTCAAAATAAGAATCAACTCCTGCGGGGGATAGCTGGTGTTGGTTTCTCGTGATTTACCCAGCGTCAAAAGCTTATTATAGATAAGTATAACTACGCGAGGTGCATAGTATATTCAGGCGGATGATCGATCTCCCGAGTACCTACCTATCAGTAACGAACGGACACGAAACTGAGCCTGTATGGTGCATTATCCGAGAATGCCGTAGTCTCACTCTCCGTCTTCTTGCTGCGGAAGGAAAGGTGGCTCTCTACCCCTTCTAAATATATACCCTGCACTCCGAGAGTGCAGCTCAGCGCACTTTACGGCGTTCCTTGGTTAGGCAGACGGACAGACGGTTTGAGCGCTGGCCCGAGGGTATGACACGCAATTACCCCTAATTGCCGGAATGAATTACGGACGCGAACCTATCCGTCTACGTGCACGGAGCACATACTGGGCGAGTTAAAGGTACAACTATAGCTGGGCGTAACTATGCAATGTTCAGCCGCGATATGTACACGCCACGTCGCATATTCCGAATCCAGAGAATCCACACCCACCCGCCTCGACTACGTTAGGCCCGGCATGCACTTCGAACAGATCCCTGCCGCTACACCTGGTTAAACCGTAATGATTTACCGGGTTGGTTCAATTATAACTGCAAACGTAACATGGCTGTACGAACTTGGAACGTAACGTAACGCAACGTGCTCGTAATAAGGATAAATGGTCTGTAAAATAGATAATATTGTTCAAATGAATGGAACGGATTAGGGTGAGTTTGAGTAAACGAAGACGGTCAAAAGAATTTTATAAATGAGCTAACACGCAGGTTGAGTCGCGTTTTAATATCACGAGACAATGCATAATCTGTGCGTTCCGCATTTGTCGAAGATCAACCAGTACCAATCACTTCGACAAATACTTCCTAGCACGTGAGATGCTGCTGCGACCGAACAGCCATGCATCCCCCAAATAGCTTGTAACATGTGTCAGGCGTGAGGCCGCATGAAGGGATTGTAAACAGACGAAAAGCCCCGGAGCAAAACCGAAATCTCGAGACGAACGAAGCGGAATAGGCGGACACAAAGCAGCTGCCGTAGACGAATATCGAGAAGGGAGAAACGAATTGACAACGGGGTGGCAAGAGGAGTTCGCGTTCCTGAATTTCAGTGTGTTGTCGGTTTCTACAGGCCTGTGAGGGATACGTAAGTACACGGATTCGCCGGCGAGTGGTAGATTTCGATTTTGTCACCCTCTCAGTTGCGGGGTTCGAAGCCCTCCCCACGCTAAGAGAATGAGTTATGAACGCTCGCGCGTTTAAATAATATTAATAGCACTTCCTCCGGAATGGATTTCTTTCGTCGAAACGTAATTAAAATCCGGCTGCAAGACCCAGGGAGAAGAAAGAGAAACCGAGGGCGTTGCCTCTTTGTCGGGAATCGGTATCAAAATTATACCGTATACAATAAGTGACTAATTGCTTGTGTCAACCCGTGTTGAAAAATTAGTGAATATCAGGCAGCAGTTTGTCATTCATTGTCAGTCGTATTTCCACAACGGTCATTAAGCGTGTGGGCTAAATTCAAATACAAAAGCTCGAATCTTTAATGGAAACGGATGAAATAATGAATTCGATGAAGCGTATTGCGGTTCATGCCAATTAATCTTTTCTTCCGATTGTTTCCACATTCCAACTTTCACGAAATAAGATAACGAATACAGTACTTGTGTTATGTTTGATATTAACACGAGGTAAAACAGCTGACACAGAAAGCTGGTTTATGATCTTATCCCTAGTGTGAAAAAAGATCAGATCCAATTGGCCTCTACAGAATGAGATTCTCCAATCTGCAGAGCGGCGAATTATTGCATCAACTACAAGTCGCCTGCGGCAAACTCTGAATCTATGACTAAAATCCAATCGAAAATTGAACGAGTGTAGCCTGCACTGGTTTTAGTAATAATCCTCAGCTGTACATACGTTTAAATTGCTATAAAAACTGCAGGTTCAATCTCCGTAGAAAGAAATAAATTAATTAGTTTCGGTAAATTTCAAGAATATGAAAAAACAAATTAAAAATTGGGACATGAAACTATTGATATGATCGATTACGCAGCAGGCGAGAAACGGGACTTGTAATGAACCACTCTGGCTAGTCGACGATACAATTACTGTGAAATTACGCACGTACGGTGTTATATATTATATGTACTGCTATACGCACGATACACCGTTAGGTGCATACGTATCACGTATGTACAAAAGCCTTGGCTATATACCCAGTATTTATATGTATATAGGAATACATATACGCATACGAAGGCACAGAAGTCGAGGAATCTATTTCTGTGGTCATTCAAATCCAAAACATTGAGTCACTTGCGATGTCTTTGAACTCGTTTGCTAAATAAAGATATTTGAACGTGATAAAAACCGTATACCGCGTAATAATAAATATATACGCACTGTAGACATATACGAGTTATACTAACTCGTTGCGCAGCACCGGCGTAGAGGAGGAACGTCGATGGAGAGAACCGGGAGAAGAAAGGATTTATTATTATCGACAAACCGCAGTCGCACGTCCGAGAACCAAAGGGATACAGAGAAGAATGAAGAATCGGAGAAAGTGCATCGGTCAGCTCCACGTGCTTTCAACGAGTCCCCGTCGCGTCTTTGATTTCGGCTTTTCTCCCATTGCGCGTCTTCGATTGCAATGAATTCTTCACGTGTTTCGCCGATTTGCATGCCAATTAACATTTCGTCGTGAAAAATGATTCTTCTCCTCTGATTCGAAATTCGTCGAGTGTTTCTCGTTTTTTCGGGCAATTCAGACAACTCGACGAGGCGACTGGGACAAAGAGAATGCGCACTGCATCTCGTTAGTGCAACCTATTGTGTAAGCACTGGGTTATAAAGACGATACGAAAGAACAAACGTCCCTTGCATGACCAGACTTGTAACGCGTTCACATCTTCTATACGCTTTATTTCATTTCATTTCATTTCGTTTCGTTTCGTTTCGTTTCCCTCCCTTCTTTCATTCCTTATTTCACGTTTTGCTCATCCCTGCAACATTCTTACCTGCCGGTAGTATAATACGTGGCCCGACGCAGCGTCGCTGCAGGAACAGGGGGAACCCCCTTTTATATTTCCAACGTCTCCTCAAGGCGCATAACGTAGTGTACCTGTGTAATGCATTCGTGTTCGAAGGAGGGCCGGTCCGCCTACGCTTCTCGGCTGGTGACCGTCGATATTTAGCATTTCTGATCATTCGAACGTTGCTCGGTAAATGTGGAAGTCGAAGAATCGGACGTAAGCTTAATTTTCGGCGAAACCATTGCAGCACCAATTCGCGTCGATTATCCTCCGTATGTTATCGATATCGTTTAATCCTGCCCGATTCGCGCGCCGTGCAGATTTCCGATCGGTGGAAATATGTGTGCGGGCGAGTCGATTCGTCGCGACAGTAACAACGTTGAGGTTTGAAATCGGTTCGAAGAAACGGGCTTGCGTGTCCCACCGGTTTATTTTAAAATCATAGAAGGCAAAAGGTGTTAAAAGACACCACGTGCTAACCGGTCTCTGCAGAGGGCTCGACTCTCGGATCTGGTTTTCAATTTTTTCAATCTTAATATAGATCGCGAGTGCCCTGCGCGACGGCTCGTGAAACAAATGAGAATCGCCCAGCGAATATCCGAGCGAACGATCACTGCCGAGTTTCGATATGCACGCTACCTAGTAGCTCGTGTAATAATTTGTAAAGCCCGCCTTTGTTGCTGCGCTACGATCGCGATATTATCTGCACCGGCTGTTGAGATAGGTCTGCAAATGCAGAAATAACAGATCGAAGCGCGAGTAACGCCGAGAATTTATGGTTGAGCGGATGTGTTCGAAGTCCCACAGGTAGTAGTAGTATTTTACATATTACACGTATATGTAGTGACAGTGGGGAAAATACCTGTGAGCCTCAGGTGAGTTCGGCAAACTGCGCGCTTTTCTGCTGCTGCTACTGTTGCTGTTGCTATTTCCCATATTTACGTTAGGTTAATTTATTTATCACTGATAAGGAAGACGTGGACTCGGTTCTTATCACTTTCTTTAAAATCCCGAGAGTAGTAATTTTATTATACACGTAATTTAAATAATTCTTTGACAGCTAATACTAATGATTATGTGTGTTTCACAATATTTATGTATAAATTTATATATCACTAGAAATCGGTATTTGTTACAGCCTAACTCGCACAGCTGTATTCGGATATGTTACGATCACCATCGTAGTACGGTAAACGATTTTCGCGGACAAATACCGGATCACGCATCTTCGAGAATTTGAAAAATAACGAAACTAAAGCAACTGGTACAAAACTTCCGCACCCCCTCGCTACATTTCAATATCGCTTGTGAATTTTTATGCTTCACCCGACGACCGGTGAGAGCAGTAAAAATCGTAAATCATATTCCGACCGGCACGGACATTTACCGTGGCCTAAAACCGAGGACGAAACCTTTTTATGCTTACTAAATTTGACAGCATGTGTCAAGCACAATCTGTCTGGAGGTTGGAATAAATTCACCCCCGTATGAATACAACGTGTCCAAAGTAAGATCCTTCGTCGACGCGTCGATAACGCATCGTCATCGATAAATAAAACACCGAAATCCGTTGCAGTTTGTACAATCAATTACCGTCGCATTCGTATAAACATAACGCAAGGAAAATTAGAAAAGAAAAACTAAAAAAAAAAAGAGAAAAACTTTCGCGGCCGATTCAACCCGAACCAAACATCACAAAGAACCACATAAAATATTCAAAAAAAAAAAAGTCCCGGTGCAACAGTATCGTTGACTCGAAAACCGCACCGCTCACATGCGCCTGTCAAACGCCGAGCGCAGGTTCAACGGAGCCCATGGCGTGGCCATGGCGTAGGCATCGTTGATGGTCTGTTTGAAACTGAAGGCAGGAGCCGATTCCCATAGCCACATGGCCTTTCTCTCTCTCTCGTCTCCGCAGCCTCCCCTCCGACCCTTCGTCGAGCGCATGGCCAATCGCGTCGCCGCTTTCCCCTGGGGCGGACGAATGGGTAACGAGGATGAAACCGAGTGGCTCGAATCGCACCCCTACCCGGTTCTCCAAAGATTTTTACTTTAACGCTCACGATGCATTGTTGCGCGCCCCACGACTCGCCGCCTCCTCCGCTATGTACAGTTGCCGATGGATCCAGCAGCCACGTTCGAACTGCCTATCGTCATCTCTTCGTACCTGAAGCCCCGCGGTGTATGTGTTCCAGGTGTCGGAGCGTATTCGCGCAGCCATCCACGTCCGATGATTGTGTTTGCTGGGTGTTATGTGACTCCTCGTATCCTCCTCGTATCCTCCTCGTATGTACATCGGCTCGCATTGAAAGCATCGCCGACGAACGTATTGTAATGGGTGGTGGCTCCTACGACCGCAGGTATGAGGTACATTGCACGCAGCATGGCCTCGGCACAGCCGCGCGTGGCATAATGGTACATTGTTGAAATGGTAAGAGACCTCCGAAGGCTTCACAAAGGGTTCTCGGTATTAATATGCTCTCGGTGTCCAGGGTATTAAAATGAGTACACGAGCCGGCATCCACATTGGGATGGGATTTTAATCACCTCCGTGAAGAAGCCGGAGTTTCTCACGTTCGTGGGAGTGTTGAGTTATCTGACATTTCCGCTGATTTTCCAATAACGACTAACTACTTCTCGACAATATCATCTTTCAGTCCGTTTGGCGGAGCGAATTTGTTAAATGTGAGTTTCGAAAGATAGGACAATTTTTTAAACCTAAAATCGAGTTGCCGAATCGATTGTCCAAGGCACCTGAGCAAACCGATTGTCCCTTGAAAAAATATGCACGCGATACAAGAGACTCTTATAACGCGCTCGACGTTGGAGAAAAAGAATAATGAACATTGTGCGTGATATATGATAAGAAATTGTGTAACGGTCATTATTCAACATGCCAAACGAGATTACAACTTCGTTTCCGAAGGCAATCCCGCACAATTACATTAATAAATGAGTACACGCGGTGAAACGATTATCGTGCTGTATACGAGAACTGTGATCACAATCGGGAGCAACGATTTATCTTCTTTTAGCCGACCCACATTGTAACTCGATCCTTTGAAATGATCATCGTAGATTAATGTTGCATACCGAGTACGAATAAGTGCGAACGTTTAATACATTGGCAAAACAGAACTAGGAAACAGTGTATTAACAATAAAATACGAAGTAGAAAGTCAGGTAAAACAGTACAAGGAGTAAAAAGCACTAGAAACAAGTATTGTGGCCTGATTAAAAATTCTGCAAGACTCATTCTTCAACTGCCAAACAAGATTACAGCTTCATTTCCTAAGGGGGAGAACCGCACAATTACAGACACACATTTCCAACTGAGAACTCCAGAACCCCGAGAGCAAGTGCTCCTCCTCAACGATCCTGTTTTGCACTGCGGGAACGAGGCACCAGCACAGAACACTTCTCTCTTAACCGTCACCCTGGCAGTTGCTATTAAGAATTAACTGCGCCCGGAGTAATTAAAATATTTCAAGTCTCGGCCCCAAGTCGCCAGGCTGCCTTGCGAGCTGCGCGGCGCAGAATACACGTGACCCATAGCCTCTGGATAATTTTTCTTCTACTTTCTTGTTAATTAAGACAAAAATGCTACCGGGAATAAGTGACAGACTCCATCTTCGTTTTCGAGCATAACAGAGAAAATCATTCGTTAATGTATTAGATATCGCATGGAAAAAGACGGAAGGACATGCAGCTTAGCGACGTTTCTTTTCGAGAAAGTAATTATTTTGCGACTGCTAAATTTAATTACAGCGTTTCGATTCCTACAGCGAGAACGTTGCGGTTATGCAAATGTACTCGTAACTCTGTACAGTACCTACTAACAGATATAAATAACTAGATAAGCATCCGTTGGTACAGAACTTCCCCGCAAAGTTTGAACAGAGTCGTTATCTCCTCTGATCATTGTTGACAGTGCATATTGTTTTGCGAAATACGGTTCTCCACTGTACAATGAACCCGCAGACTTGCCTTGTAATAGCCTGAGGCAGGTAGAAATGAGTATATTTCGTTTGAATGAATGGGTTGATGTGTTGTATGGGCTCGTGTTCTATCTACTTGAACAGCTATGTAATACGTACAGTGCACAAACATACATATGTATGGTACACCAAAATACGTATACGCATACACAAATGTGGATAACACTGGACCTGAGTAGAATACGGTGCTGCTGAGAATCTTGATGCAAGTAACCAGATATCCGCCGCATTTCGGTGCACTTAGGCTATCTTACCCCAGTATCTAGACGGGATGCTTTAGTGCTCAGACCTCGTTGAGTCTCAAGAATCGTATACCCGTTTCTTGCTGCCCGCGCTTGCCTGGATATTCGAACTACCAACTTTAACGCTCACGGTTTTCTTTTTACGAACGGTTTTATTACTCCTTGAATCTCCGTTACGTGAAAGAATAATTAACTGAGTTTCGTCGTCAGTTGGACTGCAGAGGGGCGATTCGAAAATAATGTAAATTATTTGTTCTACTCCGAACGAATCGAGCCTCCAAACAAATCGTTCAGCTATAACTATCTTCCGTTTTACGGACGATGCGACTCGTATAACTTTTGTTTATCCAGTGTCTATTTTTTCTAATCATCATTTCCTAACAGGCGTTGTTGGGATGTATAGATTCGCTCAATTCATTTCGAGCCTAGCCCTGAACAATTCGTAATCGATACCATTTATGGCAATAGGAAATTTTGCAACATGAATTTTGATGGCTCATTGTAGACACACTTTATGTGAGTTTCTATTAGTTAAAACCATACATGTAATGCTCGTTAAAACCGCAAGTGGGAGGTCCATCGGTGGCAATTTTTTGTATTTCTTTGTGCCGCTGTGAACGGTTTTACTGACATTCGACATTTCGTTATTCTTATCTACGTAGAGTAAATTCGAACTACTCTTCTGCACGTCTCGAAGTTGTCGATGTTACCAACCGATGAAACGAAGCGGCAAACGGCCGACAACGTCACCGACGGATGCCAAGTCACTGAGGGTCGGTAGCTTACCGGCCGATAAAACACCGTCGGTAATCGTATTAACGAAAGTGCGTCACCCGAGACGACGAATTTTTTCTTACCAATCCAACGTATCGCTGCAGATTCCACCAAGTCAATACTGGCAGGTAATACAAATTTGGATTCTTCGTTTAGCAAGAAGTTGAACTCAAAAGCTAGACCAATTTGAAAATTGAAAAATTTTGAAAATGATGAATCTGAGAGGACATAAAAAATAAACACATTTGGTCCGTTTTCCTCCGAGTCGAGAACACAGGAAAGTTGAGCTTTGTGCGAGTTCCGAAGAAACTCAGCGCGTGGCTTTGAAACTGTTTTCCAAGTAAATCATAGGGATTCCAGGAGCGAGTAATTGTTACAGTTGTAATTAGTAGTCATGAAGGTGGTTCGGGAAACAGCTTGAAGTGAACAAAAGCGTGACTCACCGAGGCATGTCTTGAAGTTGTTTGGCCCGTTGCTTGTGTCGCGACAAGGCGAAGAGAAGGGCCAGGACGGGGCGTAGGGTGGACCCGGAGGCAAGCTCACCGGGATTCACCGCCCCAACGTCTGCACCGAGTGCGCGAAGCGCCCCGACGCACAAGCTCACGTTCTCCACCTACGCATGAAATATTAAAGTAACGCATTAGTGTCATCTTGGAGGGAACAAAGAATTTTTTTCACTTACAATTTTCCTTCCATCGGCTTAAGCTAACGTACACATACATGTAATTTTAATGCAATGCCTGCATGAAATAACTCGAACAAACAGTCAGCGTAATCAGATTCCCGTTAAAATTGCAAATTAACGATGCAAAAGGTTATAGAGTAATGACTGATAAAATTATATCTTCGCTGGATCAGTAGTTTGACTTCTGTTTCCGCACAATAACTTTATTTTATGTCTGCAGGAATTACGTAACGGAATCCGTAATAACCGTAACTATCTATCTGTTTTCATATACCTATAATGTTAATTTTACGGCAGCAACAAGCTAACTCTATACACGTGTCGCAAAACTTTTTGTTACCTTCGATTTTTACGTGTCGAAAAGTATCCGTGCAGAACTTGTTGAATAGTTGACAACCGGTTTCGGGTAAAACACAACAAAAAAAAACAAACTATTATACCTAATGATATCTTTTCAAATTGACAAACCAGACATGATTGAGGTGTCTAAACAAGAAATCATATGAAAATTCGCATCACACAGAAACGTAGCCTTTCGAAACACGCAAAACCTGATTGAATTAATCCAATTATAAAATATTATATACCAAGACATAGAAAAGAATACATTATACACAACAAGTATTGGAGTGTTGTAGATTTCACTCATTCAATTTTGCATGCATATGTTCGCGTTATTGTATCGTGTAATTTACGAAAAATGCACCATATTCACCGGCTATAGCGTAATAGATTATTTTCACAAAAGGAGTATTCCTTCCACGGTAAATTAAACGAATAATATGCACGGTGGTGCACATCTGAGCTCATAATCAATACCAAACTGTGAATTCATTGCTGACAATGAGTCTCATACTGTCACTGGTCCGTGCCATAAAATTGAAATATATTAGGTTCGCCAACGAACGAAAGAGGATGAAATAATCTCTTCTCTATCCGTTATTCTCATCTCACGCAAATTTCTCACCATCACCGTGTGGTGTGTCCTTGTATACCGGTACTGCAATGTCGCTTTCCTGACTCCGGAATATGCACCCAACTCTGTGTCAACCAGCTGCAATTAGCCCTTTGCAACCAGGCCTCCACGTGTGTACTCCACGAAACGTGACCGCACGTTGACCATAGAGCATGGTGTACGGTCTACCTCCCATACCTACTAGGTATACCTACCGTATATCTGAATACTCAAGTATGTATACCTAGGGTATAACAAAGTACGTGTAATTATACACACACGCGCGTCTATATACACGTGGTTTTATTTGAACCTACATAGTGTAGCTCCACATACTCCGAGTAAATGCCAGTGGGTACATAGGTGGGTTTGGCATGTAGGTATATGACCCTACCCTACCTTCATAAGCGTTGTTCTTTTGTTTCTATTGTTCTTAGTTTTAGCTTCAGCCTGGCGGCTTACGTTAGACGGAAAGCAAGCCGTGCCGCGTGCAGAGAACCCTGTTGATGGTGAGTCACCAAACAATACTTGCAAAAGCTGTTTTCAACGTTGACCACCAGCCACGGTACCCCGACTACACACAATCAGTCCTCAACGCTTTCCGACTTGCTCCAGGTCTCCGAATCGCCGAGAAGCCGAGAATGACCAAGCGTGCTTATAGTATTCGATCCAGAGTGATTTCTGTGAAGATCGTCGAGTCAGCTGACAAGTCAGTATCAGGCTGCAGGTACAGCCGCTGACATAATCTCGTTCTTTCTCCTCCTCGCGCTCTGATTACGAGTGACAATTGATGTCGCGCGAGAGGCGATCGTGTAAAAGGAGAGCAAGCAAGGTCACAAGGCTCGAGTGCAGCTTCCAGGTAAACTGGATCTGAAATAGATCGCTCTTACCTTCGAACGAAGGTAGACTCGAAGTGGAGAGAGGGGGAGAGGGAGAGCGAGAGGGAGAGGGAGGCTGCAGCGACGGAGCATGCACTTGCACATATAGTCAGTATCCGTATGCATGGGTATCTAGACTTTGGTACACTGCAAGCTCTCCTCACAGATTCGTGACGGAAGCAAAGGGGTTCGGGGTTCGTGTCCCTATCCCGGATTCTCGGCCCCCGTATCTCCGCAGTGCACTTTCATCCGAAATTCATCTGTTTGATGCACTTGCGGGCAGGGGAATTCGCCGGTTCGATGCTCGCCTGCAAGTTCAGCCTGATCCTTCTTTCTCGTATTGGCTTCAGTGCTACAATAGCTAACCACCTACGCTTCGTACTCGAAGGGATGCTTTCCGGTGACCACGCAGGAGTGAATAACCCAAGGGGATTGAGCATTTATTTTCGTTTGATAACCGCAATTTTATGCGTGACTGTAACTTGCCAATACTTTTCCCCGCACCTGAAGCGCTGGGAATGATAGTTGCTGAGTGACAGAATGCTATAAAAGCTGCATCGCTTTAATTAGTCCCCATAATTATTATCTTCTCTACGGTAATAAACTCTGCTGCAACACGCTGATGCAGTAGACATAATGAATTACTGCTGACCTAACCATCATTCTTCGCCGTGTGAAAGGAACGTGGGAGGAAACGATACAGATGCAAAAAAAAAAGACACATTCCCAATGTACAGTAATATTCATTAATGCTTTAACCTTCCGACTAACTTGTTTTCGGCCCGAAACAAAATGCGACTTCGATTCTATACGAATTTCGTGACAACGACTGGCGATGCACGGGCAGGCAACGTAAGAGAATGGGAACCATTGTCACAAAATTCGTATAAAATTGAACTTGCATTTTGCTTCGAACCGAAAATAAGTTAACTGAATCCGGAGGCATTAATAAACATCACTGTATACCTACGTAGAGGATGGAAAAAGTGATGTAAGATATTTGTTCAATAAATTTCAATATCCATTGAGATATTATTAGAACCTTATGTACGAACAGTTTTTATGATTGACTATATACAGGTACGTTAATACAGGACCAAGACACCATGCCAGTGTGGAATCATGTATCACTCGCAACCTGGCATTGAAATTTCTGACTAAAAAGGTATATTCCGACAGGATACCAAGGGAATGGTACCCTTATACCCTCTAAACTAAACCACTCCCTTGGCAGTAGGGACGGAATCTCGTTGTCGGTCAACGTTGGACTCCTACCTAGAGAGTGCATGACTAAGGCCAGATTGTACGTAGGAAGAGTGGGTCCGAATCTACGAGACACCAGGGAATATCAAACAAGGATGCGCCCGAGCAGATAAACCACCTAGAGAAACGTATCCCGTCTCGGTGCGGAGAGACGAGAGAGGAAATGCAGCATCCTTACGCAACCTATTATTTCTCTCTCTCTCTATCCTCCAGCGACGTAAGCTACCAACTGCGTTTTGTCTTTATAACGTACACTCTTACCAGCGTACATAAAAGCAAGCGAGCGGAGGGCAACTCGATTATTTTTATTTTTTTTTTTTCTTCACATTTCATCTTAGTTCTTTTTCCTTTTTCGTTGTTGTTGTTGTCGTTGTTGTTGTTTATTTTTATCGCGGAGGCGCTGAACGCGAAGCGCTACCATAAGAGGACATCTCCGCGACTCGTCGCGGAGAAGGAGAGTCGTCTTCGGGGACCGCGAGAGGAGGAATCACAATCGGAGAATAAGAGGCACGAGTGTAGGCATCGGCAGGTCGCCGGGTTCCATTGCAGTATCCCGGCGAGTTACATCTTCTTGCGGACCCGTGGGACCGGTGTTGTCCTCTTCTCCCCTGCACCGGGAGAGCAAGGATAAGGATACAGGGACAGAGAGTTCCGCGACCGCGGCGGCGAAGAAAGTGATCATTGGATGATCGGTGCCCCCCGCGTCTCCGGAACGAGGCATGCGTTAAAAAAACTCACACGCTTTGCCTTTACGGAGATTTCAGACGCGTGACAAAAATTATTATCTGCAGAAACTGTCCTGCGGCTCCTTTCTCTGGTGCAAATACCTGTAATGCCAGCTCCGGCTCGGGGTGAAGACGCCGACTCTTAACTCGCTCGGGTCGAGCCGAGAGATCCAGTGCAAACAGCGAGGCGTCTATTCGCCTCGGACACCTCGACCATTCCACCCAGGGATCAGTATTTTCTCAGAGGAACGTAGGTACTGCAGTGTCAATAACGCAGGTAGGTATGCTCTTCGTCCCGGATGAAATACTTCCTGTTCCAGTCCTTTCCCATATCGTATTTCAACGGAAACGAGTGCATCGTTAATGTTGTGGTTTGTGGATTTTCCCAACCCCACCAACCCTCGGACCTGTTTCCTAAAATTTATACTTGAGTAGAAAATGCCCTGAAGAAATCTCAATCGACTTATTCTTGTCTCGGGCAACTTGGCTTAGGCCGAATGTACAAGACGGGTTAGGAAGACGCAGACAACGATCAACAACTTGTTCAACGTTCTCTCTCTACGGAAAACGAATCAATTCTTGTAACCTGATCAAGTTATTCCTTCCCACCGGTGGATGCCGGTACGGTACATGCCATATGAAAGCAGGGAGACAGTCAACGGACAAAAAGAAGAAAAATCACCCCCACTCGTGGCTGCGGAGTGCGGCTTTTGAAGAAGGAAGAGAGGGCAATAATTACCGCGCGCTCGGAATATATACGGGCGATGGAATTTCTTTGAAATCGGGCACCTACATATTTATGGGCGACGTGTACAGAGTTTTCTCTCCTGAGTTTGTGTTCTCGATAAGGTAATTCACGTACCTCTGCCGTCCGGTTTAATTGTCGTATAAAACACCGACGAACTCCCCCCTCCTCCCTTTTTCCGTCTCGTTCTCTCCCTCTCATTCTGCAGCATCGATTAATTAACTTGCTTTTGCGACACGAACTCTCGCAAGGCGATAAGGAGGATCGTGAAGCACGAAAAATTATGCAATTCTCACAGCTTTTCGCATTTTTCTTTTTCTTTTTGTACAACGTTTTCTACTCACTCTTTCTCTTTTTCTCTACTTCTGTTTACGAGCTGGTCCAACGGGGATATTAGCCTGAATTTTTTGCACATTTATTTCTCAAGTCATAAAATAATTACACCTTTTTTCACACGCGATATACGATCAGCGAGATCCGCGCGTCTACGATACCTTCTCAGATTTCGCTGCGTCATTCTACGCAGCGACGACAGCGTTACAGATTAGAAATAGTCGTACACAAGACCCGGACTTTATGGGACCGACCCGATCCCCTCCCACTCTCGAATCGCGTTGATCGTAGCTGAAAAAGAGTTATTGTATAAAAGAACGCGGGGAGCGGATTGCTTCCCAGGTCACGAACCGGGAAAATATGTAATGCTTCGAATAAAATCTCTGCCGAAAACATCCGAGGTTTGAAAACTTCATCGTTATTCAAGGTACGGTCGAAATGCGTAACGGGATCCTGATGGTGTTAGGATTCATTATTTTTAGTCCGCGCATACAGGCTCCGGGCTATTTTCCTGTATAGTATCAACGGAAGAAATGGAATGGATGGAACGGAACTTCGGCAAAAGCATAGCAGGGCTCGTAGGCAATTGCCCAGAACCTGTTACACGATACTCGAAATTAAATTCAACTAATTCCGGTGACTGAGGCAAGATTTTCCGGAATTACGGATTACCGTTAATTGGGTGGTTTCCTCTCGTAATTTTAAGTGAAAAGGCCTGGGTGTTGAAAGAGCGAGTCGGAGTCGCGTCGATGCGACGGGTCCGTGCAGGAAAATTCATTATTCCGAAAGCCGGAAGACCCGAACACGTTTTGCATAAATTGTTATGAAACAATTTCATATAAATTTAATACCGAAGAAAATCAATTCGCTTTCGTATCTCAAAGGTTGGACGATTCGCGTTATGGGAACCAAAGAACAACCGGCACTCAAATACAGATTAAAAATTCTGGTCACACGGAACTTCGAATCGTAATACGACAAACAATTCCTTTAGCTGTTATACGCTCCTTGGGTCAGCTGGCGATCCGACGTTCGACCGCTGGAATTCCGCCAGTTGAGTCACACCAGAAGGACAACAAAAATTCGGATTCCGAGGCGTTACAAAGGGCGACAAAAACACAGATTCCAGAACGCGTTGCAGGCCACTCGACCTCTCTTAACAGTATCTGGAAACGAGATCCGGTACACCTGATTCCGTTACGCTACTTATTAACGACACGTCAACCTTCTAATTTGTTGTCAGTAAAATACTTGACGATATTTTGCACAATTAGCACGGCAACATCTTTGAACTATTTTGCTGCTGATTGTAAGATCACGGAGGCTGCCTGCCAATTTCCTCCAACCCGTTCAAGTTTGCCGCAAGAAGAAAAGTCCTCGACAACAAAAAGGTCGCAAGGGTTTCAGTCCATTCGTACCTCCACGATATTTCACAAGATCCCCTCGTCGACGTTGAAGACAGCCTGACGGCTATGGTGACGAAAATAACCGATCCTAATGAAGCTCTGCTTAGGGCTCGATATTCTCGCCTGTGTCAGACGGAACGAGTCCTTAACACCTCGAACCGAGACGGAGCTGTCTTGTAGGAATAAGAGGAAAAGACGCGGAGCGTACGTACGCCGCGTGTAATAACCGAGGGAAATTTCTGCGGCGCCTAAAAAGCGTTTCAAACCTTGCTTGTCCAAATCGCTGCATCATGGTGGTGGATACACGGCTCCGGCTGTCTGTCTATCTGTCCGTCGGTCGGCCGGTTGGTCGGTCGTTTTGTCTGTTCTAGACTAGGCCTCGCTCGGCTAAGCTAAGTTATGTATATATTTAGATAGAGAGGTCTCGAGGCGCACATGGCCCGCAGGAAGCTGCTGCTGTTGCTCGTCTTCCTGATAAAAATAATGATAGTTTTGCTTCCTGAAAAAGGCGGAAGGCACGCGACTGCTAGACGCATAGGTAGGTAGATATTTACATATTATATACGTATAACGTATATATACATACATATATGTTATTCTTTGCCATGTAGCGACAGTTGGACGAGCCATCGGTCATTACACTGCGACCAAAATCAGCGAACGAGGTTACGCAATGATGCGAATAGTGGTACTTTACTTTTTTTTCTCTTCTTCCTCTCTCTCTCTTTCTCACTCTCTCTTGGGCATCGGGGCGCGAATCGAGAATGATAAGTGTGACGTCATCGTCGCGCGGGAACGACCGGGCAATAAGGAAAGGAATTGCAATTTACTTCATGGCAAAATAATTACGGGGACAGGCATGTGCGGGTTATACCGTCACACGCGATTTCATACGTATAACGTAGGTACACCGCAATGTCCAAAGGTGGCGAATTGCAAATAATGATCAACAATTCAACGTGATGTAATCGCGACGCCTCCCGGTGTTAAGCGAAGATAATCCTCAGTATCGTCCAGCAATACTCGTCCTTCACATTTGAACGACAAATATCTAATAATTTTGCATATTACGTAACGCCGTACAGGTCAGATAATCGGTTAATTCGCAAACATTTAGCATCGTACACCTTCGGAGGTTACTCAAGAGCATCGTTAAAAATCGACCATCATCGGTTTACGCGGATTTCGATTGAAATGCAAGTTCGCCACGTCAAGCATCGTCAGTGTGGATTTTTTTTTTGATTTTATTTTATTGTTTTGTTAATTTTTTTTAATCACCGTTGAATAAACTTTTTTTCTTCTTTCTTAAAAACATTCTCATCGACAGAGGTATTTTGGTTGGAGAGTCACTCAAGGTCCGGCGCTCATACTTCAACAGTAATTCCTCGGTGCACATCCACGAATTTGAAAGATAGGCGCAATAAGAAGATAAAAAGTGAGTGCCCCATGAGTGCAGTCCCTGAGGGACGCCACGGGTATCTTGTTAAATTTATTCTCGAAGAAGGCGACACATGTACCACGAGATTCGAACGACGGTGCGCAGCTCCTGGTAAAAAGAAGCCTACCCACTGTCGGAACCATAAATAATTGAATCGATCTCTTCGGCATATAGAGAACACTGATACGCAGGTACTAATGTTCCAACAACTTGTACGCAATGCGTACTTCGTTGTACAATACAATATTTTTTATTTCATTCGTGTAACTATAAAACATACAAATCGGTATGAGAATAACCACAAGCATGGCAATTCAGTTAGCAGAAAATTATACGACGCAATTAACAAATTAATAGCTACGTCGATGACTTGGACATTTGCGAAGCGAAAAAAAAAGCTAAAGTTTAGACGATTGCATGTTCAGCTGGAGTGCAATAGCAATTACCAGATAATATCATATTTCGTAATACCCAACTTGACGAAACGTTGTTCGAACACTTGCAATCGATGATAGATTCACTGTACAGAGAGTAGCGTCTGTGACGATAAAGAATGAACTCAGTTCGGAAATCCCGCTGTACGTGTATATCCTTTTTATCGTATTCAGGTGGTCCTCCTCCGAAGTCACGGAGCGCTTGTCAAGCAGCCGTACCGTTGAATACGAAAACGGGAAATGCGGACCCGAAGGAGGATGCAAATCAGAGGGCATCAGGAGGTCTGTGGGCCAGCAGGTGAGATCAGACGAGTGAACGAGCGAGCGAACGAACGAACAAACACGAGCACAGGAGAAGAGGTCCGGGCTTCTGGGATCTGGGGTAACGGACCGCGGAATGTAACGGTGATGCTGTAATATTTGCAGCGCAAAAAATTGCCCAACGAAAAGCGAGAATATCCGTATGCGTAATTGATCGTGTAAGCGTCGAGTGCCAACATTGTTTATCGAAATCGGTAATGCCGAGATTTGATTTCTACAAATTCATCTGCGAGATATTATCCAGCGTCGTGTTAAAAAAAGTCGTAGGTGAGTTGCTGATTATGTCTTATACCGAAAATTTTTGTACAAGTCTATTTTATAAGTTAAAAAAAATTACAATAATTTATTCGTGTAAGTACCGACAAGTTCCGGGGCCACTCGTCTTATACGAGGCTTATTCGTGGCTCAATTCTGCGTCTCCCATTTCTCTAACGTTTACCACAAACTTTACACTTCTGACTCAAAAAAGAATTAAGATTCTTTGGTGTTTATTGGTATTTATTAAACGTATGTTCCGACCGACTCGGAACTAATCGCATAACCTTCAACAGTCTTGAGAAAATTATGTCGATATGAGGTGTGAAACAGTCCTTCATTGATTTTACCGTTTTTCCAAATCACTCGAAATTTTTCGCAAAGATGTAAAAGAAGAATGTTAACCGAGCACACAATCAGCATCTGAAGATCATCTTATGATCAGACTTATTCTACAACTCGTAGGTGAGTTTTTCGACATGGTTCTGTTAGTATTACCCACAATCCGTATTTTCAACGATCAAAGGTCGGTCGTAATTACCGCGATCAATTGAGCATAAAACGAGTTTCACCCAGCTAATTGACCCTTCCTCGTTTTCACATCGCTGGCTATTTTCGCTACAGTTTGAAGAGAAAACAAAATTAAATTATCAACCGCACGAGATTTGTTTTCGTCACTTAGGGTATCAAGTTTGCAATCGATACCTCGTTGCGATATCAAAGCGGCAAACAAGTGACGAGTTCGTTGAAATAGCTCAAAGAAAACGAGCATTGTATCCGCTAATGGCAGGTATGTAACACGGTCCCAACAATGAGACGAAATGCACACCGAAGAGACTGGATACACGTCACGTGGCTTTGACGAACGTGATGGAATAACACAGTATCGTGTAAGCCACACCTTTCGTGCCCGTCTGTATATTTGGAACGACGAATGCCCGGGGCGCGAATTATCCGCAGGTAGCAAGGTAGATGAGTAAACACTGTTTACAGAAAGTAATTTCATCCCGAGTCGTTGTAGTAATTCGCATACCTACGTCCTCTTCTCTTTTTCATTCGCTTCAGAGATTGTTGGGCTACTTCATCAGCGTGTCGGTCAATTGCCCTGGGAATTCGACCTCTTGACGCGTTACGCGAAG
The DNA here is from genome assembly GCF_021901495.1 of Neodiprion virginianus. Lineage (NCBI taxonomy): Eukaryota > Metazoa > Arthropoda > Insecta > Hymenoptera > Diprionidae > Neodiprion > Neodiprion virginianus. Next base: position 31,811,701 of record NC_060879.1, read on the forward strand.
AAAATGGTCCGTGGAATTTTCCTTCAAGTCGTTAATTTTCACCATATCCAATTGCTGCATATTGACGGGAAATCTTATGGCAATATAAACTTGAAACGTGAAGTGACATGGTTGTAATCCTTTTTCGTTTCACGATGCACCGATCTATTATTCCCACGCACGCCTCACATGACACCGTCGGGCCTCCGGAATACATTTTTCAAATAAGATTCCATGAGATCGTGACATGGTTGTCTTAACGACCAATATGCCGTGGATCTTTCCTCGCTCCATTGTCGTCCAGACACTCCAATAAGTCAGTGGCACGAGTTTCGTCGTAGCATTCATCCGGCTATTCGGCCTTGACCATGCCAAAAATATGTTCACTTTCAAGCGTTTCAAAGCTTTCATAATTTATTCTCTCGCAAAGAGTATAGGTATACATGTTATGTTGCATATTGGCCCAGGTATGCAATAGTATGCATACGTGCCAGTGTGCAGAACGAGGGGCGGAGAGGGGAAGATCGGGGGGGGGGAGGGATAATTAAGCCTTTCATCGCAACTTCACTGTATCAAATTCGCTCGAGTCCGTTTTGGCGACGGTGCTAACCAATGAATTCCGAAACATATTTTCTACAGCGAATGATATTCCAATTGTTCGAGTCGTGGATGACGATGGTATTAAAAAATGTTCGAAAGTAATTGTCCAAGTTTTCAGATTAAAAGACATCTGCACGTCGTATTGGAGTAATGATTGTACGTCTGACGAATCGTCAATATATATACCATGTCGGATTATTTTGCATGCACAGAGGCACTATGTATCATTAATTCGAAATATAGGCCACAGAGTGAACAAAATATATGTCAGATTCGTTTAACTGATGAAAATGAAAATCTGCAACATTACACGCCGTATACCATGCCAAAAATGACTACAGCGACAGGATGTGGTAAGTTTGTGTAACTTTCGAAGAACGCGGTTGAAGGATTAAAGAGGTCCTTGTATTCTCGATGCGGTGATTAAATCAACGAAGCTCATACATTAAGTTCCCTCGCCTGTATACGTAAATATACAAATATAAATACACATACGTATATATTTATAAGCACAAACGAGTACGCATACCAGTAAGCGTGCACGCCGAATGCTGAAATATTATCGTGGTGTGGTTCGAGCCGTGGCTGTCACGTCCGCCCGAATTGGCATATAATGCACGTACATGCATGTACGGAGTGTGGCAGCGAACGAGAAAGAGCCAAACCGAATGTATACAATTAAGTCACATGATAACGTCTTAACGAGACCGCAGAAGGCTTGGCTCGAAGTGCAGCGTTCACGCCAAGCGAGACGAAACGATACGAAAAGAGACGGGACGGGGACGAGAAGCGATATAAGCTGGATTATTAAATAACACGATTGGTTTCTCAGCTGCTTCTCGCCTCCTTGGCTTTGCATTTCGTTTCAATTCACATTTCGCACGTGCAATAATACCGCCAGTTATACGTACGCAGACTCTCATTATTATACGTATACCCGTGCCTATTCGAGTTGAGTCAATCGACTCGTTAGCCCTGCGGTGCAACCAAACTACGTACCTACTCGGAAAGGTAAGTGCATTGAGCTTGCTGCTGCTGGAGTGGCTGTCGAGGAACGCACGTGCCACGAGCCCTAGCGGCTAATTGTTAGGTGTACGGGTCGGTGCTGTTTTCCTTGCGGAATTCGCACGTGCACATGTACGCCTATAACTCGCTAGTTTTTCATCAATTTTCGTTCTACGGAAACCCGGCGATACGGTAAACTCCGACAACCAGTCATAACAATACGTGATTCGCACCAAGGACTTTGCTAAGAGTTACGTAAAACACAACGAGTCTGACTGACGGAATGAGGTTTGTTCGACAAAGAGATTCGCAAGGTTACGGAAAAAAAGAAACGAAAAAAAAAACAACGATCTTCGATGCTGGAAATGTTTTCAATTTTTTTTTCCACAGGTAGGTAACGCTGATTCTTATCAGTATGATTCTTTTCAACCACCTTCGTGCAGTAGTGATACACGCAATAAAATACGATGTTCCAAAACATCGTAAAAATCAGGAATGAAAAAAAAGTACGACGCTGAAGCTAGCAGCCAAGAAGGTTAAACTTTTTGGAAATACCAAAGTGCAGTTCAGTTTAATTTTCATAATTCTACAAAAGTATTGTATTGGATTCAGGGTATTTCACGAAGTCTAGATTTTCGGACATCACTATCTGATTCGAATGAACATTAGAACGTTTGGCTGTCAATTCTGGCTGGTAGCTTCAGCCTCGTAAAAAATAAGTTGCAGATTTTCGCCGAATTTTCGCATTATGCATAATAAGCGGACTGGTTAACGGATGCAAGAAAAGCCAATTCCTCCCGTTTACGAATCGTATCACGTGTGCTCGTGTATCTGGATCCAACCATCAATTTACTCCTGGCGATCAGCCAATTTGGTTGAGTTACCACAGGCAACGGGAGAGACGGGTAAATCATTAGATTACAACTCCGAGACGTGAATATACATGTGGACATATAAAGGACATAATATGCCTTGGTGTGAGAATCGTCACGTCTATAAAAAGAAGTAAGTCGATGCATGCATGGCAGGTTTGAGCGTTACGAATCGTTTCGAAAGAAATCATATTTATCTAGATTCCGTAGAAAAGCCGAGCTGCGCATGACCGAGTGTAAACTAGTGAGTCAGGTTATTTCCTTGTTCTCGGAAAGAGCTTGTAAATGCGAGAATAAATATCGGTCCTCTCTGCCCTCCTTCTCCCTCCGCATGTGCTCGTATTATCGTCGCGCACACCATAGAACAGGTCCGAGGATCGCCGGTCAGGTACAGATTGTCGAACATGGATTTAGAACACCTTAAAAACTGTGTTCCTCATTAGCCGCGTACCTCGTGCACAATCTACCAATGCATGGTACTTAAAGGTATAAGGGGGAGGGAGGGACGTGCCCGTAGCTATTGATCGTGGTCCGACAATAATCTATCTAATTATTGACAACCGGTCAATGCCTGGTCACCGTTCGCTGCTTAACGAGTGTATAGCGTGATTTGGAAATACCCACGTGTTCACAATATGCACTTTATACACAGGCTGGTTGTTACACGTTTATCCGCTCCCTCGATTTACCGCACTTGAAAATGTACGTTTGATACCGCGTAAAAGCGTTACCGTCAGCATATCAAATTTTTCAAATTCTATGAAAAATTTTTGCGACCGCTCTTGTTTACATATTCGAATGGCTTATACTCCATGTAACTCACTTTCGATAATCGATGGGCGATCACTGTAAGCACTGTTTACGACTCGAGAACAGTCTGTGTGTTTCACTTTTCAATCTCTTCAATCGATCTACGTGTTAGGTTACATTTTGAACTACATGTGATAGAAAAGTTAATAATCAATTCAAGTATTCACTGTCTTCATTATACTAGAAATTATGTATGCCACTTTTTTTTTAGACTTATAGTATCTTGCAACATTTGAAATCCAAAAGTGATTCGGCTATCGATAACGTCAAATATAGGTTTTTATTTTTCGCCTTTAACAAGCGATACTCAAGTAAATTAACAACTCACGATGTCCTGACAGCTCTGTTAGAAGAAACGACTTTCTAAAATTTTGACCTCTGCCACAGTTTTGCCAAAACACGTTGATTTGAATAACGAAAAACCATAGAATTTCACAGTTTACACAATTTGTAGAGAAAACACGCAACCAGATATATACTACTGTAATATTCTACATATTGCTTGAGAATTTTTTGTGAAGTGAAATTTCTAATTCATTTCTTACTGTTAAAGCAGCGTAACAATTTTTTCTGCGGTATTTCGATAGATTTTCACTAAACATATTGTATATTTTCCGCAATTCAGTTACCTGTATAAGCACGATGTCATCCTGGCTGCGAGGAACTAATCTCGTTGATAGTTATAAGCTGAATTTGCGTAGTTTATCGGAAAACGCTTATCCTCAAATTTCTCGAGTTTATAAAGTTTGGCATCCAGTATCATTCGACACGACGACCAACTCGATTTCAATTTATTGATTAAAACACATATCGCCAATTCACCGTATAGAACTCCTAGAACATTGCATCACGAAACGATAAAAGTTTTACCAATGAAACACAAACTTATTCTTATCGTAAAAATTTATTACCGATTGGTATTTTATCTAATAGGAACACCGTCGTCTACCGGGTCTTTCTTTCTACCAAACAACGTTGAAATGTGTAGCAATCGATTCAGAGTCTAAGTACACTTCATTCTAACTGCACTGCAGGCACTGACGTAGCCGATGCAATCACCATCAAACTCTGGTCCACAAACTCTTAGCCAATGTTATCAAAGAGTTTCTTTAGCCCGAAGTCGAGTATCTCTCTCGTACCTACAATAACGCGAGCCAAATTTTGTGCAAAAATAAACTGCGCGTAGTGTGTTTCATTCGAATAAGGCGACACCGTCAAAAACAAAATCGGCAAATTTGCGCGGGCAATTTGAAAGCCCGATCGAGTCGGTTTGCCAATCGCACGCTTGCGGACCGTTGCGAAGAGATCGGACACAGCATCCGCGCTACTGGACCTCTCGCGATACACTAGCTCACGGTGAAACACTCGACTCTCAGGCTCCAATAAGGCTGTATTCTCTCTCTCTCTCTCCCTCTCTCTCTCTCTCTCCCTCTCTTATTTTCTCTCTCTACCGAGCACTTACACGCTCGGGGAACGGCGACGTGTGATAGTGAATAAAAGAGACTAGAGAGTGCGAGCTGGTCGAGTACGCACTACGGGGCATGGTAACGTAACGTGTGTACGTCACGTGGTCCAGGTACCGACCTACGATTGGACGTTTGATCGCGGTTCCACTGACGTCACTTGATCACGCATACACTGAGATTCCGTCGAGACACGGGCACGTTGGACACGTTGCACACGCTGGAAAGTACGGATACACCTTATAACTAATTCCCTAAAGCCCTGAGAAACCCTCAATAGGAAACATCCCCGCTGGAGTTCCTATCCCGAACACAATGCCCGGCTGATTGGATGAAATTTTTCAAAATATCCTTCCTATTTTCAAACTACACTATACCTACATTTTTTATACACAACGAGGGTTTAATTTCTATACGAAAAACAGGGATGCAGGTTCTTCCCCATGACTCGCAATTTTGTTTCCTTTTTTCTCCGTATCTTTCATCGCTGCTTCGTGGTATGTAGATAATAGAAAACCCCCGTGGAGAATCTCTCAGGTATGATACTTGGCAGGAAGGAAAAGTGGTTGAGAAATATTTCTACTTGTGCATTTCTTAACAGTTTACGAAATTTTTAAAGTCGAACAATTTTCACTAACTACAAGTGTCCAGTTTGCTATATATCTCTAACGCAATTAACTAAAACACGCAAGTCTATGTACTCGAGGATTTGTTTTTCGCTCTTCCGGTGAGTTCTCGGTGTTTTTAAGTCAAAAGCACTTAATCCACAGGTACAACATCCTGCCACAAGACGTGATTGGAGCACTCAGCGCTTCGCGGTCATACAATACTCGAGAATGGGTTTTTTTTCTTTTTTTTTTCATTTATACTTTTTGCCAACTTTTTACCATGCCTAACGACTGCAGAACCGGGCGGAACAGTACGTGTATAACTATACAACTGGAGAGCGAATAAAACAGTTTAATTGGTCCTGACGACTAATGAATTTACAAGTTACGACGACCGCAACCGACTCAGCGTCATCGAGAAGCTGTGCTGCTGGTGAATACAAGCCTCGAAATCGCGCTTAAAATCTGCACTAAACGATCGTGACACCCCTTGACCCTTCCTGTCTATTTCCCCTCTCTTAGACACGATCCGAAAAATATAAAAATAAAAACTAGGATAAACAAGAACGTGTTTTTCTGTCTTTTTTCCGGTATATTCCAGGGAAGTGAAATGTTTTATGTACGGTTACCGTAAAACCGGCACCACAGGTGGCCTGGTTTCTCCCTGCACGGGGGTGTGGCAGACCCGTGACCGAACCCCTGGTGAAGCCTCCGTATTTCGACCACAAACGCTGTATACGTCCGCATCTCTTTATCTTATAAACGCTCGACGAGTTCCTTCTGGGTCCTATGTATACCTATATGTATTATAACAGAGGTAGACCTTAATCCTTGTGTCTACTTGGAACCTCTTCGGATTATAAAAATCTAGAAATATTGAGACCACCCGGTTGAAATCAAAATATTAATCAGATAACAAACGGTGTAGGACGACGACGCGCAGCCTGCACGACGCTACATGTATAAGTGGTCTAATATACGTTTATGGCGTTTCTACAACAAAACTTTTACGCGTGCATACACAACGACATGAGTATCTGTACATGTTCCATACACTTTTGCTCGAGACGAGATGAACCGAGAGAGATACAAAGAGGGATGAAATATAACCCTACAGAAATCACTGCGTGCTCCTTAAGTGCCACAGTTGAATGGGTTATACAGTGAAATACCCATGCTGCCAACACGCACGGCATACGTGTCGAGATGGGCATCATTCGTGTCTACACTCTTCGCAATTTTGCGTTTAACCATCTTCGGGCCGATACGAACGAGAAAGAAAATGGAGGCCGTAAAAGTTATAAATTTCTCGAGAGTCTTATGAATGGCGGTTTTTAAACTGGAACTAGACAATAATTATGGCAATATTTTTGTCTCAAAGCATTCCTGGAAAATCATGAAATTTAGATTCAGGATCAACACTGATTGCAAAAAACATCGTCCACCAACTTCTGTACAAAATTGTCCCAGTTCAAATAGATTCATCAGAAGTTGAAAATTTTCATTACATCTTTACGAATCCTAACATTTCATCAATCATTCGCCACTACTCAATAAGTCACGCATTCGGCAAAAAAAAAATACCTATACTGAAAAACCTGAAACAATATAAATTCCCATCGCGGATTTGAAGTCCAGCAGTAATTAGAAATCGGCTATAAATAATTCCAATATCAACACACCGTTCTGCACGTTGGGATCGTGGCACAGGCTTTCCCCATGGGAAATATAGAGAAAATAAAAATATCAGGTAATGAAAGACTGATGGAAAAATGAATAAAATTACGCGTCGGATCGAAAAGAGACACGCCTGTGGGTAATTTGAAAAATGACAAGGTGTACGTTATTTTTAGCCGTATAGATTCTGTCTGCACGTGTAAGTTTGAACGATGTACAACTTCGTGCGAACGGAGAACTTTTGCCCGTGAAAAAGAATAGATCAACATTCCTCGGTGTGCCGTGATGACTGCGGTATAAATACGGTAATTAATATCTCAGTCATAGACGTAGAAACAGGCTGTAATGCGGTTTACAATAGGCGCACGTTTCAACGAAGAAAAGGAAAGAATCGCAATTACTTGGAAGGTTACATACATCCTACAGAGGCAAGATAATTGCGGGTGGAGATCATCCCAAGAAATCACGTACGTAGAACTAATCGTAGATCTAGAGACACGTGTATATACGAGCGGGTTAACTGTACGACCCATCATCTAATCTCGGTCCCAACTCGCAACTGCACACAACACGAATAGCGCGGCGCATGTAGCAACGAAATGTTCGGGGACAGCCAGTTGGCCCGTGAATTAATCCCAACAGTCAACGGACTGGATTTAATTAATCTCAATAAAACAGTTTTTCATAAATTAACGTCCCCCGTCGTACGAACTGATCGCTAGACTTGGAATTGACGATCGGAAACTCCTACGCCTGTAGCAATGAAATAATTAACAACTAGGTACGGTGTTTAGGAAATTATTCAGATTGCCCTGCGCTACCTCAAGTTTATATCAGAGATCCAGACGCACTGTAAAGGGCACACCTACTCAGATCCGTTGATGAGGACGCGTCAAGTGGCTGGATATTAGGAGATCGCGTGCGCCCGCGCAGTAATTTTCGTGTTTCCTGAAAACTTGGGTATTCAAGTAATTCTTAGACAAGTTAGAGAAACGACGACGTAACGGCGCAAACGAGTATATTTTTCATGTGGGATACGGTGGGTGATTTTTTCCTTCCATTTTCTTTCTTCCTCTTTCTCTCTCTCTCTCCTTCTCACTCCTAGCAATCTAAATAAATTACCTCGTTCAGTAGGCCATTATCTATGTAAGACCCACAACGATCCATGAGGTTTTAATATTCTCCTTTTCCTTCTTTTTTCATTCACCTTCCTCAATCAAATATCATTAGCGATAGAAAATACTTTTTGTATCATTTCTTTTTTCTTCCTTCTTTAATTTACAAAATTCAATTCCGTTACTCGATAAGTATCTCACACGTGATGCGAGTTCTTGAATAAATATATAACATCTACGAGTCGGGTCGTATCGATCCGTATTGCCGTCCAGCGTCAATTTTAATTGTTTTCCCGCGATTCAATAGGCCGACTTCTTCCCGAGGGACTTGAGAATCGATTACGTCCAAGAAACGAACAAATACTTGCGGTTGGAATACCGCATTCGATTTACCGATGCGCATCACGTGGATCTTCACACAGGTATGTTATACCAACTACTGCAGCAACAAGTCAAAGAAGGACTACCCACACCGCACTTTTTACTAACCTTGTACATACTCGTCTTTCCGACGTCGAATGACCGGTGAAAAATCGTTATCGAAAATCGGACCGGCCCGTTGAAACGTGAAGTTAATTCCATCTTGGCTACGTTTGATCGGTTCACGGGGGTAAATTTCACATAGCATTCAATCGGTTCCGCATAACGATTTCATATGATACGTTATGCGAGTGTATCGGTTTATCAAGCGTTCAAAATCGTATTCAACGCGTACGTGTTTCAGAAAATATTTTGATAATTCGTCACGATATTAAACGGTCGAAGATCGATCGAAGCCGTGCGCGTCGCGGAGTTGCAAAAAAATCGATACCCGACGCCAAAGGTCACCGATTCGATCCGATTCGCTAAAAATATCGGTCCAACCGCATCGAATTTAAGCACGCGGTTAAAAACGGCGAGACCTCGATTCTCCGATCGTTCAACTTCCTCTCGTTTCGTTTTTAATCTTCCATTTCTTTTTTCACAGACGCACTTCGTGCCTTCTTCTCTCGCCGAGTGTGTCCCTCTGAAATTCGGAAGAGTGTCTCTGAATTCAACGATAATTACAAATACAGCTGTATAGCATTCCGGGTTAATTGCAGCGCAACGCAGCGTAGCATCAGCTGCGTCAAAAAGAGGAACTCTATAGGATACGAGCAGCAGAGAAAGTTCTTAGCGACGAGACGCGTGTAGCTACCGCAATTAACAATTTGTCTCTAGCATACTTTAGCATGCCTTGTACCACCGTATAAGCGTGCAGCGTCTATTGCTCATCGACCGCATAACTTACCATCTCGATGACCTTCCGTTGCGCTCTTTAACGATGTGCTTGCAGGTGTAACCCGCCGTTTTAACTAGTTTAACCGCATCGTTCGGAAGTCAGGTTTTACCGATTAATTTTACAAGATAACACGGTCCGAGGTTATCGCGATTACCTCTTACCATTTATCGCCAGGCAGTTAGGCTCCGAATCGCCGATTACGCGTAGAAACGAGGGGCAATTAGATCGACGCAAATCGCTCGCTCCAGGTCGTCATGCCCATCGATACTTGGGTACAGAGTACCGACTTTTTCATCGCAATGACCGAGTACAATTGTTAGGATATTATCGTGTGAATTGTCCTGCAGCGCGAGATACTTGCTATAATAATGTAATAACAAGATCGAAGTAAGCAACGTTAACGTCACGAAACATCAGGAAGAAAATCATTATTTCGCAATTTTAAGATGACTTTCGAGGAGTTGGCTTTCGAAAAATATCGATGTGTTTGGTGTGGTATGATTTACTTAATTTCAGATAATTCAGTTTTCCTGAACATGCATCGTTACAGTAGCATTACTAGTTTCAATCACATACGTGATACACCGTTAAACTGCTCCAGACACGTCCAGACTCTAGACTTGACCATTTTTCCACAGTATTTATAAATTGGAGGAGAAAATTTGTTAAAGCTCTGGTAGAGGAGTTGACTAATCTTCGTGAGTCATAGGATCTCGTGAAATAGAAATAGATTACAGTAGTGCAGCTAGACCACTGGCGACTCCATAGATGACGTTGCCGTTCGTCCGCTCGTTCCGAAAGCTTCTCGATGTCCGATTTTTCTTCTCAAACCTCGGGAGATATTTATTTCCACAAAATTAAACTTCCATGATAAATATTCCGCGGACCTTTATCTTGCTATTTTCCTTCGCGCGATTTTTGTCAAATGAAACTCGATCCAAACTATCAACAAGCCAGAGGGACGAAGAAACAAATAAGCTCAATAGTTTCTCGGCTGCGTGTCACATCGCAGGGTAATTCAGTGCGTGAACCACGATCAGCAAAAGAGTACCTAAGGTGGGTCTCGCGTTTTGCACGCGTGAAGTTTAATTATAGGAAACGTTGTACAACGTGGCGCCCTTGCGGGTGAAAATTCGCAAAGTAAATGTAAATCAAGTGAGGTTATAGCCGGGGCCGTGGTTCCTAATTCATGCATGCAAACCCTATACCGACCATCTTTTTTCATCGGGGCAAATAAAACAAAGCGAAACGGCGACTTAAAAGGGCGTGTACCAGTGATCTCGAGATTCGCAGTGCGTGCGTGTCTGCCACGGCTGATCGGTAGACCTGTAAGTACTTCCTAACATTTGACTGGGTATTATAAAGTTACAACACAGCCGACTTGCAGCCAGCAGCGTCACGCGGCGGGTTAAATCGGCGGAATACGCGGCTGATGGTAGTAAAATTTTAGACAGTTTAATTACCAGACACGACGAGACGCTATTTCTTATGCTAATCAGCCTGGTGGCCGTGTAACTGTGTTGAAGCTTGTTAGCGCTTTATTTTACGGAGACTTGTTTTTCTAAAATTTCAACGCCCGCAAGACCGACATCGTAAATCATCGTTTTATGCTCCTGCGGAGGCTTGTAGTCAGGACCTCGGGTCGAGTTTGAGAATTCAATTCTACATCACGCTCACCCTGTCTTACCTTCAAATGACACATTTTCATTCCTCTCTTTCGTCGCTCAATTATTGACCATGAAAGTTATATCAACAATCAAATCGCGACTGATAATATTTAGTAAATTGAGTATGCGTAAATTATTACGTTGACAATTGTCAGTTAAATACAATTCTACGTAAAAATCATTTTGGTTATGACTTCGAAATTTCTCTCGGATTCTTCAGACCGGATACGCAAAACGCCACGTGACACCGAGCCGGTGTACATTAATCGCCTTCCACACTGTACATATTTCCAGATCCTACTGTTACTGGTCCGAGCCGCAGGCCGGAAGCTTCGAAGAACGGTTTTCCTACGTATGAGGTAATACGAGGTGATTACAGCTCATTAACGGAAGCAGAAAGTAATCGCGGTAATGAGGCGTCGTCGCCCGTCTCTCGCGAGATAGATACTTCCGCCGGTTGGAATCTGTCCAGAAAATATTCGCTTGCCCCCGTTTACTTTCGTCGTTGTCGTGTAACCAGCGAACCGGTGACAAATATTATTTATACACAACGGTCAGCAGCGGCTGTGAAAATCGGTCTTAATTGGAAAAAAATTTACTCGAAAACTAAGTAGTTGATGAAAGACTGAAACCGTGGTTGAGGATCGATCGGATCTCAGTACGAAGCGGTCTACGATCACTTTGATTGCGAGGACAGAATTTTTTTCTCTAAATATATTGTACTGCAATCAATAATTATCCATACAAATTTCGAACATGTAGAAGCGTCTCACACAATTCCATGCGAAAGTGAAATTATAAAAACACGGAAAAACGGACTTTAATAAGTATCAGCATCATCATTGTTGACAAGGTAGCAAATGTTTCCGCAGTCTTGCCGCCTATATTTGTGAGATATTACGAAAAGAAAATATGTATATCGGGTTGGTATCCTCTGAAAAAGAGTGTGTGTGAAATAACGACTCGAGGATCGCACCGTATCAAGCGTGGTTCAGCCCAGTGACACAGAAACCTGGGTAGTAAGATGACTGTTTAAAAGATTCATAGTATACGTATGTTTGGGTCTCCGTACGAGCATGTCCGCATATATTTATAGCCGCGTGGGTGCGCGATAGGATTTTCATCTCTCGCTCTCCCTTCTTAGTCGTCAATGTTTACAGCGGTACTCGACACTCGGTGCGAACCGTTTACTGCACCCGAGGTAGTTATTTAAAAATAGAAAAAAAAAGATGGCGCTTATATGGATATTTCGGTTAAGGCACGCGCCGCACAGCTGCGCGCCGAAGACCCCATAGATCACCGGTCGGACCCCCATGGATCGACTAGAAACGCAAACACGTGTAGGTACTTCTCGGTTCCTTTGTACTTTGTACTCCTGGTTCACCTCGGGGACCCGGCGTCCCGTCCCGTCCACCTACGTGAAAGTCTAACCATATCCCGAAGGAACCCTGAGTCGGGGGCGATGCGTCTACGCGTCTTCGATGCTCACGATGACTCAAGATTCACCCAGCAAACGCCCACCGGTTTTAAGACTTTTCCGAGACCGTAGGTGGAGCCGATATCTTCATTTTAAACGGGATCAGAGCCCGGTTCTCTAATCGTCTTCGGTCTTCCGGTCCGTTTCTCCTCCCCCGCATATTGATTCTAATCTCAAGATGCACTTAAAATAAAGTTGCGGCTCTTGTCCCGCGGTCGGCATCGCTCGTCAAAAAAGACCCGTGAGTTCAATTTAATGCACGCCTAAAGTAAATAAAAAATTTCATCATCTAATTATCTTAGATATTTTTTTTTTTTGTGGTTTTTTTTTTACACTGAAAAATTCTCTACGGTAGCATTATTCCACATTCAGACAATGATATATCTTCCGATATAGCGTTGAAACCTCGCCGAAAAAAATTGTACGGATATATTATACATATAATAAAGATTGTAGAAGAGGAAACGTTCTACTCACCATTTGTTGCGTATTTCTCGGCTTTCGATTGACGTCAATTACTTTCTGATTGGCTGAAACAATGAGTTGATTATTAATCAATACGTAATTAATTGGCCAGTGACCTATATAGGTATATTAATTTGAAATAGCGACAAACGGTACACGACAATCAAATCGAGACAACATTCTGCTTGGCGGCATATACTTATTATCCTACGCAAACAAATACACGCGGAATTGCCTGTGCATGTACGGCTCTATGATTGTAACGTACGTTGGTGCATACGCACATATCGTAACGCCTGGCATATGGCGTACGAGTTAGCACGTGAGCCACACGTCTCATAAACTCTAACTGTCGGTTACCATTTAAGTGTTTCATGCACAGTTACTTCCTAATTTAGTTGAAAGAATATACCAAAACCCTCATCGCCACGTTAAAACGGAACAATAAATTATTCGGGACGCGAGTGCGGGGCTGACAGGCTTAGAAAGTGCTTAGAAATTCTTAGAAACGCGTATGGCAAACCTCTCATTGCTTTCAATTGCCAGACTACGCCTATCTAAATCCGAATGAAAAAAGTTTTGCAATCACATTCGATGAGCTTTCTGGAAATTTTCCACACCCTCCGGGTGTTGTAGGAATGATCGATTTCACACGAAGATCGTCAAATGGAGAAGAGTCGAAGCCGTTTGCTTGACGCATCACCGACTGGTAGCACGTGTCAAAGCCGGCTGTTTAAATTCGCATTAAATTGATTAATTCTGGCACGATGTACTGTCTGGAAACACGATGTAATCCATTCGCGCCTCGGGCAAGACTAGATCTAGTTTCGCTGGCTGGTACAACGCGTTTGGGATCCTCCGCGGAGGTTCTCTAACAATGAGCCACCTGCTGCTCTCGCCTGACAATCCTTCGAGAGGTCCGGTGATATTAATGTACTTACTGACAGCCTCGACGAGGTCGGCAAGCAAAACCCCGTCACAGAGGTCGGCCTGGAGGTCCGCAACCCTTCGACGAGAACCGCCTCGCTCCAGGTAATGATTCGCCCAGTCTGTGTATATCTGAAATAAGAAAATTGGAGAGGTTCATTAGCGCATGTAACGTATAACTGCAACGTGTATACATGTGTAAATATACAATATACATATACGTATGTATATAGGGTAGAGAGAAGCGGATAAAGCCATCGAGTGTTTCGGAGAAACGAAACGGCCGTGCTCTCTTACTTCCTCCCTCTCTACCATCGCCTCTGTCCGGTCCTCCTAAGTATTCTGGGTTTAGTAAGTCCGTTGAATCTAGATCGTTTTCGGTTACTAAGAAGGCTGATGATAACGGACGTCTGCAGAGAGTCGTTCACGGTAACCCGACGCGTGTACGGATAAAGTGACGGAATTTTGTCACGCGAGGAAGAAAAAACGGACCTCAGCTTCGAACAACGAGATTTTTCTTTAATGGATCAGGCTCTTATGTTTCAAGCTGTATTTCACGATATATTGATAGTGCGAGTGACTCGTTTCTTCCTTTTGTTGTTTTTCAATATACAATTCGACACTCTCGAACGCGATGAATTTTGAATGACAATAACGCGGTAAAAAGATATACACTGTTTCAACGAGAGTATAAGCGTGAATACCATGGAAGAAGAAACAAAACATTCCTGTATCCCATAATGCAGCTGAGCGTTACAGCGCACAGAAAAATTACTGCATGCATACGAATCTCTTAACCGCATTGAGAACAATCGTGCTTAAAGAATAAACAGAGATTCATATTTCACGGTATGCCAAAGTGATCGGAGAGAGTAGCATCGGAGTTGACGAATGACTCGCAGATTAATCTCAATCTGTAGGAGCTACAATCAAGATTAGAAAATAAACATCTGGCGTTACCGTGCAAAGATCAATCGTCTAAGTAAGCACGCATGCTCCTAATTGTAAACTTTAGTGGCCTACAACCAGGGCATTGTAACGGTCAGTGAATAGGATCACGTGTTTATGGAGCTGTAGAACCGTTGACTTGATTAATATTTTTATTCACCCGCCGCTGTGGCGGAGGTCGAGAAGTTGCGGTAGCCGCTGAGATTGGCAGTAAATATGTAGCATGCGAACTGCAACTCGTTTTGCAGTTACCTGCGAACAATCGCGTGCGTAATTGACGTTCTGGGTGTGAGCTGTACAGCGACGGTGTGCGAACCTCACGCGTCCCGATCCGTAACTTATCTGAACTGCCTCGTTGCCTCTGTAAGAACTCGAACCACATCAACGACACGATACCACCACTATCTCGGATCGTAATGGCGAATCGATTTTGTAACGAGCCGACGTTCGTAAGCTCGTAAAATTTGTCGTCTGGTGTAGATTTCTAAAAAACTCAATCAAAGCGTGAAGCGAATGATTAACGACTCTGTAATGAAATTTGAGGAAAAAAGAAAGAGAAAGGCGACATTTTTCACACAACAGGATGCCGACAATTATGCTCATATAAAATTCTCTGACTTTTACCGTCAAAAAATTCATAATTCCCTGACTTTTTCTAACGAAACTTGCGTGATGTTGGGTAGCTTTTATAACCAAAAGCTCCTGAATTTGTGCACCTTGATTATATAATTTTGGATCTAAAAAACACGTGGTATTACTTCGTTTCACACAAATGATTAGAAATTCAACAATACCATTTCCGAAAGTTAACTTATCGTTAACTGAATTTACGAAGTATAGCTGAAGTTTGAAGACGATTTGTAAAGAAAGTATGTTTTTTCCCTGTATGGTCCATCATAATTCCATGACTTTTCCGTGACTTTTCAACTGAATTTTTCTGATAGACGAAATTCCCTGACTATTCCCGGTTTTCCCGGTCTGTCACCACTCTGGGAAAATCAAGCGCGGGGTCGTAAACCTTCGCATCGTTACGTTCTTACAGACGCGAGTGTCGATGACTCGCGAACTTTTAGAGAATTAGAAATATCTGACTTCTCGTCAACATTATTTTCTCGTCAGCGAAATACGGTAGACTTACGTTTCAACAAAACAGACAACATCACATCGATTCGCTCCATTGCTTATATTTTCTCAATCCGATCACGGCAGAGAAGTGTAAAGAGAAAAATGAGAATACCGAGAGGCTGATCGTGCATACAAAATTAAAAATTCCCAGCACGATTTCATTTTTTCCTAATTGTAGAGCGTGATACGTAATGATCACCTGTGCAGTTCATGATACGGTGCACCTTGATACTGAATTTACGGGTGCAGATACCAGCTGCGATCGAGGTTACGAATTCCGGTAGCTGCAGTCACGTTATAACGGCCCAACGAGTCAAGACTAAAGAATTGGAAGCTAGTTGATCAGCAATAAAATCAAAGATAGCACCAATGAACTGGATTATATTGCCCGTGCGTAAGAGACTAGACCCGTCAAGCTGCTCGGCAATTGTCATATACTAATTGGATCCATTTCACATAACTTATGTAGCCAATGTTCGTCGAGCAACCCTAAGGAACAATTTGGTGCAAGTTTTACGTAAATCGGTCGATTGGTTCTCGTTTTTATCGGTAACAAAGAGACAAAGGATTTTATATATTAGTATAGACTAGACATCACATCGGTTTTATGTTGAAATTAGATGAGAAATAACAGTGTGGATCAACGGCAGCTGCCACAGAATGTCGTTATTCCAGTGCCCATTGTACGACCTCATACTCCAGTCGATAACTACATCTGGATAAGAAGAAGAAGAAGAAGCCCGGGTTAAAATTCATCGCACAAGCATTGGGTTGGATTCTGTTATTTTTCCTTCATCGTAGCTCGCAGAGGAATCACGAAGTCGCGATAACTCATTCTCGCAGGCACTGGTACAAGTCTATAAGATGATTATGAAAAAATCAAAGAAAAACAAAATCACCTCTGTGAGTAAACGATGTCGTCCGTCGAACGAGGCTAGCTCGCGTCTGGAGTGAATGAATCGAAACGAAGGGAATTGACGAGCGTGTCCAACCCTTGAAAACGCACAAAACGTACCAACCACAATGCATCTCTTCAACCCCCTCGTGGTGAATGTGGCACGCCGTATACTTAGTCACCGAGTTGCACGCGCATTGCTGCAGTTATAGGTACGACAATAATCCATCGCGAGTATTGAATTGGTGTGCGTAGGCCTGACGAGATTTGTACGTGTAACGGGCTTTTATAATTCATCTTTACTTACTGGATGTATCCTACGCAAGCAATAAATACATCGGTATGAGCGTCGCGTAGCATTAAGTTCGATGTAATCAAGTCGACCCGACGTTGTCTATTGTGTTCCATCACTAGACCGAGTGACAAAATAATACTGTCGTATACGTACAGATACGCAATATAACTACGATGACGATGATAATAATGATGATAGTAACGACGGAAAAGATGACGATCACGAATCTCCTCCGGACCGTCGGTGGTAACAATGAAACCTACGCCCGGTTATAATATACAGGTATAAAGTGCACATTATACCGTGTATTGTTCGATGCGCGTACACGCGATGTTACGCCTTGTATGTACATGTGTGAGCCTCTGACGTTGGTTGGCCGATCTATAGATACGCCTGTATAATGCGCGAGAGACGTAAAGGTCCTGCGCCAAAACAGAAGGCGTATAAAGTATGCATGGGCAGTGTGTATTGCTTGCGTGGAGTGCATCAGCACTCTTGGATTCGTAGTGTTTATTGTGCTGGGAGAGAGCCAATGTTTTTGCGACGGGCGGGAAGAGAGCTAAAGAGAGAAAGAGAGAGAGAGAGAGAGAGAGAGAGAGAGAGAGAGAGAGAGAGAGAGAGAGAGAGAAAAGGGGAAGATGAAATGAGATGAGGTGAAATACGCGCAGATGAGAGAAGAGGAGAGTGTCACAGAGTGGGAAAAAGCCAGAGAGCAAGAGAGAGGGAGAGAGGGAGAAGGAGAGGGAGAGGGTATTCTAAAATGGAGTGAAGCGAGAGAGAAAAGAGGAAGAGAGGAAGAGAAGAAGAGAGGACGGGGGGTTAGTCACCGGCGTACACACCACGGCGGACCTATTTTTGAGCCGTCCAAAGAGAAAACCAAGATCACTTCCTTCATAATTTCGGGTCACTCCTAATCTCTATTATTCCAAGCGCAGGCAGTGCGTCCTGCATCGCCACTGTAAATACCAAAATACCGATAACTCTGGCGGCATCTTTTACTCCGGATTTACTGCCTCATACAACTCAAAGAGACCTGAATGCCTCCAGAAGCTATCGAACACTGCGTCAACTTGAGATGCATATCTGATACCTGTCGACGAGTTGACTTTCCCGTTCCTCGTTATCATCTCGCATTGTGTTTTCTAACGTCACCCGTCAGGGAACAAACTGTTCCCTCAAGTCTTTGGCAGAGCTCGTGACAAAAGAACGAATATGCTGAATGTATACTCCTTGATCGCTTATGATCTAAAGAAGATACAAGAATTTTCCGTAAAGGCATGAGCCTGCGAGGGATTCTTTCCCTCTGATTGGAATGATCGAAATTCGGTCAAGAAGGTATAACAACAACCGTCCACACCGGATTGAGGTTAAAGGTGTAAAAATTTGAGTTATGTGACGATGTTACTCGTTTGTAATGGCTCCAAAATTACGACCAGATACGGCACAGTTGGTAGCGCGATCAGCATGCACACAGTGGCTATTACTGGCACACTGACATGTTTCAACACTTCTCGTGATTTTAAATATAAAATTTAGACTCTCCGGAAATTCCGACGTTCGTCATTCCTGAAGAAACCAGCAAACGACCAATCACCGATTCTGTGTAAAAACACAAGGGGAAGTTTGGTTTAAACTGATTGTGATAAAAATTGAGTCAGCGGCTTACGTCGAATTCTTGGTTCTGTATACATGTACTATAATACGCTGTTGTCCCGCATGAGAATAATTTTAAAACAATTCACGAGATAAAGGGAACGAACTATGGATAGGAGAATTTCACACCCAACAACGAGTGGATCTTGATTCCAGGCTCGTCACACGGCCGATTCTCAAGTTACCGAGCGTTGCTTTGAGCACAGGATGAGGGTCTCGCAAATCCTCGAACAACCACTCGAGTTCTCTAACCTGCCCTTTCCACCCGGCACGTTAACCGTAGGTGTTAATAAAGCGGTGCAGAGCCGACGACGCAGACTGAACAACGCTTATTGCAACCTAACCCGACGCTGTAATGTCGTAGATTTCGCGTAGGTGTGCACAACGGACGAATCTTCGTTGTGCTCATCCGCACGTCTGTCTTTCCGATGGTTAATTAGACGTGCGCTGTTCTGCGCTTGCTGCACAATTTCTGCGCTTTAGGCGCATCCATCGCCACAAAGATGATTAGGGTCAGCGGGGATTTGTGCGGTAAATGAACTCCACACGTTCCACTTTAATTTGATAATTTTTTTGCTAAAGAAAAACTTTAAAGAAGCATAACACAGAGACATCCGAAACAATGGAACGTGCAATTGTGGCACGAAAAAGGCTGACTGGTCACTAGCCGTGCTCTTTGCACAACATCACCCTTATCTACTGCAGCAGTAACCGAATAGCCATTCCAAATATATAAACGCCTCTGAGATGTTTCGATAAAAGAGTCAACACTCATCCCTCTATTTGCCTTGATCAACATGTTTTTTCAGAATTCAACGATCCAAAGTTCATGTTGATGGAAGTATGTATAGACCATGCAGAAGGCAGATGGTGGAGTGAGTTACATGAACAATGGGTTTTGTCTGCTAGTCAAACCGTGCTGACAAATTTATAGTGGAAGGTGCAAGTTAGGTGGATGTAAATCGACTCTCGAAATGAGCGTCACCTCCTTTTCCAACGATATTCCAGTATATGTATATTTACGTATATTGTAACGCGCGTTAAAAATGCCACGTTAAAGCCGCGCGTTACCATATATAAAGCGAAAAGAACGTTGAATTTTTGCAATAATTCATGGATCTGAGCTTCCAGCCTTTGTTCATTGAACATGTGAGAGGTGCATTCGTTAAAAATGAAACTCCTTCCATCCCTCAATGGTGTAGTGAGTAGGGATCAATCATGTCACTGCTGAAAGGATCCTAATACCGAACTTTCAGTATCTTTCGAACGCTCAGTCCCTCAGATTTTTAAAATCTCTGATGAAGAATGCGCAAATTGAAATTAATGTGTGCCAAATAAAAATCATCTTGACGTAAAAGTTGCAAATTCTCTCGGTTCACATTAATTATAGTCAGTACTTCAAACGTAGTTGCTGCAAAAGCAGTTAAAAAAAAACTTTTACACTATTCTTGGCCCTATCAATATACCCAAGTATAGTATTTCGTACGAGTAATTTCCCAGCGAAGCTAACGAGTGACTGGGTTGAAAGTTCTGGGGTTAGTGCAGAGGACACGAGGGTCTCATGTCGAGAGGATAGGAGGGTGAAATACCTGTACAATGTTTCGGGTAGTAGGGTCGATCTTGACGTCGTCGGTTGAGCCTTGTACGGACCTTGGAGCTCTGATGCAAGCCATAATCCCGGACTTTGGTGCTTCACCGAGGCTTTGCCAGGCCGCGTTCGGCGGACAGTAGCGTATGAGTACGGATATGTCCGTTGGTATGTATATGAGAGAGTGCCGCGGTGTCCTCCCGTGCAATAAAGATAAGGCTTAAGGAGTTTAAAGAGCTTAAAGGTTGAAAGGTTGAGAGGTTTAAAGGCGCTAAGGTATGCGTGTCCGAAGTGGGCATTCGCCTCGTCCCGCACCGGCTCTATATATTTCTACGTCACTTACAAACCGCACTCAATGTCCACCTAATGATTCCGACGAACCTTTCTAAGGACACCTAAAAAGCACCCGCGATCACTGCGGTGTTGCACCGATATCCTTCTTCCGTCAGCCGCTCTTCTCCGGTATTTATGATCTCGACCCGTCTAGACTCAATCTAGACGACGGATCAACTGTGACATCCACAACGACACGGCTCGAACTTAATCGAACTCAACTATCCTGGGTGCACCACGTGACCGGAGGAAGGGAGAGTAACGGCACCATCAAACCCTTCGATTCCTAAAGCGTGAATTCTGAAATATTCGTCGAGCTTCGCTGTCGTTCTTGAATAGAATCACCCTTTTTATTATGTAACACGACAAAATTATCCTCAAGGATGTTCACCTTGAGTTATTGGCACTGTGTGATAGAATTTGACTTGTAAAAATAGTAATACCCCATAATTATATATTTCTAAAGTAATTTTTCTATTCATATATTATTTTTAACAAATTTTTCGGTTACACGAGTTCAAATTTTTCGGTGCACGACTTTCACCGATAAGTTTATCAATCGACAATAATATTAGACAACTATACATGTAGCACCAAATTTCATAACTTTTTACGAATCTTCGAAGTGTTTAAGAAGGTTTCAGTAGCGTTTCGGGCCTCCCTGATCGGCGCGCACATTTTCAAAGGCAAGCCGCGACGAGCGGAACGTGCGTCTCGACGGTGCGGCGTACTAGACGTGACTGAATCCACTGCGACGCCCGGCGTCGACATGCGCCAGTGTGTGCAGATGCCTCAGACAGTCAAAATATTGACCTCAAATAATAGCCGTAGTGCAGAGAACAGGAAGGACGATTATTTTACACCGATGTACCTGTGCGCCGTTAAATCAAGTTATCTGCAAGTCCGTCGTTTGTAATTTTCGTTTCTTTTTAATGCATATGCAATCAAATTTCCTAACTTGTGGTTTTAACGCTTTGTTGAAGTTACGGTTGTTCTTCTGGATATTCAGAATACGCTCTAGTGATATCGAAATTTAAATCACCGTTGCATTTTAAATACTTTTCGTTGTGTACCGATGTCCTTTCGAAAAACAAATGCGAGTAAAATTTGCTCGTCATTTTTCAAAATCGGAAATATGAGACCAACGAAATTACTTTTCAAATACCACGATTTGCGAACTCAAAGCTCTGAGGTCACTAACACATATGACACGTTATGGCCACTGAACGTTATATTTTATCATGAATTGCCAGCTTAAAAATTGAGGAGCACTGATGCACACAAGTCGTTGGGATTATTTGTATTTACAAAAAATAAAAATAAAAATAAGGTAATTTATTAGACAACAAACTGGTACCGCGGTTTAGACGAGGTAAAATACTGTGGTCTAATAAGAAACGAGGTTGTCAAACACGGGGCAAATAACTAAAGTTTGAAGAAAAAAGTTAGAAAAAGGCAAAAGTTCGACGCGAAATATATCAGCCGAACGTAAAAGTGACCTGCCAGTAAAGTTCGTGAGTTGGTTAAGAAATAATAACGTCCATCCGCACCGCGTGTCCCGGTCCTGGCGTAGCCGAACAGGCCGTATTTTGGACAATACCATTCCATCCGCCGAACGAAAATAACATCTGAGAGAAACGAACAGATGATTGGGTGATTAGAGATTAGGGTTAGAGCAGCCTGTAGCCTCGCCGCGGTAACTTTCATAAGATTACCGGAATAGACGCGTTACTTTAGTCAGCTACCGCACCGCTAACTTTCAGCCTTCCTTCTAGACTTCTTCTGCGGCTAACTAACAACTCGGGAAATAAAACAAATTAACGGATTACCAACAGCCATTGGCCGAAGCTTTACCGCGGCTATAAATTAATTAGTAAATAATTTCCTCCTCTGCATCGCTCCGCGTCTGATCGTTTCTCGTGCAGGATCTCAATCCCTCGGTATCTTCCTCGATGTATTTGCTGTACTGCACATTCATTCATCCAAACCTCATGAAGTGCAAAGTTCGCTATTCTTTGTTGTATCAACGTAGTCGAAAGTCGCATTATCATTCGAATCATGCGCCAAGTACTTTATTACGATTCGGAACAGTCCCGCAGGCGACTGAAGAGCCTCGGTAATTGTCATAACCTAACGTCGCGAACTCATGATGCCGTTCTTCTTTGGTAGCCACAAGTCAAAATTTTCGTTCACAAATGAGCCGAAAAATTTATTTGCACATTTTTTTGTTCCACTTGTTACGAAAGACTGTAGTTTCCGTTCGGTTCATTCAACTCAAAAATTAGCTTTCTTAGGAAGCTTCATCGCGAAAATTTTGCGTACACGTAATGTGAAACCTCAACAGAAGTGTCAGTTATTTTTACCATTTTTTTGACAATTTCAACGTGAATAATACATATAACAAAGTAGCTTTTGACAAGGCTTTTTGCATACACCCTCTGTCATATTTTACGGAAAATTCCGTCATGCTATGTAAAATGTAAAATTTTTTGAACAAATTAAACTTAGCACAGACAGTGATAATTTGAGGTGAAATTTATATTTACACGATGTACAAAAAACTTATTCAAAGATAAAAGGTCATTTCCCCCTTAACTCGTAAAGAAATAAAGTATAACAAAGATTGACGAGCAGACGAAACTAGAAAAACGAGGGACCCAGTCTCCGGGTTATAAGCAGAGCGCAATCGTGATTCGTGGGTGATCCCCGACCCACGTGTGGACATGTAAGCATATATACATACATGTATACAAAGATGCCTATGTATAGCTCCATCGGAGGATTTGTAATTCAAGGGTAAAAGAGAGGCGAAAGAAAAAAAAAACGTGAATTAAAAATACAAACAGAAGCCAAGTTGTAACGATCGCGCGTGTTGAGGGACAGAATTATTACAAATTCTAGATGACGTCTAATTATTGTCGCCGTCGTCCCCCTTCAACTGAAATCCTCGAGTTAAAGTCCCGGCGCGAGATCTTAAATCTCCCGCTTAAAAACAAAAGAAGGGCGAACGATGGGGCGACGGGGACGGGGAAACGCGCGGGTAAAAAAGCTCCGCACGAGCACGTGGCGCTTCCGACGCAAAAAAGCGAGGGACTACGGACAAGGCGGGCCTGCTCAGGGACATGGAAAGGAGAGACGGACGAATGAAGAGGAGCGAAAGCTCGTGCAGGATAGCCCGCTGAAGGGGGGGGAGGGTGGGGGGGAGAGAAAAGGCTAAGTAGTAACGGAGGCCACATGTTCGCCTTCCATCCACCGCGAATGCAGGGGATCGCTGCCTCCCGTATGAACGTTATAAACGTACGTACCTACTACACGTGCAGCGTGGATCACGCCGCGAGTGCTGGATAAAGAGGGATTGATATGAAACGGGGTTAAAAACGGGGCGAGGAAACACGTAGAAGCGAGATGGAGTTGATAGTAGAGCAGAAGATGGGGGGGCGAAACGCGGTGGGATAGTAGTAAAACCAAAAAAAAAAAAAAAATAGGAAAAAAACAAAGAAAATCCTCTTTCAGCTGGACGAGTGCCCATTTCCTATATACACTTTACACACACCAATTACGACTCCGTGAGTACACGTATGTCGTTGAAAAGTTTGCACATCGCGGCCATAAGGTATTCGCCTCTCTGTGTGTGTACTTCGTGCGTATATTTGCGTGCATGTAATACGAATACTGCAATCAGTAATCGTGTGCTGAGCGAAAACACGTGTTGAACAATTTTTAAATCTGCGTTACCTAGCGCTAGTTTTATTTTCTCGTTTGTTAAAATTCACGTACACGTGAAGTAGGACAATTGAAAAATAAGATTCTAAGCAATTCCAAATATACTTTTTTAAACATCCTTCATTGTAAAGGAATACGAGAAAATAATAATTTTCCATTGATACCTTGCAATATCTCGCAATGTTACAAAGAAAACTTTAATTAAACGCGTGTCTATTTACGTTTATACCCAGACACGATTATACAAGCATCAACCGTGATGAAATGGAAGATATTTTTTTATTTCACGACATATAGTTATAAAAAGTCTCGGCAAGACTTTATTGACAGTTATAAGATTGTCGATACTAGACGAAACGTAAAATCGAATCCTACCGCAAACATCGTAGTTAAGAGGAAATTTTTGCTTAAAAAAATTCACTACAATCTTATACACAAATGTATACAAAGGGTATAAGCAACGGTCGGTCAAGTCGGCATTAAATAAGCCACGTAGCCTGCACAGGATACGTTAGGTATAAAGGGGAGAGAATCGGAGGGATAATGAAGACGGTCGGGTGACTGAAGGCGGTACGGTTGGGAACCTCTGTAACCTAGTTAGCGATCCCCGAAAGCTAGAGGATGCACCCTCTTCCCTCAGGACGTGCGCGTAGTACGTGTCCTAGAGGAATACGTGCATCCCTCGCGGGTAAAAGTTACCATGGTAACCGAACCGAGAAATTTTTATTCCCCGTTATCCGTGTACACGTCTACGTGTGTGACGTACGGCCACATATCCATATGAAACGTGCAAAAGGTCGCGCGTGAATTCGAATGCCACTGGAGCGTGTGCAGGCGGCTCCTTGAGGAGCGGGCTGATGCTGATAGGTATGCGTTCAAGACGGAGAAAGTAGCCGGATAAATATTTATGTGGTAACAAGTTCGCATTATGCGTGTATAATGCATTGAAATTTCTCCCCATTTTAACTTGCACTGGCCGAGCAGCAGCCAAGCAGCCCTGATAATTTATTTAGGGCCCGCCATATCCTCTCTCTCTCTCTCTCTCTCTCTCTCTCTATCTATCTCTGTCCTCTCTTTCACCCCCTTTGCTTTTATTTCTGCTTCTTTTTTCGGGTCACACAATTCTCGGTTCTAGAAACGCTATTTTACTCACAATCGTCTTTTTACCAGAACATACGTTACTCGGGTAGGCGCCATGCGACCACGTGAGCATGTTTTATGAATGAGTAAGACGTACATATCATTACAACACACGCGCGTTCCTCCGTACGAGGCGAGAGAGAAGACCGGCGACGAGCCGAACCGCATCGCGGCGTCGTCCAAAAGGATCCTTCGGAGCCCAACCCTCCCATTGTCAGCTGGACCCGTGTGGGCCTCGACACGAGAGTGGCTAGACGCGATATGCACATTTATTACACCCGTGGAACTCGTGTAGGTTATAAGTATCAGCTATAATGACGTACTCTCTGCGTATAACCATTATCCGTGTAATAATGGTTAAACTACGATTAAATACCCACCCCGAAGTTTCGTCGCCGACCTTAATTTTCACCTTTCACATTTCGGACTCGGGTGGGAGCGAGTTTTTCAATGACAAGAAAATCGGGACGTATTCAAAGTTATATTGATTCCTCGAACATAGGTACGAATACTTGGAACAATTTTTACAAGTAAGAGATGATAAATATGTCAAAAGTTTCATCATTTTGAATTATGACCATGAAACATTCGACACGAATTTTGACGATAAAAAAATTCGTCCGTAAAGCTTGCACAAAGATTGAAATTTTCCATTCCACAAAAATGTAGATATAACGTTTAAAAAATATGGTGGCACTTTTCCGTGGATACGAATTATCTTTAAAAAAAAATTGATAAAAAAGCTCAAGTATACGAAATCAATTTTCCCACCTGTACTAAAAGAAGATCATTTTTCTAAAAGAAAATTTGTTTACGGTTAGAAAAAAAAACCTGAATAACACACTCCACTAAGCAATTATATGCAACAAAACGCAAACCATATGTAGCTTATACAAAAATACTCGGAAACCTTGACCGACATACAATGTCATAGTGGGAAAAACCGCAACACATGAGCTCTGCGTGCAGATATGTGCGTAAAATTACTAGGTATAATAAACCATCGACGTCACCAGCAGCACTTGTCGACATATAATTACAGCTGAGCACGTTACTTCTTCCAATAATCGTTAAACCCTGAAATATGACCGCGAAGCAGAGTCGTCACGACACCAGCGGGACTATTACCGTTTCAGGCTTTTCGAGCTTTGTACGATTTCCCCGCGATTTGCCGACGTAGCCGTAAGTTACGCGTGCGATTTCCGTCCCGATTTCCGTCACGGCACTTCACAGCGATTTCCAAAGCTCGGACTGTAAGGCGCCGATTTTCCGTCATACGTTACGAGCCGTGATTGACGGACGCCTGAAATTAGAAGCGCAGCCCTCGGGTTCAGGAATCGTAGGATGAGCCACCACGTCGAATCCAATTGACGGATCGGGGCGTCTTCAACGGCACACATTCGCCCGCGGGCCGAATACGGAATTGCGATAATTTTTCCTCCTCACGTACGCGCATGCATTCTATTCGGCCGCCTTGCAGTGACAGACACGGGGCACCTCCGGAAGATACCCTGACTCGGGTTCGTCCTAACGAGCCCTGACATTTCGAGGCAGGGTTTTCCCCCGAAGGGCTCTACCCGATGCCAGATCAACGGGACGTCGCCCTCGTCTTCGCTCTGCTAGCTTCGCACCCGTTGGCAGATTTCGTAAAGACTCGTATCGCATGAGATTGTACGTGGGGATGAACAAAGACGATACGGACCGAAAAAATAGGGGGTTATTCGCTTCGAAGGTGCACGTCGAAAATCATTTGAAATCACCCGGTGTGACTTAAAACGATGAAATAAAGCGTATATGAAAACACGTATCTCCTCGAAAAATTAAACTGTACTCAGAATAAGAATAAAAAGAAAAAAGTGCAGCGTTGAACCTGCCGCATTCACGGCGCGGAGATGCAAATGCACAATCGAGCCTCATTAAGACCTCGGAGAAACGAACTCACGTGTCTATATTTAGCTGTTACCACTTTTGACCGCTTTGTGAAGCTGTGGTTGGCGGCTTTTGCTGTCTTCGCGTTATTAAGACTAGCGCTGCAACTCGAGTAACCCCATATGGCGGCAATTTGAACGTGACCGAGTTAAGATCTGCGGTAAGAGGAAGGCTCTGACTTTACCAAACTGTGTACAAACTGTGTATAAACATTCGCTGAACAATCGTCACAGTACACCATGTAACTGGTTTGGGAATAAAAAGGTGCCAAATCATTTTTAAAAACTCAATATTTTCGGAGCAACGCGTTTCCTTGGACTATTTTGCGAAATTTGAACGTATTAAAGACTGGAAAATTGTTTCCCTGTAGAATTCAAGTACCGGATTGAGGACGGGAATTTGTTTGAGGGGTGAGCATTAATTGCCTGATGAAAAAAAAAAAGAAATGGGCTATGACGCACTGGATTTGATCAGCTGTAGATCGCGGTACGGGCCGTGTTCCGATGCGAGTGCATCGATTTGGAGTAGTAGGCACAACTAATTTGCGGGATACACAATCCATTAATCCAGATGCCCAAATTGGTTTACTCAGACGAAATCCTATCCGGGATGCAAAGGACCACCGGAATTTGAACTAATCCCCCCCATCCCGATTTCCTCTCCCTTGAACCCGGCCGAATTCGTCCCAATTGAAGGCTGCATCTGCGGCTCTCCTCCAGTCATTCTCGGGAACGCCCTTGATAATCGAATTACGATAAGTAATTTATCCGTATATGGGGTGACGAACTGTGCGCCGACACGCTTGTCCACAGCGGTAAATAAAAGGAAGGAGAAAAAGCGATGAGGAAAAAAAATCTGGCCGTTTACACGGACTCGTCTGCCGCCGCCGAAGGAGGGTTGACGGATTTGTCTATTTTTTCAGCCCCCGGACGACGCCGGGGGATTCGATGGGAAATGGGGGCTTGATTTTCAACCGAACAAATGGATCGGCTGCACGGGTTTATCGAGTTACCTGCGCTGGTTCGCTTTCCGTTGTTTATGAAATGGAACACTCGGGGCTGAAGCTCGGTCATCAAAAACAAGGATTAATTAACTACACGGGAGGGAAATGCACTCACGGTTAATCAACCTTGTCAGTTGCTGGTTAGCGTATCTCGTACAAAGATCAACGCTGACAAACCGTATCTACCTATTTACCGGGTGACTTGATTCAAACGACGATTGCTTCCTCCACTTTGTAATCACACGCCATGATACGCCGAAAGAAATTTCGCAACTTTAGAAATAGAAATAGAACCAAAGTATGACTTTTTGTTACATAGAATGCAGGGTCTGTTTTTTACATCGGTTCTTTCGGACATTCCGTATTTTCTAACGTTTATTTATATTCAGGGGGCTCGAGACGCATTTTCTGAGTTATATGTTCTGGTCCGTAAAAAAAAAAACGATATTCGGATGTACTGCTACATACATCCTTCAAGGTCTTGTTCCGTTTCATTCGCATAAATTTTCTATTACAAATAGACGAAGTATTTTCAAAACTGAAAGTGAAGTCACAGTTTGTGTAAATTTCTCTGAGACGCCACGTCACTCAACGTGTAGAAATAAAAAAAAAAATGTTTTCTAGGATGCCTGCAACAGAAAAAACAAGTCCTAAAATAAGGCAGAGCACATGCGTTCCGTTTCATTCGCAGACAATAAGCATCGCCCATGTAAGTTGGCTGCAGAGCGATGACAAAACGAAAATAAATCCAAGCGGATTGTGTAGGCATGTGCATGTATACAAGGAAGAGATAAGAAATGGCCCCTGAGACACGCGTCTCGTTCCCGGAAACGGAGAGTTAACCGTCGTTAACGAATGACATCAGTTCCTACGATAAAATTTCTCACGAAGATGACGCACGAATCATTCGATGACGATTCTTACTTGAGTCTGTCCACGACCTACGACGATATCGACGAAGAAGGCGATTCGCTTTTTATCCATTCGACGGAGAGATACTAGACAACGCGCCGCAGCGTCTAACCGGAAGTTGTATACCCGTCCATACACGTGTCCGTGTATACATTAGAGAGGGTCGTAAGTCAAGCCGCCGCCGTGTGCCGAGCTCCCGTGAGTTTGTAGGATAGAATTTCAACTTGGGGGAGGCGAAAATTGGCAATCGAAGCAACTAATTTAGAACTGGGACGCGACCCGGTCTCGGAGTGGGGTCAGAGGTCGGCCCAAGTCCCGAATGGAGGGAAGTATAACCTACCCCAAGCCCTCGGGGTAAACTAAATATCTCCACCCGACAATCTTCGCCCAAAATGGATCTCTGATTCAATCAGCCCAAGTAATGACTCATGGAACCTGTAACAACTCGTCCTGTTCCCAATTTGCGAAACGCGATATTCACTATTGCGAAAAACATAGACGTGTTTAAAGCTCTCGCGATTCCTGTTAGAGCGTTTATTTTCCCTTCCTCATCTTTCAACGCTCCCCATAATTTTCGCACTATTTCAATATCAATTGTATGCATAAGACTCTTCCATTAAACTTGAAGATTCGCTCCTCAGAATGTTCTTGCGAATTTAAAATACGTAACTTGTCCTTCAAAAGAACATCAGAGTCAAGATGCTGCAACGAGATCATTGCTTATAACCGAAAGAACGAATTTCGACACCGAATCTTCGTGCGGTGATACGAATTTTCGGGTAATATGAAATTCGGAACGGCTTGCACATTCCATGACCACGAAAGCACGGTAGACGTACCATAAAGCTGCCATCGTACTCCTGCAATGTCTATGGATGGGGCGTAAAAGTTATGACGGCGGTATAAAGAAAATATGTTGCTAATCAAATTAATATATATATGTTTGTATATATATATATATATGTACATGTATACATTCGGGGTGGAGAATCGCCTAGCTGGAAGCAATATGTGCGGCAAAAGTCAATTTTTCCGAGCGATTGATCGCCCGGGCATCTGACGCATGGCGTACGATAGCCTGCATTGCAGCGAAGCTGCTTCCACGAAGCGTGGTAGAGATTTCGCGATATTGAATCTCGAGCTCTAGCTGCAGCGGCGTAAGATGCTGGTAGTAGCTCCGCTCTCGTCGCCCTCAGAGTAAACACCAACCAAGCGCGGACAGGGGATTGATCAAAGTGTTTCGACACCCTCGGGCACTGTATTAGCCCCGTCTAAAATCACCCTAAGAAATTCATACGGCCCTACAGCCTCTTACGGATGCATCGAGTACGGGCCCGCCCGACTAAGAAAAACACCCTATGCAGCCGGAGAGGCGGCAAGTAAGCGTTAGACCAGATCGTCAGGCTGAGCTGTGAGGATGGATTATCCGAGAATGCGACCAAAGATGCGCGAATAACCGCGAATATTTGGGAGTAAAGACGGGAAATACCGATGCCTCTGCCAACGAATCCACGAGGGTCGTGTTTTCATTTTGATGAGTATTTTTATCAAGAGAATCGCCTGACGTCAAAATCCCGAGCTATCGTAAAATAAATAAATAAAAATTATGTAAAATCCGTCGTTGGATGCGGGTGACCGCAGAGTAATTGTGAGGGTAATTTTGAGCCCTGATAGAGCGAGGTATATTTTCTCGGTGACGCGCAACCACCGAGGAGAATATTGCTTCCTTGTTGCGATGCAGCCACCCCAAACGTGCCTCGAGGCGTCGTACCGAGCTTAGGTAATTTACGAAAAGTATCTCGATTAAAAAGTGAAATAAGAAATCTCGCAAGGAAAGAAAACAGCAGCTTTCTCCGCGGGATGTAGCCGTCTGAGCTGGAATTATGTTGCAAATAAAATATGCAATACGTACGCCTGCAACTGTACGAGGAACCGGGCGATTTTATTTCCATTAAAATTAACCGTAAGCCGTAAGTCGAATCGCGTGCTCATTCATGCGCCGTTCGCGAACTGTCGAAAGGAAAAGCAAAACGAACCGAGTGCAGGAATGAACTTCGAGCAGATATGCAGGCATACAACACTATGGATGTATGTACGGATATTTTTGCATAAGTGAATTGAATCGTAATGCAAACGAACGAACGAGTGGGTTTCAAAGCCGTGCCATCGAGCCTACGGTAGACTTCCCTGAGGCTTTCAGGACCCGGAGGGAAAGGGAAGAAGTCATTGTTGTTCTCTCCCAGAGAAGCCAGAGGCGGACGAAACCGAGTGAAGAGCTGCAGCTGACAGCTTGCAAATTTGCGAATTCCAACGATATTAATTGACTCACTCTTCAGTGCTGGAATAACTTCAATTATGTTAACTCCGGCCTTTCGAGCACTTCGCTACGCTTTATTCGCCGCATCAAATCTCATTGTTGTCGTACGCGCCACTCACTCTATAAAGGGAAACTTGGAATTCTAACTCTGCGTATTGAGAGATACGATTTTTCAATACAAGCATCTCTTGCAATATTTTTAAATAATCGCGCATTCAACGACCAAATTCAAAGTACCTAATTGATTTGTCACGATTTACTTTGAGATTTTAAATATATCCAGCAAGGCGAAAGAGAAATTCTGCGACCGCAGCTAATACGTTTATCATGAGGAATAATGATGTATCGATATTCGTTCAGTAACGATGTAACTTGACCGTTTATATTGCCAGGTTCAAAGACAGGGTATAATTTTAGAGTAAATTGACGATGATTGATTATGTTTAATAAATTGCCGTTCAGTGATATACCAATGTGCATATGTCCGTTACACCAAATCGAATTCAGTGACAATTACTATCAACTATATGAGCCACCTTGATCAGATGATAACATGAATCTCACAGCGTAAGCGTAATATTCCCTTCACTCTCTGCCTAGGGCAATACTGGTCCAAAGAGATAAAAGAAAACCATGGAAAATTCGATCAGAATATTAATTTCTGGCATTCGGCCAACACGAGCGAAGCGAATGAGTCACATTCGGATACGAGTAGGTATGATTAAAGTAGCGTCTCAATTAAACCCCAACACCGTAAAGCCACTGGGCGTGAAATTCGTCGCGTGAAATATCTCTGAATCAACATTTCGATCCAATTTCGAGGATCTCTTACCACCTTCACTGAGCATTTTTACGCGCAAGTGCAGCAGCAATATGGTGAACCTGCACGTCGATGCAGTTTTGTCATAAAACTGCAGCGTACCTCTTTAGTCGTTTTCCCCCGCTGTTGCCACTGGTAAAAATGTTCGGCGTTCAACGCCCATCCAGGAGCAAAGCTGAATCCTTCGGCAGCAGGTTGCAGGCAGGAGTTTGTCACGGTTTCGAAATTGCGACAAGGGTCAGGCAGCTCGGTGTAAACGCCCATCCTGGTGGGCGTGAGGCCGCCGCAGCCGTCGTACTCGTTCCGTAATTCGTACCTGGACAGAAGCAGCTCCTTTTCGAGGTTATACTTGGTCTCAAACTCGAGGAAGGACATGTCGCGCATTTCGTCCTGAAAGTTGTTTTGCGGCTTGAAAGCGAGACCCATGGTAACCTGGCGAGAAGCGTCCTCCAACGAAGGTAACAACCTCTTCGGCGAGCGTTTCGGTGAGTTCCTCGGTGAGAAACCAGTGTCCTGATCCTGATCCTCGGAAGGAAAATGCAGCCTCCTTGGTGATTTCTTCGGAGAATTCTTCGGAGAATTCTTCGGCGACAGCAGACTCGAGGTAACTTTAATTTGCTTGTCGTTAGAATTCAGACAGTGAGCCTCGGTAGTGAGTGATTGAAAAGCGACGTCCTGTCGCTTATTATTATTAGCATTAGCGATGGAGGAGGACCTAACCGGCTTTGGAGACGTCAATTTCGACGTTTTCACCTTGGGTCTGGTTCCCGTCTGCTTGTAATTACTCGGTAACTTCAGTCCTGAGCTTCCTGACATTGTACACCCATTTTTCAAATCCACCCACACCGACGCCACATGCTCCGTAGGTGGCGGACAAACGGCAACAATAAACGATGACCTCTCCAACCACCGGATCACCGGGCGCTCTTTCACGTCGAACACTGAGCGCACGCGGTAAGAGGTTCCCGCGAGGATTCCCCGCAGGGACTGAATGGTTCAAGGAGCGCACCGTCCGCAGGACGAACGGCCGATGCAAGGGCGCGCGCGCGAACACGTACGCGCTACTTTGGCACAGCAGCTCGACTCGTGTGCCAGTTGTGTTCCCGATGAACCCACACCATGGCCGGCTCTGCACGAACTGCGAACACGAGTAAGAATCACCCGTGCGTGTGCCCGGAATTCCACATATCCAAAGCTAATGGGTCTATTGACCAGTGCGCCAATTATTGTCCGCTGTTGCGAATTCCCCTCAGAGGCCGCAGTGACAAGCGCGTTGTTATTGCGTTCCGGTCTCTCGTATTTCGACATGTCAAAATTTCGAACCGGAGTATCCCGCTAATTCTACCCGAATTAATTGTGTTACGTTTTCGGACTGCGAGGTGTTTATAGACGTTTAGCGGCAGTTTGCGATAGGATTTGGACAATTGCTGGAGTCGTTAGAGTTACAGCTTCCGCAGTAGTTGGAGGAAACTTTGCTGTTATCGTGCCAGCGCCACCCGCGTAATCCTGAACCGTATTACTGCAATTCGGTTCGATGAAACTCGTCCCGTTACTGCATGACCGTTAATAACTTCGGGAGTTGACTTTCATTGCATCTTCTT
Source organism: Neodiprion virginianus (assembly GCF_021901495.1). NCBI lineage: Eukaryota > Metazoa > Arthropoda > Insecta > Hymenoptera > Diprionidae > Neodiprion > Neodiprion virginianus. The sequence continues at coordinate 31,845,909 of NC_060879.1, forward strand.
TTAACGATCGATATAACTCCCCGATTGTTTGTCTCGGTAGGACGCTTTACTTTATGTGAAATAAACTGTTAATTGGCTTCGTTTGGTGTTATACCCGGTTATAATCGAAGCGCCGAGATGGACGAGTTGAAGTTCGTTGCCACCGCGGATACGGAAAGCGATGCAAAACGAAATTGGTTATATATATATATATTCATACCTCTCGCTAACGAGTCTCGTGACTGGTTGCGTCAATTACGCTAATCACCGTGTGTTTATGCACGAAAGTCATCCGTTATTATACCTGTGTTGATTCTTCGCGAAAGAATGTATTTTATTTATCATTACGCCGAGAAATGCTATTGATTATGTTTATTGTTTCTTTCACAAGGTTTTTTCTAGTACAGCAAGGTATAAGTTCTGTGAACAATCCAATTCCAAGGAGTGCTGCGCATTCAACTCCTGACCGTTCTCCGTAATTTTTCGAACGAAACGGTGAAAATTCGTTCGTGAAATTAACTTGCCGACAAGCTTTCGTTGTTATCGTATTTCAACGCGCGATTCAGCTGTAAAATAATGTAAAACTTTCCGGAAAAATGCCCCGGCGTATGAAAATTTCACCTTGCGTTGCAGAACTTGTGCAGTTTAAAACCCTTCGGATTCCTCTACATCGGTCCCAAAATCTCGAAGTAAAATAGACAGCCTGTCTTTCCGACGAGCGGAAAATGGTCCCAATGCCCCATGAGGATCCGACATAGCACTGAAAGGCAGAATTACTGATTCGAGGGTGAATTAGTACAGCGCGGTACTCCGACCATCAGAAACAGGATGGAGAGCGCCCCATGGACGGCTCGATCGGCATTGCGACTCTCTTTCCACTCAATGGGGGTGAATATTATAAACGCATTTGCAGAGGGCTGCAAGGCGGGAAAGAGAGGAGGAAAGTGAGGCGCGGGAAAGCGGTAGAAAGAGAGAGTAAGATGAAAATACAGTGGCGGTGTATCGCCGGTTGCCCGTGCCCTGCATATATGGCTAGAGCGGAGCGGCACCTCCGCAGGCCATAATATGCATACATATTTATGGTGAATGCTCACCGTGCCAGAAGACTTTACATGCATGCTAAATAAGTTTGTATTTTGACGTCGCCTGCACGCCGGATTGGCACCACTACAGCTGTAACCCCGTAGGTATTTCGACATGGGGTTGAGAGAGCGGGGTGCGAGTGCATGCATAACGGGAGAGTATAAACCTATACTTTTCACGAGGTACATAAACCGCCTAACTAACTTTCGCCGTGAAGCCGGTGGCCCGTAGAAGCGTGGAGATACCGGGCCATATCCATCATCGTACTATTGCACGCACACGTCACTCAACCAGGCCTATTATATGGGGTTTTAATTCGACCAGTAGATACGTATCTCTCTTCGTCACGACATCCCGAACTCGCGAGACGTTCCCCATAGCCCATGTGCACTCCGTATACCTATATACACGCCTTAACAATTGCACGGAAATTGTTACAGGTTTGTTAACGGCGAGCTTTTCGTACCATTTTCATCGATTCGAAACTGTGACAGAGTAAAGCGCAATCAGTCGATCCGGAGAAATTATTATTTGAGGGGGGGGTGGGCTTTAATATTCTTTGTCTTCCAATTGATTGTTCGAAAATCTGTTACTTACGTAAGTCAATGTATACCGACCCACAAAATTCACTTACCATGTAGACCGTACCGCACTTTTCTCACTAATTGTGAGTATAACGAGTTCACTATACTTCTTTTCCCACACAGTGAAGAAAAATCGACGTGATCACTTGCCGTTGCGCCACAGTGTTTTCTACGATGCTCATTACTATGATTAATACTGCTTATACACGGATACACGCGTGAGCAAAGCTTTGACGGATTATGTTTCGAACGAGAAACGAAATGCTTCCCTGCCGCTAATAGAGTGCTCGCACTTGTAATCCGTCGTCTAAATCGGGCCAGAAAACACGAAGGATGCAACTTCTTAAACGGATCGCCGCATCTATCGATTTGCGGCGCAACCTGCAGCGTTTCCGCGTGTGACTTATGGGGTTTTGATGGATGGACAGCCGAAGGGCACCGAGCCAGAGGCTGCCTCGTCACCGCTATAATTAATAAACTCACACCGCAGCATCGAGGGCGTGTAAACCGTCCTCGTCTACACGTTGAACCTGCGTATTGTCCGCACACAGAGAAACGCCTCCCCCGCAGCCGAGACTATATAGCTTTTCCGTTTCTACGGATTCAATATAATAATGCGCCCTGTCAACCCTGCGCGGCTGAGCTTTATGCCAGAGGTTCTCACCGCGGGCCAAAACGGCACCTCTCATTCCCAAAATGAAAGGATCCGGACGGACGGTGGGTTCTTCTTCCCGGATCCATCGTCAAAGAGGAAGAGAGTCGCAGGGCCGATACCCGGAACATCCTCCCCTACTCCTGAGGGTGGCTTACGGAAACCGTTATTGCCATGTCACTGGCTTCGGGATTACGGCCTCATTTTTTCCACATGAAAGTGAACTTATTCCTCGAATATTATATATTCGGTATTGTAGGACCCCTTTGCGAATCGCGACGTATCTCCGTCCCCAGTCCTCGGTTCGTGTTCTCACAAGCGATGGAACGTGACATTTGTTTTTTTCTCCTCTCTTCTTTTTAATCCGATTTATGTTACATCTATGAATCGAATAAGCCTTGTACAGTCTACGTAAGAGGAGAATAATTTTTTACGAGGTTATTGAATTTCAAAGGGATTGAAATAATTCCGGTAGGTGCTACACGCAATGCGGACTGCGCAGGAGGTTTTCATTTTTAACGAAATACACGATGGTGATCCCCTGAAAGGAAGAATACAGAAAAGGATAAATGGCTGGGAATATAATGTGTTTCATTCAGCCGGAGGGTCGTCCAATTTCAGTCTGTATATACGCAGCTGCTTTTTATTTCATTCCCCGTCATCCCTCGAAATACATTTAGTGTTAATTGAAAGGAAGTTGCGAAACACCGGACGAAAGACCCGAAACGTTGAGCGAGAAAGCATCTCGATAAAGAAAAAAAAAAAAAGAACAAGAGAAAAAAAAAGGCACGAGAAGACGAGGGATAAAAAAATTCTATCAAATCACTTGGAGAAACGCCATAGAAAACATCGAAAATACAAACGAGAGAAAATGGATTCACCTGTTGGGACGGGGGAGTGTGCTTGTGCAAACACGGAGGGGGGAACGCTTTTCAAGGGAAGCGAAGCCGCGTGGAATAAGTGATGTTTTGTTCAATATGTTTCTATGCGGTCCCGCGTATACAGGAGGGATGATGTGGCTTACTTGCATCGCTGTACAATATAATTCGACACGAATCATACGCGCATGTGTGTGTGAGTGTGTGTATGTACACATATGCATACACAATCTATACCAAAAGTGGAAATAACCCCCCGCATATGCATTTACAAATCCACGTTTCATCCCCCAAGCGCTTAACGTTTTTTTCCGAATGTATAATTCGCGAGGTTCGTTTGAATGGGTGATCGCATTATGGGATTACGTTCACAAAATTGCGATATCCGTTTTCGTTATGCGGGACCGATATGCAAACTGGAAACGAGATACGTTTAGGAATTTTATTCTCTGGGTAAATCGTCGATGGTGAATCGTCTAAATCCGACAATCTAGATAAACGTACACCGCTGTGAGCACGGCGTGCAATAGCGACTCGGTTATTATTGTCGCCAGATACGAATAGTTTCCGTTTTCTTTTACATACTTTAATCTTTGGAAAATTTTATTACCAAGTAACGGAATCGAAATCATATAAAAAGTTTAAACTCTTTTTGAAAACTAATCGTGAAATGTAGTTAAGGAATTATTTCTCATATTAACTACCGAGTTGAATAATCCAAAAGTCGTATATAATTTTAACCACACTTTCATCATTTTCTTTCGACCTCATATATGCGATAATTCATACGACGCGGTAAGAATAAACCAAGGCAGCGACGTCTCACGGTCAATGTCATTCCCTGAGGCAAACTAAAAGTCAATAACACTACGCGCCTACTTACATAGTGTTACGCAACATGTACAGCTATGAATGGGTTTGAACAGCTGAGAGTGATCGATCGTAGAAGTCGATGAGTCGATCCATCAACTGAGGAAGCGCTCGCTCGTCGCAAATCAAGTGAGTACAGGCTACAATTCCTTCATTCGCAGAAGAACACGTTCGACGCGTCAAAGCAGAGGAGAGACTATAAATTTATGAGGTTCGATTGGACCGAAAGAGCGAAAATGTCGTTTGATTTTCGAACTGGTGACTGGCTCTGGTACGTACGACGGGTGAAACACGACAATGCGAAACAATAAAAAAAAAAACGCAAGTTCAAAGCGAGACTATAACGCACACTGCACACTCGAAGCGTAAGCGTAAGCGTTCCCTCGTTTTTTATTAGTGTTTCTTTTTCATATCCGTCTCGCCTCGAGGTTGGCTGGGCGACGCAAAGAGGCGGACAAAGTTGTTGGATGCTATCTGTTCTTTTCTGGTTTTTTTTTTTTTTTATTTATTATTTGATTTGTTTTATCTTCTTTGAAACGCTGATTTTTCGCACAAGGCTTCACACACATCACTTTGGTACGTGCCGCCGCGCGTCTATTATTATTTGTTTTACCGTTAGGCCATATGCAATCCCTCGTTCGTCTCGTAGGTACAGACGTATGGAAACCACAATTCGGAGTACGTACTAATGAGAAATGAAAAAGTCTCGCGATTTCCGAGAATCAAAGGTCCGTTAATTATCCCCATAATCAACTTTCTTTTACCGCACTTATTTTCTCCCCTCAAGCACAACCACAGCTGCTGTCTCACAGTCCTCCTTCATCCCGTTACAGATATCATTTTTTTTTTCTTCATACCCTTGCCCTCAGCAGCTGCAAAGATAACGACAACTCGTTCAAAGATATATTGCCAAATTCCTACCACCACGCGTAAAATTACTGAGAATTGCAACCCGGCTCTACAGTTGCTGAAAAATCAGATGGACTTCGATGCAACTTGTCACTGCAGTGACTTATTGCAATCCTTAAGCCCCTGTGGGTCCTATTTTTCAACATTTCGACCACGATCATCGTTTGTGGGTGTAAACATACATTTCACTTTGCGGATACGGTCGATTTATACATACATCGATCTCTTTGACATGAAATGACGATGTAAGGTGGATCTACCACTTAATAACACACTGAGAACGAAATTCAAAAGTTTTTACGTTTATACAATATTAATTATTGACAATAAAACTTAAGGATTGATCATTTTCTGTCGTCTCTATACTGCTAACCATTGATTGCATAAAACTTAAACAACTTCGATCAACAATTTATTGTATTGAGAAACAAGAGTCTCGAATTCCGTAATTCAAAGAAACTAAAATTCGTGAAAGACGCGATTAAAATTTGTTTTCAAATCTAGTTAATATTTCAATAAATCTAATGCAATTGACGTGTGATTTAAAAAAATTGGACAAAATTAGCACCGGACTGACCTAGTTTGGCGAATGAGGAGATCAACCACGAGGTAAGGCAAAGGTGGCGCCATCTGACGACGAAGGAACGAAAGAAGGGGTGCCAAAAAGAGGGGGTTATTTCACCCCGCGGTAACTCGGGAATCTGCGAGCTTTTTAGCTAGACAGAGAAGAGGGCGAGGGTGCAAAAGAGGGTGGATTCGGGGCGAGAGTGTAGGCGTATGAATGAGAGGTGCATGCCTGTGATCCCGACTCCTCGCGCATGCCTACGCACTCCGGATGCGTCACCGGGTCCCGGGCAATTCCTCGGCACCACGTGGAAGCTCCCACCCCCGTAGCCGAATGTGACTCACAAGATTTATAGCCTCTGTTTCAACAGTGGACGTCCCAATCTGCGGGATTCTGCAACGTGCGCTAAATCGAATTGCTTCGTCCTTGTCTCTCAGCTCGCCGTATTGCGACATATCGTTGGACACACCCACGTTTCAGAAATACGGTCGTGTGCAGAGTGGATATACTTCCAATTAGACGCGTGTTTATGATTCCGAATAAAACATGGTACTTGTTATATGGATGGTCAGGTAACGTTTGTCGCGGAAGTTCAACCCTACGTTTGAAAAATAATAAAATTTACCGGAACCACGGCCGGCGAAGCTTGCGACCAAAGCTTGACATATGCACACACAATTTGAATTATTGGTTTCAGATGTGCTCCGTTTCATTTTTGAAAATATTCACGTTCGCGGATTAATTTTATCATCACGATGAGATTCGAGTGACAAATTAACGCCAGCGATGAGAATTCAATTTCAAAGACTCTGCAATCGATAAGATCAAATTTTTGAAAAATGAGCACATCGGTTGGAAATCGATGATAGAAATTGAAATATAAAATCATTCGGCGTATCTGGAAATTGTGTAAAGTCGTCGGGAATTTAGGAATTCAATGGAATCATTGATGGCAACGATTTGGCATTACAATTTCTAATAACATAATTGATTCTAATGATTTCCAAAATCTGTTACGTCCGGCGTACCGCCTTTTGCATCAATTACTCCTACTTGCTAACCCTCCCACGTTTTTTACATTAACCTTATAGTCTTTATCCTGTCCTCCTATCTCCATCCACGTTTACGCTAATCGCTATCGCCCTTACTCAGCTAATTCCATTCCGCTCATTCTAGACTTTCACACCTTTCTTGCACCCATACGCTTTGTCTCTAAACTCACTCGTATTCTAACTTTCAACAAACACACATCTCACTCTAAAACCAAGTCTTTCTCAAGACACATTTCCAGATCTTACCCTCAATTGCATTCACCAAATAATCTGTACGTTCACTTTAATAAATAAGCAACATTTCGACGAAAATTAATTATTAATCATACCCTATCAACTGCCCTTCAGGTGTAATTACTGAAAGCGGGAAAGAACGCATATCTGCTATAACAAATCTATTGAAATTTTGACAAAAATCGAAACGGTACAGCCTTAGTATTTCTGCGATTTCGGAGCTCAAAAAGCCTATTGCCCTAAAATGTTGATGGAAGTCGATTTTAGCATTTTTCCAAATTAGAAGCTTTTTGCAAAAGAGAACAGATAAGGTTTCCATGTCTTTCCCTTCCATCGGGAGGTTGAAATTTTCTCAGAAAACCCTACTATGCGAGATACAAGGAATTTGGAAACGACCACTAAAATACCGCAATTATACCAACCACTTACAATGGAGATGAAGATTACTTGAATCTTTGAAGTTATACTCTGTATTTTTCCTCCTGAGACCCATTGCAGTCGACTTTTTGATACAGAATTTAGATGAGTTCGTCTCTACAGTTTTTAAAGTGACTGAACTTTTTGGCAAGGAAGGGAAAGGTTCAGAGCCCCAGCTCCATTCGCTCACAACAATTGTTTGTGAAAACTGATATCAGTACGCCTAATGAGCTATTTTTCTCAATAATTTCAGTATTCTCCAATCCATCAGACGAACAAGTATCGTAAAGGCGCAATATTTCTGTTTTGCCCCGGGCATCAAAAAGACTGGTTACAGTGCTGAGCGATGCGGCAGCATTAGTCGCAATTAAATTCGCCAACGACATCATCCGATGTGTACCCGGCTCTGTAATTATCATCCGGTCAATTCAAATGCCGAATTTCGCATCTAGCAACGGATCTATTAATTATGAAATCAGACGTTTCCAATTAACAGCTAGCCTCAACCTCTCGCGGATAACCAATCCAGTTATCCATGTATCATAAACGACATACCTACACCCAGACGTAATTAGAAAACCTGTATAAACTGAGACGATCGAGTACCCGCGCAAAAATGAAGTGGAACCAAAAAAAAGAAAACCGAATAATCGGGAATACTAATAAGCCAATATCGTATCGACGTAAAAGTTGATTGACCTCCGTTTTACCTGTGCTTGTCGCGTCTCGCAGGAACAATTGTGCAACTTTTCCAACTGGTCCTGAATCAGATACGCGGCGGAATACTGCTGACTATCCGGCGAAAGCGGAGAATCCGGTGATCCCAGACCGGAACTCGCGCTGTCGCTAGTCTTGATGGGGTTTCCGGTCCTGCCGGAAGTCGCGGGAAGCTTCGCTGTATCTTGGTTCGGAGAGAGGGGAGAGAGCGGAGATCCGATTCCCGAACTCTCCGAGCTTGAATTGACCAGCCCTCTTCCAAGCAGTGCGAAGTTTTGCGAAGTCGATTTTTTCACTTTCGGCCTGGGAATTCCTGACTTCCTTGATGTGGCGTCTCTGCAATTTTCGGTTGCGTGATTTCTCCCAAGCTTTTTCGAAGTCGACGAGAACTTGAAAGGCCTCTGCGTTAGCCTAAGCCCGAAGCTTTTCCTGCTCAAGGGCAATTCGTGGGTCGCGGATAAAACCGGAGAGGGAATAGGAGGTACAAGGCTCGAGTTCTGAGCCCTCTTTGCGAGATCATCTATACCCTCAGTATCGGGTGTTTCCTCGTCGCCGAGATCTCGCCCCGCATCCTCCTCGTTCCCCGATAAACTTTCAACCTGATCCCCTTTATAGCCGGACGGGTGCAGAGATTGAAGACCCGTTCGAAAACTCGACAGCGAACCGACGCCGCTTCTATTATCCTTAACGGGCCTGTTCTGAATAGCCAATTCTTCTTTATCTCGCGAAAATATATCCTCGGTATTCGGCACCCGACTCGATCCACCGATCGATTTCTCCCCGGGTATAAATCTAGCGATCACTGCCGCCCCCGGGTTCGTGGAAATCCTCGCCGACGGGGAAGCGTCGTTCACGTCCAAGGACTCTAGTAGCTTCAGGCCAAAACCACCGATGCAGTCCTTAACTTGGTAGTATTGCACGCTCTCGATGCAATTCCTTACGTCTGCGTTAAATATAGACTGTCCGGGGCACGTGGGGTGCGACGAGACGCTAAACGACGCCGGGCGTCGCTTTACGGTTCCAGTTTCGTCACTGGGGGAGTCCCAGTCAACGTGGAAAGTTCGTCGTCTGGAGAACATCATTTCCCATCCCCCTCTCCCCCTTCCGCGGCTACTTCCGCGACATAATATCTAAATATATACAATACTTTTCGCTCATTTTTCAACACACTTGCGAATTTATGCCCCGCGGATTTTTTAGGACGTTGCAGTTAATGGAGCCGCGATTTCTGTACGCACAACACGTGGTGTAGAAAAGAAAATTAAAGAAATGAAGAATTCATGCGCACGAGCGTTATTTTTTTTTTTTTTTCTTGTTTTTCCTTTTTAGCGCCACTCCGGTTCTCCGACCCTATTTGACGGCCGAGTCGAACCGGAAGTTCTGCTTGCATCTAGCCATTTTTATACCTTCTGCACCCCGTGCGCTGTGCGTCTATTATGCGACGAGTCTATGCGCCCGGAATCCATACTTCGGGGTAAAACTAATAAAAATCAGACGTACAACCGACAGCTGCTAAAGTCCCTCCGTTATCTAATTGAATGTGCGTACATTTGGGGTATAATTTCCAATTCCTTCACGCGAGTTGTTTCTCTGAAAAAACAGGCACCGGTAACGATAATCATCAAGCATCGATTAATTCCGTGAAACGTGTCTGTAATGCTGCACGTTGACGTTATAAACTTTTCACCGACTTCACCATGGCACCAACGGTATATACGCTTGTCGAATAATCCCGCAGACGACGACGATGATCACTAAACAACGCACACTGCAATCCTTGCGCATTGACCTCGTGTAATTGCGACGTCAGAGATTCGAAGGATTCTCGAATGGATGAAAGGGCGGCTGCTCGTGCAGGTCTCGATGAGCGCAGATACCATAACCGTATTTCGCGGACTCTTGCGTCCAGACAATAGATGCACTTGCCAAGAGTGCCCCCAGCAAACTGACTATGCCTCGAGGCTAAGCACGAGCGGCGGGACCCTCGGCAAGTTACCCTCGACGATCGTCCTGGCGCCTACGGCTCCGGCGAGCTTGCAACACCATTGCCCGAGGTCCTAGCCCCTGCAGCAGAAACCATGCATCCATCCCCTATCATAGCCACGGGGCGAAAAACTAATTATATTGGGCCACAGGGGCAAGCCGTGTGTACGGGGCGGTGGGTGCCCGATGCGCGATGCACCATATTGAAACACGCAACACCCGTGAAAACCACGTCCCATGTGCCCTCGACTCGGCCCGACGTCGAGCGAACCTCATATCTCAAACCGCGCCACCAGAAATGCGTCACTGAATTTCGATGCAACGGGCCTTCGCGCACCCTTTCGCAATTTTATACGCTGGATGAACAAAACGGCCAATGACTCCCAAAGGACTGCGCTTGATAGGAAGCTCAAATTTCTGTTCTCTGTTACACCATCTTTCATGATTATGGGTGCAATGAACGGGGTGACAGTCCAAGCCTGCTTCGCGATATATTTACTGTAACGAATGCCACTGTTTTTATGTTCGATATTCATGTGATTAATCAAGTTTGCAGAGCGGCATCCGATACGGTTGGACCTCTGTTTTTATCTGCCAATTTTCTAGAAAAATTTTTACCACAGTTATTTACTGTAAGGAAATCAAGGAAATTGAGCGAAATACGTTTCAATTGTATAGTAGGAAACTAGATTAGAAAATGGATATATTTATGAGGTATGTAAATGAACGAGTGAAACTTAAGATCTGAAAACGAATAAAAAAAATAAATACCAAATGAAAACAATCCTATCATTTCGTCACGACTGAGTTGTGTGATTGCACAAGGGTGGAGGGAGGATTGCGGGGCATCATCGACAATGAAGATCGATAATGTTCTTACCGAGTATGGTCATTTAGGCGAGAAGTTCGATGTAGTCGTTGATGGGCAGTATTAAGGGTAGGTGGACAGCGATAGAAATGTCTTTGTGATATCGGTTGTTTCCATCTCTTTACACAGCTCGCTGTGTGTCCGTGGTTTCACGTCGTCGAACGAAGGCATACACAGTGGCTCATGAATAGCATTTGGATACAATCTCATCAGATACCATAGGGCGAACGGCCCTCGGCGTAGGAGGGATGATTCGACCCCTACGGCTGGCCGTGCAGGAGGTAACACTGCTACAGTTATGGCATGAGCGTTATATACACACTGAGAAAAGGGTGCGGGGTGCCTTTTTGTTTGAAAATATTTTGACACCAATTGCGGCCGGGACGCAGGGAGGGCGATTCGAGGATCAGATCGGCGGAATAATTTAACCGGATTGATCAAGGCATTCCACGAGGGGAGTTCGATTCTTCTTCCGAGTACCTTTGTTCGAATTTCGACAAAGCGAAAGTATCCGCATCTCAATCTTCGACAGCGATCGATGGGACGCTTTACCACGTCGAGATAATAAGATAAAGGAAAAATATTTTATGATTATGCAGGGGGTGAAACGAACACGCAATCAGGTAACGATCGATTGACAGTTGCGCGTAATATGACACAGAAGAAACCGGCTAGCCTAATATTTGTTCGATAAAACAAAAAGCGAAGCGCTTTTATACACCGCGTTGCTCGATGGGACAATTTATGACGTCGAAACTCACCCCAGAGACTCGGAGCAGCGTTTTCGGCTCTAATACACGGTATAACCGACAAAAACGTGTCCGATGGGCGGACCTTGTACTGTGTAATAAACTACCATTTCTCAATTCTCTGACGAGTTACCTTTTTATTGTACTGGAATTTAGTATAAACGAAATGTGGCATTGGGGAGTTGAAATAACATCAGACACAGCCGTCCGTAATTATAAAAAAGGATCAACTCGATTGTCATCTACATAATGGTGGAGGAGTATCCGATGAACCTACCACGTGTTCGGCTAATGTGCGGTCATGTGTCGAATACCTAGTTTTTTTCTCCACGCAGATAAAAATATACTACGACATTAAATAGCTCCCTGGGGTGGAACAAAGGACAGTTGGGCAATCAGCTTGGAATTCGAGAGAGACATTTCGGGTTATTCAATCCTATAGTTTCATCGAAGCTTGCAGATGTAAACTTTTAACACGCGAATCATTGATAAGTCGAAATAATTGAGCTTCTGAAACTTGGAACTATATAAAGACGGGTATCAGTGCCTTCCTACCCGAAGAACAACCAAGGACCATCAGGGTCAAGTGGGTGAAATAAAAAATTCATGAACATATAGCTTCGCATTTAGAATCTACGATTGATGGGATTGGTGCGAAGAGTAATGATCGAGTCTGTAGACCACCAGCGGGGAAACGGATGTGATCACACTATTGGTTCGTTCTAAAAATACTCGTTTAGATTTCAGATGAGATATTCTACAAAACCTGTGTTTGTATTACACCTATACCTCTCTGTACGGCCGATCTTTATGCGGCATTTCGCTATAACGGCTTTTTTTAATAACGACACTAATTAGATTTACGGCCACGATTACGTTATATGGCGAAAAAAATAATTTTTTTCCCTATTAAAAGAATAAAATAGTTTGTGAAGTAAGAGCTGTATTATTTAATAAAAAATTGGAATAGATCCAATTTCAATTTTTATGTGTTTGTATAAAAATAATTGATTCGTTATTCGGCTTTTCGCTTTACGGCTAACTTGTCCGGAACGTATTGTTACGTAAGAGGGCGAACTAAATAATCAGGAGAATTCAAAAAACTGGGGCGGTTTATTTTAGGACAAAAGTACAAGGAGACGTGTGACGTTTGAAGTCCGGTCCAGGAATCGAGAAAGATACTCGTTGATCCCAAAAGACGTTCGTTGTCAATGTACATCAGATCTTCATTTTGATTAATGAAATAAATACATGCATATTCGAAGGGGGAAACCGTAACAGTATCGAGGCCGTAAAGCGAGGTATGGGTGTATGATAAATGGGTAACGTGAGTATAGCAAATGATAACAGGAAGTAATTTACGTATGTTCCGTATACGTATATAGTATGTATATAGGGTATACGGTGTGAGAGGAGGTGAGAGTATTTCCGCAAGTTTACCAAGCTACGTCAGGAAAGATCCGACGACGACGACAAAAGATAACGTCGTCCTCAATCAGGGAATTTCATTTCCGGACCTGGCTCCAATCGCGACTTTGTGTTTGCCGAGGCGGACCCGCCATCCCGGTGAGAAAGGTGTCCGCGATACAAACACGAACACACCAGCAAAATCCCGTGTGTAAATCCGCGTGAACTATGACTCATTGCCATTTGCGCTGTATACCTCGAGGAATGGCAACTTAGCTTGAGCCGAAAGGAACAAGGGAGTGAAAGATCATCCCTTAGCTGTCTCAGGACGTGAAATAAATACTCCTTAGGGCGTTACGTGGAGCACTTAGCATGGTGCTTCAGTGATATAGGGGCAAGGGCTGCCATTCTGCTATTCTGCGAAGATAAGTGAGCCGGGTGAGAGAAATCGTGAAGAAAAAAGCGGTATTAAAATGTTGAGTGTGCAGACAGCGCAGATCGCGGTAAAAATAGGATTGAAAGTAACGAAAGTTACAAAGGAGCTCGCGATTGGGAAATAAGAAATAAGCTCTGAATCAACGTACACAGAGTTGGATCCACTTTACGTTATTGCCTTATTGGTCACTCGAAAGCCTCGATTGCTTTAAGCCAGACGAGCCATCGATCTGGTCTTTCCTATACCCTCGAAATCTAAAGAAACTCCACAATGGACTGATGCACGACTAGCAAAGTATCCTCGACGATTTAATTCTGTCAAGTCGGAGAGAATCGGGTTGAAAATGACATCCAAACTTCATTTATGAATGACGAATTATGTCATCAGTGATTGTTCAAAGCTTCAGAGTGTCTGAAGTGACACACTCTGCACCGTTTATTTTGAATCGAAAATTGCAACGCCTTATTGTCATTGCTCGCAACTTCCATTACCGTTTCACATCTTTACTGACGTTATATTTTTCGAAGGAAAAAAATGGTCAGTGCTCAAGCAGCTTGACCACACATCGAGGGGGGACGGGAAGAGAAATTTGGTTAAATTTAGTCGAATCAGAATCCGGTTTCGGTCACCCGCAAGCTTTGCCTAACGAATGGATTCGCCACGGAAGCTTACAACTTATAATCCCCACTATCCTGTTACATGTTGCCTGCACTCCCAAACCAAGATTATATTCTCCCCCTCGATCCACCGAAAACGGCTTAGTTCCAATTACGCGTCGTTTAACTTATGTAGGTGTATAAATACTATCCTTGTATGTAAAATCGCGTGTATGTGTATATGTATAAGCCGAAGAGCCACTATCCTTTTCATGTGTGGAGTACGCAAGTATGCCCGAAGTGATATCGATAATACGCCGATTAGAATCGCTTGAATTTTCTCATATGTAATAATCGATTTATGAGCCTGGCGATCTCATTATCCTCATAAAACTATAATCAATTTTTCGTAATTGAATTCTCCACTTTGAATTGGAAACTTTCGGAAATACAAGTCACCACGAGATACTATCTTGTAATAATCAGGAATACGTCGCCCAGTCCGAGTTTACTTTTGTATTAAAAAAGTTAGCAGATACGGTTGTTTACTTAGCGGACGTAATACTCTGGCATTAATTTCATACGCCTTCGCACGTATGTGTGAGGTATACACACAACACATACACAACTGCACGCTCTCGAGAAACTAATAAAACGAGAAAGTCACGGCTGCTGCGGTAATAAAGCGCGGTATTGGGTAAACTTGTGCAAAACAGAAAAAAAAAAAACAACAAGTTGCACTTTTGAACTGGTTGGATAAATTTCTTTTTATTTACGGTACCATAATGTGGTCTAATGAGTTGAAAGTAAAAAACCGTGTCTAGCCAAGAGACGAGAAAAAACTTCAACACCTTTATTTACATCCTCTTCCCAGTCTGAGGTCGATCCTCCGAGAGGGTGAGGATTCGCGTTTTAATATATTCATCGAAAAAGGGGTGCTGATAAATATTTCAATAAGTATCGCGCAACGGTGCGACGTTGGTAGTTAATTGCTAAATCATTCGTAAATTGATGGAACCCACCCCCTATTCCTGTCGGTAAGGCAGCGCCCTGGCACCCTTGTGAAAGCGCTGAACCACCCCGAACGTATTTCCGGCTTTCGTTCAAAGATGGAACCACTGTACAGAAGGTAAAAAGGCAGAGCGCGCTGCCACTGGCGTAGGAACGAACTCGGCGCCTCGGTGACTCGGAGAACCCAGCAGCGCAAAGGGTGACTATGGATTTGCCATTAATTCGAATCCCGCCGCTGCAATTCTATTGTCCCGGCTTTACGGTGGGAACTTCAACTACTGGACAACCACCTCGGCTACCTGCATAGATGCAACCTTAGCTCGAAAGCGAGTTGGAATTGTGTTGTACATTTTTAAACATCAAATGGGAATTGTTTGAAATGAATTTCAGAACTACCTTAGAATATGCAATCTTCCGTGCGACGGATTATGACAAAAAAAAAAAAAAACAACGCAGAAGGCGGTAAATACTGGAGAATTTGAAAATCACATTAAACTCTACATCAAGAAAATGTTCGATTAACCGAAACAAATTGATCGATTCCAATTTTACGATATTTCGCATTTACAACCGTCGATATTCTCAGTTCTAGTAAATTCACACAGAATCGCTGATATCTTACGACCTATTGATTATTCACTTTCAGATCCATCAATTGATCAGTCGTAAAACTGAATCACTGTGAATTTAATAATCTAAATCACGAAATTAAATTTGACTACCACGTCTATGATCAGAACAGGAACTATAAATATCTTAGAATTTCTGATTCTGATAATTTAATCACGGATCTGACTTTATATACGAACACACTCGGAGTGAGTAATACCTAATAATTTGAAAAATCTGTATCCAAAATCTAAGTAATCAGAATGAAAATCTACGCGTGCCATGCAGGCATAGAAACGATAAAGTGGGGTAAGCTAATAAAGCGGTAGCTATGTGCTGTGACCAATTTACGGGGCTGCAAGTCACCGTGACGTAATAGAACACGCGTGTTGTTCCATATACGTGTCTACCCTCTGTTTACGGAAGCGGTTGTGGCTCGTGAAAAGCACGTGGTGCCCAGTTCGTTAAGTTAACGAAACTGGGATACACTAACCCACATTTTGTATCCCCCATGGCGGATGCGTAAATCGAAACAGGGAGTAAATAAATTATAATTCTAACTGTTTAATCATGGTAATGAGTTAATTTATCTATAAATATCGTACACGAAATTTATTCATTCGCGTCATTTATATGCGCGATGTTAACATATATATCACGTGAAATGAACCCCGTATTAAAGTGAGGCAGACTTTTATACAAGGCAATTTTATACTCTGTCTGGAAAGATAAGGGCAGGAAAAGATGCTGCAGAAGTAGCGCAGGTACAAGAAAATCTCCAGATTTCTGTGCTGATTTCATGGTAAATTCGTCGCCGCGAATGACGCACCCTGCATAATACAGGGGGTGAGTACTCCCACGTGGCCCCACAGAGCTTGCGCGGCGTCGCGACGCTCAAGTTTTGTCCAATAAACGCACTGTCGCGCGCTTCGCGTACTCTAATATCTGCGTGCCTTTGGAAAACACTGGCGAAACGTTGGAAAAGCAAAAATTATAAAAATACACAAGGGGCGCCGATCTTTGATATATTGTAAAACTTGTAACCGTTTTTTGATTATTTCATACCGAGAAAATAAGGCAAACTATTTTTTTGTTCGTTGCTTTTTCAATTGTTTGATTAAACGCTATTAAAACTTGAAGTGATTAAATTAAACTGACTTTCCAGTACAATATAAAACTTAAACAGCTCAAAAGTTTCTTGCATAGAAATTTTCAAATTTCAACGCTCTTCGAAATTGAACCTTTCACGGTGGTATACAGTAATTGAGATTCA
This sequence comes from Neodiprion virginianus, assembly GCF_021901495.1. Taxonomy (NCBI): domain Eukaryota; kingdom Metazoa; phylum Arthropoda; class Insecta; order Hymenoptera; family Diprionidae; genus Neodiprion; species Neodiprion virginianus. Next base: position 31,862,781 of record NC_060879.1, read on the forward strand.
TTTTTACATAAAATACATGTATTATACTTAGACTTTACGCTATATCGGGGGAAACAAGGTTTAATTGACAAAGGTGCTTTTCCGAATACATTCTAGGTTCCCAATTATTTTTTCTCCCTATTCCTCACAGTAGCGTGATTATAATGCTTTCTGCAGAAAAATACGATATCGCATATCACGTGCGATACACACTTTGCCACAGGTGTACTTTTCGACGTATACCGGATAAAAAGGGATGAGACGACGTGACGTCGGCAAAAAGGAGTTCCTCCTTTGTGAAAAATAAACGGCCTGCACGCTCGGTTCGCGACATCACACGAGTTAATTTTTCTAATTATAACGTATAATAACGCGTGTACAGCGAACGTCTCTTCCACGTATTTTACTTGTTTTATTGTCGAGGTCTTTCTCTTCTCTTATTATACACCCGAGTTATTTCTGCAGCAGGAGTAAAAAGCACAGTCCCGAAGTCGAGCTTTCACGACGATAAGAACAAACATTGCGCGCGACGAATATACAAGAGTAAAAAACGCTCCGAGCACCTGAGTTCCAGGAAAGAGATGGAAAAGTTATCGCGTTGCAGTATTGCCAGGGCAACGGCGGTGGAAGGGCGAGTTCTCTAGGCCTGATCAAGACCCTTATTTATTACTAGTCAGATAAAGGTGCCTCAGCTTGCCTAAGAATAGGTAGGTATATATATATATATATATATATGTATCGGGGTAGGCGGGCGACAAGGCTCTAAATTTTAAGGGATTGTCTCGAACGTCGAGAGGCTTTTACCAATTTCAACGCAAATGCCAACGACCCGAGAACCGCTGATTAACAATCGGGCACTTTTAATTACCCGCGAAAAAGGGGATGGGAATTCAAACATTCCGTTAATCCCGCGATTTTATTACAGCAACAAATAACAATAACTGAATAACGCGTGCTGGTGGAACGTGTATCGCAATCTGCGCCCCCTATCGCTATGGGATTACATCATGAATATACCTGTATCTACGTGTCGCGATTGCAAGGTACAGCCTATAAATACGAGAGTTTTTGTTTCCGGTGATGGGTCTCCCTGAAGAGGCTCACCGCTGCGACTTCCAGAGACACTTTCTTCTTTCTTAACGTTATTGCCGACTGTCACGCGCACCTTGTCCCGCCCTTTCCAACCCCCTGCAGTTCCTCGCGCACATACACCGGCTTCGTGAATAAAATGCGAGTCCTCTCGACGAAATAGAGGGTAAGAAAATTCTGTTATAATATGCTTTTGGTGAACGCGAGCTTTGAGAATTTTTCATGTTTATCCGAGGCTGCGGAAACGATAAATCAATCAATCAAAACGTGAGATAAAATATACGCAGTGAAGCAAGAACGACGAAATTTACCCCGACGGAAATCGTAACAAGGTTTTCATTCGCCGCGAACAGTTTGTCGAAATGATTCTTCAAGTACCCATGAAAAATTCCTGAACTTTTCTTATACAGTTCAAAAACAAAACAAAGACAATTCTTGAACCGTACACTTGAACGATTGTCCGCCCCTTGCAGATTGAACGGTTCGATTCGAGGATAGCCAAGGGATGTCTGCAAGGGTGTAACTTTAAACCCCTTTGTAACACGCAGACAAGTTTTTGCCGATGCGAGAATTTGCCCACATCTGTATACCTATCCGTGCGGCGTGCAGGTTGAATTATACATGTTTCACCAAACACCGCGGTGATTAGATATATGACGGTGCGCCGGTATCGCGGCTGTATACCTATACGTATACCGAGTATACCTATATATTGCCCGTGGGCGTCGCGACGCGGACGGTGGCGTAACGACGTCGTTGTACGTTCGTCGCCACAGCATTCGTCACGTGGGCGGCCTCCGCGCACGTGGGTAAACGACCGGGTCTGAAAATTTATACGTACTTCTCGAATTATGGGGGCAGGAATACGCCGAGTTTGGCATCGGCTGTGCGCAATTACAATTAGCCAAATTGTTTGAGCAGGCTGCGACGGCGCCTCGTCGGTTTCGCTTTTGACGCTTGAAAAGTAAAAGTCTGCGATATTCGATCGGGGTTGAAAAATAAACTCCACGATATGCGGCAAATAACGCATTAAAATTCGCAGTCTCATTTGTTGACAACAAACTGCTTCTTTAAAATTTTGCGCATCGACATTACAGTCGTGAAAAGTTTCGTTCGGTAAAAGTGATTCTCCGCAGCAAAATGGCTGTATTAAACCGCGTTTCCCAAACACAGATGCTATTGGATTTCGTGGGATTTCGTGGGGTTTGACACCGCTGCACCCTCGGTAGTAATTCAGAGGTTGATTGGCAGCCCTAATTATTCAGTTGTCAAACATCAGTGTGGAGATCCCTTCCAAATCTTCTTCATCCCTTGCTCCCTCTTCCATCTTATGCGTAACAAAACAAATATGCGTTTGTTGATATGAAAACATTTAGCGACTGGCATCTATTATAGTAATATAAGGTATTTGATCATAAATGATTCAATTGGTTCAGCCGAGTATAACTAACGGGATGAAGAAGAGTTGCGTTTCTCTACCATCAAGATAACGAACGCGTCAAAAAAATATACGATCGAATTTGGCTAGATCAGTTTCAACCAGAATTCCCGCTGTATCTGTAATACGAAAGAACTAACTTGCCTCTCCATGCTCGGCCAAACACGGTTTTCGGTTGAAAATTAGGTGAGACGCACAGACAATTTGTCCATCCAAAGCGATAGCTTTGCGAGCTGTACCTACGTGTCTATCCATCCCCATTACAGCGTATGCAGAGTGCTCTCTAAATTAGCCGAGTCAGAACTGCTGCAGCGGGTGCCCATGCGAATAATGGACCTCGGATTTTACGGAGTGTGAGGAATGGGGGACGCGCGGACTTCGATATTTCGCAACGGCTTAAATTTATCGCAAGCCCAGTAAAAATATCACGGTAGTTAAATCTAATGTAATTACAAATATATAAATATAATAGAATAGAAAAAATCTTTTCAATTGTGCACTGTAATTGATCGTTTCTGATTACCGATTTACTTTGATCAGTCTTATACTCGTGTATGGAGTGATATGCGTTGGTCTGACTAACGAAGGAATGGATAATAATTTTGTGAATTTTCATCGCGTGCTAAAACTGGCGGAGTTTTAAAGGAGGGGGAGGGGTGGTGGGGAGGAAGAGAAAGCGGCTGACAAAATATCCCCGTTGAACGTTGGCGGGCGCCGGTGTACGTACTATATTCTAATTAAATGTACCTCGTAGGGTCCGCAGTAGCAGCAAACATCACGTTGGCTGCTCATGGAGCAACACCCTGCAGCATCGACCTCCGCCATTTGGCGCCGCGTTGCAGGCGATAAACGCCGAGTTGTACAGGGGAGAAGGTCTGCGCAACGGAGAGCTGAATTTCAGGGTTTGTAGGTGCACAGACGTACACGCGATACAGGACGTGCATTATACACGCGAGATGAAGTTTCCCGGGCGCGAGGCGAGAGCGGAAAGAAAGCTGAATAAAAAAAGAAGCGAGAAGGAGACCCTCGGTGATATTGTCGTTCGTTATGAATTCCATTAAGGGTGAAGGACACTCGGCGGCGCGAGGACACTCGACTAGGTATTCGCAGGATGGGGCTGCTGGTGAAGACGACCCTCCGACGACTCGAGCTAACCTAAGCTTTGATCAAACGTCTTTCGCAAAGACGAATCGGCCTGTCCGGTCGAATGTCGGTGGCGATAAACCATCCGCCCTGTATTATATAAGCTTGAATGCAGCCTGCGGGGATAGAGGTTAATTTTATTCTGATATAAAAAATGTTTCCCTGCAGCCTCGACTCTCTGTTATGTGGATATAGGGGGAGATTAAAGAATATCGTTTGCAGAGGTTTAACGATGCGGTAAACCGAGTCGTTTGACGCACGCTTCGCTGCGTGTCGGAGTGTCGTCAAGGCGGCACCGAATCCAGCAAACCTGAATCGTTCGGTATGGAAATTAGCGGGAAAAGAAACGCCCGGAGAAATCCAAACCGCCATTCTCGGCTATTAACATCGCATTCCTCAGTTAGGAAACTGAGGCATACCTGTTGGCACGTACGTGAGACCAGAGATACGCGCAGTCTAGGCCGGAACAGGGGGTAGAAATTCATAGAAGCACCGCGCATATCGCGAAACTGTGAATCGACTTTCAACTCTTTGCGCAAACAACGTTGTCAGGTACGTTCATTGAAATGAAATCAACCCAATAACTGCATTCGCGGAATACACGTCTTCACGCGGCCACATTAGATTTACCCGTGTAACTTAAAATTGGCTTCTTTTCAACCGTAGTTCGAATTTCTATCTAAATCCACGAACGATTGTTATGAACCTTTTTCAAAACACAATTTCTATCTTGACCGAATTTTCTTACGAATAGAAGTAACGATTGGTTTAATTTAAGAAATACCAGCGCACCTCGTAAAGGGCAAATAAATGCCCTGAAGAATTGCGAACTTTTACCACGGTAATTTGAACAGTTTCAAACTCCTCGCGTAATTGAATAATACGTATTATTATTCGATAATAGTATATCGTGCAATTATCGTTCCAAGCTTTTTACCTAGTCTGTACAAGCTGCGCCATCGATAATTAATCACAAGCAATTATTCACTCTCCGCAATCTTGAGAGGGAGCTTCATCCCCGAACGGTGCAAGAAGCTATTAGTCGTTTTCGAATACCTACATCTGGCTAGAAGCAAAAACAAACGGGCGGGTATCGATATACGTTAAATTAGGAAATTTTTTTTATCATGCTTACATTTTTGGAAATTTTTTCATCACTTACACCAATACATTTGTCTATAAGGGCTGAAGTATTTCAACTGAAAAACAATTTGTAAGAGATATGAAATTGTGAAGGATGGCTTTAAGGGACACTCAATTATTTTTTATCGGTTGAAATGAGAAATTGTTTGAAACAACAGAACACGCGATAATTCCTTACAGATCTGAAAACAAGTTTATAAAATGTTTAATAAAAATTTTATTTTACCCGATGCTGTGAGAGAGCAAAACGTCAAGAGAAGGAAAAATTTTTTAACAACAGATTTCACAGTTTCTCGAACAAAGGACTTATTATTCTTCTTTGAGTTCCGACGTTACACGTGGTGCAGAGAGTCAGTCTGCAAGAAGGTTCAACGAACGAAAAGTGACGCTGCTGTGTCCTGACCCTTCTCTGGCATTCCGGGCTCTCAGGCGAGTCTCGGAGAGATTCAGAATTGTGAAAATTTTCTCCGTCGGGACTCGCAAGTCTGACCCTCGCCACCCACCCCTCCGAGAGGGTGCAGGAAAGGCGAGAGACCTCGATTATAGCGAGAGCCACGACCACCTGACGATCCTTCGGCATGACTCGCGCGTAAAGCGGACCCGTTACTTTCAGCCAATTAAGAAACTTGTCCGTCTCCCCTTGCGCTTTGCTGCTAATTCCCGAAGTGCACAACGTCAATCTTGAGCGGATTCGTTCTCGCGAGTTTAGGAGAAAACGAAGAAGAAGAAAAAGAATGTAGCAGGAAAAATTCAACTCGAATCACTGTTAAATTTCTGTGACTTGTGGAAATTCAAAATCTTGCACGACAAAACTTTCGCTTTTGGAAATAACTCGAGCATATTTTGACCGATCTTTCTCAAAATTCAATCGGTGCTGTAAGTAAAAAATTTTGACTAACCGAAATCGTGAAAACTTGTTCACTTTTTTTCTCGTTATATAATACAAGCTTCGAAACCAGCATCGACAAATGATCGGAGAGGATCCTCTTTTATAGACCTCATCAAGCCTGTCGTACAGCGAAAAGTCAAGTTTCGATATTACCAACGGCGAATGCAGCAACTTTGTTTCTCACAAGATTAAAGCATATCAGGGAATTTGAAAACCCAGTAAAGTTCGGGCCGCGATTTTGAGCTTTTCGAATCGGAGCGTCTTCGAGGGACCAGCTTTGGTAGGCAATATAAGAGTTGAGAATCGATAGCTGAGTTTGTACAACTTTACCAGCGAGGGGCTGCAGGGAGACTCCAGAATCCGAGGGTTTGGGGATATTTATGTGACAGCAGCTGTAGCGAGTGGTGCGCGGCGTCGACGTCCCTGCGGGTTGGTCGGGCCCAACACGGCTCTGACTACTGCGCGACGCCTCCCTGCAAGCTCGCCGTCTAATGTACCCAACTACCCGGCCATCCGGCCACTCGAGCTGCCGCAATGAACCTCCGGGAAGCTCCAGGAACCGAATTAAATTCACCTATCCGCCGAATTCACGCCGTGCGGAACCGATTGGATTAGCCCACTTGGCGCGTGTCTGACTAACACCGTGCGTGCACTACTGCCGCGGTAAACGACTCGGCGCTCCTCCGAACAACTTACATCGCACGAGTCAACGCGCTTGTCAATATACTAGACTTGCTATTTCACGGGCTGCATTAGTGACATGATATCCGAAAACGTATGCGGAATACTGTACTTTTCCCGCGATTATATCGTTTCAGAATTGGTAAACGCGAACAATTTTCAGCTACACGGTTACATCCACTTGGTGTAAATTACAGTCTATAAGGGATGATAACAATTTATTGTGTAAAATGATAACGAGGAACGATTTGACAGAAATTCATAAACTTTAACATACCTACAATTAACGTACTCTTGACAGGTATATTAAGGCCTTGAAAGATTCAACGATCTGTGGGTTTCCTTCATTTGTTAATGTAACGCACAAAATCATATTTAAGGCATGAATTGGACAACATTTCATTAATAAATTAAACTCATTAAAGAAAATAAAAATTTTGTAGACAATTTTCAATTGAACTTTACCGGGAGAATCTTTGGAAACGATTTATCACTTCTTTCTTCAAATATCTTTCCGATATGTACCAAGAATTATTCGACCATCAGATTTTCCCTTGCAATGGCTTATCCAGGAGATCTTGATTATCCGAGTATAACACTCTGCACGCGGTATAGACAACTCATCCCCTAATTCGTACATTTGTATCTAAACTTTGCCGCGCAGCTCACCGAACTGTGTCGAATAATTATTAACCCTTTCGGCCACGAGGGCAAAATATTAAGCTGCGTCAGTCAAATGACGTGCCGAGGACTGAGTAATATTTGGATGGCGAATGGAGGGACGCCAGATGGTGTGACGATTTGATCGACGGAATATGCACCGTCGTTTTTATGCGAACATGAACTGGACGAACAAATAAAAAAATTGTGATCGAGGACGAGACGGATAATCTATTGTCATATGTATTATGAAGACTTTTTTTGCGTGACAAGAGCATGAATTGAACCTGATTCCAGATTGAATAACTATTGAAGAAATTTATCAGGTTATCAGCGGTAATTCAAGTTTTTAGTAATTACTCTGATTTCTTTTAACCGTTTTCTTGTAATCCTGAATCGACCGAATTTGTATAATGAAACACTGTTATGCAGAGGAATTTTCGGAGTAATTCATTCTAGATGAATTTCACCGTGAACAATAGTTACACCTTGAGAATAAAAGCCGGATATTTTATTCGTACCAAAAATGAGCACAAACGGATATTACATTCATTTTGATAGTTCTCCGAAGCATAGAATTCCCTTAACAGGACTCGTTTAAAGTTTCTCTTTCTACGTTCCTTCTCTCTTGCCATATATTTACTTTCATTTTTTTCGCCACATATTCATCGAATGCCATTGAAGGAAAATCGCAGCTTGACCAAAAAGATTGTCAACATACAAGAAACGTGGGTTGGTTGTCTGACCACCAACGGACAAGTTTGCAGAACCAGGATGCAGCGCAGCATCACATCAGGGATCATCCAAGGGGCAGGTCGTCGTTCGCGGAAAAAGGATATCAGGGATGAGCCGGGCATAGATGCACCCCCCACGCGTTGAATAATTCAATCTTGTTCAACTTTTGTTCCGAGCCGCATAGCATGGTCCGTCGTTTCGGATTTCGAGTGATATTTAGGTCGAGAGAGATCAAGTTTACTCCAACGCTTTTCGGAGACGACAAATATCGGCTACCCCAGCGTTTCACCCCAGAAAGAAGGAGAAGGAACGGCCGAAAAATACGGGGAAAAAACGGTTAAAGTAAGAAAAAGAAGAGGGAAACATTTGAAGCCGAGAAAAGCGCGCTTAAAGTGGCTGCTGGGGACGTTTCACATTCGAATCTCGCTGTTCCGGGAACTGCAGAGAATTCCGCGTATAGCCGAAAAGCGTTGATTAAGAATTCTAACATTTGATATCGATAGGCTATCGGCTCTGGAAATTGGCCCGGCATTTCGGCGTCTCTCCCTCCGCCGTTTGAGAACGGTCCGGAACGACGGGAAATGGAATGGCTGGGGAGGGTCGGGACGACGTCGCAACGGCATATTGTACCCGGACCGTCTCCGTCTCCCCCATTCTCATTTTCACGCGCTCCACGAGGCGTCGCGACGCAGCGAGGCGTCGGTCGAAGCCGAGATAAGGCACTTTTTCGCACCAACGAATTTTCCAGCTGCCTGCCTGCCCGAGGACTCGAACTGCGATAAGGTTTAATCGAAGATTAATATTACCGGTAATTTACAGCCGGGTGGTGGAAAGAGTCAGCCGGGTGAAATCCGTCACGAACCGAAAACGATTATCGGAGAAAGTCGGTGAGGACCTCCGCTGAAATCGAGGAACGTCATCCTGCACAGCGTAAACGGCTTGGATACATGGCGGCTGTGCTCTCGTCAGCGAAACTCGAGATGACGAGTCTAGAGATAAACCAGCCTACGTGATATCCGCGTGTAAAGACAGCTGCCACCACCAACCGGCCTTCGCGATACCTTGTACAAGGTTTTACCCTCCGCTCTCCGAGGTACATCTACGTGATACTAGTCAAATAAATGCATTGGAATCAGACGTTGCTGGAACCTGAGTTTGATTATAATTCATATCTCATCGTAGGATTGGATTTACAACGACCTTCAGCCATGTGAGATAATGTGTTGCAATTGTGGTACAGATTTCATTAGATTTCAAAGAAATTTCAAATAACTTATTTATTCTCATGGAATAAGTAGAAAGTATGTCTAAATCTGCGTTAGTGTTTCAAATTTCTATCAAAAGTGGCACGTTTAATACCTGGAATAAAGTTGATTTCGTTGCTTTAACGAGTACCAAAGAATCATACGTGACGTTGAATAATTAGTTGAATATCGTTTCTGTCATTTTTCGCAAGTCTTCGTGGTTCTTTGGCACGGCAGTACTTTCACGTATAATGCGTTCCTGCGAGATCCAACTGTAATATACACACCTACATATTTACTCAACAAGCTTTTCGTCACGTCGAGTTGTGTTCCCGTCGGTGTTAATTTTTTAGAACACCCCGTACCGCCCCTTACGTGTTCCTACGTGGCTCGGTGTGCCGAATTCATTCTCTCGAAATCGAGTTGAGCGCGTCTCCGTACCTGGTACAATGCATAGCGAGTATCCAAGTATACGTCTACACAATGAGCACATGTCTACCCCATCGAAAGTGTGGTGTCATATTTGCGAAGGGTGCGGAGTACGGGACAATGATACGAAGCTAGGTAGATAAATATATGTAGTCGCACACAGTCAACCGGGAGAAGAAAATCGACTCGAGTGTTATATTCGGTGTTTTGTTATACCGGAGAACCCGATCCCGACGCGAATCGAGAGGGTGGCGCGACGTACCTCCGGGCATCCGGAAGAGAAGATGAGAAACGTTTAGATAATGTCTGAAATAATAGGGAAATTTGCCAGGGCAGGCATTGTGCCCGTAAGCTGGCGTAAGCCAATTTAACATTTAGTTTCCGAGTTTCCCCTGTTTCACGGAAGAACCCGGCGGCAGCAGTCTCCTGTTGTACCCTTAATTATCCGACTCGGGGATGGCTCGCGCGGGGTGGCAAACCGGGGAATCTCGAGGGATGGAGGCGGGGGCGCGTATCATCTCATCCTCATGGCCGGGGCGTGGTCCTCCGCACCCTCTTCCGCTCTCCTCTGCTCTGCTTCGTCTCCCCTCCTCGCCCCACCCCCCACAAAAATCTCTCACCTCTCTGCAGCCGCCCCCGCGAGCTAAACCCGCATTTTCGAGCCACGGGCCGCGTTAACCCGCAACCGCAACTGTTTTCGGTTAACGCGAGGAATATATTCAGGGCGCACGACCCGACGCTTCGCTAAAACTTTTCCCCGCGGCGTGAGCTGCCTTTTTCTTATACAAAAGTCCACAACTTGCGACTTCAGCATCGTCACCGTCGACGTCGAGGTGCTACAGGATTTGCAGATAATTTTCATGTAACTTGAAATACGTCAAGCTTGAAAACCAAGAATTTTCATACCCTGCAATTTATAGCTCGTATATAATCAGTCGGTCGATCTTTTTCAAGACCGATCATTTTTTCTCCGTTGTCAATAAATAATCTTCAAAATACTTTAAAGATGTTGCTTCGTTATTTGTATAATGTTTTACCGTATCGTCAAATCTTTTATAATCATGACGAATGAAAATTTACATAGTGTTTCGTAAAAAATCTGTAACAAATTCAAGGACATTCCCAGGAAATTTTCAAGAAATTTTCAGGTTGTTCAAGGATATTTATATATAATATTTCCAGGATACGAGATAAATTCAAGGATAGTTTCCAGGACTTTTGGAGGACGAGAAAAATTCAAGGACATTTCCAGGACCACTGGACACCATGCTTACTTTTCACAGTAAAAATTTGCTCATTCCTTCGTATCGAAATGAAAATTGAAGTGGCGTTGAATTTATACTCCAATATTGATTTCGCGTGTACCACGTGTAAAAGTATACATAGCGATTTAAGCATTGTGTACATGCAATAATGGTGTTGAAATTGTTAGTGAATACGTTGAGAAACGGATAATCCTGTAAACCTAAAAATTCTCACGTTCATGATACACGTTTAATGGAATTGGTGATAAAAACAATAAGGGTGTTCCGGTTCTTTCAATACCATACAACTAATGGAGGTCCAAGGAATAAGCTGTGGTAGAATTTGGTTAAACCATACGATCTACGGCGTGTGAGTCTTACCTTGACGGTCTCCTGCGGGGAGCACCTCGCACGTTGACTCGCCGTCTGGACCTGCAGGTTCATCGCTAGGACATCACTGCAGTGAACTTGGAATATCCCTAGAAAAATTAGAAGCGAAAAATCCTGGTTAGACATAACAATAAATCGGTACAGGACGTGATATGTTGGGACATTATCGAGGGATGTAACGCCCGGATTTTGCACACCTATATACAGTATAAGTCGAGCCGACGACCCGGCTAAGTCGTCGAGCTCTGCTCTACGAGGTCCTTCGGCTATGCGTACAGGGGAACGCGAGGAAGACAAATAAGTAAATAACGTCCCAGCAGTTGACTTCCGGTTCCGTCCCAACCCTCGAACAGGCGGCATTGCATGCCTGGATATGGTGACTTGCAATTTACAGCCTCCGACCGACGACCCTCTACGTCGCGGTCGTTCGCCCGGGAAGGTCATCCTCATCACGACCCCTGAGGGGTGAAACGCGTGTACGAGGAGCCGATGGGGCTGCTGTGATCTTCTGGTCATCTCAAGGTCGCGTAAACCGAACACGGCAGTGAATCCGAACCGCGATTACTCGCCGATTTATAGAAGTGTATCGCGGATCATCGATTTACACATTCTTACACGTGCAAAGATCCCGTCAACCTCTCCCCAATCTGTTGTCACACGGTGTTATCAACCGAGAGATATTTTCAAGCCTGGGGGAATTTTTTCGCGCGAATCCCGGTATGCCGTATCATTCGTGCAACAGCCAGACATAAAATGATCGACTTGAAGCTTGGCACTGACGAATGGAAACTGCGGTCGGTTGAAAACCACGACCTATAAATGTTGAAAAGGCATTAAATTGATTTTTTTTTATCGAAAAGCTGATTTGTTACTGGGACAAGTATTTGGAAAAAAAATTAATACATATTCATAATTTAAATTCTTTCAAGATTTAAGTTACGCCACAGAACCGGAGGGGTTATCTTGAAGACCGCTTTTTGAAAACCGGTCTTGAAAGTTGGAGCGAAACTGAGAAACTAAAGGTACAAAAGTGATGGGGAATTGAAAAAACGACCCTTATATTCGAAAACCCGCTGACGCATGCCACTATAAATATGACTCAACATAAGCATTCGTTCGAAAACGTGACACAAGTCACCTGCGAATACATTTCAACAATTTCTCATATTCCTTCTGGAAATATCTCCGATTCCTCAGATTTTCCAACCAACCGAGCACAATTTAACCGGATCTTCCGAATGCTGCTAACAATAAGCTTGTACGGACAGCATTTTCCCAAATGATTGAATTTTTTCAAATACACTGTTCGAATTTTCCTAACCAGCCACAGTTTCCTACATTTTCAACATTTTTACCATTTTCCCAGCAACTGGGCGTTTGCAATACCCCGTAAGGCCAGGGGATGTCAGGCAGGGTACAGAGGGCGAAACGCGCCAGCATGAGGCTGCAGGAAGGCAGGCAGGCAGGCTGGCTGGCTGGCTGGCTGTCAATACGAAGAGGTACGTGACCCAGGTACCAATTGACGGGGGAGAGCCTGTCCAGGATGCTGCGGGGAGCTAGGAAGCCGTGAGTAACACCGGGGGAGCAAAATTTTTCCCTTGGATTCGCCATCGAATATATCCAAGAGATTCTAACAGGGTTTTATACGCTGCAGAACCTGCAGCGTGTTATAGTCGTACATCATCGTAAAAAAATTGCTAACGTACATTTTCGCATTATTATGGCAATTTTCTCGGGATTTTTTGCTATCCGTGTTAAGGAAAATTCAATGGTACCATCGGTATAGTCTTTCACGTTTTTCTTAAATAATCGAATGAAAGTCCGCATCCTAATGGAAACCCTAAAATAAAAATTAAGACGATAGTGGCTAATGGCTAGACGTGTAATTACGCTCTCGTCTATTAATGTATGTACGCTTATGTGAACAGCTGAAAGATTCAATTAGCTAAATTAAGAGAAATGAAGAGTGCTCGCGTGTAAAATTTAATCGAATCTAAAACGTATCAATCATGCAAGAATTGGCGGTGATTAATGACGGGTCTACAATCAAAACAGTCGAGAACGGAGAGGCGCGCCTGTTGCAGCAACTAAGGATAAAGTACCTCGAATATTATACAATAATAACCCCGTGACAAGGTCAAGTGCTACAAGGTTCAAGCACATCGGCAAAAAGGAGAGACTTGGTGGAAGATAATAAGAGATTAAATTTGTTATCGCTATCCTCAAACTCGCCAAAATTTCCAATTTGTGAAAGAGCTTCTCAATGGCTTTAGTTTCAGTGATACTATTCACACTATTTGAATACATACCAAGAGCGGATGTTTAGATAACTAAAATAACACCGAACGTAAATAAAATTATTCAAAGGTATATTAATTTTCAAACAATCGTCGATTTTCATTAAAATTGACCTGACATATTGATACGACGAACAAAACTAACCTCGGTTTTTATTTACGTTTGAAACTCTTTCTCATTTTCTCTTTCTACTTTCCTTTCCTTTCACTCGCTTAGTTCCCGAATAATTCTGAATCCGAAACCCTGGCGTGTGTAAAATTTCACTTGTATCTCAGTATTTACGAGGCCTACGAGATAAGATGCAACAAATTGGTTTCCACTGGATGTATCCGATGGCTTTGAGCCTCGATCCATATCCGATATATCGGAAGTGCAGGCCACGAGAGAGGTTCACGTCGTTAGTTTCCGGTTCAGTACTCGACGCGGGGCTTCCCCTCGAGGCAATATATATGGGGTCCCATGCTGTCTAATGAGGCCTGACACGGGGTGCAAGATAGACTCTCGCCCAGCAGCCATTGCGTTTAATATACTTATAGGCTTGCCCGTTCGCTGACTCGGTACATTATTGCCCCATAAATAAATTAATGGCAAAGCATCGATTAGCCAGGGTTCTATATTTTATCGGATTTAGTTCACGAATTGAAGAATGAAAGGGGAGGCGTAAAAAAAACAACAACGACAGAAAACGGAACTTTCTTTCCGAGATAACGGGGTTTATATCGGTCTAATGGGGATACTTTTGGCCAACGGTGACACCGTGTTGAGGGTTACACTATGACAGTGATTGAAAGACCCGATGATATCTACTCTCGGATAACAGCCAACGGAAGTATCGCTTTAATCACCATATCCGAAAGTTTGTGCCATTGCACACGCTATTCAATGCTTACGGCGTATTTTTACATAACATACACGCACAATCTAGCCTCTCTAAAAATCAAATCTCGGAAATATTTTTTTCTTACCTTGTTAACACGTTAATGTGATATGATTCAAATTTCAAAATTCTATATGAAAAAAAAATCTGATCTATACCGACGTACAAGCAATATTCTCAACGGACTCGACATCCGATCGACTCGATACTTTCCCACGCCTGAAGTACAATCTGAAAAAAAAAATGTTTTTTTGTCTCCTTTATTTTCAAAACCCAAACGCAGAACAATTTAACCGTTATACTGTAATTTCGAGTGAAAAAGACCGAGAATCATTCGAGTCGAGACATGTCAACATATTTTCTACTGCACTAACAATAAGTTTAATTCTTGAACTGAAGACACACGTGGTATATACCTCGGGTTCCGGCGACGAGGACGACGCGGCACCATAAGGTCTACCTACTCCCCGTTGCAGAGGATCGATATCGTCCCCACCCTCGCAATGCCATAACACAACCCAGTGCAACACCGTACGCGGTGTGCACTACCCCCTTCCTCTTGACGTGAGAGAGAGAGAGAGAGAGAGAGAGAGCAGCGCACACACACACACACTCTCTCTCTCTCTTTCTCTTTCTCTTTTTTCCGTGCTGCGTACGATCGTGGTTTACCACCTGTCCTCATTACCGTACAGTATACGTGTGTAATGACTCAGGTCGTACAGTACGGATGAGTAACAACGCCGCGTAATGACTATGCAATGAGAAATCAAACTTTTACCCGGTTTGATTGAATTTACAAAGTTTACCCGCCTTTCGAGGCGTAGGGATTGTCGAGAGGTGCAGGGCTTACATGAATGGGACTCTGATCAAGGCGCGCGAATTTTAATGAACTTGACGGTAAATACACTCCTCCGAACCACCGAACCACGGAACTGACATCTTTGATTCTCGTACGACCGTAGGCGAATTCTTAGGCGAACATTGAAAACAATTCTATCCGTAAATTTTGAACTGCAGTAATCGTTATAAATTACATAGATTATGTGACTGGTTAACTTTGCGAAATATTTTTGCCTGTAGTACTCGTAGCCATTATCGCAGCTCTCCATGTATCGGACAAGTTTACTTTAAAGACTTTGTATGATTCCACATCCTTTATTTAACAATCTGTAAAATTTATAGATTATTTGTAATCAAAGGAACGTTAGTGATCTTAATTTTACGACTGCGGAGAACTGATACGGAGACTCGGTGTTGAGATAATAGATGCGGACCGGTAAGAAGACCCCATTAGGTATAGAGCGGTGCAAAATTTACGAACTTTATACCGTGCGGATAAAAGGAAATCGTAAAAACGTAACGAGGGTGTCTGTACTCGATGAAACCCTTCGTCCGACGTCGGGACCGTCGCGCATACCTTTTTTGCCGCAACTTATTATTTTCCATCATCTTATTTTTATATATATTTATCTACGGAGGATCGTTTGCAATGAAAAAGGGCCAAGGTGAGAGCAAAAAATGACGAAATGTGGGGGGGGCAAAAGTAATGAAAAAGGCGAGGTCACGCACCCACGAGCTGTAAACCCCCCGGTACACAGTCGAAACTTGGGTAGTCGACCCGACGTAGTTTATCCGTTGGACACAGACATATGGTACTTCACTTTTCATACGTGTGCGAGGGTAAGGGAGACGGAAGAGAGAGAGAGAGAGAGAGAGAGAGGGAGGGAGGGAGAGTGCCAGAGAGTGCAACTCACAAAGGCACCTCGCCGCACGTAAGCCAGCCGATCCTGAGAAAGACAGAGCTAACCGGGGGGCACGGAAAGATTAATATCTCTATCAGAGGAGTTCAGGAGAGCAGTCCATCCATATCCAGCTTGAAAGATCCAGAATCCAGTATCCGGCACCTCTGGCGACGTTCCCTCAGGTCCTCAACCCTTCGTGGGCAGTTTTATAGCCCCAAACCAAGCGGAGTGTGGTATGCAGGGCATGAAAGAGAGAGCCTTGCGCACTTCGAGGAGTGTTTGCTTAACTCTCGACATTTTGGAGAAGCGGAAGAAGAGAAAAAGGAGAGAAAAAAAAAGAAGAAGAATAAGAAGACGAAGGAGGAGGATGAGGAGGGGAGGGTGGTGGGAAAAAACACTGCTTCCACCCCCGTCATGGTGTTCCGTGATTTTGTGATTTCTCCGGAGGACAGGAAATTCGATTTGTTATTCCTGCACAGAACACCGTGTCCGCCGAATTTACCAATTCAATTTTTCTCCGGCCCCCACGCTTCCGCATTCTTATACTGCATACCCTGCGAGACTCTCGTTTTACTTTCCTTACATCTATAAGCGTTCGCTGGTTAAAACTGTTGGAATATTCACTACCAGCTTTAGAGCCGCTGAAGATGAGGTCTTTAAAGTCTACAAACTCCTGGGGTGGGGAAAAATTTTCCTAAAGGTCAATTACGTTCACACCATTTTTTGATAACAGGTCTGCAATGTCCCGTAATATTTTTCCTCCCCTGAATCGCTACTGCTGCTGCTACTGCAAGATCATAATGTACGCAAGACTTGATTTCAGGGGAATTCCAAGCGTCAGGCAAGCACACAATTCCTCACGGTCGAGTTAAATCCACCCTACGCTTATATGTGTAGGTATACGCGGAATTTAGAGAATCTTTATGACTAAATTGTATACGATACGAAAAATGTTACGTGACTAGACGCAGTAATCGCTTTGCCAAACCGTCGGTAAGAACGTCGAGCAGCGAGTAACGTACTTGTAACAATTCGGTTATCGTTACATTATTTTACATCAATAACTACTACATAAGGCCGTCTCGACGAGTGCCGTTTTGAAATCTTTACGATCTCGGTAGTTTGCAAAATCTTTTTCAGGGTGTATAGTCAACCTTTCCTTCAGCGATTGCTTCTGTTCCTCGATATGATCATCTCAACAATTTACCAGCAGAATAATCATGGTAAAGATCTATCATCTTAAAAAGAAACTAATCCCAAATGTTATCGGCGTCACATGATTTACGATGGAGTACGGATTTCTTTGTTGGATAAGAATAATGATACGGATTCCGTCATAAATTCGGATAACCTACTTTTGGCAGTTAATCCCCATGGGGACCGATGATAGTAGACAAAAACGAATATAGGAAGCTACCAACGGTGCTACCGGAGCTTTTCGTCATCAAATACCACCTCTTTCGGAATCGCGTCATATTTTACATTTCATTTTCGTATATATTTTCACGCGAAATCGACGGTGAGTTAAGGTAAGCATTTTTCTACGTGTTATTACACTGTAAAAACGAAAACTCGAAAGCGTGACCTCTAAATCTCATCCGATCGAGCTCAAACTTGCTGGCGATTTTTTTTCGTCATAAACAACAGTTTCATAAGGAATCCGCTCTGAAAAACAAAAAAAAAAAAAAATCGGTGAACCACTCTAATATACATGTAACCTCTTGAACCTCTGAATCCAAATTGTCCTTCACACTCCACAAATAGAGTGACGATCCTGAACCCGTTGATAACCAATAGACGATACCTACGACACCAAAATGTGTACTTGTCTTGCGGTAACATCGATTAAACACGGAAGGGTAAGTAAATTAACCCTATCTTTATCTGGCCTTTGTAGTCTATGGTTATGCCACAAGACACGCGACGTCGTGGGCATCCTGCCCCATCCATTAGTACCCCTTACAACACGAGTATATCGCCTTTCCCTTCGCCGCAATGTACCCTCCTCGTATTGTGTCCTACGTATATGTATAGTACGAGTATACCTACAGGCATTTACCGACGTGTGCAAATGCCGGGTGTAAGTATATCAACAAACAGTCGACGACGTCTACGCACCTCCGGCTAGGCGACGTTGTACACCGTAGTCCCTTACAGCTCCAGGTTTCCTCCCTGCAGATGTCCCGTAGGAATTTCAAACGTGACTCGTCGAATTCTCGCTTTCCCTTCCTTGCCTTGCCTTTCCTTTCGTCGTTCACCACTTCGACGGCGAGAACGACAAAGGCCTCCCTGCATCCGATCCACGGTTACATCAGAATCCGGACGTCTTTATCACTTTACGACTTGCGTGTCGCGTGAATCGTTTTCAAGGGTCTCTGTTCGCCGTTTGTTAGCAGGCGTGCGTCGTTAAAAGTAACATTAACGCTAATCGGCGGCCTGACAAATGATTTTAATAAGTGCTCGCCGTCGGATACACGTTCACAACGTGTTTACTCACGACTCCCGTCGTAAGATTATAGGGTACCTCTGATTCCAAATTAGGCTACAACTTGTCATCCGCACCAGTCGTTTTCCTCTGGATTCAGAATAAAACTCGACACCTACACTATCCTTGTTGATCTTTAGGCAATTATTACAAAAGTATGTTCAACAGTAAGTTAAGTGACTGTTGTATATACCTGCATTACTAAGAATCGATAACTTTGGCAATTATCAACAGTCCGAACGTCCGTGCTTCCCAATATTAAACGTAGAAGTCAGAGGACTACAGCCTTACGAAACATGGAACTAACCGAATCGGTTCGATCCCGAAGGCCCTTCGTACGGTTAATTACCAACTTCGGAGTCTGAGGTGATTGTCGGTGTCTACTCAAGGATGACGTTCAAACGAGGCGCGATAATTTTCAAGTCAGACCATTTAGCGTCCATTTAGCTCGCCTCGCTCGCATGTGCGATGCTCGTACATAGTAGACGTACTCGAAGTGATAAATGCGATGGCATTCATCTGCGGCAGGATCACCGTACAGCCAACGTGGATCACACACTCTTGGCATCGCCGGAGCAAGCGAGTCCGCCGGACGATGACTCGCCGTTTTTGCATTTTGCGTTGACAACGAATCTCTTACCACGACGTAAAACACTTCGCTAAATATATATACTGTTTAATGATGTAGTAATTCTCCACTCTACGCGACTTTGATTTACGCGTCGGGCGCGATAACGACTCAACGCGTTTCGCCACCCCCGCTATACTGTATATTTATTTACATACCAACGTTAATAATGCCCGATTTGCCTACTTGCCACGCATTATTTTTTTCCGCCATAACGTCAAAATAGTGTATTTCGTGAACAACATGCCTAACCGGGAAACTCGAACGGTGCGAGCAAATGAGGACAAATTGCAGTTTCCAAAATTTTTCGTAACTCCTATAATGACGACGTACTATGGACTTACCCACGTATATGTGCATATCCCTAAATCCGGCACGAGCTTTTTTTCCAACCTATAATGGTTGTCGGGCCTTAATGCGTCAATTTCACCCCACGTAATGCACATAAATTACTTGACGTATATGTATGTATATATCATAGGGGGATAGTTATATACTGTCTAATTCTAGCTCATGAGGTTGGCGGTAACAACGTAAACGATGTCATAAAGTAACTCGCCTCTTTTACTTTGTACGGGTAATTCACCTGATATAATTTTGTATCTTGAATATATATATACTCTCTACTTGGTGTTATTGTACCAATGACGAGTAAAGCACGAAGTGTAACGTATATCTCTCCCGACATAAATTTCTCGCTTTTCCGAGCATTATCCCAATTTATTTCTATTACATAGAAATCTTCGTGCATTCAACTGCAAATCACGGCAAACGAATGACTAAAAAATTTTTTATCACATCAACGGCTACAGGGGTAAAGAAAGCGCCATGTAAGTATAATACTTTCAGCCCCATGAGTTTCGTATCCAAAAAGGTTTTAAAAAATTGAATACTGTAGCTCCTTTTACGTAGCAACCACGAAGGGTGCGATGCTGGTATATAAGCAATGCGACAACTTACCCGTCAGGCTACCTCAGTCTCGTTCTCCCTCGCGTATCAACCAACGCGAACTAAAATATACTATGTATCGTCAAAGTATACGTGGCACCAAATTCATTCATCAATCTATTGATTCACGTGAAACATCTTTATGTGTATAATGAATAACAAAATAAAAAGAGGAACCAGCAAACCGCCTCGCGCTCTTCTGGTTATCGGTAAAAGTAAATAATCAAAGCGAAACATCAACAAGACGCGCTTCTTCGTGGTGCCAGCTATTGCCTATAACTAAGGTAAGTATAAAGTATATTCCCTGCAACCTATACCAATTGTGACGAATCACATAACCGATTAGTTAGACATTTCTCACGTACATGGCACGCCGAGTCGTACCGGAAAAGGTAAAACGGTATTTCGTAATTTTGTTGGAGAAGAGAAAAAAGTAAAATGTCTGAGGATATTGGCAACGCCCGAGCATGCGGGGAACAAGTCTGTTGTATCCGTAGGTAATTAATAACCCTCTAATTTCCCCTGTTGATTAATTGAACGTGTCACGTGATGCTGGGGCGACGGATAACGCACGTCCAGATGAAAGATTGAACCGACGGTTATCTGTATCTCTAATCTGTAGATCACGCGGTGTTCAGCTGTACAAGGAGTACAAGTGAAGCCTCGCGTAGGTATGTATGTGCATACCCAATGTCCACAAAGAGTAAGCCCAACTACCGGGGGCAGCAAACTAGGTTCGTTAATTAAAAGTTTTCAACGATACGATAAGGCGAATTTGAATTAAGAAAGGGAGGTAGGAATCACAGACAAATTTATCACGCTTGCTAATGAATTGCCGGTACAGAAGGCAAGCCGATGTTCAGTGCCTCTGGCGTATTGCGCTTGCGGTTATCTTACTTTGCCTAATTTTGGTAATCTTCTAGTCATGAAAATATACCGGTTTATAATCGCTCAATAAAATTGTTGGACAAAACTTGGACTTTTTCCCGCGAACACAGAGAATAATCTCACACTAACTGTAAGTCTTTGCGAATCTGCATCAAACGTGGACGATATCGCGCCAAATTATTTCAAATTCAATTGAGTAACTACCAAATGTATGCACACCCTGAACATGTACAATATCGTTGTATAAATATACATTCCATTCAAGGATTTTATTCGTGATTTATATATAATTCGTGATTTAATTTATTCAAAAATGAACATAACTTTCAATAGAAACTCCTTCGCTCACATCAAATGATTTGAAAAATGTTCCTTCTTTGAATATTTCCTATAGTTGCAGCAGCCGCGTGAATACTTACTTGATATATCGTCAAAGAGTTATTAATTTTTCAAGACCATTGACAACAATTTCATAATCTGTGCAGGCATCTAGTATGTTTAAGAATTTTTCTTTATACTAGCTTATTACGTATTTTTATTTCGTATACCTATCATTATTACTATTATTATTGTTAGTATTATTTTTATCATTTTTTCTACCACACGTATAAAAATAATTACTGAACAAGATTTCTATCATTCAATAGATGTATGAAAATTAATTTCAAATGTCGAAACGTATGACGCATAATTCGTAACTTTTAAGCAGCTGGAATAATATCATGAATAAGTGAATATTGTTCGACTCTCAATCTTTCGTCTGGTGAAAAGTTATAGAAAAAGCAGACATGTTGAAGCGGATAAAAAAAAGGTTCATCGTACCCCTCCCAACTCACTTACCGTTTGTCAATGTTGACAAAGTGCGCTATAGTAGATAATATATTTAGGCTCTAAAAGCGGTGCACGGCGCTCCGAGTACGTAGTGTAAATAATATTTCACCGCTATTTCGAACCACCAAACACGTGACGATCACCCTTCCGCGGTTTCAAATATCTCGCCTAGTTTAAGTCAAACGGAATGTATTCGTTCCGAGTTGATTGTGCGAGGTTTGGCCGAAACTGAGAGTAAACTGTGAGCAACTACCGCATGAGAATCTTACACGTAACTGTGATAAACGTTTGATTTGATTGGCTGTTCTAGTTAGTCGGTACATGGATGTTGAAATTATCCTACAATATGACGAGTGACCTTGATAGCTAGGGCCCGGATTAATACGTAAATATATATTTTTTACTTAAATGATTTTCGTTCCTTACTTGGTTTTCTACGTAAAGTATGATGTTCGGAGGCAGAAAATGCAATTTCTATTTTCCATATTTTTTCAACTCTAAATTATAAGTACATATTTTGTAATTTTGAATACATATTTATCCAGGCCTTATTGATAGTAAACATTTACCTATATAGCGGTGCTCCAATCACCGACGAAAGGTAAACAAAAACATGTCACAACTCACTGGTAAAAACTGAAAACTACTGATATGAATATTAGGCACGACTGTCACTGGTTGATATGCAGGTTATTCGAATCTCGAATGTGAACACGCGTTGATTTCCCAAAATCGGGCAGGCAAAGGGCGCCTGTAGGGCGGGCACCCTCACCGCACGCTTGCAAGCGTGCAACTGACGAAAGGCTCCGAGTGGAAACATACCGAGAGGTTAGACATCGCGGCGCCCGCGATGTGCCAGCGGATCCGTCAACAGCTGCGTAAAGTCGAAACAAATACCGGCCGGCTCGACCGCTTCGTTCAATCTGACCACCTATCGCATTTGAGAATTGAGATTAGACAGAGTTTATACGTTCTTCGTTGCTGATTCTGCGGCCTATTTAACGCTACGCTACATCGGTTACCGTTCAAAACACGACCTTGGCCGTCATCGTTCCGCACTTCAGACTCGATAGCGGACTCAAGTTCGCGCGCTTTTGTTATCAGCTCCGCCGATAACAAACTGCGCGAAGTACGCATTTTTTTTTTTAACAAATTATGCGCTAACTTCTTTACGCGTGTGTCTTGTGTTGATAATCTTGATAGAGATGAATATTGAGTTGATAATTAATAATATTCCAGTTTCTTTGACTCGAATGAAATCAATGTGGGAGTTTGTAATTGAACAGTAGTAGGAGTAAAGATTATGCCAGAAACTAGACGTATAGTTGTACTTGTCTTTTAATTACTTTTTTCTAGATAATAAAATTAATACAATAAATTTACACGTTTATTTTTAGTTTAGTGTGATATATCATATCATAGGATTAGGTAATGCGCGTAGCGAATATAACATCTAATTTGCATGATAATTATTATAGGCATAATGTGTATACTATGTTTTTAATATAAAAAATTATACCGTTTATTAACAAAATTTGGTATCCGTATAATCACTGCGCAATATTTGGCGTACATTAACACTAGTAATTTATTATTCACCTCCTCGTAAAAATTGTTATTTATAAATTAATAATACAGTATACTTCTGGCGGTCACCGCGGGCGAGTATTACGAAAAATTACACGGGAGTAACATTGATTAATTATAAGTACAATTCACGAATTGACTACAATTACATCACGGCTATCGCAAGCTATCATACACGTCTAAAAATTAGTTATCGTTACGTGAATAATAAACACAGATCTCTGTGGTATTCTTTCAATTACATGATACTATCTCTATATACATAGCTAAATAGAAAAATTAATTTGCGTTAGAAAAGTACTATGCGGGATATCCGGCTAATTCTGGGTAACAGAGAATTCAATATTTGTGATAATTTGTATAATTACAATTATAAATAATTACAACAGCCTTGATCAGATCTAAAGGACGTCACTGAATGATTTTGTTCTTAAGGCGTTTTCACTTCAAATACCGTGATTACCGTTTCATTTATTGCTCAGGGTCGCCATTGTTGTAATAAGTTTGTATAAAAATATCCCATCTAGCAATTACGTAGGTGGAGTTTTTCTTGAGCAAAACAGACAGCTACTCGTTGTATGCATACAGTAACCAGTTAAACGTGAATTAGTACCCTATCGCTTCTCTCTGTAACCCAGCGGAGGTAAAGCCTCAAGTCTTTGGGACTCTTGTATATTACATTGCTATTCACCTAATTCCCTACACTCCCATACTCTTTAATGATTAATCATCAATTCACGTTGGAGTATTATGCTGTATTATAGTTTTATGAGGGAAGAATATAAAATAAATCTATTTAAATGCATTTGGCATGTTTTGGTTCCTATATATTTTCTGTCAGTTTTGAAATTAAGATATCTAAATAAATAAGTTATTTTAACACAAAAAAATACTTCCACATCGTGACCTTAATCCAAATTGGCCTTATAAGCATTTATACGCATACGTCATTAAAAAATATTCATTCTACCACATTCCTATGATTCCTAGTCAATTCGAACTCTAAAACATTCTTTTTCTTTTCTTCAGTCATATACGTAATTTGAGATACTTTGTGCCTATTAGGTCACCCCTAATCGAGATCGTTTTTAATTAACTGTCGATATATTAATTATTACGACTTTTTAACTAATTTCGTCTGTGTTGGTTTAACGTTAACGATGCCTGGTTTTATATGAATACTTTGTTTGTTGGACCTATTCCTGCTGGCTGCCGTTGTCGTTTGCAAAACGGACTTTCTATTCTTTACATCCTTTCTTGTGCTCGAGGTAATTGTCTCTGTGATATTTTTTTCAAAATCTGCTTGACGGCTACCCAACTGTGAGATACTTTCGTTTACGAGTTTTTTTGTATTCTTTGCATCCTTACCATCACTACTGTAATTTTTTCGCGAAGGCTGCGGTGTATAATACAAGCTATACCTTTTCGATTTGTTCGATTGTTTTTGTTTTACATCGTGTAGCTCATCAGTGGAACTAGACTTCTTATTTTTCGTCACGTACTCACTACTCGACGTTTGATTAACTCTTTCATCAACATCCTTCCCACCTTGCATCCTTCTACCCACGTGTGGAGTATGACAGCTATATCTTTTATTTCTATGAACTTCATTCCTCGCTGAACTGAGTTCGTCTGTAGAATTACTGACATGGGATGGTTTTTTTTCCCTTCGCTTGACTAAACATTTCTCAGTAACATTCGATGCACTTTCCTGACTTTTGCTAATTTTCTGTGACTGGTTAGAATTCTGTATTTTTTTGGTTGATTTAGAAATACTGTATTCCGACGGAGACTGGATACGACTTGAATTTATAACATTTTTTTTATCGTCTGTGCTAGAATTAGGACACCTTTCTCTTTCGCCAGTTTTATCTGATGATTTCGCTTCATAGATCCTATCACTCTTAGTGAATTTGATGAACTGAACATTTTCAAAGCTATCAGTGGACTCGATACTGTGAGAAGAGTCAGAACTCTGACAAAGAGCTGACCTTGCAAATTGTATATTGACGAAACTATCTGAAGTTTCAATATCATTATCAGAGCTCGATTTTCCATCGTAATTGGACCTGGTACTTAAATCTACGGTATCTACATGTCTAGTCTTGGCAAACTTTGTGAATTTTGATGCATTGTTGTTTGAAGTCTGTGGCGCTTTATTCCAACTGATTTTAGAACAAGTTTGTTTTCCACTATACCGTGTACTCATTGGAGAAATACCGTTATTTGACATTTCCGAGCAGTCCGAAGAGTCGCGATGCGTCGATTTTAATGATTCAAGTTTTTCGACAGACTTAGCATGAGTACTTTTCCGTACACGTACTTTTTTATTCTCTTCGATACTACTTCCACTACCATACTTCTGCCGCTGATTAGAAGATTTCGATCCAGCACTAATTCTCCCGCGGACGTCAGACAATGAATGTCCATTCCTAACAGAGGACGAACGACTGTTTGATTTTAATTTAGGACTTTCATTGCGTGTTGCAATTTCTGACATAGAGCTACCGCAATTCCTCTCTTTGGCAGTCAATTTTCCATTTTTATTGTTCGAACTAGGGTGGATTGAAGCACCGTTCATCGATGGTACAGAATTTAGAGCTGAATTTGGTCTTTCTTTGATATCGGCATCACTCATCTGACCTATGTTATTCATTAAATCATGCATCGATTTTGTCATTGCTCTAATGTCTTCCAAACAGGCAGTATCAAGAGACTGTGGTTCATTGGCATTACAATATCCATTCAAAAAGTCAATTTCATTGATGTGCGTGTCAGATGCAGACAGAGAAACATTACAGTATGTTTTTTGAGATTTGGGAAAGTCAGACCAGTGTCCTTGAGTAAACACAAAGTCTGACAGAGACGAAGTGGGCGCCGCGTAGGCGTATTGACCATCGATTCCTGTGTTATTGCTAGATTCTTGTCTTCTCGTTCCATAGTCATAGCTGAAGTCATACGTGGCTTGTCTTATCGGCTTACGCTGCTTATGCCAGTATTGCTCCGCCGGTTCTGCAGCTGCTGCAGTGGCCTGCTCGCCTCCTAAAAAGCTCTGTTAGTGTACAGAGACCAAACAAAAGAAAATACCGCTACAGATACAACAAACCACTACAAAAGCTGCTGCGAGGAACTTGCGCTGCGTGATTTGCACGATAGAAGCGAATCACAACCAAGGATCAAATTAACGGTTTCTTACGTAAGCAGTTTACGAAGCTGGGCTGTCTATCTCAAGAAAGGGTATACTGGCAAACAAAATACATGTTATAAGCTGCAATAAAATACATAAAGTGCAACTACCAAAATAACACCTCTGTCTCATCTTAAACAAAAAAAAAGGAAGCAAAAAACCCAAGTTTCTGCGCAATTTACAAGATAAATAGAAAAGGGTTTCATTTTCGTAATTCGAAATACATAGAATACGATGTTTCACTAATGAAGAATCTGTTGCAGGCGGACCAGTCTTAGAGAAAATCCCTGATATAACTTTCAGTGCATAAAATTTTGTAAATTGTAAGGTGGTCAGCTGATGATCACGACAATCTTAATACGACGGGAGAGAATTTACAAATGCAAAGTTTTATAGCATTAAATTCCCCCTCTCAATAATATGAATTGAAATCTGGAAATATGCAATTAATAAATTGAACACATAAATTGCAATCACGTACTCAATTTATCCCGATTTTTCAGTATTTTCTGTTATCTATCTGAATCTTATTACACCTACACCCTCGGAGAATACTCCTATATACCTCACATTTAGTTTACGCACCAAGATTGTATGTCACTTTATTTATATTTTGAAACAGATAAGCTTGAAGTACTATATAATCTGAAATCAAGTAGTGCGAACATCTAGTAATACAAAGCTAAGAAATGTGCCAATAAGTGCAAGGTAATAAAATGGTATTCAGTTCAAAGTTCGTTGCAACAGAGCCCAGCGTACACGATAGTAAGAGATGATAATGAGAGCAAAAGCTGTACTCGGATTGAAGCTATTGAATCAAGCTACTAACCAACTAATTACTGAAATTTTATGTGTCCGATTAGATATAAATATAGCTGCGTATATACAGAACAGAACCTATCACTGGAATCAACCATTCCTAGCACCTTTCTTTTTACTACAACCGAAACGGGCGTTTAGGGCTGCAAAGAAGTAACCTACAGGTATGAGTTTTCAGGCATGCAAATATGAACTATTATATCCGGTAAATCTAATTATAAAAAGTATATGAGTAAAAAATTACCGCGAGCCATGGATGGTCCAGAACATCTTCGGCGCTAAATCTCAGCTCTGGTTGCACTTGGAGCATATTCGATATCAGCTGTTTGGCTGATTCGGATACAGAGTCCCAGTACGGCGCTGTGTACTCGTAATGTCCACTCAAAATACGCTCAAACAGCTCCTCCTGCTCATTTTCAGGAGACACAAATGGTGGAAAGCCACACAACAAAATATACATAATTACGCCAGCAGCCCACACGTCAATCTGTGAATAACAAAAAGTAGGCATTCAACTTTTGTATCGAAAATTAACTTTATTTATTCTTATGAATATTTCTAATATAAAACGTAGGCAGATTATGATATGGTTATAAATATTTATAGTCAGAAAAGAATAAGTCATACAGAGGAAATGATCAGGTTGGTGTCAATGACTCAAGCTAATTATAAATCTCATCCAAGTAAAATCACCAAGTGTCTTTTAGAGTAATTAAAAAAACAATAATTCAAAGAAACTTTGCCAGTCTTTACAATTGAAATTGACAGAATTTACCACCAAAATCCACACGGGCATTTACTAATATTTTCCACCCTCAAGTATAAATAAAATAAATAAAAGATATTGTTATTCATGTGAATTTCAAGCACATATACCCAAGAATATATATAGGAATATATCGAGCATAAGAAGTTTACAGTTTAACCAACACATAAATGGAAACGCAGCTGACTTCTGACAAAATTAGTAGGTGTAACCGTAGGAGGAAAGTTGTCTATCCATATCTGTCTATATGTTCCCAAGTAGCTCACACAGGCCATCAGCATTCCATAATCTGTTCATTGCTCCGTTTATTTTCGAAATTTAAACCAATTGAAACAACCAAATTATTTATACAAATGGATGCGTAAATTTCATAAGATATTCATATTTCGAGGAATAGAAAAAAAAAATCGACACACTTACCTTTAATCCGTAGCCCACTTCAGCAAGTATTTCAGGAGCGACATAGGTAGGGGTTCCGCAAACCGTGTATAAAGGTTCCCTGACGAGTTGTGCAAGACCGAAATCTCCCAACTTCAAACATGTTACACGACTTCCTTCCATCTCGACTAGGAGATTCTCTGGTTTGACGTCACGATGTACTATGTGGTGCGCGTGTAAGTATGCTAGGGCTGATACTAAATGAGTGATCATCACGCTAGCCTCTGCTTCGGAAAATTTCGTAGCAGCTGCTATTGCATCAAATAGATCACCACCCTGATAAAAAATAAGTTTTAGTTTAGGAAACAAGTCACCTAAAGGAATGTAGTTCTAAAAATGATGGAAGGAAAACAATAGTACTGAAACCCGGTTTCCTTTACCTTGACTAACTCCATGACTAAGAACAATTGGTCAGTTGTTTCTTGTTCGGCAATCAAGCTAATTATATTCGGATGACAAACTTGTTTCATTATTGCAATTTCACTGTCCAGCATTGTTCCTTGACCTTGACATTTATATTTATCGATAATTTTCAACGCGTACTCTACCCCAGTTCTCCTGCGAACAACAAAATTTCAAAATGTCAGTGAAATAGATAAACAGAAGACACCAAATCACATTACAGCAATCAGCTTCAGAATGGAACTGAGTACCACGATCACAAATAGATTGTCACGAAGTGAAAACTCTGTAATTGTACAAGTCTACGTTTCAATAAGTGTGAATGAATAATTAAAATTTTTAAGCTTCTCTAGTATGTCTATGTAATAAAAAAATGTATACTATTATACAAGTAGAAACACGAGTAAAGGCACGAAAAAGCCCAATGTCATTATGAAACTCACCTCTGGATACAGTGCCGCACAACAGCAAAATTTCCATCTCCAATAACATGTCCGGCTACAAAATGCATTCTGAGGGGTAGTGGTAGTTGTACAAAAACAGGACTTGGTGTTCTGACTTGTGGTATGCTGAGAGCTTTCTTTCCTGATTTCTTCGGCATTGGAGGCATGGGACCCCCATATCTCTTGGTCAGGCCATGGCCTCTCCTAAAGCTTTGAACAGCTTTGGATTCCTCAAAGTCAAGTTCGAAATCTTCCTGAGTCAATTTGTCTGTACCATAAGCCAAGAAAATTTCCTCATTTTGAAAAAACTGTTCCAACGTTGTGACCTGAACACCACTCAAAGTATAAACTTTTCTCACAGCACCAGAATCTAACTTAACTGCTTCTGTGATCGCTTCTAAAGCGTGCTCAAGACTCGGAGCATTTCTTTTGTTCAACAAGAGCCGCAGCACCCTGCGAGGTTTTGTTCCATGCCTAATCAACGTCACAATTTTGGCCTGAACATAGATAGGAACAGAAGTAGTCAGGCGACCGGTTCCAGCCGGTGACTGCGGTAGTCCAGATAGCGAGCTGCCCCTCCGAACTTTTGATGCAGAATATTCGACTTTTTTGAAAGTCTCACCTTGTCCAGAGCAAACGTAACATTTTCCATCCTCCAAATCGCCGACACTTACCACTTTCCTTCCATCCATTGTGTAAATGGCTCTAACTCCATTGGGCAATGTTACATTTGAAATTAATGCTCTTGTCAAATCCGTTGCCAAACTGTCAAAGCTCCTATATCTTTCAGGGGTCACTGCCATTACTACACCGGTATAGAATTTGTCTCCGTTGCGAAAAAAACGGACGCGTTTCGCCTTCTTTGCTGGTGGTGTTCGAAGCAGATTCAACGAGTGCCGTGATGTTACATCAAGCAAGCGTTCTTCCAATGTCACATTTGTCATAGCGCCTACTTCACCTCCTCCAGAGAGACTACTGCCTCCCGAAGGCGAGGCACCCCGACTCAACGGTTCCTCCATCATCCTGCGTTTCAAACAATCAACTTTTAACTATCACATAATATATTCATTTATAATATATTCTATCTTTAAGACGTTTTACCAGTTACAAAAACACAATATAACAAAAATCTTGAATAACAATAGGACTGCGATGTTGTTCACAAATTTCAAGATTCCACCAATTCACCATTTGTGACTAACGCACGCATAGTTATATCATCAGGAGTGATATGTATATGATGTACGAAACTCTGTGCAACAGCTGGTTTGAACAAAACATAATAAACAATAGATCGGTGTGGATTGCATTTATTTCGACAAATCAAGCTTCTTTATAAATGTTGATAGTTCTCCCTAATGTTGACCAAAAATCGTATCACTGTCCAGGGCTCGTTATCACAATTAGCAGTCGCTAATCGCGCCAAATTCAGTAAAATGAAACATAAACACAGACTCGCCGACTGCACTATCTTTTACCGCAAACAGAAACCTACCCAGCAAAAATATAAACACATATTGCCCCACTCTCACGATGAAATTCAGTATCCCACAAGTTTTATCAGTCTACAGATTTTTAGAGCTTTCACTTAAGTCTTATATCAATACGATCGATGCACAAAGAGCCAAAATATACTAGTTCTGATATTTACAACGTCGACGAAATCGTCACTTCGATCAAGAATTTTCGCCGACTTTCAGACCTCGTTTTAAAACTGTATGGTATTTTTCTAAAAAGGCCTACCAATCACCACTTACTAATTTTATTTTTTTTCTTAGGACTTTCATCAGTGTATGAGTTGTTTTATTATTTATTCATACTTAATTAACATTTGTAGTTGGATAAGTTTAGGGTCGGTCTGACCCCAGTGTGATTCCAGAGAGATGTGGAAGCTAAGGGTTGAGTTTCAATCCTGCTTTTATTGTGCATTTACAAACATATACTTGGCAGTAATATGTGATTTCATTATTTTTTTATAAAGGACGAGGACACATGTTTAATGTACTTGGTGAAAAGTTTTTGCACCAAGGTGCTTTTTGGTTGATAATTCAATTTTACATTCTCAACAGAAAGTCACGCGATGACAAAATGACAATTTAACTGTACATGGTACTTTAATTTTTCCCATGACTATTTCTTACTAGTAACATTATTGAATACATTGACAAGACCTGACTCAATAATTTGAAGCGATAATATATTTGAGAGAATTCCATTGCTTGTTCCTCATTTTAGATTAATTTTAAGCTATAGGGCACATCATGACGCACCTTTGTCGTGTCGAAAGTCTGAAGAATGTTTAAAAATTTCAAAATTCCAATTACCATTTATAATAAATAAATAATTGACACTTCGAAAACTATAATTTCCTCTACTATCCCAGCTGTGTAATTAAACTATACGCCTCTGCTACATAAGAAGTAAGGCAGCACGATATTGGGCAACTTATCATTATACGTTGGTAAGAAAGGTTCACTTTATAAAATATATTTAATAAAGGTTCAGGAAAAGTAATTATTTGTAATTTTTGTCTTTTTCATAAGCAGATACAAATGTTTATAACAACAACTAAAGTGCTAGAGAATATACACAATATTAATTTGGTTAAAAAATGAGTAGCTTGGACTCTGTGGTCTAATGTGATAAGTATTCTTATTAATAGCACAATTGCTGAAGTTATAACCACTCATTTCATTTTCAGTTTTTATTTATCGTCAAACTATTTTCCCCAAGTTTTACCTAATAAATCATGTTTCAAATTATAACAATTGCTGTCTCACGTCAATAAAAAGTTTTGCTGAAAAACCCTTGTTTTATTTATTTACTTGATACCAAGCAGTTTTTTGCTGCAATAATTTGTATCCAAATAAAGCAGTACGATATATATCAAGACAATATATAGCCTCGAGTTACTTTGCATTGTGAATTGAAAAGTTTACTTGTATAAGAAATAGCTGATGGTTCAATTTGCAACATTTTTCTTACCTGTATATGTTTTCTATATTTTCACGGATAAAAATATTAATGAATAAAGAGCGAAGCCGCGTCGACACACAAAGGATGGAGTGATTATATATAAGCAGGACTGAATAACGGAGAAATAAAAGTTTAAAGTATTGTGTTACATTGGTGAACAGGTAAGCAAGAGTTGAAAAGCAAAAGGGGAATGAACTTTAGGCAACTACGATTACAACACTGGATTATTTTTAGCCATCAATATAAAGTGTGTTAGGAAAGTAAATAATTCAAAAAAAGTGGTAACGCCATAGTATCATAGGTAAGTGGTTAAACTATATCTGTTACCACCCTCAAATTCCAGAGCTAATCCCATAGCTTTAAAACTCTATGATTCTGAGCATACATATTGTACGCACACGTAAGTACTGCAATGATGTATAACTGCATAATAGGTAATCTGTGTACAAAGGGTACACAGTAATTGCAAATCAGTATGCAAAACATGCTAAAAGCGTGACTAATATCAGCCAAAACCCGACAACACCATTGAAAAGAGAGGGAGATATAACGATAAGATCTGAACTACACGTAGATATAGGTATACCGTACATGCTCTGTGTGTATAAATATCATACCTATAGGTATGCACAGGGTACAACTCGTGGGAGGAGGAGGGGAGGGGCTGGCGCGTTAAGAGAGGGTGGTACAATGACCCACGGTAACAGCAATTAAACTGTTTCAAAGTGTATGTTTAAACTTGGGATAATAATTGCGATAATCGTTAACGGTCCAAGTTGCAACACCCTGTACGTGGATTAATTTATACGGTAATTTTCACAGCTACGAATCCCGGCACTACATCACTAAGCGAAGAATCAAGCAATCTCACGGCAAATATATTCATGCAAATATCGTTGAACTCGCGCAGGATCACCGGTCACAATTTTACACGTTATAGAAAAATCAAATGTATATACCGACCGATTAGTATAACATATAAAGAGAACGAGGCAGCTCTGACAGATCGTGCGACGAAGGATTTTCTAACCTACAGATTCGGTCTAATCCTTTACGCAGCACACTCAATATATACAGATGTAAGACCTCGGGTTGTTACTCGGCTCGCTGTCGTGTCAAGAATCGTTCCACTGGTCATGACGAAGGAGAAATAAAGAAATGATTAAAGTACGGTGGTTCACCTGTCTCGCTGCAACTGACGACGGCTGAATTGATAAAATACGTTGACTGGAACGGCAGAAATGATTCACTACTGGCCTGACATATTTTCAAGGAATTGAAACTTCACGCTTCAACGGACTTGTTACTCAACTAGAGGATAAACACTCCTATATTACGTTACAGCACCCACGCGATCTTTTATTTCCGTTGAACAGATTGATTTCTTCGCCGCACAAATCCCGTAATCACGCACCACGATCTTCCTCCGAAGGCAGACTGCGATCCAATAAATCTTGTAAAGTAGGCATGTAGATACGTACCTACATAACATACATAGGCGTAAGCCACGCGTAAACGAAAACACAGCGGCTGGCCGGAGGGGGATAGGAGGAAAAAATGGCAGACATATTGAGACCACGGGCTGAGACCTCACACCACATGCTTAGCCGGAAACTAACCATTCGGAAGTATGAAAACATTCACGTTTTATCATGGAAAAGAAAATTTTTCCGAATAAAAAAAAATCATCACCACTGCAAATAACTGAATATTTATCGTTATACACAACCGTACTATTTATAAACATATAATATTTCCATTTTTTCAATCTATATTTCCACATAGTATTCATGTACTCATTTTATTCATTTTTATACCAATATTTACACTTGATAATGCTATTCTCTTTTTTTTTAACGATTATAAACCGTATTAGTCATGATATACAAACTTAATATACGTGCATGCGTATGCTGTGTGGATGATTGTGTCATCTATATATTACAAGCTGCTTAGAGCACGATTCATGTTCAGTTATTAAAATCGCAGATGTGGTTTATTCTTGATCATATGCCTGAAACAGAAATAAAACCATTATGACACCGTATATCATAAATTAGAAAGTCAACAGCTTAGAGGTCTTTTTACCTATTGGAGACCAGAAATCTTACGCTTGGAATTTGATCTACTTCTAGTTCTCTCTTGGTATACAAAAAGTTGGTAAAAAAAAGTTAGCTGCTCTATGCCTTTTCTAATCCGTTCATTCCTCCAAACTATTATCTATTACTAAACTACACTGCTCAACTGTCAAGTCAATTAAACCACTATGCAAGTGAAGTTCGATGTTTAAACAAAGTTGGTAAAACTGGTCCTCATACATACAACTTTAGAGAAAATTGCTGGCTGATATTTGACAGTAGAATAGGATTAATAATAATAATAATAATAATAATAATAATAATAATAATAAAACTTTGGTAGAACACAGAAGTTTGACAACACACATGCTGTAACATATTTCAAATAAATGTAAAAATTATCTGAATGCTAAGACAGCTTTTTTCCTTACAGAAAAATTAGGCAAATAAAAAAAAAAAAAAAAAAACAATAACCGTCAGAATTATTGATATTCTTTAATCGCAAAAAGTTATGAATTTCGCTATTTGGTACATAAATTGATCTTACTTGTCCAATTGCTCCCAGAAGACCATCAATGCTGCTCTATCTAAATGCCTCTTGGTGCGACTCAGTTCCACAACAGTTACTGCCCACTTGGCAACATTTGCATCTAGCTTCATTTCGTCGTATTTCAAATGAAAGGCACAAACTGAAATCATATTAGTAAAAACATATAAAACTTGGTCAGGCATTTTTGTGAAAAGCAATAGTATGAAAACTATTTGAATTCTCCAACCACCAAATGAAAAAAAGTTTGGGTGACAAAAACTTAATTACAGAATAAAACTACAGGATCTGTCACGTATCAAAGTGACATTGACCAGTAATGTAGATATATTGAATTGTCTTACTTTTTGAAAATATCTCGACAGGATTTCCGTCGTAAGGCCAACCTTTGAACTGCCATGCAGGACCCATAACAAACACCGCAACGACTCTCTCCCAGTCTGCATTGGTCAACTTTTGGGGATTATCAACAACTCTATAAGGAACAGTGAGACCACCATCTTTTCTTCGCTGAAGAAGAATCTCATTCTCCCTTTTACCACCTTGTGCTCGCTTTTCCTCGTTGCTAACATACTTCAATTCTTGCAATACTTCTTTGGCATTGTACATCGTTATAAGAGATGTAGTTGCACTGGGTATAATTATTATGGGTGTTCTACTTGGTCTTTTATTCTGAGCTGCTTGTTGTGGAGTCAGTTTTGCAGCAGATGCAGGAAGTAATCCGGAGCTTGGTGTAGCAGCAGGATTGACTGTGGGCTTTCTTATTGCGGGATTGGTACCTTCAGTCACAGATTTTAGCGTCATACCATGATAAGTCCCCATTGTGTCGATTTTGAATCCCTCAGTTTCTTCTTTTTGACGAATAAATCTTTCCTGGTCATAACGATTGTAAACTGCTGGTTGTGGCAATGGGCGCATAGGTGTAGACCTTGGCGTAACCATTGGTGCGGGTATTGCAGGCCCTTTTTGCATCCTGCCTTCTTCTCTGGCTTTGATACTTTGAAGTATGGCAAATATGTTCTTGGCAAACATTTTACCTGCACTTTGAAGTATCGTTGCTCTAGTTCTCCACTGTCTTTCTCTAGATACGATGTCCTTAGTATCATCGACATCCATGTCTAGTATAACACGCAAATCCGAACCCATACCAATGTCGTCATTTTCCTTGATTGTAGTACGCTTTTTTGCCAAACGTTTAGCTTTGATTGCAGCAATTTTCTCAACAGACATTGCCTCTGAAAGAGATTTGATATTGTCGACTGTGACAGAAGCTTCTTTTGGCGCATCCAGTCGCGCTGCCAATTGTTCCTTCACCTTCTGAACATGTGTCTCTTCAAAACGTGGCTTCTTAGAAAGTCCCGCATCTAGCCCATCTTCGGCAGTCCGTTTTACTTGTGTTGGTATTTCCAATGGAGCTGATTTATCTATGGAGGCTGAGGTGGCTGTTTCACCATTAAGGTAAGCCAGCAGATCTTTTCTGTCCGGACGGCGCACCACAGGTATATTCTCTGCGGCGGCTTGCCGTACATACACTGGATGCGTGAGTTGAACATGTTTCAATAAAAATAAAAGGCATTCAAGAGTATAGTACTCCTTAGGTGTGCCTTCCTTTCCGGATCTGCAAAATGTAAGCAGAAAACTGAAAATTTCACAACCAAACAATTACAAGGACTACAAAATATATGTCGATTCGTAGACAAACCCAAAAACTAACATGCAATTGAAATCTTACCACTTTGTAATATAAAAAAAATTAAATTCATGACATTTCACATTTTGACAAAGATCAAGCTATTATCTTATATTTCTTGTTTGCGTTTCGTTATGTGACTGAAGTTTCATGTCTCGCTGACTCGTTTGATGCAAGTGAAATCGAGATATAAACATTGCGCAATTGTTTTGGATAATTATAAATGTAGGTAATTGTTTACAGCTTCATTTAACATTTCATAGTGTCCAAATCTATGATTATGCAATAATAAATTTAATAAACATGTTTTGTTTATTTGGCGATTCGCTGGAGAAAAAGAATGTGAGAAGGTATAATGATACCTCTTTCTTCACATCGTGGATTACACTTGAACATTCATCAACAATGTATGATATTTGAATGCTAGTAGAAATCAAGTTTGAAATTTGTGAACAGCAGAAAATCTTATCGTATCTCCGTAGAAATTTCACATTTGATTCGTTCGTAAATTCCAAAATACAGCGACAGCTACGTCGATGTACAAAAAGAAAATCTTCATAATAAATAGGAGGAAGCACTTAAACTTGACTGCGTTTGTTTGCTACATTTACTCAATGTATCAGAGCGTGTTTGCATCACACGAAAAGACTTCACCTTATTATACGTGTACAAATTTGTTGAGAAATGGCCCACGTTGAATTTCATCCGCCACTGAAGTAACCAGTTCTTAAAATATCGGTGAAGAATAAGGATTGTATAACACTGATTTCAGTCAGCTACACATGAATGCAATATAAAAACTTAAATAATCTTTATGCCAAAAAAAGCAAAACGACGAGCCTGATTTTTGGTTGTAGTTTGCCCAGATTGGAAAGTAGTATAAGAAATATAATGAGATTTTTTGGAGGAGATCCTTACCCGTATGTCAAATAGTTTGTCTTGACATTTTTTGGC
Source organism: Neodiprion virginianus (assembly GCF_021901495.1). Classification (NCBI taxonomy): domain Eukaryota; kingdom Metazoa; phylum Arthropoda; class Insecta; order Hymenoptera; family Diprionidae; genus Neodiprion; species Neodiprion virginianus. Next base: position 31,900,429 of record NC_060879.1, read on the forward strand.
CATGAGAATTCACCAAATATAATTTGGTTTTCACGTTCAATAATTTCCTTTTTATTTACGTTGAATTGGCGAAGCAAACTCAACGGATCCGCCATGGTTGTTTACCGTGACGGTTTCGTTCCGCAGTTCCCACCGTCCACCACCGTCCACGCACGCTTCTACTGAGCAGAGAGTACTGAGGTTGTACAGGCCGACTTTGGGTACGTTCGACTTGGTCGCTTTGAGCCACATTGAGCGCTGTGAACGCCATATCCTATAGCATTTATATGTATATTTATATATGTGCTGAAGCCGTAAGCGCCCAAGTCGAACGCACCCATTGCTTTCCGCTGAAAACCAGACTCGCGTGTCGACAAATACACGTGTTCGTGTAAGTCGTGACATTTTTGAATTCGAAAGATGGTTCGAAAATTGAAACATCACGAGAAGAAGTTGCTGAAAAAAGTAGACTTTATTTCTTGGGAGGTAGACAATAACTTGCACGAGATTAAAATTTTGAAAAAATACCGAATCCAAAAAAGAGAAGATTATACGAAGTGAGTTGTCATTTTCAGTATAACCTCCACATGATCGAAATATTCGATACATTTCTCTCCGAGATATTGACATCACCTAAGCTACTGTTTCCTTGAAACTGTTCGTTATGTTTCTAATTTTTAACTTATGTGTACGTATAACAACTACTTTATTTCAGATACAACAAATTATCACGACAAATTCGAGAACTGGCTAGAAAGATCAAGGAAGTAGATGCTGAGCATCCATTCAGAATAGAGCAAAGTGCCATGTTGCTGGAGAAATTGTATATGATGGGTCTCATTTCCACTAAGTGGGATTTATCTCTGTGCGAGAAAGTTACAGCCAGCTGTTTTTGTAGAAGAAGATTACCTGTCGTTATGGTTCGTAATAAAATGAGTGAAACCATTAAAATGGCGACAAAGCTAATCGAACAAGCTCATGTACGTGTTGGACCTGAAGTCATTAAGGACCCAGCATTTCTTGTAACAAGGTATATACTTTTTTTTAAATCATTAATATCCTAATTCAATCAAAACAAATTGGCATTATTTTTAAAAATATAATGATATACTTTTCTAATTTACTTAGGGTAGTTGACGGTAGAGTTAATAAATAATACATATTCTATATCAGTTATAACTTACCAGAGTAACTTGAAAGATATTTCTGTGAATACTTTACAGTTTTTCCTGGTTCACATTAAAGATCTTAGAACTAGACAATAATCCTTATTCTATATGACATTTGAGAGACATAAAGTAATTATTCAGTTTGATATTAGACAGTAAATTTAGTTTTAGTCTGTAAATAATAACACCAAATAAAATTAACTGGTACAAGTATCTATCAATTTTTAAATTTTGCTAACTATCTGAAATTGACATCCCTAAAATGCTAATCGTAATAATTTTCGATTTCCAGAAACTTGGAAGACTTTGTGACATGGGTTGATACTTCAGCAATAAGGAAACATGTATTGGAATACAATGAAATGGTAGGTGTCATGTTCTGGAGCAAGTAATAATATGTCGTTTGTTACACTTTGTGTTGCAAAATCTAAGAAAATGTTCTAATACACAACATTTTTCAACATATTTCGTTACAATTTGTGACAATCATTTATCTAATGAATTGCATGTGCTGTACTGTTTCAGAAAGATGACTTTGAGGGTATATGAACATTCTGATGAAATGCCGCAGAACAATCAATGGCGATATAGTTTTCTGAAACCAGTTTCCTGATCTTTATTACCGTTGTAAAAAACTGCAGTATTATTCAACAGTCGTGGTGGTCTTCCTAGTTTCACGTGGGATGAAGGCAGTGAACAATTACGTGAAGAAATGCTCGGATTTGTTGTATCGCGTATTTCCATGTAATCACTTGTTGAGAATAAATCTTTTGACGGTATTGACAATTTCTCCGGCGAATAAAAAGTGGTATTTTCACGAGCACGCTTTGCATTGTTCACATCATGAATGTTACTTTTTCTCTTCAACTTGTTTGAGATTACCACATTACACATAAGGTGTTGATCTGGTCTTGAATGGGATGAAGAAGGCATTGGAAAGTTTGCATAATAAAAAAAATTTTGGTCGCTTTTTGTACCACTTGATTCTGCGAATTTACTTGTAAATAATGTATTATTTGACACTGATGATTCTTCAGGTGAATAAAAAATGTCGTTTTTAACAGTGAGCTGCAAATTTTCTAGATTCTTTCTGTTAGATTGTGCTTTTTGTGTGTTCATGGCTAATATATCATTGACCGATAGTTTTGAATTTTCATTTGATCTAGTTTGCGATTTCGATGGCATTGAAAACTTATCAGAGCGACTTGGATCATTTTTTATACTGCCTAATCCAACGTAATCACCTGACACTGATGACCCTTCATCGGGTACGTAAAAAATTGTGTTTTTATTAGCCAGTTTTGAATGATCCAAGTCACATATGTTACTTTTTCCTTCTTCAACATTTTTGGCTACCGCATTATTGCTAAAAATTGAAGCATTTAAATTTGACTGTGGCATTTCATATCCTGCAGCAATTTGTTGTCGAACTGTTTGATTGTTTTTCGGAACCTTGTTTCTGCTGAACAATATTTGCGGAATGGAACCACTTTCTTGGCCAGAGGAGTGCCATATACTCTTGACATCTGGTTTATAAGTTTTATGATTATTCGAAATTTTCTTCAGGGAGCCAAACATATTCGAGGCATTGTGACGCACAAATGCTTCAGTAATTTGACCATCCTTAAACTTTGTATCCATTTGTTGATTCACAGCTGGAAGGGTATCGTACTTTGATTTATTTGTCGTAGGTACATAAAATTTTTCACGTTTAAGATCTGTTGTTATATCAGTGCATACACTATTTTCAAGTGTTACCGGGTTGATGGAAACTCCAGTACTATTAGGCGGATTATTTATGTTGTTAGGAAAATCTTGAGGGATATTTGGAAATGGCATATTCGACGGCGGTACGTAAAATATGTTCTTATTTTTAAGGTCTTTCACTGCATTATTAGAAGTCTGAACATTGGATTTGGTATTACTAAGGGTCTCACAAATAGTTGCTTCATCAACACTGTCCACATGTGGCTTCAAGTTGTTTTCTGCATGCTCTGCACGAAGCACAGCCCCTACCTTGGAAACTATCGTACTGAAAATGATAATGATGCGATGAGTTTACAATCATGATCAATGTGACAACGTAATTTATTGAACTATCGATCTTTGCCTGCATGATATGTAGGAAAACTAGAATATGCTGCGCACCTAAGTCTGAGTATTTCCTGAAGTAGTATTTTCACGTACTGTCGTCTGTTCTGAAAGGCACGTCTCATTTTATCATAGTCTGGCTCAGGAGCACGATTTGTCACCCAATTGGGCAGTACCAGATCGTTCTTATCCGTAGTAATAATACCTGTCTGTTCAGGTTTGAAGAATATATTCTGTTTGTTTACACCGCCTTCAGTTGTTGCTTTCTTTAATTGGACAACATCTATTTTTTCTGCTTTTACATAAGCTTCTGTTTCAATTGTTTGCAGTTGTGACTCAGACAGCATATCCAAACTAAAATCGCCTGGAGATGTCTGATGGTTTGTATTCCCAATATTCTCATCTTTTGGCGAATCAACATTTGGAAAGAGATTGTTGGTCAAGTTGGAAAGCATCCTCTTTTCTAATGTCCTTGCATCTTCCTTCTCAACCCTATTCAACTTTTCCCTAATCATAAATTCTGTATTCACATTATCTGGTAAATTTATTGTTTCTCCATCAGCATTAATATTAACTGTATTTAAAACAGCTAGTTGCCTGTTTCTTGTTTCTGCATTTTCCACACTCAAATTCTGTGAAGTTGTGAAACTCGTGATACTATTATTTATATGAATAGGAACGATTTCTTTCTTTTCAAGTGTGTCTTTTTCTCGTATGGTATCCATCTGTGATTCTATCGAAAGTTCTAAGAAGGAGTTACTTGAAATTTCCAAACCCTTTTCATTTCCGAGCTGTTGATCCCTTAGCGATTCAGAACTTTTCCCTGGATCATCGATAGGATTAACAAGATTGATGCCCTTCACTGTCGTTTCTTCTTCGTTCCGCATAACCTTCAACTGTATGACAGACAAATGTGCCTCGGATTTTAGTGTAGTATCGGTGGATGAACTTTGCATCTCATTATATCCAGTTTTTGAATCAATCGTGGCAATGATGCTGCCTAAGTCTCTGTTAACAGTGATATTGTTCTTTTTTGATGCTTCGTGAATCGGTTGAGTAGTTGAGTTGGCAAGTTGTTGGAGATTCAAATCAACCAACTTTTCTGTAGTGCTTGTATCTCTTATCATTTTGTCATTGAGTGTGCATTGGAGTGAACCATTTCCATCAGTCTCGTGCTGAGGCAATATTTGGAATTTTTCATTAGTGCTTGAGCAGTCAATATTATCATTAGAATCCATGAAATACATTTCTTCAATTGTACTTTGATTAAATGTAGAACTGCTATCTTCTGTGGGAGTATCTTGTACATTCAGATTTTGTGATGGTGTTAATTGTTCTAAGAAAATATCACTACTTTCAAACGAAATGCTTTTACTTGTCCTGTACGTTTGTTCAAGGTCCATACCCATCTCTCCTTGTTTTATGTCTTCTAATTTTGCAAAGTCAGTTTGAAGTAGCACAGAAAACTGTTTTGAATTTTCTGTGTTTACTTTATCGTTATTCCAGTCATCAAGACATTTGTTTTTTGACTGCCTCAAAGTAAGAGCATTACTGACATTTTCGTTACATTTTATAATCTCTGGAGAATGGTTTCCTTTGATGAAGGGTATCAGTCCAAACCCTTCAATCAAATTTGACATAAATTTGTCAGGTAGAACAGAAAATTTGTTTCTGCTATCACTCTTACTTCCTGTAAGCTTCGCTAGGATGTTATCTTCGGATTTAAACTTTCTTAAACTGTGGAAATGAGTCTTCTTTGATGAAATAAACTCTACCAAACAAGTTTCAGAATTCCATGACATAGTAAGAGATCGTTTACATGTAAATTGGTCCTTGCTTGACTTCCCATTGCAAATCTCAACAGAGTTTTTGGTCAAGGATTGATCAAGTTCCAGTGCTGTCTTTTCCGTTTCATTTAAATACTGTTCAGAAATTTGTGGTCGATTTGATTCTAATAACAAATTAGGTGTAAATGAAGAATTCTGTAAGCCAATACTATGATATGATGAATTTAAAATATTCGGGGAAATATACCCTGTTACACTTTTAGTTTTATCATCACACACAGATTCGGATAAGTCTACGGTTCCATTCATCGCAGGTGAGAAGCTGCTAGTTTCGGACATGGCAAAGTATTCTTGAAACTCCTTTTCCATTTCAACCGAACTATTAATAGCACGTTCAATATAGCTATTAAGTCTATTCGTGAATTTGCATTGAGAGCACAAGCTTCCTTGGATCCCTAAATTCAAATCAAAACTCTCATTTACTTCCATAATCTGAGCTGGATCGTCTATGAGTATCTGGTCAACAGTATTCTTCAGTGTTACATTTGTAGTGGCGAAACTATCATTTCTTATGTTCGAATTAATACAATTGCTTTCATTCCCATATTCAAATTCATCAAAAATGTTGGAATTCATACTTTTGATATTTTCACGTGCATCCCCAGTTTCCTTACTTATTTTCCCAGTCGATTGTGGCGATCGCGGTGATTTACAGGTTATCGTCAATTCATATTTAGGGTTTGCCATTTCTGACTACCCGTGATTTAAACTATTTGGGACAGGTTCCGTACTGACTATACTGAATACAGAGAGAAACCTAACAGAATCCAAATTTCTTCGCTACTGTTGATCAGTTTCGTAACGCTGCACAGATTTCGGTCAACGGTGACCGTTTATTGGTCGGAACATTTCAACATCCTACATGGCTACGCCAATGGCGCATTTGAATTTTAAACTGTGCAAGGTTACTTAATTTTCATGTAAAAATTTCTTCACTTTAATTTCGAAGCGTACAACTTATGTTTCTACTTAAAAGACTGATGAACGTAAAACATAATTACGATAATTGTGCCGAGTATTTCTGCGAAAAAAAAAACGAACCATTATTCATATATACTATAATGGAAAATTATTAAGTTGATTTTTATTCATTGTTATAATATTTCGTATATATGGGATCAGTATTAGAATGGTGAGGTCGAGATGGAGACAAACGTTGTCGATTACTGAAAAGATAAAATAATGTGGTATCGTTGCGTATTATCAATTTTCGCTATTGGAAAAACAAAGAAAAAGAAAACCTATAGTACCTGGGTTGCTTCCAACCAAAAATAATGCAGAACCAAAATGAACTAGCTTACTTGGTGTTCAAGTTCGCAGCAAAACTCAATTATCTGACATTGAAATTACATAAGTCATTTACGGATCTTGAAAACTCACTTCATAACGTGAATAAATTTTAAATAATACATTTAGTTGTTTTTTTCAAGCCACTTTACATAATGAACACGAGTCATTGATGCGTTTTATTTATATTAATCCATTCTAATTCATCGTTTTTTAAATCTTTTAACACCCTTTCTTTGTGAACCAGTCCTAGGTTTTGATTTTCCTATGCTCTTATTATATCCTTTGATCCATCTGTGCCTTTTCTCTTCCCAGTCCAGTTGTTTTACCGCTGCTTTATCAACGTTGCTCAAAGTATTTGCTCCACCGTGTTTAGATTTTGAGGTACCTTCCTGATCCAGAAGCTCTGCAAATTCTTCTGCAGCAGCAAAGACATTTTGATCATAATCCGATTTTTTCCTCTTCTTGCTTTTGCTGGTTTGATGGGAAGAGGACTCATCAGACTGGTCTTCATCGTCATCATCAAAGTCCATGTCACTAAGATCCTCGTCGTCAATACCCTCAAGGTCATCTTCATCGTCTTGCTCCATATCACTTAGTATCTCGTCTTCAGATCCATTATTGTCTTGGTCAACAGATTCATCACTATCTTCATTGACATCGTTGTCATCTGATGATTCATTTTCGCTTTCCTCTTCGCCTGGAAGCAAATAACATGAAGATTGTAGTTAATTGTGTCAACTTTCATGATGATTATCTAAATTTTATTATAAAATGTAGCTGGGATAAGTTTTACCTTTTTTCCTCTTTTTTTTCGAAGCACTTATTTCACCGGCAATATCAATATCATCAAAATCTTTGTCTTTACTAAGTCCATCCAGCATTGTGTTAAATTCCTCGCTGTTTACGCTCTCTAAGTCATCATCTTCATCGTTGTCTTCGTTGTCATGTTGAGTCATCACATTTCGGTTCTTCAAATAATTGTATAGAAATAACTCGTCTGCTGGTATTTTATTCTCATCTTCATTTAGATACATCTTACTATTCACTGGCATTGACTTCACACCTTTCGCCAAATAAGATGAACGCTTAGCAAGAGGATTTTTTTGGTTAATCAATATTTTTTTTTCTTCCAATTTCTTTGGATTTTTGAACACATATCTGTCAAGAAATCTAATCAAGGTGAAATCTTGAAGTGGGTCACCAGTGTAGACGATTGGTTTTCCTGAATTAAGAATGAATTAGATATATATTAGATTTGTAATAAATCAGTTTATTTATATTTATAAATTTCCATGTATGAAAATTTTCAACTTATTAATTTTGTTTGCTAACCTACTTAAAAAAATTTTATCCTGAACAGGCGACAAAAATTTCTGTGCCTTATATATTACCTTTGATTATTGTATTTGCAAAAAGAGTCACCGTTGGATGAAAATGAAATGTGAGAGGCCAAAGTTCATAATAATAACTCAGGTTGGCACCTGAATAAAGTGGATTCCGGTGAAAAGGATTATATGCTTTAATATTTTCTTCTTTTACTTCAATTTTTGGCTCCACAGTTTCCAGCAAATTTTCTATTGGTGTTACTGTGACGTTAGATAATGTGACAGTAGTCTTATCTTCTTTTTCTTCGCTGTCTTCTTCTTCTTCTTCTTCTTCTTCTTCTTCTTCTTCTTCTTCTTTTTCTTCTCCTTTTTCTTTATCTTTCGAATCGTCCTTTTCCATTATTTCTCCTTCACTATCATTAAGCAATATCTCATTATTTGTATTTCTCAAAGTAGCAATGTCATGATTTTTTTTGAACATTCCAATGTAGACACCGTGTTTAGCTTTAAATACTTGTGAGATCATATAAAGTATAGCGCAAATCATATTCGTAGGTAAGTAAATTGAAATTTGCAGTATTCTTTTGATGAATGCTTTTGTGCGTATAATGCTAGTATCTTTTTTGAGAACTTTATACAGCAGACTAAGAAACATCGCTTGATGAGTTGTTGTTGCAATATGTGGATCCATGAGCTTTTTATACATAGCACAATAGAATCGATTAGATTGCTTATCTTCTTTGCCAATGATTTGATGCAGTAGACTGAGAGCGTTTAAACTGACGTTAAAGGACCCGATATGCACAACTTTGTATATAGTATCAATATGCTCCTCCAGCTTTTTTGGATCCATTTGTGAGAATGGAAAGGCACGATTTACTCCCATGAGCAGAGCTCCCATCATCCTAGAGTCAACTTCTCCTTTCTTGAGGCAAGCCTTAAAAAAGCTAAAGTATAGCGATATCAAACTATTTGCTACCTCTTTACATTCGTCATCAAGAACAAATTGTGTCAGCAGGCAGATTGCATAATATTGTGCTTTTGGCGTTATATTTTTTCGGAACAATAACTTTTCCACTTCGTTCAGGACTACTTGCTTCATGTTCGGATGCTCATCCAACAATTGCCCCAAGCAAAATACCGCCTTGGAGGCAACTTTGGCACTTGGGTCACCAATTTTGTTCACAATATGTGCCAAGAGCTTTTCTTCTTGCTCAGCATTTTTAGCCAACAATTTGTACATGTTGGTAATAGCTTTTTCTTTATTTGCATCAACCGTGTCATGAGAAACAGTGTTCAATGCGTCGATGAATTGAGAGTAGCACATCTTGAGCTGGTCCTCAAAATACCAGTGAGCAAGTAGCTGCCTTCGTTTGATAGGATTGTTGGCAAAAAGCTTATCGTTCAACAGGATGAAATTTTGCTGCTCGAATGTAAACAACTTGTAGTTTGGGTGTAGTAAGTCCGAGGAGAATAATTCCTGCAACGTATCTATGATCATTGTGCATTGTTTCTTTTTAGAAACTTTAACCATCGATACGAGATTACTTAGCCGCGATAAATTGTACTTCGGATTGTCTTGAATCAGTATGACAGACGCTGCGACCTTGTCTGCGACAGTACCTTTAGACAAGAACATCTTCATCCAGGAAAAATCTGACTTTCCCAACTTTGATTGCTTCAAATTGAAAGCTGCTGTATCTGAGTCTAAACACTTTTTAGCCTCATCTTTCAGCTCCATAATTTCCAATTCGGTTTTACCAGATGCAATGATGTCATCTGTTTTAGGAAATTCTTCATGCCATTTGTCAAACTTCGCTTTAGTCAGGTCTCTTACATTGTGTTTTGATTTCGACATTGTCACTTTTGTTATTGTCACCGCACTTGTACTCTCATGTATTATTTTGTCTCAAATGACGATCATCTGCAGCACGGTTTTCAGGTCGATTTTTAGGTTAACGAAGCGCACATGCGTTAATTGCACAGCTCATGGGAGCCTAGAGTAAGCTAACCATGCTGCTTCAACGGCCAAAGTCACAGACGTAGCAGCTATATTAGAGTCGGCATCCCATTCAGAAAATTGATGCGAAGCACACCGCACTCTGATCTTACAGACCACTGAGTTCATACCTCCTACGCTCCCAGGCCCACCTGGGCCCACTTGCTCGTCGAAAACTGATACACAAAAATTTACCCAGGGGAACTGTCTTTATAGTCTTCAGTCAACGTTAGAAAATACTGTGATTATTGGTGACGATTTGTTATTTGACAGTTTATTCTGGGAGTGATATAAATTTCTGCATCAATTGATCTAATATAAATTAGCAATAATGCCTGGCACCGTTGAACATCGTTCGGTCACCGGAATGGTGAATTTAATCCGTAAACTGTTACGTGGGGTAAGTTCACGGAATTATATTTAAATATAGCGATGTAATTTACATTTAGAGGTTAAGTTGATTGCTTATATAATGATTATACACAAAGTTCAATTTCATTAAGCCAAATTGCTTCACAATTACTGATTTCGCATTCTTATCTCTCAATTTATGACAATTCTTCATTACAGAAAGATCACGTAAATGCTCTACGCTTTGCTGATTGTCTTGCTGCCCGCACACAACCTCCACCTGAAATACCTGGTGGTCCATATCATAAGACCTCAAAAATCTACTACTTTACCAGGGATGCCAGACGAGAGGTGCAACCCCCAACAGTTATTGCTACCAGTCACCAAATCGCTTCATCGTGAGTCATTCACTTATAACATATTTTTGACAATTTCAGGGTTGCTTATAAATTGAAATTATTCACCAATATGGCTAGAATTTAATTATCAGTACAGTTCCGAGACTGCAAAAGAAAACCTTCAAGATGTTTTCACCATATGCACTCTAAAAAGGTTTTCTCATTTAAAGTTTATCCTTTTTTTTAGACAAAATACCATACTTTAACCGTATCCATAAGTTCTCGAAGTAAAGAGAAGTAAAGTCATTTTTCCAATTAAAATTTTAGTGGCCAAGTATCAACTGAAGTTAAACCGGTCACACCTGGAAAAGTGTTCGAATGTGATTAAGTAATTATGAAATGGTAGTTGGCGTAGAATTACAGTGGTAAAATTTGAATGTAAATAAACGAAATAAATATATGCTGACAATTACTACATTGGATGCTGGATACAATTTGAATTTTTCCTCCCAACCTGATTAGTCATGACATGTTATGTGAACAATGCCATAAGGATAAATAAAGTCTTTAATTATCTCCAGTTTCAGTGAGGATTCATTGACAGTCGCGATCACATAAATTGTTTCATGACTTCAATTAAATGTACTGATTTCAAGTTCATTAATATTTTGCATTTCATTTATAGCACCACTGATTTAGCATTCATCGTTACCGTTAGTGTATGTTCTTCGAGCAATGAATTCTGACATTTCCGAAGAGATATGGAATATACATATAAAGTATATACATATATATACCTTTTTAATTTCCATTTCTTAGTATGTACATATAACAATTACTCACAAAAATCGTAATATATTAAATCATAAGAACATTATTTGTTAGTAAATAATAAGGACCATGAACAGAAGAGAATAAATATATTACCGTGTCAAGCAAGGTGAAAGATTAAAGAATCTGCCCGAGATTCATAACAAACTCAAGATATCCGAGATTTTAGATCAAAATAAATTAAATTGTGCTTATTTAATTCTGTACATGATCCTAACATCATCTGTTCAGTTCATCGTTAAAATGATAAAAATTTATAATTATTGCAGCTCTTATGCCAAAATAGACTGACAAGAGTTGCGCATAAATAGTATCTTTATTACTTTATTGCATAGTAACAATTCCTAAGTGTAAATTAATAAATAAATCAATGGAATGTACACAGTTCTCGTTAACATGATAAATATTGGTAATATCATTTCATTCAACAGTGATAACAGTAATATAGTAATATCCTTTAGAACAATGAATACCTAAAATGTAATATCCTTATTTTAAAATGATATTTTGAAGATTCAATTCTGTATGGCTGTATATTACTTTGGAAGGCTGCAAGCCACAGTTCAAAAGCGAAATCTAAGGAATACCGAATAACTGACCAGAGACTGGAATCTTCTTCGTTGGTGCGTGCCGTATAATTGGAATATATAAACATCATCTCTATCAATATAGAAATATATTATGTGTGAACCAATATACAATGTTTCACAGTCTTGGTAAAATGCTTGACTGCATAAAGGTGATTACTTACGCGGAGGCATATATCTGACGAAGAACAAGGAATCGTCACAAGTTCTTTCTTTAATCTTTGTATACGTCGTTTGTTCGAGAGACGAAATGAACAGTTTTTAACTGACTTACTAAATAATTTCGCACAATTTTCATACTGAAACAGAATATACCACAAAAAGTGATATTTTTGAAGAACTGGTGTATTTCAAGTAATATTTATTTTTAAAAATTGGTATTCCATAAAGAATTTTAGCCATGTTTCATTAATTTAACATGAACGGTAAAAAATGATTTTTACGAAAATAATAGTGGTATTCACTAGCCTCCAATTACAAAAGCGGTATTACACAGATCCTTTGACTTTGTAGTATTGCAAGACCATTCAGCTATTTTACTAAAACCAGATACAGGAGAATTTCAGTAAGTACGACCAGTTCTTAAAAAATATTAGCATCTAACACTTATACATATATTTCGATTTCAGACGGTAGGTGGCTTTAAGGTATATTTCCACTCTCAGGAGAAATCATATAAGTAGCTACTCAAGTTTTTTTCTTTTATACTGTCTTACAATACTGTAATTAAGTTGGCCTTATACTTACCAGGTAACTTAGTATGGTATTTGATTTTGGTAATATTGTATCATGTCATACGTTTTAGTTCGGAAATTAAGGAAACTGCTCCTAATGACATTGAGCATGAATGCAGCTGCCTCACGATCTGTGGCTGATGGAGCAAATCGAGAACGTAGTAGCTTTATTGTTTGACCACGGAAGCACGGTAATCCCGTATCCAGCATCAGTGAAACAAGCGAAATAATTGCTTCCTGATATGGCCTGTAAGAAAAAAATGTTCAAATGCAAGGATAGCTAAAACGTCAGTGAGTGAGTGAGGAGAATTCTATATTTCCATTATATATACTGACCGGACTGCTAAATATGCCTGAACACACAGTTCCATAAACCATCTGAACGGTGCTGCTTCCATTTTCCCACCCATAACATAAACCATTTCATCAGTAAGTTTTATGTCTGGCTCAAATCCGAGATTTCCTCCTGGAGATGATTCGAACATAAATCCAAAGTCTATGTGAATAATATGCCCTTCATCATCCAGCATAATATTCCCGTTATGTCTGTCTTTGATTTGTAATAAATACGTGATCACACTGTAGGCTGCCATAGATTTGATGAAATTTCTTCTTGCACATTGAAAGTCTTTGCTTTGCTCATCTCCATACTTGGTGATAAAGTACTCGTACATGGTAATGTCTGTTTGTCGTCCAAGTTGGTCTCGGGATTTTGCATGTGGTACACATTCTATTACACCGCACTGAAAAATTATTTTGAATAAATTATTGAACATGGCAAGCAGTGAAAAGTATTATATTATTTTCAAATCTGTACACATGCAGCTCAGTCTTGGATATTTTCTATGCAGAAGTTAGAAACAAAAGATGTAAAAAATAATGCATACATGAATGCAAGCATCTATTTTTGTGAAAAATGCTTACCCCTGGTGCTGTAGCTACAACTCTGTATGGAAAGAGATATAAATCGAGACCAACAAGTTGAAAAATATTCTTAAAGATTCCAATCACTTGCAGCGCCAGCATATCTTGTCTTACATCATCACCTACTTTGAATATTGCTGCTTGCCACATTTCCACACCCATATTATGATGGTCTCTTCCATTTTCAAGTCTAGAATTCGTAGAGACAGCCATCGCTATATGCTCCAAGTCATTGATACCGTACCTTTGCACTTTGAATCTTGCAAGGAATGGAGCCTTAGCAGCACTGAAATTTGTACACAATTACACAGATATCCTCACTAATACTTGGTAATCATTTGTAAGTAATTAACAAGAAAGCCTATTCAATCCATTTGAATGTGTTACGTAAATAAATTGATATCTAAAAAATTCGTCAATTTACCTCTGCATAGGTGTTCCACTGTTGTAATCAATATCTAAGACCACAGCTTCAGGATTAGATGGCAAATAACACCCTGGCTGCACCTTTATTTTACTCAAAGCCTGTAAGCAGGCTTGCTTCCGCTCCGGACCCTTTGGGTATGGTCTTATTTCACCAGAAATACTTGTGATTTTACCAAAGAAGTCGAACTCCCTGTCATAAAATTGTTTAGCAGGACCAGACAGAGCACTGAGAATGCTTTTGATCAGAGAATCTAGAATGTCGTAGAGCACTGGATCCTTTAATTGTTTGTCTTCGTCCATATACATATTTGTGTGCATGTTCCAAATCAATTGATGACCCACCACCTAAAAATTTATTTATAACTTTATCTGCTATCAAGCTTCGTTACATAACATTCTTTGACAGTGTAATTAGTATCACGTTTTGCATACCTGTGATCTTTTAGCAATGGCCTTAATAAACTCTATTACATAACCCATAGCATCATGCCGGACAGCCTGCACGAGTTGTGGGATATAAAATAGAACAGCATCAGCCGGATAACTGCTCAATACTCTTACCGCATACTGGGCGGAAATTGGATGATGTGGAAATTGGCGTGAAAAGTAAGCCAATGCTTGAATAGGAGAAACTCGGGCCCAAGTTAACATGTACACCAGCTGAAACGGCAATAATTTCGAATCAGTGAATGATAGAAGTCTGTTCTTGTCTTTGTTTTGCAGTTTGTTGGCCGATTGCCCTAAGTTTTCAAGTCTTATCGAAGCTTGCTCCTTGCAACTATGTACCCAGTTAATACTAGTAATATACTCACTTCAGGTGCGTCGTTTAGTAGCATGTCAGTGGTAACTAAATACTGAAGAGCTTCAGGAATGTGCGCCACTAATATTGGGTTCAATCTCACTTGACGCGATACTTCGCTTACGATACTATCCGAGTTCTTCAGTCTGACTGGTAGAAACACAGCCAAAACAGGACTGATCTCCCAGGCAAGCCTAGTGTAATCTCTCCATGTTTTTTCGTTCGTTGCTTTAGCTCTCCACTCAGCGATATGATTTTCACCAGCCATTGCCAAATCTTGTCTGCCTCCAGGATTTCTCCAGACTAATAATAGTTCTATCTCAACAGCCAGTAGCTCTAGTATAAGATTACGTTTCTTTATGTAATCTTTAACAAAGACGTCAGCATTAACAATTCTTTTACTACGAGAGCTTCTCTTACTCAAAGTATTTGTACTAGCTGACAAAGGCACTGTATTTATCCACCCTGTAACAGGTCTTGTTAATTCGCTGCTTGTTGTAGAGGCTCTTATGTCGGATTGTAATGTTGAAGTCAAGTTGTTATGAGGTCCATAGAGATCAAAATCACCGACTCCATTTGCAGTCAAGTATTTCTTGTCACTGTGCATTATTTGCCAAAATCGTATTAACGTTGTTATGTCTTCGCTGAGTTGACCTATACCTTGAGTTGGTGTTTGCGGAGCCCGGCAAAAATAATCTAAACAATTGCAGTATATTCTCTCTCTAAGGACATTCTTGCTCAATGATTTCGGAAGAATATCTCCCTGCAGAAGCAGCAAACCACAGGACAATAGCTTGAAACGAACTCCAACAGCAGCGACATGTCTATTCAAGTGATCTTCCAATGTTCCTACAGCCATTGGTAAAGATCTATGGATTAGCATTGCAATCATTTCAATTGTTTCCTGACAACAATACTTTGCGGTTTCGATTAGTTCTGCTATGAATGTCACCCAGATATCATGAGGCTTCACATAGGGTAAATTCGGTTCTAGCTGACAGCCCTCGTAAACGGCCAGGGGACTGACTTCTTCTTGTTCCAAAGAGAATACACCCATTTTTTTGTCCACAGTGTATTGCCAAGCCGCTAACATTTCTTGTAAAAATCTCAATTTCAAGTCTGGTCGTGCCGTTAGTATCCATTGCCAACATTCAACTGCTGTTGTCATAGCATCGTCGGTGAATAATTCAATTTGCGAACATGCTACTGTGTGCAGCAATGTCCTATGAATCCCAGGTGTACAAATCAACAGAGCAGTTGCACGCCAGAGGGCAACCCTGTGCTGAGAATCGCTTCTGTTTCTGCAAGCCCTCCAGACTGATGAGATTAACTTGCTGATAACTTTATTATTCTGGGTCATATTAAAGGTTATCAGTTCCGATGATGGGGATTCATCTTGATCAAGTGCTAACATTCCAGAAACTTCCCCTGCATAACGTGATCGCATTGACATCATAGAGACTAGTTTTGAACTATTCCCCTTAACGTATTTTGGTTTTTTATCCAACGAATTCGTCTGTAACAACGAAAACAAAAATTTTGTAGTTACCAGTAACTCCAAGTATGTTTACTGAAAGTATAATACTGTGTTTATTGCAAAATTTCATAACATGTGTAATGACACTTACTCAACTTAAATTTTAATATGATTTTACGCAATGGCAATTGAAGCAAAGGCTTTGTAATAAAGTAGCAAAGGAACCTCAGATCTGACTATCGAATTTTTAAATGCACTCAGAATGAAGTTTTCTCATGTTCAATTCGTATGCCTGGTAATTTTCTTATTCACAACAGAGAAAATCACACAAAACAGCAATACTTGAAATACTTGAGAAAAATTTCATAGTATCCTAATTTGGGCCATGTAATTTACCATTGATATACAACTTATGACTCGAAAACTACACACAGGGATCAATGAGTATTGAGGTTTTAAGTACACATACATTAATTGGAGCTGTGTAGATGGTGAGGTCTGTAAACTCCAAGACCGAATCAGTAGCTAATGCTAATCCAGCATGATGCCACATTCCGGATGATGGTATATGATTAATATACTCCTGTAAGTGCGACCTGGTCGCATGAGGTGCCCACTTCATGGCTTCTTGAACAATACCTTTACACCTCGCAGCAAAATCTTTCACTATACTCTGGAATAAGTAATAATTGTATTCTCAAGTATTTTAAATTCTCAAGTACAAAAGGAGATATGTAAATATAAATAAAGTAACTTTCAAATTCTACGACTGTTGGAATAACTGTAGTAAGAAATTGATGAAATATTCTTTCAAAGTAATATATTTGGTCTAAATTACCCAAAAATAGTTCTGCTTGAAAACCATAATTACTGTTCTATCTACTCACTTCTCTTGCTTCACGAGTATCCATCAATTGAATGCTGTACGGTGTGCTGGGTATTTTTAGAGTTGGTGTTTCCTCGTTTGGATCAAGTTGGAGTGAAAATGAAAGAATTTGTAAAATATCCAACATACTCCAAAGAACTCTACAATTCCATAATAAATGTGGAAAGGCATCGACCAGAGTGCTGAGATATTTATCGGCAACCCTTCTGATTTGTTTATGTATGTGATTAAAATTGACCAACAGGAATTGAGCATGACTTTCCAATTCCTTTTCCCTATGTTCATCTTTTGGCTTGTGCTGCATAACTTCTTTGAATTTCATAAACACTGAATCACTGACGCAGCAAATGCACTGCCACATTCCACTTTTATCCTTTTGGAGAGCAGTGTCACTCAGGTATTCTAGCATCGGTTGCAAGCTTGGCTCCGGGCTGTATGTCACCCTCAAGGTTTCTAGCCAATAAACTGATAATAGATACGTACACTGGGCAAATTGTAACTTATTCACATATGTTGTGATGTCACTTGATCTATTTAGCATCTTGAGTATCTGTGACTTCAATTCCTGTAGTTCATTGAGAGACACGCTATCGTTTCTGACAGCAGATGTGTATTGCAATTCACGCATTTCCAAGCGGGCTGAAGTCTGAGAAATTAGGTATGGGGATTTAACTGCAATTTCTTTCACGCCCTCGTACCACTCTAATGGCCATAGCCCCGAGTCTGCTGCCGTAAATCCCATTACGACACAGTATAACCAAAAATCTTTGAACAACTTCAATAATCTGGGCTTAGGGAGTCTTATTGGAGGTAACCGCCGCATAAGCACTGCAATTACTGGAATTAATACACCTAAGTTACCAGCACTGCTCGAAGCTTTCTGTGGATTAGGTGCTTTATCACTAGCCCGCTTTCCTTCCAAGCCAAGCTGTACAAATAATTCGAGCAATCGAACTAACAAATCATTCAATTCTGATTCTCCTTTAAGATTTGCAGCAATATTAGCCAATGCATTTATCACGGCACCAGAAACGTGTCTATACTGTTTTCGCTCATCATTTGTAGTGTAAGCAGCACTCCCCGATTCAACGGTAATTGTAGTAAACATTCTCATTATTTCTTCATAAACCTGGGGTTCACATTTAGAGATAATCATGCATCCTAGTTGATCTACAATCAAAATATCCAGGGCGCTCGGTACTCGGCAAAATCGTTGTTGAAAGAATTGCAGGATTGTATCAGTTGTTTTTGGTGTATCTTTCAGTGCAACTGCTACGTGTCCCAACATGATAACGATGTTGGTCGAAATGAGAGAAGTTTCACTGATCAAAAAAAACAGAATGGTCAACTTATGTTTCATAAAACTAAACGATATATTCAGCTTTATACATACTTAATAGATAGTATTTATACCTGTCACTCTTCTCTGCTGTGAATAGTCTGTTGGAAACACTTGCCACCAAAGCAGGAACACAAAATGGATCGACCGAGTGAGCTGCTTCCAAGGCAATGCACAAATTTTCAATCGCAGCATCTCTCAGTTTTTCAAAAGCACTTTGCGTCTGTGAAGCTGTTTGCTTAGTATCCACTGTCTTCATTTCCTTTCCCTGAACTAAAACCAAATATCACGTGATAATATCTATTTCAATAAAAAAATAATACAACAGAATGCTCGCAGCTTAAAAGTAAAACTTTATCTTGAATTCTAACACTGCATGTAATATGGAAAATAGTGGAGAGAGAAAACTTGACAAAGTTCCAAAGTTCCAAGAGAAATTGAGATACCTTCAAACTTCAAGCATTTGCCATCTAAATAATACTTGTATACATGAATTAAGAGATTTAAAGTACTTGTAACTTTGAATTGATGATCTTTTCCATGTTTGTCGTTGTGTTGGCGATGAAGTTTTGATAGAATAGGGGATGGTGTAACCAAAAAGTCGCGTAGACAGTAAATCGAGGTCGTTGCTATATTTGGAAATTTCTGAGCTAATTTTCCCAAACCTTCAAGGCAAACCATGAGCAAGGGCATATGGGCCAGAACTAATTTGTGACCGTGGTTGGAGTTTATTTTTTCGGTTAGCCTTCCACAGAGACTATCAGCTCCTGAAAACCAGAAAATTTTTAATCATCCTAATTGTAAAATATAGTTCTTGTTTATCTATATTACTTTTTTCAAACAAGAAGTTTGATTATTCCCATAATAAATCAGATTTTACTACTCCAGCAGTTGCCAGTATCATTTGCAGAATTTCAAATAACTGTACACCATGCTAATTATACAGGCCTCTAACTGTAGAGATGCAAAGAAACAGAATTGGATCTTATCGTGGCATTAATTTGTTTTATTTTATCATGAAAATTTATAGTATTCTCGGGAGACAGATGAAAGATACTGAAAACAAAGTAAACTATACAAAATAATTATGTGGCAATACTACAATTCCATGATACAAGGATTGTTGATAAAGAAAGTGGCAAGAACTGTCTAAGACAGTGAAATCTGCTAAGGCAAAGCTATCATTGTAAAGCTCTGACAAAGCTTTCCAGTCAACAGTAACTGTGAGTCTTTATGATCAATTCAAGACAGCAGCATCGATTAATTCTTCTACACTATTGCACAAAGATGAGTAGAGTTGTATTCTGTATAACTGCATACAGACACCTGATGTTCAGAATTAAAGTCCTATATTTTTCCTGACCAATTTTTTATGCACAAGTTTTTGGATGATCAGTAAATGCTTGCTTCTGAGAAATACATGATTTAAATCTGCCTTAAATCATGGATACAGAATACAACAGATTGTTAGTTTAGGAATAATTCAAAACGGAACACAAGGGAACTGAAATACCCTCGCCGATCAGCATAGAACTTATATCTGCATACAATGCAGATAAATCATACTCCGCATTTGCTGGAAACATATCGAAAGCTAATCAAACTTCATTATTTCAATGAATACTTCTTCACAAAAACTTTTTATTGAATTTCAGAAAATATTTGTATCAATCACATATTTTAATCAGAATAATAAAAGAATAAAAATAAAATGATGTACTCGGTAGCGGATTATAAATTTGAAGAGATATTCTATGTTGAAGTTATTTGTGTACCTTTATATGTTCAAAAATGAACTTACCAGTTTCATCGCCTATAGCCCAAACCAAGAGATCCACACAAGCTGAATTTGCCATAACATTTACTTTGAATTTATTGACTGTTTGAAAATTTGTGTCCATATCTTCTCTCTCACTTGCATCATGATTCCTAGATTGTAGTTCTGTTTGACCAGATAAAAACAAGCCTTTAACAAATTCTTGGACATCTCTCGTGAATGGTGTTGGTAAGTCTCTTTGATTTTGCAATAATTCTCTGAGTAGTGTTACCATCACTAAATTCATTGTTTCGCTGAATGTCTTGTATGGAAATACCAAGACTTGTCCAGAGTTATAAATCTGTTGAGCTTCCTCATCAAGGAACGTGAGCACATCTTTAGTAAGTAATTTTTTTGCTAAAGCTAGGACACTTTGCAAGTGAACAATGCTGAGTTGTAGAGTAGCTCGTTTCTCCGGGCTTTCAGTGAACCGCATTTGCGGGAATTGATTGAAACTAGAGCCATATTTGCTGAAAAAGTATGTCGTTGCATCGTAAGGAACTGACGAATAAGACTGCAGCGATGGCCTTTTGGTTGTCGATGCATAATCCACAACATCTGTTAACTGTAATATTTCTAACGTATGTGGATTCAAATTTCCGCTCAATGAGCGTGGAATTATGGAGCGAAAATTGTTGAAACTTTTCTTTTTGTTCAGTGGAGATTTTTCAGTGAAACTCTGAGGTGGTGGAATAAGAGGCTCTGGACGCGGAAAAATACGACTTAGTAGTGGCGGATCCGAACTGCAAAAACGTCCCATTGAACGGGCGAGTCCAATCAATATGGGCACCAGACACTTGCAGAGGGACACTGATAAGGAAATTGAAATGGTTAATTTATATCATGAAAAAAGTAAATAAAGTGTTTGCTTCAATGATGAAGCTGAGCATAGTTAAACTCACGTTTTGCTTGCATACTCCGATTGCCATCTTGATCTTTGCAGCCTCTTATCAAGTTTGTCAAAACACCTAGGATCTCAACTTGAGTTGTTATGATCTCTTCCCTTACTGGTTCACATTTGGTAGCTATATCGCTAAGCAGTGTATTTAGACAAAAGCTGAATCGCTCAGCGATTGGAATCCTGTCATTAGGAGTACTTCTCACTTCGGCAAGCCATACTGCCTTTGAAAGACCTTTTAGTAGCTTCAGTAAATATGGTAGAATTTTGTCTCTGTGCTGGAGATGTGATTCTAAAAAATATATGCCCAGCGCAATGACCGCATCTTGACCGCGATGGTCTAGTCTGTAAACACCTTGTGCTGATTCTTGTGGACATAATTTGAATAATCTGTTCACCTGAAAACAAAATATGCTAGAGTGCAATAATCAATTTCAGCTTTAATTGTTTGAAGCAAAATGATTCATCCATTTTTTCATGTAGTAATATGAACTTCATTTTTGAATACACTGCCATTTATATTCATTTGAGAAATAAAACATGAAAAGATTAAGACATCAAGGAGAAAAGAGCTGCATTAACATGAAAAGTTAGCATAGATTCAATTTGGACTAATTAAGGTTCATTAACCATCTAATGTGGGAGTCGGCAGCATGTTTACGCATTATTCATTCAACAGGTTCTGGAAAAAAACTAATAGATATAATAAAATAATATTTTTCCTAATAGAATTACATGGTTTACACTTGTTAGCAAATAATTATTTGATACTGCAAAATGGTAAGACTTAATTACACGTAATTATCCTTCACGTCACTAAAGATTCGCAGCTATTGTTGTATAACTGAGAGTGACGTGCAAGAAATTGTTGTTTACGCTACATTTGCAAGTCGTAATCACAGGAAATGGTGGGTTATCGAATCAGTGACATATTATGCATGGAATTCTATTGAGCGCATACCTAGTTGAGAAAGTTTATCTGCGCGCAGCAATGTGAATAAAAAAAAAAAGTAACAATAGAAATAACAAATCGATAGATCAAAGTAAAAACTAATTTTCCTACACGATTATTGATTAATAATTAGGAATGGGTATTTAAGAGAAATTAGGTTATAAGCCACACATTTTCTGTTGTTTACCCATGCTGACAAATGTATTATTCTCGAACATTTAAAAGTTACACCTATAAATAAAAGTTACGTAATAATCGGAATGTATCATTTAAAATCGACAGCGAATCATAGTGATTTGTTGGTGAACAAGAAAGATAACCTAACTCCACCTTCAATTTTTAAATTAATTTACAACCTAGCTATGAAATTTACGGTCAATAATTCTCGAAGCTCACCTTTTCCCACGGTGTAGGTTTAATCGCTGCCAATGATCTCGCCAAATGTTGAACAGTGTTTGAGAAAAATAATTTCTCATCCGCTGCCATTTTGCGCGAAACTGTCACCGCTAGTCAGCGCAGCAGACATACAAGCGCGCCTATCTCCCTCTAATTAAAACTTGCCTGCTCGGGTCTCTCTGATCGTCTGAATCCCACGCCGCCTGATTATCCCACAGACGTATTTATCGCGATCAAGCGCATGCGTCCTTTCAAACATTATGATATTCTATTTTATTGGGATGGAATTCTCTACAGGATTAAATCAATTTATCGACCCTGAAGCCATTTATCCGCTATTTCGTAGCATTTTAGAGCGGCCTCAATATATTTTTTTGTTTCATGACCATAGGACACAAACCGTCGAGGTGTTCATTTGTTGGTTTTATTAATAATCATACTTTAATCCTGGTATCATTTAGCATAGTTATGCTTCGAATTTTTAGTATGGTATAACTGTTTTATCCGCAGAAAATTTAAACTTAATTTTTTTTACAAGAACGGCCAATTATGCCATGTAGGAACTATGTCGATAACAATAGTTACTTGGATTATATAAATAGTTTTATTCTCATTTGTTAAGCCTACGTGTACAGGTTCGAGCCATAGGTATCAACCCAAGAAAGATAGTATTCGATTTTTTTCAAATAAAGTTTCAACTTATTTCGAGGTATTTCCGTTGCAGAAATTGCACCATGATCAGGAAATCGTTTGGAGAATTCCTTGCTGGTGCATTTGGGAGTGTCCTTTGGTTTGCTTGGCACCGTACATTTTGAAAAAAGTTTGTGTAGGTCAGAAAAGGCCGCTTTCACATAGAAATACTTGTTTGAATCTTCAGGTCCTTGCAGAATACAAGTGCATGCATTCTTTGTCGCCGATATGTTTTCCGTGTCAGCGACGAGCGTACGACACTGGGTATCAACAAAAATATTGTTTTTTTATGTGAAGAAGCAAAATGCATCGGATGTCACTCATATATCAATAATGCCTTTCAACTGTTCAAGCGATTTCCTCAAAATTATACTTCGTGTAGTGAAAGAAACATTTTAAACGCATTGCTAAGACAAAACCATACCGTCCGTTACTTGAAAATTGTCGGAATAAAGCTGTAATTTCACCAATGACATTTAGCTACGTTACATTATAACTAAACATGAGGACGAAAAATTGATACTCACATTCATTGCCTGTTGGGAAACAGATTCAATGGCTAGATCAGCTTTAATGAAAACTTCATTTTCTCTGAGATTATTGGAAAGTTCTGTAAGTATAGATATTGCTTCCCTAGGAAAATTGTGATGGTCACCATTGAAATATAAAGCGGTAAAAGCGTAAGCGTGCAGGACGTTCAATACGTTATTTTTCACACATTCAGCTGGTGGTACTTTCTAAACAAACAATTTTACACATGGTTAGAGTGAAATAAATTTTAATATAGTTACGCATATTAAATGATACTCAGTAGAATAAATGAATTTTTTCTCAGAAAGCTTGTTTTGAAGGAATTCTGTAACTGTAGGCTATACTGGTATATATAAACAGCAAATTACCGATATCTCATTATAGTGTTTGATATTTTTTATCCGTGGGCAGTTTTGTTGGTAATCAAATGCCTTGCTTGTTTTACTCAGATCTTCCACTAGTTTCGCGTTTGCTCGGTAAGACCACCAAGGCTTCCATGGAGGTAACAGTTTCTCCATCTCACCATTGCATAGTAAAGTTTCAAATTCTTGTTTCTCACCGTCGGTCAAGGCAGCCCAGACAGAATCAGCGTCATCCAAATCAATATTTCGTAAACGATCAGACAAATCTGGCACCTAGAGGAAAATTTGTCTATAATAATACAGTTAAACTTGAAACCACATGTGTCGCAATTTCAATTAAATTCAAATCAGGTAATAAAGTAAGCTATGACTTACTTCGTCATCGTCGTCAGAGTCCAATTGTGGGTGCGCTAGCTCCTCCATGTCTTCCATGTCATTCGCGTGTTCCTCGTGCATTCTCTGCAAAATTTCCAGCATCTTTCTCCTGGTTTCCGGGTCTTTTTCATTGAATTTTAATTCCTCCTCAACACAACCTCTGTAGAAGCTCTCTGAACATTCCGAATGTTTGTCAGATTTGTAACAAACGACGGAACAATATTCTATACCACACCTGGGGCACAGATATTTGTGCACATTGTGATCGCATCTGTAAAAGAATTCTTATTGCTTAAATACCTTCAACGTTTAGCTAATGTGTATGAATAATAAACAAAGCTCAAATTCAGCGTGTGGGCAATACTTACATTTTACATAATTTGATGTAGTTTTCCTTCGATGAGTTGCTCTCCATTTTATTGTTTTCAAATTAGATATTCGTACTATCTCCGTATTATGAGTTGCTGTTAGTCTATTCTGGTCCGTTTAATTGCCAGTTTGTTCCGCACTTACGAACAATCGTGTTGTACTAGGTTAGGATAGGTTAGGCTAGACCATGTCTTCCATGTCGTGTTGAGTCAAATGTGTTTGTTCTGCCGCGCTAATCTCTAATTTGAAATGACGTCTAATCGACTGCTTCGGTATACACCTGCGCAATAGCCCGAAGTGCTAGAGATTAGTGAGGAAATCAGAATATCCATTTTTTGTGCAAATATTTTAAATGTATCATGATTGCTGTGCTTTGATAGTAATTGCAATCGGACCCATAACATTTGTGAGAAATTAATCGAATGTTTTATAATAATCACAAGAAGGTCTTGAGATGCTTTTAACGATATGCACACTAGATTACCAAAAATTTACTATTATATTTTCGCAGATTATTTTGATTGATATTCCCAAAACTGACAATGTCCGGGGGAGTCTATATTTTGAATACTTATAATTACTTCAACATCGGTTAAAATTAGTCACAAAGGTTTCTGTGGATTTTTCCCAAAGCCTAGACATCGCAGGTTTCAAACGTGGTGTAAAATAAAAAATTGGGCTCTGCTAGAAGCGTGCAAATTTTCTGAGAACAGTATGATAGGTGTATGTGTATGTATTGGTCAGTTCGTGATTGTGAAAAATTAAATTTTCAATAATTCAGTTTCTATGACTAGATCTGTACACATATGTATGCGTCGGCCTCCCGTGAGATACAGATCACAGTGATACATTGTAGGGATGTATTTATTAAATGATTGAATAACATGAGTATTAATTGTTGTATTTAAAAATCACATTGTATTGCAAATTTATGTATAAAATTCAATAAATGCCTGATTTCACATCCAAATGTATATAGCAGCCATTTTGTCATGTAAGTCCAGGCAACTTAAGTAATTAAAATGCCAGTGGCAGTCATTTACAATTAATCAGATCTCCTTAAATTCAGGTTTTTGTTTAGTATAATAAAACAATACATATTAATACCAAATCACAAGTTTTCGATAAAATTATTCTATCATTATACTTCTACGTTGAAGTAATACATTTTTTTTTTGCAAACAATAAAAACCAGTATGATAAAAACCATACTCTGATTGGATTGAAAGTCTCATAGATCTAGTACAATAAAGATAGAGAACGATTAAGGGCGTATATGAGTAAAAAATGGTGAGATAAATCGTATGTCAGGTTCATGGTATAAAATATGCTAGTCCAATTATTTTGTGAAGTTATATATGTTTATCAATACCTCACAAGGAACAGATATTCAATTTCACAAATCATGGTCACCTACACTCTGTTCCAAGTATTCAAAATACAATTGCGTTTTCTTAGTAACAACAACATTGCACACATGATCTAACATCTCAATATACGAGTGCTTCTGCTTGCGTGTCAATGTTGTTCTCAGACCTAGGGATGACTGTGTTAGCAGGAACAGAACAGCAGACAAGGCAAGCACCACAAGAAATATGTTCCATTGTTGACTTGCAGGGACAATCGACCATAAGATCCTTACAGGACTCTAAGAGAAAAAAAAGAAAAGCGCATTAAGAACTGATTAAGATTTTTAATGCATAATTATGAATTAAATTTCAGACTTTTTAAGGCTAACCGATAACTGAACAATTAGAAACATATTTACTAATGATTAGATGTATTATACCGTAGATATTTACCAAATATTTGTGTAGTATATACGTAAACTCCTCGCCAAATACCGAGTGCATAAAGTCTGTTCCCAGACCAGTTATTACGAGGTGTAAGCACAGCACGAGGGGTATGATAGCAGCAGCGCCTCCCATCATTGCAGTGCGTAAAATAGTCTTATAATTGTAGTTTTTATCAGCTTCATCTTTGGAAAGTCCTTGACGAATTAGGGTTTTAATATCATTGCAATCTTTTTCCAACGTGTTCAAGGTATTCTGTATAGTTCTATTTATTGTCTTTTCAATATCACGACAGGTTTCTTCAATTTGATTAGTACATTTAGAAGGCTTGTTCAATTCTGGTATAAAAATTGTCGGCATATCAAAACCTGTTCGGTTCAATCCTGGTCTCTTACAAAGCTCTTGAACTATCTGCATCATTACTCTGAAATTCGAAAAATTATTATTAAATAAAGGTAGCAACAGCATGTCTACAAATACTATCAAATTTTCTAATCTTCTATCTACTGATATGTAATTAATTAATTTTGTTCCAAACGACTGAAATCTATTGATATTCAGAGCTAGAAAGCTATTCATGTAGTTTAGATTATAATGATTATTTTTTTTTTTTTCGATATTACATACCTTTGTCTGTCCGACTCGTTTCCAGCATCGTCTGCCTTGGATAAGTAAAACCTCATTTTCTCGGCATTCGTTGAATTCAGTTTTTCGACTAAATTCAAGGTTCTCTTGCACAGTGCTTGGCCAATTGGGTCAAAAAATACAAATATCAAGTCTGCCATGCTACCAAGCCACAAAACTGCTTCGTTCACATCGAACAGGTACTGCATGTCACCGTCGACCAATCCTGGAGTATCCACGAATGTAACCAGACTAAATTTCTTCTTATTAGAAGTTGAAATTTCAGTTGACAAGAAGTCCATGACTCCTGTAACATAAATCGAAAGTAATAAGAATTTGATTGAAATAAATTGGAAAATCATCATCGCTGTACGTAATATATTTGACACTTATAATTATGCTAATAATAACAGCAAGGTATCTGAGGTGCGTTGGCGATGATGGTATATAACCACAATGTTGCCCTTCACTAGGCAGCTTGCATTTAAAATAGCAAAGTGCCCGATGATGAGCCGCACTGTAGTTAATTTCGTATGACAGATATCTCCAATGCTTTACGCTTCAGATTACAGTTGAGTGTTGATCGTCCTAAGAAATATATCTACTTGTACAGATTACATTCAGTCTCCATGGCTCCTCCATTCTTCGTTGTTTTAAACTAAATGTTTAAGTAGAATATACAGTAACTATAAATTATGCAAGACTCGATAAATCTCCAAGTGGAATGAAAATTATTTAAATTTATAGTATTTCATACCATTTCAAGTAATCCCAGTGACAGTGAGATGGTTAGTGTATGTTTCTACTTCCATTGTCCTTTGCCAATGTTTACACGAAAGGATTTTAGCTTTTTTGTGCCTCAACGCAGCACTTCAAAGCTGAGCTAAGAGAGATCTACTCAGTTTCGACGACAGTACGAATATGAGAACTTTGTGTAAAACGAACCAATTTATAAGGGAATCTCTGCTCCACCCACAGGAAATTGTGGGACCGAGTTTAACCAAGGCAAGGAAACAGGAAGGGGCGGTGATCACACAACCCGAGATACCAGGAGCTTAGCTGAGTTCTCCCAACTCAGAGCGCACAATGTATTCTTTTTTTTCATAACTTGTTTGTTTATTTGCTCTTTGCAAGTTTCTAAAAAAATATCATTCAACTGAATTAAATATTTTTATATTATAAATATGAAAGCGTTTTGATATTTACGAACATACGGTAAATTTCGAATATAAATTGTAAAATTTATTTTAAATTTCATGTTACCATTTAGTTAATTTCATTCAAACGGTGCTAATTATTTCTTAAATAAGTAATTACTGAAGATTCAGAAACGTCACCAAGATAACAGATCGTTAGTTATACAACAGAACCATGTCACTATTATTAACTTACTTTTTAAATCCGTTGAAAAAATAGGAAAAAAAAGTCAACAGAGTAATTCGCGTCAATTTTTCTCATGATCAAATCTAATCCTCACGGATCCATTGATATTTTTCGTACATCGTTGTCTCAAGTCCAAAAGGCACTCGTAGTTTTATCTTGAACCATTAGTTATTTTCGATTTTCATTTACCTTACAAATTTACATTAATATCGATATTAAAAAAAGTGTCGCAAGAACTATATTGTGTCGCCACAGTTTCAATTAATTTTCGTTTTCACTAAACTGTATTAATTTCTTTTTATTCACAATAAAAGGAATAGAAAACAAATTACTACCTCTTTTGAATAAGGTAGAAATTTCAAAATGGCCATGGAGAAAGAATGACTGGAAAAATGTTCATTAAACACAAGACAACCGGAGTTAAATGTCGATTGAGTTGACAGGGCATATCCCTTGTATTTATTTTGGTTTGATTAACTTGATTAATTCGGAACTTCAAGCAAGCAAGAAAACGTTGTAGATAAATGAACCAGATATGGAAGAAATGATAACTTGACAGCTGTGTAACGATAGAATCAACTTTATCATATCTAAAGTTGAGAATTTCTACAAGAACGGTTAGATGTGCTAAGAAAAATTTAAGCACATACCCGAAATTTGTTGGAGAGGCTTAAAGTGTGGATAAAGATGTAACGTTGCATTTCCCATCAACGATTCTCGCCTTTTGCCTGATGTCACGAGGCAAATACCTTGCGTCTCAATTGCGACCCCAGTTTTTTGCACATGTTCTTCGACATACCTAAATTGAAATAATATTGTGATTAATTTGGACTTAGTACTTATGGGAAGGGGGGAAAGTTTTAAAATATGAGGAGTCAAAATATTGGCCGTAAATATTCGAAAGCAGTCGTAAGTGTTGCTGTACATTAGAAAACTCCATAGGATGAAATACGATACAAATTGGTTTGAAATATTTTGCAATGTCATTTGATTTTTTCAAATTCTATTGGTGATACATATTTTAGGAATTGTTAAGGCACTTTGGAAACAGGTGGAGCCATCCTTTTTGAATCAAAAATTCAAATCATAGTCAAGTTTAATAATAAATAGCCTTGCCATTTTTCAAGACTTGTGTGTAAGGTCTGCTGCACTATAATATCAACCACGTTCTACGTACGTTGCAACGTCTTTGTTTTGTTGCTATTGAAGAAGACCCGGAAATTTTAAATAAAAACGACCAGTGTAGCGATAAATATTTGGTGGGAAAATCGATTGCGATTCTTTATACAATTAAGTTAACGATGGTCAACGTAGTAAATGAACGTTAGAAACGGTGTGAGAATAAAATATAGCGGTAATTATTTCCTGCGAAATATTATACATCGGTGGAATAATAACAGCGTGCAAAACGCTGATTCGGCTAGTGGAACAGACTTGTTATCTTCAATGCGTGCAACGTACGCCACATTGGCATTTTTATCGCTGCGGTTGAACTACCGAGCGGGAAACGGGAAACATGCGGCGTATTTCGTAATCTTACATCTTTACTTGCATAAATAATGTTAAATAAAGTAAACTCCGCTTTGAATGCGTTTATTGTGAATTGCATGATTTACTTACGGAGAGCGTATATCGTGTAATCGTGGGTTTCGAATCTCCAATAAGCGTGTTACGATATTGACTTTACTAGTGATCTGTACGCATGTGAAACCAGTCGGTAGAAAAATCGCGATGAATGATACTTTTTTTTTTTTCTGCTGCCCCGTGATTTTCTCAAATATTATTGATTGAGAAATGCTCAGCGTCTTAGAAAGTTACTAATATCAGATCCGTTTACATCGGTGGAGATTTATGAGCTACTTGCTCGTTGAATAAAAAAAAAGTACAGTTTGATATCAACAGGTCATTGAATTATTTTCATTAGTGATTTAGGTAAATCATATACATAAGAATGAAATTCGGCAGGTGGGAATGCGGTACCATAAGGACGGAACTTTTTCGTGACACGAGGGAGAAACGTCACAACCCTGCATGAAATGCCGTACAGAGACTGATAAATTCGTATTAGATGCGGATTCAAAAATCGTATTTGCCGTAAGGTTCTGAACCCGGATCTTTGACAAACTTTGATGATTCTAATATGGATTTATCAATTCTGTCTGGTATGTTTAACAGGGAAGGCCTGAATTTATCACATTGAAATTAGTAAAGTTATCGTAACGATTCATGCTGAGGAAAAACCGTTATTTCACGATCTTGGAATTGTCTGAAATTCAGTAAGCCGTAATAAAACGGAACACACTCATACTTCGAAATCTTAGTTCCTGCAAATTGCTCTCCAGCTGCAGTTATTATAATTGATAATTACAGAAGAAGTTCTGGTCTCTGTAGTGACGGCTGATTGGAATATAACGAATAATTCGACAATATGGAGAATAGTTTATATCAATATATTATATCGCTATACTATTTATGACATGACAGTTATCGTGATCGTGAAGCCGTTATAGTTTAAACAATAAATTACAGTCACATGGCAGCGCAAAATTACGTTTGTTTATCTATACCATAACTATCCATCAGCGGGCTTAAAATAACATACACCCGTATCTGTTGTAAAAACATGAACTTGTCAACACCGTATTAGGCACTTCTTGTGAATTTAAAACTACTACCTTCAGAGGATTCGGAGTACGCGAGTTCGCTTCGTAGTCATTTCCGATTACTTCAACCGCACTGTTAAAACTGAAAAAATTTTTAAAATCCAACGTTTTATTTAAATTTTTTTCTACTGTCAAAGTCACCACAAACTGGTCTCATTCATTTCCGACGTCAAGTATAACGGCGTAGTTGTGGCTTTATTGTGAGTACAGTATATTGCATCCACGACAACTGATATTTATAGTGGTTTGAATGGTTGAAACCGTTCAAACTGACATTCCTGTATTCTCAAACACATTTGACACGTATAATGCGATACCTTGCACAAAGTGAAGTGAAATACTGCACATTTACTTCGGCATTATTCATTGTTAATGTAAATAGCTGCTTGCGTAAGGGTGAAAATACTAAGTACCAGACATGCATGCATTACCTGCAGTTGCAAAGGTATAAATAGGTACGCGGTACGTGAAATCGAGAATTGAACCGGGAACAAAGGGAGAAAATATGTGACAAGGCATGACTGATTAGCATTTGGAGAAGGGTTCCCATGAAGATTCTCAGTAACGACGGTTTCTTGCGCCACCAGATGTGGGCAACCTTTTCGAGCCGACTATAAGCTGCAGCGTGCAGGCTCTTCTTTCTCTCGCATATAGTAATATACCTTACACGGAGCGTCGTGGTCGTGCCGTAAATCCCGGCTAGACCCAAGGGAAACGGTTTATTTTTTTGAAAAATCCCAAAGGTACCTACTAGACCCCAGCCACTCCATCCAGTTTCCAACTTGCATGGCTCGACACCGTTGACCCACATGTTGAGACTCGAGAACGCTCGAGTCGATGGGGTTGAGAGCTGCTCACCTCATGGTCATGATCACACCGTCATTGCGATCACAGGATCATGATCGCAAGATATCCGAGGTGTTACATCAAAAGCGCAACTCGTTTAGATATCGTCCGATAACTAGCCAATTAGTTAGCGAATACACCTACTAAAACCGGTGCAAGTAAACGTAACATGAAAAATCCAACGAACTCTTAAGCGTGTCGATGAAGACATACACAGATGTCGAAATAACCATTAGCATCGGTGGTTTGGAGCCGTACTTATTCAGAGTTTCCTAATTTTAATGTTCAACAGTAGTATGTAGACATGCAACGTGTGTAACTCGTTGTAAGCTTCGTTCTTAACCGAATTTCTGATGTGGTTAAATGAGTTCTATTAACTTTCCAAGAGGCGGGTAATAGCACGACATATCTGTGCAGGGAAGGACATAAATAAACCAGTGTCCGGCAGTTGGAGAGAAATTTACAATGTTAATGCTGACCTGTAGAAGTGATGAAGAAACAACGTGTAGCGCTGTCGTTGCAGTTTATACCCAAAACGAGTAGGAAGTTTTAAAAAAAGACAAGAAAAAATGTTTAGATCACGCAGTCTCCCTTCGCCTTATGCCGAACCACCGTTTGGCCATTCCGTTCATAAGGCGGGAAGGCCCGCGATGGTCTATTCAGTGCGTTCTATAGAAATTTTCAAAATTGAACAGTTAGTCTACGTGTGCCTATGTGTGTGTGTGTGTAATATAATCTCATCGAAGAAGCCTTTGTACGAATCCCACGGTACGAACATCAGCGATGCGAAAATTCACGTAACTCACAATCGGTATACCGCTTTTATTATACGTCTGCACATCAATGCTTCTTTGTACGTATGTACATAAAGTTGCCAGCAAACTTTATGTAAAGTTATCAAAAACCGATTATCCAAATGCGTTTTCTAGTCGCACTGATCATTTCGTCTTATAGATATACGACGTAATTTCAGCCTGCAGATTTTGGCAAAGCTTTACGGTACAGTTTCATCAAAATGATCATCATCACTCCTTTATGCAATAATAAATAGAAAGCAGAATATTCATCGGATTTTCAAATCATAAAATTAGCTAGCTGGAAACACGAAGAGCCTTCTAATTACTAATAAAATTGTCGATAAAATTCTACAGCCATAATAGCGTCACGATGTTGCAATAGGAAAGGAATGCATGAGCATGATGTATGTAATTCCGCAGAAAAAATACGGTCGATGAAGTACGGCGTGCGTAAAATTCTTCGATAAGACTAGGGCAGTCTTATTATTAGATGTCCCGGATTATAACGAATTATGGAGCAATTGCAGGAGTTCCCAATTATTATCGGTCGATTTGACAGGAGGACGACTTGGCGTTGACTGGCAAATGGTTTGAGAGCTGAAATATTTCGTCTCCAAGCGCTTGTTAGTGAATCTCATTTCCCTGAAGTTTATGAACTGGAAAGTTATAGTGACGGCAAGAGGAATAAAAAAAAAAAACTCGGAGTTGCTTTTTCGTCAGAAAATAAATAGAAATTCGAAATAGAAACGTGAATACTGCAACCACGACAAGAAACAACGAAAAATTCGTTACGACATTGGGAGCGGTGAAGAAATGCATTTAATTAATATATTAGGGAAACGGCTTGATTAACATAGTAACAGAAATAACGCAGCAAAGTGTACGAACAATCCGTTTTGAACCTTGACGCTGAGGTTGATCGCAGTATTTTTTGCGTATAAATTGACGAATGAATTATTCACGTATTCTCAATACATTGGCAAGGTATTATTATCGTTCATCGCACATGTGTTACACACACCTGCAGTCTACACTCGCGTTTCTCGACTTTAACGACTCTCCGGGTTTGCGCGCAGTTTCCGTTCGCTTATGCGAAAATGTGTAAAGATAAATGTTTTTTCGAGGTTTTCGAACTAGGGAGATCGAGAGTGACTAGCCGATCGTTCGATAAAAATTGACCGGTGCAGCACACGGCGTGACAGTCACGAATGTTTTTTCAACACATTCATATACATATCTATTTATGCCACAGAATGTTTTTCCGCGTGAATCATGCATTACACATGAGGTTACATAGCCTTTTGCATTCGGAGCTGAAAATATCGACTGTAAGCTCGCCTTTTTTATCATCGATGCAGCCGAGTCGGGATTATTGAAACTTGACGTAATATTTACGTAAAAGTGTAACGAAATAACTAAGTATAAAATCTATGCAGTGACAGATGATTTTGCAGCAATCGGGGTTCCGTGTACTTGCTGAAACACTGCTCTAAAATTATGCGAACAATTCTGGTATAACACAGTAGGTATACCATATTATACGTAACACATAAGCTGTGGGTAGTTCTCTTTCATATCCCGGCTTTACCCGCATGTGTTTCTTACTTCAATGTGTACGCAGGAAAGTTTGGTGGGCGCTGTACGACTTACATCCGTCCGTGATCAAGATTACATCGCGAGCTTTAAGGTGATTGTATTTCTATACGTATTATACGTCGGTATGCCTACCCGCTGCGTTACCGCAAATCAAAGTTTCCAAGTAAAATAACATAATTCATAATAGCTAAGCAGGCGTAAAAGTGAAAAAAGAGTAAAAGGATAAGTAAAAAGGGCGGTCAAGAAGATAAAGTGTATAATACATGTTGGTTTACAGATGTAATCGCACGCAGTGCGGTCACTTACTTTGAAAGATTGAGTCACTGCGTAAGCTCGGCAAAACCGCACTCAAAAATCACAAGTTCTCCCTACCCGGCAAGCAGCAGATGCGGTGTGCCGGGGCACCGCAAACGAGGACGACTTGTGCACTAGAATTTTGATAACCCTTGGAGACTTGCGTCGATTCGGCATGATTGGTTGGCGAGTTGTTGAAAAGTAAAAAAAAGTAATAAAAAAATAATATACACACATATATATATGTATATATGGATACGTATATTACAGTCGAGACAAACGACAAAAATTCCTCGGATATTCAGAATCGCACCGATTCTGCTGCAGGACTGCGCAACCGCAAACGACTCGGATGGTGTTCAAGATAAAACTGAGTTGAATCTCCTGGCCCTGGAGCGGGATCGGGGGCGAGACAAACGCTGCGCAAAGCACGTGGTGATGTCGTATACGCGTATGTATGCATGTATACACATCTACATGTATGCTCTCTGTGCCCTATTCTGGTGCAGATGTGGATGGGGGTAGAGGTAGGGGAGGGGCAAGGGGCCGCTTACCTTCGCGCGCTTTTCAAGGGCCCCCGTAAAGAGGATGTTAACGTTATACGTTATATGTAGATGTAATATACGTGCGTACAAGTTGTACAAATATACGATGATTTTCAGGCCCTCGCGGCGACGCTTTTTACACGGAGAATTCAACGACTTGTCGACTGCAAGTTTGATATACGCCTATACACATGCGGTACAGTCCATACATGTACGAATTCGTACGTAACTCGGGGTTCTCGGGATCGGCTTCGACGCAGGAGTGCAATGGATAGTTTTTTTCTACCTGATGCGTCGCAAACGTGCATGGGAAGTTGCGCATAAAGCAGGTGTCTAAGCCCTGGAGAATCACGTTTTCTCAGTATTTTCACATATTACACAAAGTTGAATCGAGAAGCTTATTTATGCATCATATCATTCGAGAGCCGGTGCCGCGATACAATGGATACCAGCACTACGATTTTGTCTAATATTACACTTTGGCAAAATTAAGCATCACGTATTAACGTTATATATATACTTAATATATTGTGTACGTTACTCGGTAAATGTCGCAGAGCTGCGGTGAACAAAGTTCTGAGATCCGATAGCGTTATATTGTACCTATAATACCTAGAATAAGTTCAATTTATACATGAGATTTTGTGTAACAAGCCCATTGCCAGGATATCCTGGTCCAGTTTAATAAGATTTAATGATAAGGTGAAAAATAGTATATCGTGGATACGGTTGATTGCATGTAGTTTATTCATAAACGACAATATAGTGGCAGATAAATGCCAGCGGATGTGAGATATCCACGGACTGAAGATAAGACGAAAATTTTCGGGGTCGTATTCATAATATTGTACATGAATATATGCATGGAAGGTCCAACCTACTCGTTAATATAATCTCAGTCGGAATTCTATGAACCGTTTGGCACTTTATCTCGATCACTCATACGTACTGCATCGGGCATATAATGAGCAACAGTCGAGATTATACGGGGTACATGGTACAAACGAATGCTACGAATGACAAATTACCGCAAGAATACATCTGCAGATATATCTGCTCCTGCAACATATACCCCGATCCCTACCTACCTACACTTTTGAGTTTCACACAAGCAGAGTTTATCCCATTCTCTAACTTTACAATTTCAATGTACATCTGCGGCTTACGTAGGCTTACTTTTCTAACAACCGCTGGCTAATTGTAAGAACTACAAGGACATTTCTGGTGACTAACCGGAAGTATTATAAGGAATTAATTTTGGAAAATAGATATGATGAGAAAAGAATATAAGTGCTTATTAAAGACGACACGGTGTTTCGTTCTATCTTCTCGATATATTTAATTTGCGCATATAAATGGCTTGAAGGCACCAAGTCTACGATTAGAGGCGAAGACGAGCGGTAACAATGACCGTTGAAATCGAACCTCTCGGATCGTGGTCTGGAAGCTGGATGGAGCAGGTTTAATTGTAAGTGAAAAATACCGTCAGGCGATAGATGGAGAGGGTGGGATAGGGTCAGAGGGCAGTGTCCCTAACCGCGAGAGCGTGTAGACGAGAGACAACGCATTTGCATTTCCTGTTTGATGAATATGGTAAAACACTGTATGAGTAACGTTTTGCGCTGTATCTGCAGATAGCTGCATTCCGTCTAGCCTCAGCTGCAGTGTCTCGAATGCGGTGATAAACGCGTTCGTTAGAACTCTATGAGTGTGTAAACGACAGTTTATTCTGTATTACCGGGTACAAAAGTTTTCCGTTTTTACCGAAGATAAATGTAGCTAAGATTGGCAAAGTAGTAGCGGTTTTCTAAAATATTAAATATTATATGAATAGTGTATACATGTAAAAGTAACAATGCTGGGAACGTATAATTGTAACCGTTTCTCGCGATCTTACCAAGCAACAATCTAATGCGGAAATGTGTCGCCCGATACGAAAACCACAATCCCTATATCTACCCTGCTGCAGGATAGACGATAGTTTGGAAAAAGAAATTATCAACTTAATACGTGCACGCAAAGACTACGCGTTTGAATAAATATTTTTACGTCGTTGAGTAAACGATTGACGCCCCGTTTCTTTCGACAATATCGATGCGGAGAGACCGAAGTGCGCTATTAAACCGAACGTTTATCGTAGCAGCTGTTTCTTACAGGTCCGTGTTCAAGTCCTTACATTATAATTAGACCGTGAAATATAAGGAAAAAAATAAAATAAATAATCCAAGGTTTTCTCCATAAGTACTAATCACTCTCTAGGAATGTCGCACGTGTGAGGTGCGAGTCATGTAAAATTGCGCGAACGACGACAAAGCTCGGATTATTCACGTCAAGTTTAACTAAAGTGTACACAAATTTTGAACGCTTAAAAATTATCCGACTTTCAAAAGTTTTCCGATTTCTTTACGTACCGGCGATACGTAATTTACGAGTATTACGTTTGGAAATGAATTTCGGTTGGATGTCGTTACATCGCCGAGTCACAATGTTGGAATGCACATTCGGTGAACTCGTCAGACTCGTTTTATCTTCAGTCGCGGATTAACATGATCGTGAATATGATCGTAATTTTTTTTTCGTAAACCAACTTATAGCGCTCGCGGTAACAATTGACCTCGACCGATATCGTTACAGATTAAATGCGGCAATTAGGTACGTGCCTAATTGTACGACGCGTTACTTTTACGGTCCTCAATGCTGCATTCTGTTACATATTTGGCTGTTGCGCCACATTCATTTGACAAGAATGCATGTTGGCCACCTTTTTCAATTCTGATCGCTTGCCCTGATTTTCCAACAATTTTATAATCGCAAAATGATTGAAATTAATTTACATTCTCTCATTCTGTCTTCTTCATCAGCT
The DNA here is from genome assembly GCF_021901495.1 of Neodiprion virginianus. Taxonomy (NCBI): domain Eukaryota; kingdom Metazoa; phylum Arthropoda; class Insecta; order Hymenoptera; family Diprionidae; genus Neodiprion; species Neodiprion virginianus. The sequence continues at coordinate 31,938,614 of NC_060879.1, forward strand.
CGACAATGTTTATGTACTACGAAACATGAAAAATAAAATATGGCCAAACTTCCAAGGAATAAAGAATAATATGTCCAATACATTTCCCAACGGTATAACTGTATTCATCGTGTTCTTTTAATATTTGTTTTGAAATACATTTTACTTCTTTGCTAATAGTCATACTCCCCCTCTAAGGTACCAACTTGCTAATAGGATTACATTAGAATGTTTCGGAAGTCGCAGATGTTTTCTAATCCGTTGAGACGGTTTAAACTGACTTAGGATAACGGAGGAAGGCCTGTAGTAGACAAATTCGAGGGACTACCGAAGCTGTTGAGTGTATGATGGGATAAGGCCAGAAAAGGGATGCATACACTTGACTAAAGCAAAAAACTGGTATAGCATCTGGGACTCGGGCCATAACTAAAAATACTAACTAAAGGCAGCAGGACACAAAAAGTGTTTACACTTTTCATGTGTAGAAATTTTTCTATACGTGTAAAGAGAATTTTAAGAGTGTTTGCTGGCGAGTTAGGTAAAGATGCACAGCCACTGTTTATGCTATTTGTGCTACAGTCAAGGTTAAAAAACAAAATGTCTCATCAAGTGCAATAAATTACCATCTGTTACAGCAATAATATCATGATCAGTTACTTAATAAAAAATCATTGTAACTGAAAGACTTACTGTGGAAGACAATAAAAACTATTATCATGCAGGTAAAAAGACATTTGGAGTCAAATTCCTTGTTCATAACAATTACGTTAAATATTTAGTTTTTTGCTGTTACGAAAATGATAATGATTGCTTCATAATTTAATACCGTATAATAAACAATTTTTGAATAAGGCCTATAACTTTCACTCACCAGTTGATGAATGATGATTTTCCAGCAGAATGATTACCGATTAATAGAATTATTATTTTCTTCCTTGGGGCAAGTAATTTCAACCCAAATTGACTTGCAATATCAATGAGACCTGCAGGTATAAAAAGGAGAGATATTCGAATGAGTATTTGCAAAACTTTCAATACCAGAGCTTGTAGAGCCAGGATGAAACACTTAGACTGTCCCTTATGGTCGGATGGTGAGGTTTTTACACTTTTAAGAATATGAAGTTACGATTTCATATAGCATATATCATTCACTATTTCTGAAGCGCATTTTGTACCTTTTTCCGGCTCTATGTAGAGGTTGTGACATTCTTTAAGAATCTTTTCATTCACGCTTAGCTTGTCATTTTGAAGTGGATTGGCTATGTCCGGCGAACTGGTCTTTGACATGGCTGAAAGTTACCAATAAGACAGGGTCAATAATAACGAATTTCACAACTACCTTTCATTTCGTATAGTTTTAATTGGATACATGGACATAAGATGAATGGTATCTTAAAATAATACAATAATAATTGTAATGAATTGGCAATTCGTTGCAATTTGTTTCTTAGCTCTAGTTTATGCAACGGGACGAACAGTTCAAAGAATGTTTAAAATCTAGAAACAAGTCAACATTAAATGTTGTGCGCATAATTATTTTCAATAAGAAACGTATACATTTAAATACACAGAATTCAAATTGGAAGATTGGTGTGCGCTCTGTCTTATTTTACCAACATCGATTATCGTATTAGATAAAATAAGTAATGATCAGTAAAGAAGGTTCATGATAAGACCGTGGGGATTCTAACCTCAAGGGTTCCATTTCTTTCACAGAAATGCTGAGACATAAGAAGACAATGTCAACTAGTGAGATATAGTGCCAATTGTTTAGCAGCTTAAATAAGGATCTACGCTATTTCTTGTCATTTAAAAAACTTACTTTTTCCGTACCCGGATAAGCAATCATAAAAAACAACACGCAAAGCAGGTAGCCGTGAGAATCCTGGCGGCTAGCGGCTAAAGGCTCGGACTCTATTGTGACACCCGGATCGGCAGTACCGACTGTCACCGCAAGGGAGCACGTCAGTGCTCAAGGCGGTGGCCACAACCAGCAGCAGCGGAGTCGGCGGAAACAGACGTTGACCGTGAAAACTGATTTCATCGACGCCATTAGATAAACAAAGGCTACAGCTGTAGCACGTGGTTAAAAGTTCAGACAAAAGTGATCATTGGGCTGTAATAGTTTTAGGACATTGAATAAATATATAATATTTATACGTAACTAGGTATTCGTCGTTGGTGTGTGTGTAACCCCGCCAAACACAATCCCTACACTATTTTACAAACCAATCACACAGCCGTGTGTTCAACCATAATTAACAATGAGATGCATTCTTAGAGGTATGTACGAACATGAGTGCTATTTGCGAACCGCTGCTTGTTTTATTGGATGAAAAAATGTTTTTCTTTTTGTAAGTTATTCGCTAAAGTTACAATATTTTTATAGGTATGTAAAAAGCAGAGTCTCTAGTTCAAAACACGCGCGTATCATAGTCACACGACCGGTTTGTTTGAATTTATAACACGTAGCGCCATCTAGCATCAGTCGGCTTTAAGTTAATCTGCAAAATGAAGTTCCGCGAAAGTAAACCTGGGTAGTTGAATCGTCTTCGATACGTAATCTAAATCTAGTATGTAAAATTACACTTCAATGGTAATAAGGTGCATACTACATCGTATTTTTATGCATTTTTCATTTCAAAAACTCTGGAAAACCAAACCAATTTTGTTCACAAAACGTTATCACCAGGAAATTCGTACGATTTCAGTAGGCATAACCTAACCCATCCAATTTTATATTATTCTAGATGCTTTGCTCCAAAATATTGCAAAGAAATTGCAACGCTACCTCCGTCAGTTTCATTTTGAAGGCTAAGTACTCACGACGCAGTCAAAAGAATACAAGTACATACAAGGTCGTTAAATCCAACAACGAACCGCTCGAAGGTAAAGGGCTTGTTTATCTTTGCTCCTTATTCATGCATTGTCGCTTTCCTTAGAAAAAGAGGCTAATATTATTCTATATTTGGCAATATGACCTTAGCTGGCCTTATGTTAAATACATATATTTAGTCAGAATCGATTGATGATTTGGCAATTTGGTTCCTTGGTTCATTTCGTCTTATCTTAGAAATATTTATATTTGATGAAGCATTGAGAGAATGATGCGATAAGAAAATATTTGAGGTTATTAATTAAAGTATTTAAGATCAAGCGTTGATATGTTAATTGAGAATAGTTTAACTTTTGATTACACCTGACATTCATCAGTTCACATCATATTCAGCAATCATCAGTTCAGTATAATTACAATTTATTTTTATTTTGTTCATAGTTGGAAAATGAATTTAATGTCAAAGTTTAACTTTCAAGAACTAATTTTATAGTTGTATGTTGTTTGCAAAAACCAGGGATATATGAAGATTGACTAGTAAAAGTGCAATCATGATTCAGCATGTATTGATCAAGGGTTTACGTACATTATTTACCATAAAATGATGCAGCATAGATGAAATGAGTGAATATATTATTTATACGTTGCAATGAACTGTTAGATAAATTTAGTATCAGATATGATTAGAACTTTTTTGGAAGTACTGATATTACGTAAATATTGCTCGGACTGAGTGGATGAAACAATTAAAAATAAGAATGATGAGGTATAATAATTTATTCAGCTCAGTAAGTTGTTAAGACTAATTTTAATGCTGCTCCATTATTCTACATTTGAAAAAAAACTCAAAATTTGCGTCTTTTTTAGATGTGGAAAACACTGTATTTGGGGCAAATCCCAACTGGGAGTTATTGGCGCCAAGGGGCTTCCGATTTTATTTACCTGGCAGTGTTGGTCCTGGCTGGCTAGATGCTTCGACAACAGCTCAGGTGGAAACGCGTTCAATAGTGTTAGATGATGAGAATAGCATTGAGAATTTGATGGAAGCAGCCAATACTTTTCCGCAACACTCAGATACGTATGAATCTGTACCGAAAAAATCTGACGATACTTTACTTGAATCTAGTCGACCCGTTTTACATTGTGTGGCTCAAGAATGCCCAGTATTGTTAAGAAAAGGTATAACCGAGTTATTCCCCGGATGTATGGAGATAAACTCGCCACAGTTAACGATAATGACCATCAGTCAAAAACCAAATCTTGAAACAATGAGGTGGAGCAAAGAAGTTGAAACTGAAAAGTTAGCGAAATATGTAAGTATAATACAGCCAATACTTCTTCCCGAACACCACCCTGCCAATCATATTCACTTTCATCAATTTCATAATATCTCTTTTTTCCTTACATTTTTCTATAGTTCCTTCTTGCAGCGTCTGATATCTGTACTAAGCTCAAAATGGTTGGCTACTGGGCTGATTTTATAAATCCATTCAGTGGACAGCCGTTCTTGAACCCGCATAAAAATGGTACTCTTTATAAAACAGATGAGCGTTTCAGATGCCTTGGATTTAAAATTGAACAGAAAAGATTCTGCAAGGTCATCTCAATTGACAGTGATCAAACGAATTTTATCGGTGAGTGGGTTGTGTAGAATCCATCAATTTGAACAACACTGTCTTTAATCAGATCCATGTATGAAGGCAGCATAGAAAACTGGCAGCAGATACAGTATTTAATAAATAATTGACGTTCAATTATGTTTCAGGGAGTCTTTATACAACGGCACCCCCCAGCACGGAGTTTTTAAAGGAACTTGTGAATGATCTAAACGAGCAATGACATGTCTCAAGTCGTGTTAGCAGAAATTATCAATTCAATGTCGCTGATTAGTTGTTGAATTAAGATAAACAGAAAGAGAAGAAAAATTCGTTTTCCGTTATACCAACTAGTGTTGATTAATTTTATTGACTTCTTATTACCGGTTCAATTCATACTTATGTTCGTATGAAGTAAAACGTAGTTAAAAAACAACCTACAATTAAAGGCAGCCTACTTAGCCGAAAATTGACTAATAGATAATAATATCTGATTGTGAAGCTAAGACATTTAGGGCAGAGACGTGCAGTACCGATCAGCCTTTGGTATCGACTAAAGTTGTTGGGTCTGTCAGAGGGAAGCGACAACTAGCTTTGACCGATACTGTAGGCTGGTCGGTACTGCGTGACTCTTCCCTATTCCAACGGATACCTTGAATCGAAATCAGAGTATGTACGTATGTATCTTCACGTTAATTTAGGAACGTTTTCAATAAGTATTGAAAGAACGAAACTATACAGTTTTTCGAATAAACATTAAATTCGAAGATTAGTGAAAAATATGTACTACAGGATTGTTTAATGAAAATAAATTCGCTGGATTACGAATTTTAAATCCCCGTGTAGCCTTTTTCTTCAAAATCTTAAAAAACCCGTATTGCACTGGCCAAATTATTTGCCTTTGGGCATCAACCGTTTTTCGACTCATTTGAAGTATAAAGAATCATTACACCGAGCTGGTTTTCTTGATTACGAAGGTAGTTTTTAGTTGAAGTATGACTGAAAAAAAAAGATACTTGAAAGTAGCGAGAAAGAGAGGAAGAAACACACAGATGATAAAGCAATTTACAGTGGTAGATTATAATACAGCGCAGCATATACAAATATCTTGTTTCTGCCATTAGGTATAGAGATGTATGTAAATACAATGCACTTTTGAGTGTGAAATGATTAATGACACATTACACATGAATTACACAATGAAGTACAGGTAACTAGGATTCATATGTATACTATAGTATAAATATAGGTATGTATAATAGGTACGCGGATATACAATAGTGTAGGAAGTACAGCAAAGAAATTAAATATATTTGAGTTATATTTATATCTGACGTACAAAGTGTTCTGGAAAAAAGGATGCCGTTTTTTACTCTTCAAATTGATCAATATCAATATTATTATTATTATTATTATTATTACTACTACAAATATTTAATCTGATGGCGAGTATAAAAGAATGCTTGACGCGCTGTACACAGATTTTTACAAGCCCAACTCCCTTCGTTCCTGTATGTATGCACTTAAAAAACATCACTTGTCTAGTATCTTAAACATACCGTACCGTATTCTTTGAACGATAGTATATTCGCAGTGTCAATTCTTCAGCATTTCATTACACATTTATTAGGCGGTCAAGGATAGAAGAAAATTCACATGTGTAAGTTTGACAATAATTATTAACCAAAATAATCATTTCTTTACATTATTCGCTGGAAGAATGATATATCCTATGTGTATGAGACAAGTGGCAATTAATTGGCTAATGATAGACAATCGGATAGGTTATATCAGTAGGCAATTTGTTCTCACAGAATTAGTAAGCTACTAATTAGTAAGCTATTGATTTTCTGCAATTTGCATACAAAATATCAATGAATCCTCTTTGCTGACGGGCATAATATGCGTTATAGTCATTGGAGTAATTTGAACTCTGCAGACTGAAAGTGAAGTATTCAATTCCCGATGATAAAAAACATATCTAGGTATAGATGAAATTATCCAAGGTTGTGAATATTGCTTCTCGTGAATAATATTAAATGTGAATTGAAAATATTGCATAAATCTTGAATGTAATGCGAACACGTTCGTGCATTAAGCTAATTATTGGAAAATTCAATTAACTGCCGGAAGAAAATGCCGATGGGCATACAAATAGTTGGTGGTAGCTGTGGAGGACGTGAAATTGGTCTCTCTAATTAAGTACAATAGTTTAATTATTACAAATGCTTTGGTAATTCACCCGCAGACAGTGGGATACATACATTTCTCGTCAAACAGGCGACTGTACTTGCCTGTGTCACGGTTAGATATAATATAAAAATTAATTAGCATATTGTGAGATACGACCGTTCATTATTATTACCGGTCCGGTTATTATTATATTACACTTTTGCTGCACCGCCTTCACTAGACATTTATCATTGATTTATTTTTTAAATAAATAAACAAGTATGGGTACACAGGAATATCGTAGATATAGTACAAATACGATACATTTAGTTCATTTGAATATTTATATATATGAGAAATTTGATTGGTTTTCTTGATTCGATATAATTACAGTAATATGATTATTTATTATAATATAATATACAGCGAACATCGATATTTAAAAAAATGCCTATTCGCTAGGCTATGGTCCGCAAATATCTGTTTCTTACACATATACGATGTTATCACACTATACGATCTTATCACACTATACAATTATTGTATGTTTATTTTACAGGTGTAAATTAATTTATTCGTTAATTTGTAATCAAAGACATAATGGTTGTCTGCAAGGGCTCTGGAATACGCTTTTTTTCATAGTCTCGAAACTTTTCAGGCTCCTTCGTGTTTCTGTCAGCCTGAATAAAATTCGCCCCCACTGCGTTTCGGTGTGGGTACAAGTCTTTTCTATCCGTACGTATACCTATATGTACACAGACACACACACACATGTATATGTATATTCGATTTTAATAGGTGTACGGTATTGTACTGTAATGGAGTACAGATTGTAATAAATGCTTCATTTTATGGTGGAAATTTTATGATAAATACGACACGAGTCATTATTCATTGCTTTTCTTCCTCGTCGATATATAATTGTAGTTTACAATCGATTTTTTAATTGGATAATCTCAATTTTCCTCATCAATCAACATGTATTATTCATATTCCATGATCCAGTCATTCCTTTATCGTGGTAATGCCGCTAATCTTCAACCGAAATTATTCAATTTTCCATTTTATTGCTTATTTCAATTTGTTTTAACAAACCGGAGCTGAATGCGGTATAATTGCGAATATCGGAAGGAATTTATTGCGCAAGAAAAATAATTATGCTAATACAGAAATGAGAAAAAAGAATAAAATATAATTCGTGGACCGCAGCTGTGTACAGACGGATAAAATTCCGCGCAACGTTGGTCAAATCAAAATTTGAAGCAGTCCATTAGAATTGCAATTTAATAACGTAATGTTGAACATTCCTGAGTGGCATAAATTCCTCCCGTTGCTACACATTGGAATTAACAATCAACAGTTCATGTATTAAACGAATATGTGCAGTAAAACTAAGTTCTGCAAGTTGAATTTCCAGTTTTCAACTTTTTATAGAAGCCTAGATACGAAATCGTGACTAAATTATTCTTGCTGTAATTTTATTGGGCGTAAATTACTGACGCTCGAAGACTAACGAGCACAGGAAATGACGGTACAACCGAAAAGAAATTGCAAACGTACAATCAACATCGGTTGTATTGATTTTGACCCAATTCGTTGAAATTCACTTGTCAATAGTATTTCCAGCCCACGCTATCACATGCCAAATACTTGAATCTGAAGAATAATTTCTGGATCTGGCGCTCGAATAATGCCATTTCATACCTTCAGTTTATTCAGTTAAATCCGCGTATCACATCCTCGTACATCGAAGATCTTAAAAGGCACGTCGAGGATAATCTATCAAGCGTTTGTTGAAAAGAAAACGAAACATTTTCCAAGCTTTCACAACTGTAGGTATAAATGTACGACAAATAAATCGAAATCGTGCCTGTGCAGGTAGTCTCATATCAATATTTCCGTCATGTTTATTAACAATAAGTAGACCCACAGGCTTCCATTGCATAACACGTCGCGTGGATTATGTGGATTATTCGTGGCCTGTTTCAGTCTGTAGACTCTATACCGACAGTGTATTATACGAGGGATATCGGGCTGGGTTATCAGATTGGGAAATAGATCACCACCTTGAGCGAAATGAGCGCGGTTATACACATACATACATCGCGCGTAAAAGGTGATAGGTATTAATGTCGGCTTGCGTCAAACAAACGATGAAAGATCTAACGAAGCTGGAGGAAAGAGCGAATTTCCCTGTCGGAGAAACGTAGCGCGTACAACCTTTCAATTGTAGGTGCATCCTTTTCCGAAATGAATACTTTTTGTACGTACGAGGAAAGGTCAATGCGATACATGCATAAAAAACAAAAATCGTACCGCAGACGTGATTTGCGGTTCCCAAATTTCCCAATTTTCCGGCATCAACTAGATGTCACGTATCTTGATATAACGTTGGCGGGTAAATTCATGCTTACAGGATATAATTGGGAGTTATGCATACACAGGTGTACAGAATTCGCAACTCCGACGAACCATTGGCGGGCCAATTCATGCAGCAGCGGATGGTTAATTAATCAATCGGGATTTAGGACAAGCTGTTCGGTTCGTACGTACCGTGTTACGCTGTACTGAAACTAAGTAAATATATGTTCGTGTTTGGGTTGAATGAACGAGCGGTGCTTAAATTTGCCAGTTACAGCAGCAGCAGCAGCAGCAGCAGCAGCAGGGCAGCGGTATCAACGTAGCAACAACCGATCGTTGCGCAAGATCGGCAAACGCCGTGGGATATAATGTACGGTAATGATGTGCAATTGGGACTGTTCGATTCTACGGCGTACACCAAGGTTTTACCGGGTTACATCATGCGGGCCGAGCACACCCTGCAGCACATTTTTTATAATTACTCGAAGCAAGCAAATGACACACCCGTATAATGCTTGCGAGGATATAAATATATGAGCTTGCAGTGCGGTAGGGTTGAACGTGGGCTGCACATTTTATTGATTTACATGAATCAGCAACTACTATGAATAGTGACATAGTTGCTCTACACACACGGTCGTGATTGGTATGAGTTTAGAAAATCAATGAAGCATCGACTCCGCGGATTGGCACCGTGGTTTCATCGACGCTATTCGTACGCTATCCGACGATATTCTCGTGAACAAGAACTTGCGACCGCATTATACGTTTTTTAGGAAATTGGATTAGAGTTAAGCCGAATAAGCGCGTTTCTTTTGCAATCCCTGCTAAATTCTGCAACTTGTAGATTCGAGTTTAGGGTCGAAATATCTGCGATCAGAATGATTTCAATGTTCACGTATAAGGACTGCAGTTACATCCGTGCTACTAGGTATCACTCCACTTTAACGAGTGGAATTCTTTCATTTTTATCCATGCATGGTGAATGCGGTCGACTTTTACCATGAAATTGAGACAATGTTTCTGCGATGTAATTAAAACCAGCCACACTTGTTATGTATCTGTGTACATAAATATAACCGACAAAAAAACGTGCTTCGATGCCTGAGTATGTAACGTCATCCCCGCGGGTTATCAGAACTCACGCAATGACAGGGCGTTGGGAACTCTGTGAGATCATGTGTTTCTACTTGTCACGATACGTGATATAGCTTTTGATATAGACATGAATTCTTACGCAGGTAAATGCTAATCTCGATATGTGCCGTCGTACGCGTGGGCCGAGGAGTTCATTCTTTCCATCTCTTTAATCAGAAATGTAGATTATCAGGTGAAATTTCTTGTCAAACGAATACTTTTGAACAACGCCAGCGGATGATAATTATAATTAAACGAGATAAGTTTTCAATTTATACACAAATCTACGTATTGTGAAGTGGTTATACGAGTCGTGTCAAAGGAGACGAAGAATCGTTAGGGGGAAATTTTTATAAGTAGTTTACTCGAGCGCAGCTTTGTGACTCCTAAGAAAAGTATTTGCAATTATGATCCGTGTAATACTGGCCCTCCCTCCTGTCTGAGTATCAATCCTGAAGTCAAGCTAAACGGTTCGTTAATACCAGACTGATTAATTAGAATTGCGCTGAGCTACGTGGTGGCCGGAAGGCAGGTCGATTTTCCGGGAGCAAACTAGAGAAGTTCAAAAGTTAAATCGAGTTGAAGTAATTTTCCGGTGACGCGGCAATTACAAAGGCTTGCAGAGGGTTTAATTTTGTTTCATTGATTTTTTCCTCCCCCCTTTTCAATCCCCACTGGTAGTTTTATATACGTGCACATTGCACATGCTTCCCGGCGTAATTGCCACGACATTCACTGTACGAACGAAATTTCGAGGTGACCAACGAAAATTAAATGAAATTATAAGAGTACCGTACCGCATAAGTACAGACTAATCGATCTTCTCGACGTCGTTATGGCCACACGACCCTCATATGACAAGTTGCGTTCCCTAATTGGTCGATGAGGCGCTACCGGAATCCCTTGGGCCAATTTTCCACGGCCAACTGACAGCTTTAAAGTCCACACGGCCAGAGAGGATTATGGGTAGAACCGGAAACAAGTTAATACCCAAATTCTATTCAAAGCTAACGGTCTGAAACATTACCGAAATGTTCCAACACCATGAGGATGTCACGATTATTCTGACGATTAATGGAGAAGGATTGGAGACTGGATTAATAAAAAGTAAAAAGAAAGCGCAAAGTTCAGGTGCTCGTGATCGATTTTAATTGAAGGGCTGAAAGGCAAAGAGGGCTAAATCGATTTACGTTATATGCTTTTTTGGAGATTGGTTAAAAAATCCACTTTTCCCTGCCGCTGCACATTACATTAAGCTCAGAAATGTTGTCATAAAGCGTTATGCGTGAAATATGGGATGCAGATAAATGAAAAGGGGAGAAAATTGACTTGTTTTCTTGTGTTTGAGACTAATAGTTAAATTAAGTTTCGATTCGACTGTGCAGCGAATACGGTTCTGGTTTCTTTCGCGTTTGGAGACACAAACTATTTTCCAAACTAACAAATGTCCTGAAAAACCTACATTGTACTTTCGCAGTTCTTTTTTTACCGAGGTTCGCTAACGTGTAGATTTTATCGCGAATTGTTCCAGGCCGTTATTATCGGCTCAGGAGTGGTTCTGCGAATACGCGATTATCTTCCAATACCAATTAAATCAATCCTGCAGGACCCCGGAAATTTTTCACGAGATAAACGTGTACTTCGAGTATCGCTGTACTGGCTCGTTTCCAAACGAAGATAAAGCCCGACCCATTTGGGCTGTGTGTATACAGAACACACCTATAGTTACCAAACAGAAATATCCGTCTCTCGAGATCTCCGAGATCAGCATCCCTCATTGTAGTGCAGTCTATTATCATCTGCAGCTATGCAATCCCTCCAATTTCGGATTGTTGATAGAATTCTAGTTATACCTGCATTGCTGTTGCTTCGTCGATACTGGGCGAATGTCTTGTTACGGTAGTTAATATGCCTTGGCAACGGCGATATCAAAATTGGTCTGAACTCCATCCACGATTCACCTGAGAGTAGATGCATCATGCATAATTACTCCAATTATCATTTCAAAGATTTAATTTTAAATCGATACACACGATATCGGTTTTGTATTACTTGTAATTTTAGTATAATCTCTATTATCGGTTCCTCCGTTTTTCATACTGACGTAAGTAGAATTGAACCTGTTGCACCGACAAGGTGAATCTGTGCGCAAACAGGGATCGCACCCTATAGTGTACAAGTGTGGCCAGGATATTTTCACGTTCGCAAATTTGATGGTGCCCATTAGTTGAGTGCGGGAAATTATCAAGGGAGGTAAAACAGAATTTCTCTGACAATCAATTAGAAATGGGAGCGCCGTGTTTGGCTGTAAGTGAAGGCTGGTCGAATAAATATGGGGGGTGTAGTTCCTTCCCAATCCCTCGGGAGACAAGCGCAACATGGGTTTTGCGGCGTCGCGACGGTCGGAAGGCTAGTTCAAGAACGGTCGAATCTGCCTCGGGGTCGACGAACTCGCGGCTTGTGTATACGTATGTATAACTATGCAAACAACAACCTGCAAGAACTTCCGACCAGCGACCCGTAATCTTCTACCCTCGCCTGCATGTGTACGTATACGTGTTATATGCTGGTATACACACGTATGCATAATGCTTACATTGACGAGGGAACGCCGCGGCACGAATAGCATGTAAAGAAATCGTCGAAAAGTTGGACGATTATTATGTTGTTACGCATATAAAGTGAGGAAATTTTCAATTTCCCTAACGAATAGCTGTAATTACGCGATGGAACGTGGGAAAAAATTACTTCATTGTCAGATAAGGTTGCGGGGTTATTTACTTCTCTCTCTCTCTCTCTCTCTCTCTCTTTCTCTCTCTTTCTCTGAAACTGAATCCTTGCGTGCCCAGTCATTGGGAGCACCCCTCTCCATTACTCTCCAACTTTGTCGTACCTGTATGCAGGACTTTGGTTTATCAAAAATCGACCCCGATTTCAGCTACTCGGCTATTGAATACCTCCCTCCGCCATACATGCGGTTCCCACCATTGCGCCCTTTAAGAGAGATTTTTTCGACTTTATTCTTCGGGCACAATAGCATAATAGCAGTCGTACCGGTTTAGTTCTAGCCTAGTTTAATCATGGATCTGTGTTCCTTCACATTGTTTTCTTCTTACAAGTATGTCTGTTGATTGCTTTATAATCCTGCTCTTACTATGCAGGTATCTCGCTGCTATTTACTTACTGGTAATATAGATTTAAGTTAACCTTAAGATATTGTACTTCCTCTGTTCTTGGCTTCATTGCTTTATACCTTTGGGTGCAGTGCTTTAGTATAATCAAAATTGTTCTATACTATTCTATTCTACTTCCTCTCTCTCTCTCTTTCTCTCTATTTCCCTCCATTGATCGAGTAATGTCAACAGAAAAGAGTAAATTTCTGGAGAGATTTTTAATAATGGCCGCAAATTAAATTATATCCCCATAGATTCGCGATAGCAGATAAAAACGAAAAGTTACTTCTTGAATTCCTGCCCTAATGAAACTGTATCGAGAATTGGGGCTGACGTCGCGAACCAGAGAGCTAAACTGTATACAAAAAGTAAAAACTTTGGTAGGGTGTGTCGGTCCGATTTCACTCGTAAATTACATGGGCGTAACTGTAAGCACACGCGAATTAGGCAAAAGAAAAATACTGACTAACGAATAAAAAGTTACTCTCAAAGCTGAAATTGAATTTTCTTTAGATTCTGATACCACCCCGCACTTCGGATGTTGAATTGGCGTTACGTAAGCCCTCGAAAGCCTCGGTCGCGTCATGCGGTTTATCTCGTTTGTCTTTAAATTTTTCATCGAAAGTTTGCTAGCAGTTCGAATTACAGGAGAACTTGATTAACGATGATAAAAAGTCGTCAAAGAACATTTTAACAGGCCATTTTTACCCCTTAATTTCACTGCATATTCGATGAGCTGTTATACCAGTATTTTATATCCTTCTCACGAAACGTGGATGAAAGACGAAGCGGAAGCAGATAAGCTAAAAGCGCGAGGGAACTGAAAAGAATCCCAAACGCAGGCTCAAGTTACGATGAAAAGTACTTACGTATGGCAATAAGCTCAAGCGTAAGCCAAGAGATGCACTTTCAAGCTAAAGAATTGACTTGTCTAAATGCGAACCGAGCCAAATCCGGGATATTTAAATTCAACTCGATATATTCGTAAGTTGAAATAGTTTCTCGAGGCTTGTCGTTAATGTATGACGCCGTAAACCCTGCATTGTATTGTGAGGGATAAAGCGGCGAAAAAATGATCAGTGTTGAACAAATTTTAGTGCCATCAAACAGGCTTCGTGTCAATATAATCAACGAAGTATCATTCAGTTCACCGCCTTTTTTACTCACAAATCAGTGGTACATACTATGATCGGGTAACGTCTGAGCACAATATCTGGCTGGGTTAATACATATCAATAAATCTCTCCTGTGCAATGACCGACAAGTTCCGCACTTTACGAAGCCGGCTGCTTTTGGAACACAGCGAGTTTATACCTGTTAAGCAACCAACCGTTGAGAACTTGGTGGATTCCGAGAAGTGGGATGACACAACGAGAAGCGAACTGGTGCTGGGCTTGTGGTTTTAATCAGCAGGAAAATCATCCGAGCTGCGAAGTAGTGCAATTAAAACTTGCACTTTCCACAACGACGAATTCATCATCTCATTGCAATTATAATTCTCAAGAGATGTTTATACAAAATCAACCCTTTCGACCCTGCTCTGCGGAAGTTTTGAATTAATGTGCGTTGACTAAAGTTCTACAGGCGATATCGAGGTGCTCGGTAAAATATTACGCCCTGACCATAACGAGAAATTGATTCTGATCCATACAAGTACCCAGATATATCAGCACCAAGGATCAATGAAATATTACCCCATCAATAATTCCCGATCTCACGAGTTATCCTTAAATCGACCAATTTTTCGAAACATAATTTTGAATGGTAAGTTGTCTATAAGAGTTGCAGGTAAAATGCGGAGGAAATACAGAGAAGAATGGAAACCATCCCAAGGATCGAGAGGACCGAATTAGAAATAGCTTTGCAGTGTACGATAAGGCATGTTATGTGACGTACGCGGCGGGGGGCAGAGACTGAGCAAATACAAGGCGAAAAGGTATTTCCAGACGGTGCAACGGAATGCCCGGGCAATTCTTCCTTGATTCCGATAGAATTTAGATCAAGACGAAATAGCGGAGGGTCTCGTAAGTCGGCGGAGGGTTAAAGGTTGAAAAAGACTTTAACCAAGTCCCGACGCCGAGTACCGTGTATCAAGTGAGCGGTTCACCGACCGCCCGGCGGTTCATCCTAAGCCGGATCGATATCCTGGCCAAAGGATGTAACGGTCTCCTTGCCCCCCGAGTCTTAAGAACCAGAGTTATTCTCTCCTTGTTGAGGAGATGAAGATGAAAGCGGATGAACCAGACGAGGCTACCTGCACCCACCTTGCGGGAGTACGAAGGTGGGTACTTGAATGTCGAACCGAGTGTCGTGGGGGGGCGAAAACTAACAGCCGGCGGGGAAGCCCCTGGTTTTTTTGTTCCCGTATACAGACCGCGAAGCTAACGAGTGCCTACCACGCGGCGGGGAGATTCGGATGACTAAACCGACACCCAATTGACCCATTTGACCCGTTTGACCCCTTTGACAAGATTCGCGGATCGACGTCGCGCACAACCCTGCATTGTGCGACAGCCTGAGGCCTCTTATAATTACGAGCTGCGCCCAGTGTTATTGTCCCGCTGACGGGTGCGAAAAGAGAGGAGAGAGGAGAGAAAGAAACGAGGCGGATGTTCGATTTTTTTCTTTTTTTCCTTCTCCATTTCAATCGGGACGGTGAAGCATGGGTGCAGGGTTTGCGGTTGGAGATGGATCAAAATGATTCTCTACTTCGGTTCTGCGGATGATCGGTTTGACTAACGTCAAAATAAAATTCTCCATTATCCCATATATTTCCGAGTCCACAGTCGCTCAGCCTCTCATCCTGCTTTTCGAATCGCGTTTACAATCGCATTGGGACTCGCTATCCCATTATCTTGGATTCAACTCAAAGTCTTGAGAAATAAAGCCTGCCAAATTTGAAACGAGCTTACGACCAACATCCGGGGGACATTGATCACCCTAAACAATTTATAACTCGATGACGTCGAGTGTCGCGATGGTTTCTCGTCCGTGTAACAATTTTCCTAAATTTTCTTTCTATCAGACGTTTTAAGTTAACCGGCGATTTTCGATGCAGGTTGCATTTTTGCAGAGGACCACTTCGGTCTCGCTGACGATGGTTCGTGACTTTTTCTTTCACCGGGATAAAATAGTTCGGATCGTGTCGAAGCCGGAAAGCAGTCTGTCGAATTTCATTCCATCGAGCGAGCAAGCCACGAGTTATCGACTTCCGGGGTAAGGCGGTGAATTTAATCTCATACTTTTGAGGTGGCTTATAACTTGCGGTTGGGGTCGTGGGACCAGAATTTACCGAATATTCCCTTCGATCCAACTAGATCTGCTCTACATAGCTTATAACACATGGCATCGTACATTTCGCGAAAGCAGGGTGAAAAAAATTACCTTTCATCTGAGTTACGTATATGTTGCGAATCCGACGCATCCGAATTTCAGCAATGAAACATGGTGGACTGAATGACGTATCGTTTTGCAAAATTTCAGATAATGAAAATGCTACTGAGGCAAACTGAGATAAGTATACATAAAGCGATTGAATGAAATTCTTTTTCACGAAATCTTACATTTTGCTCATTCCTATCTTGTAAAACACGATGAAAGCGACTTGAGCCACTAAGACTAATGTAGAGATGAATAAGAGATGTACGTATTCAGAAAATCCGATTAATGAGTAACATCAATTTTTTTCACTTCACGATGTCCGCAAAACAAAAAAAAAAAATATCTAACTATTTCATGAAATAACGCCTTGATTTTCATGGACATATTCCGTTAATTTAGATCCATCATCCTAATTTGAAGATGATCATAAAAATTCGATTCATCTTAACTGATGTTCTGCAAAGTCATACTAGGATACTTCTTTTCCCTTTAATTCGACCCCGAGTCCTCAGCTGTGAATTTGTCAATTTTCAGCGAGCACAGGACGAACGCGAATTGTGTAATCTTCACCCAAATTAGATGTTGTTAATATTGGATACATGCGTGTGGATCAAGACGATCCGTTCAAGGGTAGCCTAGCTAGTGGACAACCGTTTTATTTTTGGGAATAACGTTAATCCACTGGTCCAAAACACTTCGCCCGTAATCAATCGGTTTTTACATTTCATTTAATTCATCAATACCACCACACTTGTTTATTTACATCGACGATAAATTCTGTACCCGCTCAGTCTGCTCAATTGAATTTATAATCGCCGAGCTATCGTATTACGCAGGGCAATGAAAATAACGGGAATAATTTTTTACAATCGATTTCACTAAGTCGATAATAGTATGTAAGGCAACGCATAATTGTGACATGCGTAATTAATAAATTTGCGACGAGGCGAGGGCCGTTCTGTAATCAAGAATTGCGTGCACGAAAAGTTAAACAATGAAAAGATATACGAATCGGCGAGAAGACGAGTGACAGGGGGAGTACAAAAATTATGAACACCAGCCAGTTCCCATAAGAAATCAGTATTCGCAAAATTCATGCATGCGTCGGTCTAAAAACATGACCCGCCCTTATTTATATTATTTACGTAACTTTTTTAATACAGAGATTTTTATCCGGGTTATGCGCGAGAAAATATAAATGACAAAGGTTGAAAGATGACAAGTTACAATGTCGAGCAGGTATAAATTGCAGCAAAAAAAGTTACGGTCGATCCCCAATTAGTAACGTGTCCATCGTGCGTCGTGCGTATGAAATACATATACGAATGTCAATATTTGCAATTTGCCCGTAGGAAAATAAATAAAATACAAGTGACGAAACAGCGTTCGTTCGTTGCACCTTTACACTGTTTTTGTTTATTCGATATAACTGAATGTCGCCAATCGAATTTATCGGCACGCATGTATTTGTTAGATTCTGTATATTCTATTCATCTAAGTCAGATTATTTTATTAAATAGGGGCGTACGTAATTTGTGTTGAGAAGAATTTTTTGTACGCTATTTCCCGAAACGTTTTAAAATCGTGGTTCCGCGTCACATTTAAGAAATTACATAAATTTTATTGCAGGATTCTTCCACCGATTTCTTCCGGAATTCTGCACTTTTTACTTAACATGAATAAGCACAAAATAAAGTTACAGTATTACCTTACTCCTTGCTGGAGATTACATGACGGTCGTTTCTTCAACTTTGACAGTATCGCTGACTCGTTTATTTGTTTCTTTGAAATTGTACACTTGTTGACCAAAACACATTTCAATGATGCTATAACCAGTATAAAATGTCTACACTGCGCTACATAACCATGAATTGTTACGATAACTG
The DNA here is from genome assembly GCF_021901495.1 of Neodiprion virginianus. Taxonomy (NCBI): domain Eukaryota; kingdom Metazoa; phylum Arthropoda; class Insecta; order Hymenoptera; family Diprionidae; genus Neodiprion; species Neodiprion virginianus. The sequence continues at coordinate 31,957,134 of NC_060879.1, forward strand.
AAAAACACTTTAAAACACTCATCATTACACGTAATATTTGACCGACCAGACATTTTTAGTAATAAAAAAAATTTTTCGTGTCAATCGCAAATGATATTGATCACATACTGTTGTAAGACCGTCAAAATGATTCACTCGAAATATTAATCTGAACGACACGTTTTTTCACCCAACTCCGTTAAATTGCTACATTTAAACTTCCGTTCCCCAATTTTCTCGTTCGAAGATATCTAAACTTGTTACGTCTTCAATCTGGCACGTTCCAAAGAAGAAAAATAAAATTTACCCAGTATCATTGAGTTGGAAAACTTGCAGACACGAACCCACCCAGCGTTTGGGGACCGTGTCACGGATGCGTGGAAAAAGTCTATAACAGTAGTGAGAAACTCTCAATAGCTCTGGATCCGATCGGCCAAAAGTACAATTTAAACGATCGAAGGTAGCGCACGGTTCAAATAAAGAAAATAAGTAGTAAGAGCGACGTTAGTCAGCCACGCTCGGCGCGATGCCGGGAAACAAGTCAAGGGGAGAAGATTATCGCAGATAGTTCGTCTCGTAAGACCGTCGAGGGATTTCTCATCGCCAGTTGTTCCGTTCGGAGACAATAATTTCGGCCAAGATTTCGACGCATGTATGCATACAGAGATGAGGGATTGTACCGAGCAAACCCCAGGGTTTAATCCCGTAGGATTAATACGATTATATTCGAAACGGGGTAGTAAAGTTTAAAGGGTAAACTTGGGCCTAGTAATTTATTCGCAGGCAGGTATGGCCGGGTAAACTTGGGACAAAATATCGCAAGGGATCCTATCTCGCGAACGTCTTCACTTTGGAACGGCAGACATTTCCGGAAATTAACCCCTCGGGCGGCAGGCTGTTTGGCTTCTGTTTGGTCACGCGAATCCGTACTTTCGTGAGTACCGTTTCTGTGTTCCGGAAGGCTTCTGGGCGCGTTATGCACCGAATTTCTTGTTGTTCTTCAACCGCCGTAGCTGCAGATTGGCGGAAAGTTTTCCATGTTTAATACTGGCAACGAGTTACGTTATATAGGTTACGTGCTGAATACCCGGCACGTTAGTGTTCCGCTATATACGTGCGTTACGTGCCGACGAGGAAGGCGAAGAAATTGTTTCCCGTAATGAATAATAAAAAGCAGCGTGACGAGGCTTCCAAGGTAAAACTGTAAAAGTGATTTAGGTCACTCTTTCGTATTCGTCCAAGATCACCGAGAATCTTTACGGTTCAACGAAACGTATTATCATACTCCTTTCTTTTTCACATAATTACTAATTGCCGTAAGAGGGGTAAATTTAACCAAAGTTTTTATGCGCAGAGGTGGAGAAAGATAATGACGTCTCTTTTTATCGCGGTGAAACAAGGGAGCCGTGAAAACTGCAGGAAGTTTGGAACATTTAAAATGATTAGGAAAGTTTTACGTTCTAGAGAAGTTACGAAAATGTCGGAGAGCCTCGCCCGGGATCAGGATCAATTTTACAATTACTTGGCCCCCTACGCTTGATATCGATACGCACAATTTCTTTCAAAATTAGCATTCAGCCAGAGTGAATGTATTTTTCTAGTACGATGAAACGAAAAAATAACCGAATGGCAGAATTAAAATTTTTTAAGAACTCACAGATCTCGAAACCTTTTAATCTAAATACCAATTTGTTTAAAATACGTAACATAAAATATGGTTGGAAAAAATAAAAATTATTTCTTGCTGACAGGAAAATCGAGAAAAGTCAAGTAATTTAAATCTCGTTATTTGGAATACATATCTTGATAATTTTATTATTTTTGCGGTAATTTTCAAAATTAGTAAAAGATACTCCTTCTATTTCTGAATTAATTTCCAAATAGTCAGCAGCAAATGGTCACGGTTCGTTGAAGCTGTATATGATTTTAGCAGTTGCGCGCAGAATTTAAACCTTTTCAAATACATGAGGCATATGTATGTACGATATACACAATCAAATATTGAGCGAGAATCGGGGGATGAATTTCTAGATTCATTCGGTAGCTGGGCGAATAAACTTTTTAACGACCTCTCCGCATTGCAGCGCGAATAAAATTTGAAGCCACATCTAAACAAGCCGAGGGCAGGATGAAATGCCCGACTATTGGAAAGAGACCTCGAGGTCTGTTCAGGTCTGCAAACTTGTTATTTTAAATGAAATATCATTGAGTATTTCCCTTGGATATCCTATAATTGAATTTCTCTACAATCAGATGAGCCACTTGCCTAGATACCTGAATGTACTACACATAGTTTCTGATCGCGTTGCAGATTATCCGAACGTCAAGCAACATTCGCGATTTAGTTTCAGGATAAAAAGGTTCATGCATGATCCTGATTCACGCAACGCGTGAAAATTACCACACCGCCTAACTCAATTTGACTTTCAGCTCGCCCGGCGGCGGCTTTTCAATTACGCGATTTATGAAGGGCACTCGTTTTTCAAACCCGTGATGCGAGAATTAATTAGCTGGGTAGGTTCGTCACGTTAATCCGCCGCCTCTACGTATCGCAACGTTCGGATATTAATTGGCAATTCCGATCTATCGATAGCTATGATGGAATATTGTAATCTCTCGCATTCAGCGTCGCTCTGACCACTGGACAGGAAATGCCTGTACGAAGCCCAGAACGCGAGTCAGTAAAACTGTCGTTAAGGTGCCGCTGAACCGGCTTGCGTTTGAACATTTCGTATCGTCATAAATACTTGCAGCGCTCCTAGACGTTGAATTAAATGACGTGATTTGATTGGCCGGATCTAACGGAATAGGCCAATAAAATCACGTAGTGTCGCGTTGCGTCGTGTCGGCCATCGTGAACGGGCCTCCGTCACCTGAAAATTTCGCAGTCTAATCCCGTCATATTTACGGAAAGCTAACCGATGTCATAGCTTTTCCCGAATGACGTGCGTGCTTTCATACGTCTCGATCTCCCTGTCGGAAATGAAAGAAATTCTGAAATCGTAGACGCGGTGAATATTCAACAAGTCGGTAGTTCCGATGGGCCATGTTCGATGTGACCAGATTTTATTTATTTCATCATCATTCATAATAAACATTATCAGCGATCTACGTTAGCAATGACGGAGATAGGGAGCTACGCTTTTATTCAAACTACGATTAAAAAATTTTCCTAGTCAGATTCGTAACCCCGTTCTCGCACGATTCGACTATGAAATTTTCCTGCTTCTGACTTCACGAAATATATATATACGACACACCGGGTCAGCGGGGCCTTAAAACGGCATGTTGCGACATTTTACAGTATCATAACTGCGGACGTCGTTATAAAAACCTTACACCGCGCCGCTCGGTCGTTCGGATTTTCATTTTATATCTCATTACTAATCCGTCCCTCGGCAACCCATTGATGGTCCCTCGTTACGGCGTGTGGTACCATGTGGCGTCGACGTTAAGCTCTCGGAGTTTTTCAAACAACCGCACATACGCCCACGCCTATACTTGACGAGATCGAAAAAAGTTCCCATTGCGCGGGAATAGTACGTTCGGAATAACGACGCTTCACCTTTTTTAACCTCTAGAAATGGGTGAAAAATTCGTTCACCAATTAGAGAGGAAAAGCACCCACCTGATTGTTCTGGCGATTTATTTGAAAATAATCCCGTCCAATTAGTATAATAATAAATAAATATAATGAAAAAATAGATAATGCTATGGCAAATGTGGGCGTGGCCACTTCTGAAATATTCAGCGGCCAGTTTAAAGTCTGATTTTATCGCCCTCATTATCGAAGGAGGAAAGTTAAGTTTAACACGTATAGATATACATTATACGTATATACATAATACATATATATGTACGAATATACGGTCGGGGAGGAAGACAGGTACGAGTAGATAGGAAAACTTTTTGTACTTTCAGCAGGATTCTTTTTTTCTGTGATATAAACTGTTGAAAAATGAAGCACGAGGCGCACGAGGCTGAACCGTAATTTGTTATAAGATCACCAAAGCTGTCACGCGACTCGAGTATAAAAGTTAAATAAGCATCTTTTACAAGCCTGCGTACATGCGTGCATTGTACAGAGATGAATTTGAGGGACGATCGAAACAGGTAGGAAAAGAATTTTAAACTTACCAATATAAGTTATTTGTGCGAAACATTGGCTAAGAGAAAGTGAGAATAATCTTTCCGTGGCTTATGCAAACTTGTAATAAATGTAATTAAAAGTCTATACGCTTGTACAAATCGCGATAAAAAAAAAACCGCGATTATTCCACAGTTTGAATGGAAAACAATTAGCCTTTTCTTTACATTTGGTCTGTAAAAAATCCATCGTCGTGTCTACAGGACGGGTAAATTTTTATTTGCGAGAAGAAGTATTCCTTTCGCCCGAATCTCTTTTCCTGCGAGATGCTGCCACGAGACTCATTTATAACTTCGAACGACGATGATGGGCGCAGCTGTTTCATCTTTCTCTCTCGCTCTCTCTCCCTCTCTCTCTCGCGCGCACGTGCGATTTTTTTCGCACATTAGGAAAATAAATGTGTTTTCCGCGGGTGGGTCATCATACGACGTAGGTTTCCCGCTATCCGCGCCTATCGCTCGAGCGTTTCCTTGAATCGCTTCGAACCCTTCAATTTTACAACTCGGTAATAACGCGATCACAACAGGTGGTTTGGACAGGTGACCGCATTGCGTAACCGGCGCCCTGACTCTGCAGCTACACACTTGCAAACAAACATACCTGTGTATGTGTAACGCGCAGCATGGTGAGGACGTCGGGAGAGAAATAGCTAGGCGAGTGAAGGGTTCCACCGCATTAATTAACGAGCAATCAAGCGCACGCCTTGATTGGACCACCGAACTTCTACATTCAACCCTTCCAGTTTCAAAATCCATTTTAACTTGTTCCAAATAAATCCGCACGCATGCGGACGTATCGTCCTTTCATAAAGCACACAAGGCACGCGTTTGCACGCGAGTGTTGATTCGCCTTTATTTATCCAATCATGGACACGTGCGTACCCTCTCGGCAAAGCTTTTACTGATTTTTTGAGCCTACCGCGAAGAGTTTTTCAAGTACAAAGAGTCCTTTCAAAATAACGCGGGACTGCGATAGGACAAAAACTAGAGGGTGCTCTTTTGAGGATATCTGTAAAAGGCGTGCTTTTATGATTAGCACTGGGTGCAAATTATGGTTGACTCATTCGCATATCCCAGATGCCACAAATTAATCACTATAGTTATCCGGTCTCGTTTAGACTCACAGTAAGGTGTAACGATGAAATATGTAGAAATGATAGTTTCTTTCGGATCGTCAAAAAGTGGTTTGATTCTAAGATACCGAAATCAATCGGTTGCACACTATGCTGTATACTCATCGAGGAAGAAATAGAAATAATTAAAGGGAACAATGTTTGTTCAACCTAATACGCGTATTTGGCAGATTCAGCAAATCTTTTTACGGTCTGTCATGCCTGTCTTTAGACGCGTTAACGGAGTCATTTGCATTTCTGTATGATATTATACCTATATATAGGTATATAACAACTCATATCGGAAGTACGCCCGGAAAGCGTGTTAAATCCGGACTCTTGATTACATCGAGCTTTAAAAATATCCTTCTCATTCCACGCAATACGTATTATATATATGTACATATACATTATAATTTTCTTATACAGAGTCTGGGGATAAGCAAGTACAAGTATATATGTGTGTAGTATAACCGGAGTTTAACTAACCGCGTTAAATTGCCTGCGTTTAAACGGGTTTTATAACGAGCATATATTTGCTTTCCAGCCCCGGCGTATTATTAATATATTCATGCATTCAAAAGTTTTATGACAAGGCAACAAAATTTTGTTTCCCTCCCATTCGGCTAGCTACTCCTATGATTTGCCCTGTCCCAAAAATCTATCGCAGGTGTAATAGTTAGACGTTATACACGTGCGCATTTGAATTAAAAGTATTCCTGGCGTACAATCAACGAGAAACACTTATTGTCGAGTAACGAATATTCATCGCCTCCTGATAAATAATTCACCAAGTATAATATTCACTGACATTACTCCAGAATATAGAGTCATGTAGGTAACAATAATTATTCTCAATTCGCTAACGAGCTGACTTTTTATACCAACGAAGCGAACCACGGATATTTAATACTTGAACAACGTTTGAGTGACCTGGAAATCAAAGGCATTCGTCGATTCCGCCGTCGTTTTGGAGTGACTTTTTCAGCTCTTTCCTACCGGTGGTCAAGCATTGGCGAAAAGGCGTCCGTTGCCCCGTGTAATTACGTTTGAAGATTACGTTTCAAAAACAAATTCGTACCCCTCCTCGTGTGCGTTTAACGTGTGTTTAAGTATTCAAGAATGCGGCAATGTTTTTCCACCCTCCTCCTTCTCTTTGTCTCATGCCCGTCTCTTGTACCGAATATCCTGTACGTTACCGTGGCCCGAAAAGTGTTTGAATTCTAAGGTATTAGTCGGGGACGATAGCCTGTAGAAAGTGTTTGGAAACTTTCCCAGCATTATTCTCTTCACACTTTGCGGATCCGTATCGATTTTACTATTTAGTAAATTAGTTAGTAATGTAAAAAGTATATTAGTAAAAAGTAAGTTTGCGGTTAGCCATTGCAAGATTGCAATATTATTAATGTTACAGAAAAAGTGGAAACTGGTTGGTCGTTTGTTTGGTATAACACTTACCTACATTAACTTAGAGCTGGTACCTAATTTCGGAAGAATTCTAAACTGATTTTTTTTTTTTTTTTTTAGAATCAATTCCTTTCCTTGTCGACGTGTAAGTTACGCCTGTCATGGCTGGTTTCTTGTGCGGTTTTCCCCATATTATCCCAGATATGAATACTAAGGAGGCGAGGAAAGTTCGAAGATTGATAGCTCGAGAATGAAATTTTGTAGTTTTTGTGTCTAGGCACGAGTTGCTGACTGCGCGAGACTGTGCAACAATGATTCACAGCGAAAACTCCAGACATTACTTGAAGTAAACATTAACTCTAGGCTAACAAGTAGACACAGTGATAAATCGAATGAATTCTGTGTATAAGCTATCGGATTTAAAAAGCGACGGCGCAGACATATTATATTTTCTAAACGTCGTCCACGGATATAAGACATATTTTGTTCCTATTGTCTATTAAAATATTGAAATCCCGCCATGCAATAATGATCTTAATAATAATAATGATAATAATAATAATAACGACAACGATAATAATAATTTGACTATCGTTTCACTTACAAGCTAGTGGACCGCATACATACGCCGAATGTAATATTTATCTAAAATTGCTTTTTCTTCAAGCCATCGTTTATTTGCTATATAGATAACGCCGAAACCCGTTTGTTGTGTATACTTCAATTCAGGTAAGTGTATAATACATGTATTGTATAAGTTTTATTATATCATACACGCATTAGCCGTTGAATGTCAACTCTTCACAATCGCGTATATAGTATTCTTAGCAAATTATTACTCCGTCAAGGTACAAAAATCGTAATGTAAAAAATTGTGTAAATTCATATCGTATATATGGTTAAATGTTGGATTTGTAAAAGTTCTCTAAGGGTATATAATGTGTACATATATTAAGGGTATACATATATGACGACGTATTGGAAGCGTCGCGCGGAACTCTGCACATTTCTTTTTCAATCTCGTGTCAATGTCTTCGAGATATCTCTATATCTGTACGATGCGTCTTGCGAGATTCTCGTCGGAAATAATCACGTTTCCGAGATCACAAAATAGTTTTACACAGTGTAAACTAGCGCTTACCAATTTGATATAGCGCTTCTTGGTTTTACAAGGCAAGAAAAAAATTCATCATCACTCCACGGAAGAGCGCGAGGTAATCGAAAATTTCGACTGACAAATCGGTCTCATATGTATGTGTTGAAAAATTCACCGCTCCACGCAACAGTTTCAATTGATTTTCGATACCGATTAATTATTCACTAATTAATTAGCTATATCGTATTTCGATCAGGGGCACCTAAATTTTAAGTATATTCATATTTAGCGGGGGCGATAATCGGGTTCAAAAGATACTCAGGAAATTACTTTTGTGCAGCGGTTATTTTTTAGCTTGCTTTTCCTCTCGCAATCAGTTCACTTTCAATACTTCGAACCATCTCCTGACGTAACGTAGTATAGGTATATACTGCATATACATACATTTGTCCCGTCATACGCATAACGATCTTCGTGTAAGTTATATGTTCGTATTTTCCTCGCCATCGTTTACATTTCGAACCTGGAGATAGAACGTTCACGTGTAATCGTTCCCTGCACGAGGCGTGTAATGTAGACGTACAGACCTCGAATATAATTGTTCAGAATATTCGAGGACCCGTTTAGTAACTGCTTTGGATCCATGCGCAGATACTTTGATCCCTCCCCAACAAGCGCGGCGACGAAGATCCAAGAGGAGGTAATTGTCAAATAAATTAACGCACGTTTCGCAACCCTTGAATCCTCGGCTCATCGTCAGCGCCCGATAATGTGAAAAGCACTCGGTTCACATACACGTATACGTATACGTAAGGGCAAGGAATCGTGGTACGCCGAATTTGTATCCCGAAGAAAACTAGCGGACCCTACGCGTGCGTTCATCCAAAGTAGGTGTCGCGTGATCCCGGACTTGCAGACTTCTCTTCTCACCATCGCCGGAAGAAGCTTTGCCTACTTTGCACGAACGACGCGGCTTCTTCGGCCTTCCCTACAAGACGTGCAGGTTCTCACAACTCTTCGACTTACTGTCACGAGCCCAGACCTTCTCGAGGATCGTCCTCACCTTGAGACTGGCGCTGGTTCTGCTCCCCCTGTACTTCTTCGGCGAGTTATTCTCCGAGCAAGAGCCCAGGGGTGACCTGTTCCTGTTCTTCCGTGATCTCTTGCGCAGGAGGTCGCGGGCGTGTTCCGGATTCTCGAGTTTAAGACGTATCTGGGACAGAAGTCCGACCAGGAGTTCGTCAACGTTGTGATTGATGACCACCGACGTCTCGATGAATTTACAATCGTACGAAGTCGCCATTGACCTACCCTCTGCAACACAAAGTAAATATTTACCGAGATGGCTTCTCACCAAGAGCCGCGTGCGATACCCGTATAAGGATCTCTCAGTTTCCTCAATCTTCGAGAAACTTTGACGCGATAACTCCCGCTCAGCGCGCCGACACAAATGCAAATTAGTTATATCGATCTCGACAAAAGTTAGCACGCGCTCTCGCCTTGTCTACCTATTTTCCATTGTATTATAAATCACCGCTACCACTTGCTCACCAACCTGTGTATGTATAACAAACATATCGCCACCAACTCTATAATACAAAATCTAATGCGTTGTTAAGTCGTAAATTTATAGTGTAGACAGTTATATTATATTGTTCCGCACCTATAATCGGTTATCGCGTACAAGTGTTTTACGAAAAATAGCAGAGATCCGTTAATGACTCTGCCGAGTTATATTTCTTAAGAATTTTATACTTTAATTTTATTTTCGTTCAACGTCACTTACAGCCGATTTCAAATCTCCCCTTCAATTGTACCGTATGAAAATATACCACCTGTGCCAGAATTTTTCTCCCATTAGCTGCAGCGTTATCTTGCATCGCTGTAACGTATAATTGATTGTACGGTACTTCGTATTTAACCCCACGTTTACTCACGAACTTATATTTATCGTGGCTAGACCCACCGCATGGTGGTACAAGTTTCGGTATTATCAGTTTTTTCTCACTATTTCTGCGAGCACGCACGCAAACGAAATCTTGTAAAAATTACTTCTACTTACGTTACAGAGTTGCGTGCAGCGAGAAAATGCCCGGCATAAAGCGGGACTGAACGAACATACGCATATCTAGTAGCAATATTTAAGGCGGCCAAGGTACAACGTTACGCGTTGACCATTTTCTTTCTCACTGCGGACACGATTGTCTTCGCCAGCGTTTTCAGCAGCTGAAAATCACCGTCGAAACGTGTTCTCCCTTTTGCATACATAAAAGATTAAAATCTCCAGGTGCTCGTCGGGCCCTCAGACGATGCTTAGGTCGTTGTGCAGGATACGAGACGGTTGTGAAAATATTCAAAGAGAATTTTTCGCTCATGTAGACAAACGAGCGAAAAGCGCTTTCCAAAATACGAAACGGAAGATAAAAATTCGGTACGATTATCCCGTGAAAACTTCCTCGAACCGTCGAAGTAGGCCAGCTGATTGTGTAATGTGTATCCTGCACAGACGATACATGCAACGAAGCATCAAAATACACGAGTATACGTATGCATAGAGATGCGTGTCGCTGAACAGCTTACGGAAATCCACAATTTTCATTGCAACTCCAGTTTCTTTTTTTTCTCGATTCAAAACTGCAATGTTTTATTATATCTGTCTCGGCCAGGTATTCCAGGCAATGCAGGCGGCGTGGTTGTACGCTTTCATACATTTTACACGCATGCACTCATCTATCCAGGTGTACAGAATGGTTTGTTATGCCTGGCTTTATAGTGCGATAACGCAGCATTGTACCGTATATAGGTTCGTGCATTCGCAGCGTTGGTCGTAAAAAATTCATGGAAACGAATAACGCAATCGTCCCTCATTTGAATGCTTTTCTACATTAAGGCTGACAAACTTTTTCTTTCCTTTGATATACGATCTGACAGAATCTACGCACACATAAACGTAAATTACCGTATAATGTAAGCGTGTTGTGTTTGAAAAATAATCTCACAACGTCAAATTGGAAAAGTAATCTATTTTAATATTATTGTTTATAGAAATTCGACGAGCTTTACTGCAGGATGCACTTTGTTCAAATACGAGATAATTTTCTATCATAACTGGTGCTTGACCGCACGTTACTAATATGTAAAACTGTTCATAAGTTTAAAGAGGACGGAAAATAAATCAATAAAAAGCAATTTTTTTTGCTATTCTTTAACCTTTGTAAAAATTCGCGTCCCGATATCTTTTGCTACAGCCGACAAGTCTGAGTCCTGCGACGTGAAAACCTGTTATTAACCAGCGAAAGTTTCGTCTGTATAACTATACACTGTAAAAAGAAAACGTGAGGTAATTGGGCAAAGACGAATATTGACTGAGCTCTGAAAGGTGCTGCTGGGATAAAAACGATAATTCGGTGAGAAATCCGATGTCTAGTCGGAATCTCGGATTAGGCAGAAAAGCTTTTGGACACCTGAGTAATTGCTCATCAGTATGACGTAAATATTTGAGTCAGCATTGGAAAATGTCGACGACGATCGAGTTTATCGCGGGAGTAAGCGATGGTGGTGAAAGCCGATTTACTCAACGCCGTGAAAATTTGGCAATACGTTGAGGGTCGTTTTTTCCAAGCGTTAACTTTTACGTAATCATACGTAATCACTGAAATCACATTTTTCTTTCAACCATAAATCAAGCCTACGGTATATCGAAATTTTTCTTTTCAAAGGACGGTTTGCAAACACACTTTTCCTTCTAATACCTGGTACGCTGTTGCTTCACCTGACACTTTCTGCAGCAATTTACATGGTCAAAGTGGTGCCAGCGGCTCGAGAATTCCAGAAGGAGGAGTCGCGAGATTAAAGCACAGGAGAACGCGTTTGGTGTGAAAGTACTGTGAACGAGCGAACGAGGCGTTATCATGCAATTTCTGTCAGGATATGAACTCTGCGAAGGCTCTGCTTACGGTCCTCGCTCAAAATATTGTTCAGCGTAGAGACATTCTGCCCAAATTCAATTACGGATTTAGTGCTTTTGATACATGTCAAATAAAACGTTGATTTAACTTGGCCACGACTGTGCGATGTATAATTTATTGCAGAAATACTACGATTTTTTTTTTGTGCGTCATCAATTGCAGGTGACCAATAGCTGAAGTGAGTTTGGCGACACAATTGTTGCCCTTCTCAACTATGATCATCGTTAGGCTCTAACTCGTGAGCGTTTTATAATCGTTTTATTTGCTCAGAAACCGAACGAACACGCGACGTCGATATCACTTCGATTTTGCACCGTCACTTTCGTGTGAGATTATCCCGCCCCTATCGTCTGTCCGAATCACTCGACTGACTTTAGATTCTCATTCTATGCCGTTGACAATCCGCCATTAACACAGCAATTTCCGCTTCCATCAGACCATCTATTAGTGGTCAAATTCCCCCATCCGCGTCAGCCCCTTCGAAAAGATCCTGATCTGAAATTGTGCAAGTTCGCGGACCTACAGGAGTCGCTTCGAAAGACTCTGTGGTTGGATTTCTGGTGTCAGCGTTGAATCTTGAGTTGAGTACGCATGTAAATGCAACGATTATGTCCTTTCCTGACCGTCATTTTTCCGTCAGGATCTCGTCATTCCTCTCTCGTTAAACTTCGCTGAGAATTTATTGCACGATTAAATCCCTTATTACCGTTCGTTAAAGTCTTCCCGTGTCATGGGATCACGTATTTTTCTTCCACACTTCCAGCAAGCTTAAAGCAGATGATATCTATATTACAGACATAAGAGTGTATACCCCTCGATTTGAAAATACTGGCATTTTATGACACTTGGTGCTTTTTCAACCGGGTGAATAATATTCCAGCCCGTGCATGCGTGGAGAGTACAGGTTGCAGCCTTGAAGTAAACCAGATAACATTTGCTCGACGTTTGCGTGACGTTCATTCTACGTATAATTTCAGAATTGCATCAAACATATTCTGAATTCCCGTTTTGCAGAAGAGGGGAAATTTATTCATGCGTGAAACACGTCGTCGACGCTGACGTCAGACAGTTGCCTCTGACAATAATTCACTCCGTTGAATGTGCCGGGGTTGTGACTACCAACTGCCCCATCCTCTGTCCTGTGTCTCTAAAGTCTCAGAACGTACAAAGAAGCATTCTGACTGTGCGTCAACCCGGATACGGTCCAGAGTAATGAGTGCGATAAATTCACCCGAATATTCACTCAAGAATGTAATTAGATCGGAAGGGTAATCGCTGCGTAGATAATATTAACCACCATCCACCCAATTTCGTGTTGCAGATATTCGAAATACAGAAGGAATGCCGAACTATCGTATATAATATGGTGGATTCTTACCCTCGGGTGAGACGAGCGTCGCCCTGACGAGATCAATTTTGTTCCCAACAAGTATCACGGCTTTGCAAGAAACGTGATCCATTCGCCAGAGTTCTTGCAAAACTTTTTCAGCAGCGTGCACGGAGCTGCTATCAATTGTTGAATAGACAACGCAGTAAGCGTGAGGGTCGTGGTTTTTTATGCATTCCTCGGTCTGAAACATAACAAAGAAACGGCATTGTCGTTACAATGGTCGTACGAAGAATGTTACATAATGGCGTTTTTGGCAAAATAGGATGACTCCTTTGATATGCACGAACCACTATAGCTAATAACATAATTTACCCGAACCCTTATTTTCCGATACCCGAACACGAGCCATGCAGGATATGCCACGCCAATACGTCGTTTCGTATCTTTCTTTATTTCTGTTCTGCATGACGAACTTCGAGTGGTACAAAAGCCGGCGAAAGAAGAAGTTCACCGATGCAAACACGTGCTCGTTTCAGCCTGACGTATGTTTATTTTCGTTACATATATACTTTCGAATAAATATAGACGGGAATTGGCGCACCGTGCAGGTGTGCGTCAAAGGTGCTCATATATTACACCTACGGATGGATGCTCCGGCTGTTCGAAAATGGGGTTCCCTTCGTGATCGACCGTTTTTCGGATGAATGCACCTTTTTTATCCGATTTGAACCTCTACCGAGTGTCTCAATACGCGTTGTCGAAATACGGTTACTCGGCCAAGAAGCGACTCGCATCAAGAATTTAAGAGGAAAAAGAAAAGAAAAACACGCAGTGTAGTTTGGTTTCAAATTGATTTATAGCAGGGACGGTCAACTTGATCAGATCCGCGATCTGCCGTCTGCTGTCCAGATTTTGTGCGATCTACCAATCTCAAATCTTTACCACAGAACTAAACGAAATATTTTTTGACAGAGTCATGTATTTTCTTTCGCCTTGTCGCGATCGACTGGCCTAATAGCCGTGATCGAAACACGATCGACAGGGTTGTCCATCCCTGATTTGTAGATATCTGCGCGAGGGTCAGAAAAAAAAATCAGAATACCTTTACCGAGAAAATGAAACGGTCCAGGTAACTTGGGATTCGATATAATCGAGACTTCGCTGCACAAGCTGCAGTTTGTGGTTATACGGAGAAGAGCTTTTACTGGATAAGGGAGCAGTTCGTGCGGAGATCAATATGTACGCAGAAAGAAACTCGTCGTCGGTTTTACAGCCCGTGAATTCGTTTGTTCAAGATTTTTGCATCCGACGAGTGGAGCTGAGAGAGAGCTTCTACGCAATCGGTGACTGCTGAGTGCTCGAGTCAGCTAAAAGCTTACTCCAAATTGCGGACTGTCAAAAGTCTTATAACGAACCTGAGAACATTGGACGATATTTGGCTAAAGCGAGAACTCGACGCTTATTCAGCGGTCGCTTGGTTGTTCTTCGAAAATAATGTTCCGGCGAAAGAAATTAAACACGAACAATTGTCGGGGTGTAAAAATTATTTTTGAAAATTGAAGAGTTTCAAACACTTTAACCAACACCGACGTGCGATCTTTGAATCCATGACCATATTTCTCGTGGCATACGATCATTCGGGTCGGTGGAGCACGCGTAAACTTGTTTTCCCCCGTTTACCTTGAATTAATTAATTGAGATTTATGTTAATTAGGCTAATTTGAGTGTCTCGTTTTGCGGAAAATGTGACGACGTTAAACGTGAGCTAACCAGACGTACGAGCCGCGCGATTGCTTTATATAAATAAAAACTAATTTCGTTTGAGGCAGCTCAGCTTATTTGAAAGGGGCGTTGGGAAAGGGCGAAAAAAATTGTTGCTGTTTTTCGGGCATTTTTCTTATTCTCTTGTAACTCCTTTTTTCCTCGTACAATACGAGCTTCTACATACATACAAACAGTCACGAGGAAATGAGGGTACGAAGCATTGCCCACCCTCCTCTTTCCTGGTGTTCCTAATTGTAGCTGCGAACACTTTGTGCCAGCCGGGTTCTTTTTCCGGACGAGAGTTGTGCTTGCAGATGGTTTTCCGCTGCGAAGGAAATCGAATTGTCCGAGTATCACGTGATGCACAGTGATAGCCGCGGACATGTAATAACAAGATTGCGTGCGCACACAGTCACGTCCGCATATATGGACGCGTACGTGCATAACGTATATACATGCACACATGTATAATGTATATATTCGTATCGCACACGAGGATTATACGGGCATCGCGTCCCTTTCCAGGAAAAGCTTACATCCATAATAATATTTTAGGTGGTTAATTAAAGCGAACGGCTAGATACAAGGCAACAGCTGACGAATACAAACGACTCGATTACAAGATATTCTGGAGCAGGTAGCCGCCGCGGGGAAGAACGGAACTGACGAGTCCTACACGCAGCAGCAAATGCTATTTGATTATTAAAGTAGCCTTGGTTTTTTCATCTCGATGAAGAAGCCCGATGATTCGAGGCTACACCCTCGTCTATTCACCGTTGCAAGTTCGGAAAGGCGTTCTATTTTCGTAACTTGTCAAAGAGTAGGGTCTTGAATAATTGACCTCGGTTCGCTGCTCTCTCCAAGTCAGACGTCCTAATATACATACGTATAGCACATTGCTAGGTACTACGGTATTGGCGCGAAGGTTAATCTGACGATGAAATTCAAAAGCATCGCCTGGAGCAGGTACGAGACGAAATCAGCGGTAAGCAAAATTGAGGAAAAAGATACATATGTGGATGGCTGTCGTAACGGTGAGCTGCCACTTTTGGTTGAACTTTGATGGGCGAGAGTATAATATTCTCGACTAAATTCTACGTAGGTACTATGGTTTCACTTATAGTTCATCGCGAATTAGAGTCTATAGCTTTAGAATTAAATTTACGCATTCATGGTCCTTGAGAGTGTTGTCAAATTTTGAAATTCGCGAACAATAGATGAGGTGGTAAGAATTTGTAAAATGAAAAAAGATAATATTTCGAGAATGGATCAAACGATTCTCATGATTTTGGTCTCAGCCGTCGCAGCTTTTTTCAGCTTAGAACTGAATAAATCTCCGATTCTATCGTTCGTACAGTTTTCGAGTTATTTGAATAATAAAAATAAGAAAAGAAAAAATTTCACACTTCTTTAATGAGGATGAAAAGCGCGTGAAAATGATATAAAATTATCGGCACATGGCAAGAGAACATCCAGTTCAGTTTTATCTATCTATCTCATTCTATTTTCCGATATTTCGATTTCACAATTTCAGCATGCTGTTGAAATTAGTTCTTCCACAGTCCAGGAACAGATTTCAAATGCAAGCGAATTAAGCCACGGCTCTGGATCGAGCTTATCTATCCCACGAAGTTGGATGATCGCTCCGCGTTTGCCAAAGTACATCCGTACGTAAACTGAGAAAATTCTAAATTCAAAAGCTTTTGAGACCGCTGAATGGAGTGCACGTTACACAGACAAGGGTTCGTTTGCCAAATGCATCGAGCGCCTGGAGGACCAATAAGAAAAGCTCGGAGCCCGGCAAATGCTTTTACAGTCTCGAGGATCGGCGCGACGTGGTTCAAGGCAACCTTTGCACAGTTTGCACGGCAATTATTGCGGCGCCCAGGGGATGCCGAACTCGTTGTGCGGGGTGATTATCGGTGTTGCTGCGTGGAAGCTCGTGAGAATCTGGCGTTCGTCGGTAGGTAAGCTCGCTGACGTAATTCGCGAAACGTAACGTTTCCCGGGGGTTCTTACTCGGCCTAAAAACCTGATATTAACGTGCACGCGGCGTCGACGCGTTACGGTAAAGAATTGTTTGTACTGTAGCCCCGACTCGGTGTGGCTCTGAGTTTACTTTCAACAAACTTGAAACCGCAAATTGAATGGCACCGAAACCAGTCTGAGGTTGACTGTTTCTAACGGACGACGTACACGCATGGAACGTCGTAACTAGTACTTGACTTTGCGGAATTTTGACCACTGTAAGTGGACACCAACTCGTTTCTTCGAAAAAATACCTACAAATACGTGAAACATTGAATACATTTGCATGTACCTTGTAACTTGACGGCCCCTGATCTTTTTGACCCGTTTTGTGACGACTCGCGTTACTGTCTGAACGGAAATGTTTATTGATATTTTAAAAAGGGGTTCATGTTTCTTTTTCTCTCCGGATATCGAAAACCTGGTTTCGAAGCTGTATCCACGATAGCGTAAGGATTTTGTTACCTGGAGGCAATTTTGAATTTCAGTCCCTGTGACGATTATTGATCGATGTCACCCCCGGAAACATGAAGCGCGAATTTTCACAACCCTTTGACGAGCAACTGCGTTAAAGAACCAGAAACCCTTTTGCTGGTATTTAATCAAGTCAATAATTGAGAGAGATTATAATTAGGTATTTTCATCGGGTGGATGAATTTCTTTTTGTATCTTTCCACTCACCAAATTTCACCCTCTTATTATGCCTGTGACGTACTTTAAAGTTATAATACGGGTATGAAAGAAACTTTTGCTTCGTGCATTTCGTTACCAGTCGGAATATCCCTAATCTGGTCCGCTTCACTGCGTGGTAAACATTCAACCAACAAACGGACCCAATTTTTTTTCAGGTGCACGCCCGCGCTCGAATTAAGAAAAACGGTACATACTTTTCCCGGCTCGCAAATTTGACGAATATCCCCCTTTTAATCCGACGAATGGCACACCCGTATAGCCGAGCTCAAAAAACTGCACGGTCGCTGATTTTTTGCAATCAGTTGTTACAAATGTTGGATAAAAAGAGCGCTTCAAAGACATAGTTTCACAATTTTTAGAAACCTCTGGTGAATTAGAAGTATAGTCTACAGTTTACATAAATTAGAGAATCACTAAAAGTTTTTTCTTACGCCAAAGCTCGCAAAGCATTCGTACAGTTTTATCGATATGAATAATTTTTGTAGATTTTTTTTATTTTGTCGCTAGAAATGCTGCTGCGAAGAAACATAATCGCGAGATGGACGCAGATTTTCAAATAGATGTAAGCATTTTAGCTGACTGTATGGAATACAGAATCAGAAATCTCAAGGCAATATATATATATATATATTAATATATATTAAAACTCATTTGTCCGCGCATGAACGAAGTTTCAATTTTACTCACCGAAAAAAGCAGTTTTTTCTCTCCGAATTTCAGGCTTATCGAATTTCTGCAGCATGAGTAGTTTGCCTTCTGAAAATCGCCGCTACTTTGATCCAAGACTGAAATGTGACTGCCTCCGAAGAGGCAGGTCCAGCCAAGTGAACGAAATCGTCTCAAGCTGAACGTGAAATTACGATCAGCCGATAAGAGGAAATTAAAAATTACTAGCAAGGTATAACACAGTCTGAAAGGAAGAAGGTTTCAACCGTACAGGATCGGATATCGCGGTGGGTGTGTATAACTTTCCAGCTTATCCTTTGCAAAATGAAACGTCCTATTAAACCGTTGAATGTTTCGTTAACACCATACCTATACTTGGGAAAAAACGGAAGGGTTACCTGCTTTGCGAAATTTAATTATGAAACACCGTTAAACCGGAGACGTGGCTGCACAGTTTGACATAAAAGATACGTAGACGTCGGGGACGCGAACGGAATTTCATCGTGGGAGGTAAAAGAAACATCAGATAGGCAGGGAATTGCCGAGGCACGTTTCGCCGGTCGAAGATCCGGTCTGACTTGAGATAGGTGGATGAGGAATGCGGTGAGAATTGCGAGGCAAATATCAGAAGCACGGGAGTAATTTCTCTTATTTTACATGTTACGCGATCTCTTTCCCGAACGAAACGGATTATCAGAACGTGTTTGACTAATATAATATAGTATTTGCGGTGGAAACGTAGCGAGCTAAGCACTGTGTCGAGCTAGCAATTCCCTTTGGTACAAGCGATAAATGCACGCCTCAGCGTTACGTTCAGGCGGATTATTGAATATGAGAAAGAAGAAGATGAAGAAGAAAAAACGAACCTTGTCGTATTTACAGTTATCGCGATATATATCGAAGGTGCGTATAGGTACGAGGGTGAAAGATAAGCCGAATCGACCTCCTCGTACCGTTGGAGAAATAAAACGGGCAGACCTTTCTTTGATCTGAAATCAACGACCCAGAATTTAGGGGTACGAACGGAGCCCGAGTTTTTTACCCTTCGGGATTTTCGCCGGCGTAAAGAGAAGCTGGTAGAAAAATATCCATGCAGACTATACTTTGCATACGGAATACAGAAATAATATAATAGCACGGAAGAAGCCGAGACGTACTTTGACGCCTATACGTGTGGAGAAGATAAGGCCAAAGAATGTTGTAATGAGATTCGTGACTTGTGAGAAAACTCCGGAGCGAGCCTCTCCGCCACTTTTGAAACTCACATAGCCAGCGCAGACGTCCATTAACGAAAAATTTCGCCTCATTTCGCGATGCGAGCTTTTCAAGCTGCTCGATAGTTTGAATACCTTATCCACTCTTTCGCGCGTTGACTAATCAAAATTCGTTGGAAAATTCTGCAAGCTGCGAGGTCGAGCCCTGAACATTGTCGGTTCCTCGCTAAGCACCAAACTGAGTGATTATCAACTCAAGGGTGAGCGAGGCTTTTCGCGGGGGTAAATTCGCCGTATAAATAAATAATTTTAAGTCCCGTCGTGAGGTCCAAGTGAAACGTGAAGAGAGGCTTTACCTGTAGAAACACGCGAGGATGAACGTCCGGATTCCCCGGACGCTGACCCTTCTGTTTTCTGAGGATAAGCTTTAACGAGCGGAGAATAGGGGCGCGCCTTATTACTCTTTTAACAATTACAAGGTAGTCACGTGCCGAACAGCGTCTTACTTGTCCAGTAAAAGCAGGCTTACGGGATTTATTTCATCCCGCTATACCTGCAGTACGAAGCCAAATTACGAATTGAATCGCGGCGAAAGCCATCCCCTCACAACCTCTACGTGAGCTAAAATATTTTTTCAACTTTGTGGGGAAATCTTGCGGTAACTTTATCGGTTAATTAATTTTAATTGAAAATTTCCGGAAGGTATAATTATATATTCTCTGCAGTTGCTCTTCAATAATTAGTTTCTTATCTCACGGTAAAAAAAAAAATAAAAAAATAAAAAATAGATGAGTCGGCAACCCCGCTTTTCACTGCGATATATAGTTAAAGTTTGACTCATAAGGGCTTCGAGTAAACAGTACTATGGCTTCCTACTGAATTTCACTTAAATTCGCGGTGAAAAGCAAATTTTCACTACATGGAGGTGAGCGCGGGTTTACCGTGGAGCTACGTAACGCTTCATCGATACGGAGTGTCCTGGAAAATTGTATTTTTCACACTCTTTTCTAAGATATTGGGAGTGAAAATATTATTCTTTGAAGTTCACGTGATACGGGTATACGGAGATGAAACGAATTCGTATGTGTAGCGATCAGGTTTAACTTACTTCCATCACAGATTTCAAATATATGTATAATAGAGAAATGGACCTTGGTGAATTTGCAGAATTTAATGATTTAATTCTCTCCAATTTTAGCTGTAGGGTAAAATTTATAGATAATCTTTAAGGTACGACCCTGCCTCTCTACCTCGAAAACGACCGTCGTCAACAGAATTTGAAGATTTACATATTTATTTGCATTTTTGCCAACGTCCGATTTATTCACACCTTCGAAACTCGTCGAAGCTCCTCGCAGTGTTTGTTCGTGTATACACACATCACAGGGTAAATACACTAGAGCGTAAAACAGGTTCGATTATCTTCAGGCTCAAATAGCTTACCGAGGACACACACGATAAAGTTTCTAGCTCTAGATCCAATCACTGATCCTACAAGATTATTACTATACGCGCAGGTGACGGTGCCTACAGTGTAGGCTGATTTTATGCGAGTGATTCGAGATTTTACGAGTTGCTTGGCCAGTGATGATGGGTCCGTCGTAAAGCATCAAGGCATCGCTTCAGCGACGATCCTCATCCTGGCAATCTTCTCGCTAAATACGCGATTGTTTGCTTTCGGACGGGGCGTGGATATCGTCCCGTAAATCGGATAGCCATTATATTACACGCGAACGAGGATTTCCTTTTTGCATTGGAGAAATTTTTACGGAGAAATGTACAAATCAATACATCGCCAGTCGCGTGCTCAGTGCAGGCGATACCGAAAATAATTTTTTGCCCTACGTAGGCGTAAAATGGGATTTTACAGTCCGTTCGGTAGGTGTAAAATCCGGTTTTACACACCGGTACGTATAAAATGAAAAAGAACCTAAATTCCCCGAATCGTCTCTCGCATTCATAGTTGAGGTTAGTTTGATTCCGAGAATTTCCAGTTCAGTTTATCTTCAAGGGGTGGGTACTGGAGTTATTTATTTGCTTAAAAAAACAATGCCAATCAAACCCAGGAGAAACTACAGGCCAAACTTCGGGAGGTATAATTAACAATATTTATTTTCAGTTTCAGCAATTGATTGATAAAGGTTGATTGAATTCAGTTTTCCATTTGTAAATCACACGATAGAGTCCGATTCATTTTTTTGGTTAGTTAAAAACCTTTCTGTGCGGTGAAACAAAAAATTTATATCATCATTATTTTTAACGAGCATAAATAAATATATTTTTAACAATGAAGTATTATTATTCTTTGTCCTTCTTTTTTCTGTTTTTTTTTTTGGCAAATTTTGTACAATGTTTTTCGGCAATTTGACGGTTCGTAGGGAAAAAAATATTGTTTGCATCACGAGCGTAACGATTTACACCCTAGATACGAGAACTATTATATCGTCCACACGAACGAATTATACGACCTGCATTGATACAGCGTACCAAAGCGTATTGTGTAGATAGAGTTACTACCTGCATTGAAATAACACAACGGAAGCATATATAACTTCATGTTGTATCGTTGCGATTATACTACTTGGCACGTTTCAACTCAACTTCAATCAGCTGCCGCCGCTACAGTTTCCCCTTAGTTTCTAAACAGTTGAAACTTCGATGCTGCTCTATTCCTTATAGTATTCTAGCCCAGGTGTGTCTCTGTACCGGTATGGAATTATTCTACGAAGGATAACACGAGCTTACAGTTACGTAGAGAGAAATTGGGAGACGTGAGTACAACGAACAGATTGATGTTCGCTTCGTAATCGCGATAAACCAGTGCCATCAATTTCGGAATATTTTGTCACCTCCGATACCGTTGAAGAGTTTGTCAGCCGATCTACGAGTTCACGTTTGCCGCGGTACTATCAACTCCGTCGGAACGTAACTATTCATGAATACTAAATTGACGAGCGCGTAGTAAATCTCATCCGACTGTGACGCCTGAACCCTCAGAGACAAGGGTGCGAGATGAAGTAGAGCAAGAGTGTTTCGTCTCCGAAGTCGAACCCTTGTGCGAATATTTCAAAAGCTCACATAGCTCGCATACTCAGCTACTGCAAATTCGCGTTAGACGAGCGGTGTAAGACACTTATCGTTGATCTTGTAAAGCGGTTACAGCGATCAATTCGAAGTTTTCGTCCAACTACCCAACGACACCCCGAAGCGTTTTCCCAGTTTCTTGTCTCGGTTCAATTCGTATATGGCTGATTGTGCCACACTCCCTCACTCCCTCGCTCCCTCGGCACACGTAGACCAGACCAGCGTCGCAATACTTGCGAACTCGTAGACGCAAGGTCGGTTGGGTGGCGGTCGCCAACTAACCAATCAGCCAGGTATCCAACCAGGCAGACAGCCGAGCCACCCAGGCAAGCAGCCATCGTCGCCCGTTCAGCCATGTGCTCTGCTGGGGCGTGCGACAAACCCCTATATTTAATACACATCACCACGGTTAGGCGTGCTTCAAAGTTATTGGCATAGAGACCGTCTTGCCGTGTAGCGAGTACGCGAATTCGCCCTACTTGTGCACGTTTAATGCACTATCTGCTCGTTGATGATGTTACGCTGCACGGCGTCTCTGTCTGTATCCGTAAATGCTTTGCACAGTCCGCGTACTCGAGCGAATTAATATTTTGAAAGGGTACCGGCTGGCTGTGCAGTCCGTCCGTCGATTACGTGCTCGATAACGTCGCGACCTAATAACCAGTCCGGTGTATGAAACTTTGAAGGACGTCGTATCGCGTTGCGCGATGTAAATATTCGGCACATTGCAAATAACTCCGGGCAACTACAAGGGATCGAGTCATCGAACGATAGCAATGCGTCACTGTAGACACTAAACGAAAATTGAGAACGTGAAAAATAGGGACAAGTTTACTAGTTACCACTGATATTTATATTTATATATATATATTTTTTTTTGACAACTTTACCCGCCGTTACCTATTTCAACGTACTTTCGAATAAAGTTCTATCATGTAAATTTACTGTAAATTTTGAAACCCTCTAAGGTTAACAATTTATGTCTTTTTTCCTGCTGGCCTACTTCAACGGAAAATTTAATCGCGCGTAAAATTGACCCTCGATTTGTAAGATAAACTATCCGCGGAGGATGGGGAGAACCGAGAAAAATAGAAGGACCCGTGAACGCCGGATCAAGAATCAGCGACCGGAGAAAAATAGTTGCAGAAACATGTTCCGCTCTCCATCTTCCTTGCTTTTTGACAGTGCGGCTTTTGTCTTCCTGGCAGTAGTTCTCAGGGCGTAGCTGATGTCATTTTGTACGAGATATAAAGATGGCAAAACGCGGTGAGGGTGAAGGATTACGGGTAAGACACCTCGTGTCTACAAGGAGTGCGCTTGTACCACGTTCTTCATCCACTTTGCCATAGAAAATCAATGCTGAATCAATTACATTGTCATATTTCATCTGGCTTTCGGTCTAATCTAGCAATTTCAGGAGCGGAGAGAAATTCGTCCATTATTTCATTTTAATCGAGACATCAATCCGACCTCGTCCGCCGTTGTACGCGGATGAAAAGAGAAAAGAAGAAAGAAAAAAAGAATAAATGTAGGGAAAAATCGCCCTGAGCTGTGGTAATATCTACAGAGAGCATCGAGTCTGGGTACGAACTGCAATATGTGCCCAAACTTTAACTCAATTCGCACGTACAACAAGCTTGACCAGCGGTAGTTATCAAGCTGCTAAAGGGACAACCCCTTTTTCGCGACAGTATTCGTAGGTGAGTGTAAGTGAATAACTTTCAGGTTCAATTATGGCTGGTGATATCGCAGCCTCCCAATGCGGCAGTGTAATAATATACCTCACTTTTATATCTGATAAAACACATATGGAGACGATAATGCTGTTTACCCAAGATAAACGATATTTTTCTATATTTCGTTCAATTACCGCAACAAGGCTTACCGCTAAAAGCTCGGCACATCGTGAACTCTTCGTTTCGAGGCAGTTTTGTACCTACACCCGCACCTACGTTCGTGGTTTAGATTTCTCCATAAGGACGATCTCGCTTTGAAATGTCTCGACAACGGTAACCAGAAGCCGCGGAAAGGGTTAGGCACTACTCCCTGTGGTATCCTCGAAAGCAATTGAG
Organism: Neodiprion virginianus; assembly: GCF_021901495.1. Lineage (NCBI taxonomy): Eukaryota > Metazoa > Arthropoda > Insecta > Hymenoptera > Diprionidae > Neodiprion > Neodiprion virginianus. Next base: position 31,981,693 of record NC_060879.1, read on the forward strand.
TCTGGAGAAACGACCGGGGCATAAGAGACAATGGAATTAGTTACGAGAGCAAAGTTTTAATTGTACTACTTCGCCTGTTAGCTGGTAACTGGTTTGAGCGCGACGATAAAAAGACCGACGTTTCTGACAGGATGACCGTGGGTCTTAAGGTCTTTATAGTCAGAGCGAACGAACAGGAAAAACTGCGTTGTAAAAAGCGGCTTCAACAAATCCTGAATTTAAAACGGATTTAAGAACGAATTCGCCATGCCCCGAGTTGGCATATTTCGGAAGAAAGTATACAAATCGCACAGTCTTGAACCTCATCCAATGCGAGCTTCAATTACCTTGGTGAAGAGAAAAGAAAAATGCACACGTTCACAAGTATGATACGTATTGTCATGTAACAATATTGCAGTTGCTAAGAAACCTTTCCAACGTCTTGCACAGCTGAATTTGCGCAGTCAATTCGTTAGAATTTAAACAGCATATTTTCGTGAATACATCTCATTTCGTTTAAAATCTAAGCCGGGAGTATTTGATATGAAAAATGTTACCTTAGTTCTAGACGTAAATTGGAAAATCGAACGATGCGAGATTTGATTGAATTTTCAAGATACCAATAATATCCATGTATGAATATGGATCGATTCTCGTAATATTAAAACCCACGTGAATTAGGGTGGATTATTGGTGGATTATATTCATTTTTATAGAGGTATGTGCAGAGTTATTGGCACCCGATTTCAAATTCTTCGAAACACCGGGCTTTCCATTGTAAGGTCAGTACTACGTATTAAAATTCACTAACATGACGTGATATGAAAAGCCATGGAATTTCGTACAGATTTGAATTCCAGGAATCAGAATTTAGGAACGTGAATGAATTTCGCTATTATTCCATTGAGGCGGAACTTTGACTCTCGAGAAGCTTTGTATATTGAAACAAAGCAGTTATTTTAACGTAACAATGATGAATGTTGAAAAAAGTAGGCAGTGAAAGTTTACGGTTGAGAAAAGAGAAATGTAGTTTTAATAAGAGCCAAGTTTAATGTTTAACTTTCCCGATTACCGGAGAGGTCGGAGTGCGGAAAGAGAGTTGAGTGAAAACTAACGCTCGGACATGAATATAACATAATTCCAATCTTGCGGGTTCTACCGCGGCGGTAGATTCCCGACGAATTATGGATCAGCTGAAAGGACTGGCGAGCTTGAAACGGCCTGAGTGCAGGAAGGTGGATTATCGATCTTTGGAAACCGACTCTCTTGACCCCAAGAAACAAGAAAATATCACCCTGTCACATACACATAAAGCCAAACATAAATTCACCTCCTTTTATTCCATACTTCGTCCTCTCTTTTTCGTCACAGGCTTGGTGGTCTTACCGTAGTGTAGAATAATTTGCAGTTTAAAAAAAAAAAAAAATAACAACGTACAATAAAAAATCCCGAAAGAACGGCAGTGTTTTTATTCAGTGGAGCTTTTTTCAAGGCCGAACGAAACTTTACACAGGTTTCATACATGGTCATGGTTTGCTACTTTCATAAGCATCAGCGGGAATACTGTAGCCGCGAAATTTGTCGGATCGTACAAGTTTCAAATTGCCTGAATTCAACGGATGTATGATAGTCGGAATTTCCACCCGTATTATAGGTGCTCGCTGGGAAATTCTGACTCCTTTTCAGCTGGGGAGGGGCGGCTTTCCATGTTTCCCGGCGTGCGTAAGTCTAATTCATAAATATCACGCGTTATACGCGAAGGAAGGTGAGGGCCGACGGTTAGGTACGGAGGTTGCTACATAAATACTGACACAATTGTATCAGGTAGGCTTGCGACTCTGGATAATTTCACGAGTGAATGGTTGTGTTTTATTAAATTCGTAATGATCCCGTGCGAGATTACTATAAATTGATGTGCAGTGTAGAAAATTGTAAAACCTGCCGTGTGTAAGGCTAATTACAATAGTCATTTTTACTAGCCGGATAGAACTGTAGTCTTAGTAGAAATATCAAATATAGGCAGGACGTGTGCGTCGACAAAGATTGGTAGAATAGATTGTCCACTTATTTTTAAATTATTCGTTTAATGAGTTGATGAAGCATTGTGAAATTTCACAGGTACCTCATTGTTTTCTGTTTACGAAAACGTGTCCTTTTGAAACTGGAAAGTTTCGTTGACCAATATCAAACTCAACTCATAATTGACCGTAAGATTTTTATTTTCAAAAGCTATTTATTCACACGGCGTGCCGTTCGCTACCTTTTGGCATCAGAAATATCAGTGCAAGTTCGAGAGCACCAGAATATTAAAACGATTATGTTTATGATATTCAAATTTAATGCGGTGAATGTGCAATTTCTTACCATATATTATGCCTGATCGCATCCTGCGAGTGATAAATCTGTGGGAGGTCGGGCATCTGAGTACTGAAATTTGCAAAAGACATCGCGCGCCAAAGTGCGGCGAGGCATTTTGACGGGCGAATAATTTCTGAACCCACCGTACGTGTTTACAGATGCTAACTCGTACCGGGATACGTATAGCCTCTGCGGAATACGGACCGTAGACTGTCAGAACAAAGTTGGTTGAAAAATTGTGTCACAACGTCTCGCGCGAAAACGTATTATTATTGTAGTCTGCTTGTGGAGTTAATGAAAGCTGAGGTGAATCTCGGATGAAAATAGTGGGAGGAAATAATACGACGGTATTCGCAATGGCGGTGGGCGGATGATGGGAAAGGGAAGCATCGAGATGCGCGAAATACGTATGACGTGAGAGAGGAGGGTGCGGAATCTGCGAACGACTACAAAAGAAATCGCCGAGCTTACGATTACCGGAATTGACGGAGCAGTCAAGTCTCGAGCAAAGGAGCGCCGAACAAGCCGACAACGGCTAAAGGGCACGAACGATCGGCTATCGCCATTATCCGGTTCCACGATCAAAGGTAGGGACCGGGAGGCGAGAGATGGAAAACGGTGGCACCCTCGAGGGAAAACTAACGAGGGACAATGGACGGTGGTTCCTGTTCAATACCGGCTTTGCGAAATTTTGAGTGTCAAAACATCCGTGAGTCGATTTTACGAGGAACATTCGGAACGGGGCGGTCAAAGAGTGAAAGGTTTGCAGTCGCAGAGAAGTGACACTCGTGTATTCGTTCAAACTTAGTTGATCGATAACTCAGCAAGGCGTGATTTCTCGAATAATTCTGCCATGCAGACTTCTATGTTGAGTTTATACCGTAAACGAAAAACGAAAAAAACAGTCTGGAGATACTGTTTAGTCAGGATTTTTTTGCACGGTGTTTACTCTAAAAGTATGTAGTCTGTGAGGCTTCTGAAGATTGGTATATGGATTGGTGAGTAAAAAATAACTGTAGAGGGTGGTTGGTTACTGGAGGGTGGTTTGATGCTGGCACTCCACTTTTTCGATACATATATTCGTCGTTTTACTTCCAATCTACGAAATATGTAAAATTTTTGTCCTCGTTGAGAAAAGTGTGAAAATGGTAAAAGAGAACGAAATTCGAATCTCTTTTATTTGCAAAGGGAAACAGCTGTGATCCCGCTATAAACGCTGTTGCGACTACGCCGTTTATTGATAGCCGATTGTCTGACAATGGATTTACTCTATATCGACATACGAAATAAGAATGATTCCCCGAAAGTTAAAACGTCGTTTTGAATTCAGGAAGGACTGCACAGGATTTTGCAGTCCTTTATTCCCCTTCTTTACCTCGATCGATATCCAATTGTGTTTGAAATACCTTTCAAACGCGACATACCAAATGCACGGATATCCCCTCGAAACGCCCTACTGACTCTGAGTCTTGGCTGAAAAAGTTGATTGGAACCGTTTGAAACCGTAGAAAAACGAGTTTTAAATACGTTGAAGTATTTATTTCACCGACTCGTAATTTGTCGTGAAACTTAATCTGGAAATTTCAAGATGCCAGGCAATACATAATTATTCAGACAAAGAAGAAATTGGTATTTTCAACGTTTGAATATGAAAAAAGAAATCAGTCAACTTTGCATAATTCTTAGCTTGACTAAGTTCTGCAGATATAAAACTCATTTGAAACACGTTCGTGGTTGTATTTAAATGCTGACGCAAAGTCCGTAAGTTGCAATTTCATTTCAACAGTAAAATCATTCCCAAGAGTAATTGATCCAGTAATCAATAGTTCTATTTTGCGAACGAACAAAGCGGCGGCAAGAACAATCAAGATATGATTTCAACCGACACTCGGCGAAAGCCAGAAAACTGAGAATTGAATGAAAATTCATACCAGTAATAACGTGCGTGCAACATCTGGTATCCAATTCTGCGATTTCACCCTAACAAATTCGAATTCAAGCGAACATTAATCCACGCTTAGGGTATCTCGATGTGACGTGAAAGACTATTTTTCACCTTACGCGGGCCAACCGGTTAGTCCCTCCTGCAGCGTACCTCCTCGGTGGTGGTGGTTATCCCCTGGGGAAGGGTGAATCGCCCCCGCGGCGTCTTTACTCAAGTTTTACGAGCGACAATATATATCTTCAGTGAGCGACAGCGATAGCGCTGAGCTCTTATTAGACACCGGGTGAGACACAACCCGGTTGGACACCTATCTATCGCGCATGGCGTCTCATCGTGGCATCGGGGCCTCAAGCCATGACGGCACGTGCCATTGCTGCCCTTATTGCTCACTTTCACTCTCTCTCTCTCTCTCTCTAACCCCCGCAGCTTAGAGCCTGATAGCTCGGCCGAGTGGCGTCCCCGAATCCGTGGGGGTCGAACGAGCCGAATGAAGTGGCTCACATCCGCCACCCCTCTCTATTCGCGGACACGTCCCATGGGAGGCCTTAAAGACGAGGACGACGACAACGAGACGCAATTTGTCTACCAGGACAACGCTCGCATTGCTCCCTCGGCGATGGACAATTTTGTATCAAGCTCTTCTCTCCGTCTGTCCGTCCGTGCGTTTCTTCCTCTTCTTTTTCTTCTTCTTTTTCGTCTTCTTCAACCGCGGAGAGATGAGTCTTCCTGCTATTTATGGCTCCCGGAAAGCTTTCCCAATAAGAAACTGGCTGGTACTGACGTAAGGGACCTTAATTTGAGATGGCTGATTGCACGTTTATCCGCGAAAATATGTCACGTCTCTGGAAGGACACGTGTTTATATCGCATTCGAAAAATAACTCATCCGAGTTCTAACGCGTAAGGTTCGACCGAAAATTGCTGCGTTCGTGAAAACGGTGCTGCGATATTGACTGGATGAATTATTTCAACTTTATCAAGTTACAGGCTTCTTAGTAATTCACAGCAATTATATAAAACGCAAAATTCGTACTTGAATTAGTTATGTGATTTACGATTGTATTACCGCAGGCATCTTATTCCTGATTTTAATTATACAACAGAGCGAATGGGACGAGTTAAAGAGCCAGAAAGGAAGTGGAACAAATTAAACTTATCGTTGAAAGGTGAAAGAATCTTGTGTTTCATTTTTGCAAGCTCAGTCCTTCGTGATAAATCATGCGAATTGAATGAGCATTATTTTCTCTGGAACTGTTCTGGAACTGTGATATGATTATCTTATTTTCCAAATGTCAATGTATTACGACTCATACGTGTATGTTCCTTGTAGGATTAGCTCATTAGTTAACTAGGTTTGTAGTACCACCCTGATAGCATGTGTTCTTCGATAAGCATAGATTTAATTTAATTTAAATGTTCTTCACTCTGTTACATGTTTCTGATTCTTACGTTCTATCGAGAGCTCAACATTGTAATGTATTGTTGTCCTCGGAGGGTAGCTTGCCCCAGGACATTCTGAATTAACGCTTTTCTCAACACGTAATGCCATGACCATTACAGGTTTCCTAAATCTAATTTACTATTTTTCTCGGTCGACTTCAAGTACATCATAAATGAATATACGATAGAAATATGAACAAGAACAGGTTACTTTCATAGTCTCGAGATAGATACTGGTGCGATAGTAAAAATTTTCCAGTAATTAAGAGTTTTAACGACCAACTCTTAAGATTTTGCTAAATATTTATGAACCCAGATTAGAAAAGTTTACAAGATTCCAGACACGACATGAAATTCCATGATGTTTCTAGGATATTTTCCAAAGGGTATCAAATTCCATGAGAATTCCATGATTTTAGAATTTGCACCATGACTGGACACCCTGTTCAAGTACAAATGTATTGATTTTCTCGAAACAAAGGCACAAAGGACAAAAAAAAGGGGGGGGAAAGAAAAGAAAAACGATGAATAAAATTGCAAGTCTGTACAATTGTATGTGTATTTATACTTCATTACGTACATAAACGTGCCGCTTGTTAAAACATTTATTCTGCGCATTGAAGTCCTCAGATTTCTGAACTATATAGGTGTTCGCTTACTTATTTGTTGTTGTTTTACCTGCAGCGTCGATTTTGTTGTTATTGAGTAATGCAACCAAGAAGTTTTAGAAGGGAATTTTGGTTGTTTACCTTGTTTTTTTTTCATGTCTGATATTTATTTCGTTTTATAATATAGGTCTATATGTGTACACAGAGTGATTCGCTAACCACTGAATGGCTTAACGCGCTTGTGCTAAAATTCGAAAGCAAGAGCAGCTTCTGTTTTGTCAGGGCTACCAACATTTTTTCGATTATTTATAACGCGGCGAGCTTTTGTATAAACCTATGAATGTTTGTCACCCTGATAAAATAACAGCTCCTCTTGCTCTCGAATTTTAGCGCATGAAATTCACTCTACGTAACATATTTTATCAGATTTTTCGCAAGATTTTTTATTATACTTCATTTGGCTAGTGAAAAAAAAAAATTTCATATGGTAAAGTGGTTCCGAATAATCTGAAAAAATTTTCTAAAATCTGATGAGACGTATAAAAATGTTTCAGCAAGAGATTCTACACAGTTCCTCCGAGATCTGAAATGGCGAGTATTCCTTTGGGCTACTTTTTTCTCAATGTCAATGCAGTATTTAAGTAATTGAAACTGAACGATGAATTTCAACTTTAATTTCGTTCGAGAAACTTATATCGGCCGTCAACCTATCCGGTTTATAAATTGACGGCAATATTCTTGCCATTACACTTTAATCAGCGATCTATGATCGTTTCCCTAGGCGTATTACGATTCAACGAAACAAAAGTTTCGGACTACGACTGAATCCACATTTATTTCAGGGCTGTAAAGAAGTGAAATAAATTCTTTGCGGGAGATAAATCCTGCACGATTTCGCTTCAGCTTTAGACGGAGGTATCGTAATATTTATCGGCCCTGAAGCAATCTAATACGATTCATTAAGTTCTTAGCTTAGCTTATAATTGGACGATTAACCTCGTGTCTCATCCCCTCTTGGCAGTACATAGGAGTACGCATCTACAGCTACCGGTGTAATCGTTAGAAACAGTCAGCTGCTGTTAAGTATGGAAGTTGAGACAATCACAGCGTAACTTCGCTTCACGTACACCAAGCGGTTCCGCGCCATGCGTGAGGTGCTTTTCGTGTAAAAAATTCGGATTATGTACCTGCCACTACAAGTTTCAAATTGTTTCCAAGCGTTCCAAACAAAATTAACACCAAACACCAATTTTGGTAAAACAAGAATTGTACAAGGAAAAGTATTTACCCGACAAAGATCTGCAAGCTTGTACAAAATACCACTTCGTGATTTGAAAAAATAATACTTGCTCAGAAAAAATCTCACATCTCACTAGTTTCATTCCTGTCTGAATCACGTGCAATTGAACAAGTGAGTATGAATGTATAATTCAACCGATGCGCTTATAGTAGTCTATCTATGCATAACGAAACTCTGTTCGAATCCCAAGCGAATTGATGGCAAAGTGGCTCCTCTGACAGGCCGTGCTTGTTCCATGGACGTTACTCGTGCCGACAAAACTGGCTAAGATAGTACGGGAAAAATCTAATGGATGGATGGATAAATATATACCTGACAGGCAGCGGTTCTCGGCAATCGACCGAGAAGGAAATATAGAAAATCGGACAACAGTGGTATGCGTACGCGGTAAATGTTGAACGTCAGTCGTTTTCCGTCTACGCTCGAGTCAAGTAAACAAGGTTCCAATTTCATCCGGTGGTGCGATTTGCTTATCTTACGTATCAACGTCCAACGGCAACTTTTACCTCGGTATCCGGGTCATCGGTATTCCCGGGCGTAGTATCGTACGCTTGACTAGTATTTCCGGCATCGGGTCATGATCGAGCTTCAACGAATAAATACACATGCAGCAATGCGGCGCAGGCGTTGCCGTTCTCACAGCCGCGTTCACCCTTACCTTAGTTCATAACCGTCCATCCGTGTCAGCGCAAACCAACGATTCTCCTCCCGCATCACGGCGCACACTTGTGTCCTTCAACTTGTAGGTACTGCAGGCATGTACGCGATGTTATAATCTACAGGGAGCCGTCGTCCATTGTCTATTGAGGCTTTATACTTGTCCTCGTTAATTTTCGTTCCGAGAGTGGTTATTCGCTGGGCTGTGGAGACACGGGGGCAGAAACTGAATGGACGTAGAGGAATTACACGGCGGTTAATACAGCATTCCTCGCACTTTCCGCAAGAAATTTGGTTCGAGAATTACGAGCTGGTTTTTGTTGGTCCACGGACAGCGGCTCTGTTACAAGTAGAACCGTGCGAGGCACGCCTCTTGCTTTAAGCAGCAGTAACGAATTTTTAAAAATCGATAACAACCTTGGCGCGAATATTTATAAATTAAATCTCAGTCAATTTGCGGCCATTAAAATTTTGCGCGATTCCAAACTTGTGATAGCAACTAGCATGCATTATGTCAGCACCTTCAACTTCGTGATCGGCTTCTAAAAGATTTGGCAGAAAATCTCTTTTTTTTAATTGTCGGTGAAAATTTATGGGCGCATACGCAGTCGCGAAGGTAAGTACGATAAGTGAATGCTGATGCTTGAGCGAATATACCGCGGTACGTACCTTCTAAATCTAAATCGGTTACAAGTATCCCACTGGAGAAAATCAGTGAAATATCATTGAAAAGTCACTGAATCGTTAGTGTATACGTACTGTTTTTTCATATGTATACTTATAACTGGGAATGAGTGAAAATTCACTGATTCAAATTCAGAGAGTGGATGTATATCGTCAGTGTTGAGGGCATGGAGCGTGTTCTCTTATCTTGAAAAATTACACGATGTTTCTATAGGATAGTTTCAACGTGCCATATTTCTCAAACGAAAAGCCGGAAAAATTGGGTAATATATCCGTGTGTAGAATAATGTTGTCGGAAAATCTTTGACCGCCATGTAGCAACAATTGAACATGAGAAGATTCGTTTCAGGGAGCAGTAAAGCTTAATTGTCTCTCCACTTGACTGAATAAAATTGGTGTAGCAGAGGCAGATTTATCGGATTATGAAGTTTTATTTTAGGGGAGAATATTAAATATGGGTACTAGCGCAAAGATTCCTGTTGATTATAGAATTAATATAATGGAGAACAACAAGATATAATCAAAAAAGAATCCAAGTTTTCTGTTGATGAAATTCTTACTCAAGCCTCCGTTGGCCACCTAGGATGAAGTCATCCACTCTTACTTTCTCTAAAACGGTCACCTGTCTCGCTTTCTTAAAGTTTATTAACTTTTATTTATTGTATGACTAAATATTTTATTATTCCAAGTGGGTAAAAATAGCCTAGGACGAATTCTTTCTAGGTGGCCAACGAAGGGTTAATCGTGACCTTAAAATTCGGATAAATGCAGGTTTGAGGTAATCGTTTTCCTGCCTTGATTTTCGTCGGCAAAACGGGAATCCAGGTAATCGATTTATTCAGAACTATCGAAATCAGTGCAATACGAACTGTGATTAGAATCTACCAAGCGTTGGCTGGTTATTGTGTGGGTTTAAAATATGAGCGTTGCTGTAGTTTTGTACGATTTCACGGTTGCGGATGTGTGGGTGAAACGGTCTGAGAATAAGGACAAATGACAAATTATTCCAGCGATACGGAATTGCTAACATAACCGTCACTTTCCTAGAGTAGGTACTGACAACTTTATCGCACGCCGTTCGAGGAAAATGAACGAAGCCCAAAAAGCGGCATTAAGATTGAGAGTCAGATGCAGAAGGAGTCCAGCAAGCGCAGTTTCAAGTTAAACGATCCGGTGCCTCATTCCTCCCACAACTCCATCTCTCTCTCTCTCTCTCTCTCTCGCTCACTCCCCCCCCCCCCCCCCCCCCCCCTCCCCACGGTTCTCCATCGTTGAAAGAAAAACACAATTAAGAAAAACTCAAAGAGGAAGAGACGCGAAATAAGAAGAGGGCACAAAAAATAGATAGCACAACCTTTGGCGTCGAAATGCTGACTTGCCACTTGGCTGCTTGTTACCATTTATTTTCCAGAGCAAGAATTTCCAGTTTAAATGTGTTGCCACCCGGCACTTTCTGCGGATCACTATTTCAAAGGTTCTCTTTCCTTTGCGAACCATCTAGTGCTTTAGTTTTCAGCCTCAACGATTCGTTACACGTTATTAAAGATAGTCTCGTCTAAACCCTTTGTAACCATTTCGAAATTTTTTACCTCCAAAGTAAATAAATGTAAAAACAATCTACACGCTCGACTAATAAAAATATATCTTCGTTCAATATCAGTTCTGATTTATTCAGCATGGACTTGGTGGAAAACAAATTTGATTGGATGAATAATTCCCCAAATCCACCATTTCAGGCATAATATTTGCATATACAGGTATGTTCCATTGATGAATGCTTTGATCTCCCGTATAACGATTTATTGTCAAAGCGTGTTCCGGATGATTTTATTTTTCACATAGAACGGCATTCCATAAATTCGCACAAGCATTTCGCTAAATTGTTCGAGCGTCAAATTTTACTATACACAATTTTTACCCGGCTTGAGTGCTTCGATTATTTTATCCAATACTCCTCGTGTTCGTTGTTTACGTGTATAGTTATAAATTCGAATCTTCGCAAGGTATAACTCACGTCCAATTCAACGGCTGTTATTCAAAGTAGGCGAAAGTGGGGCCCGACGAACCCCTTAGGGTACGACGGATCTCCCGACAAATTGTGACAAATAAAACAATTTTTTCATGCGTTGAATTAAAGTATGCAACATTCTTTAAGGACTGAACATTTTTTTTATAATTTAGAAAAAAGTGATATTTTAGATAAAAGCCATTTTCTCCGGAATATATACATATTTTTGGTGATATTTTTAAAGGGGCCCGTTAAACCCTGGATTTTTTTTTTTTTTGTCTTTTAATTATGGCAACGTATTGATGAATTTGTTCGATATAGATCAAAACAAGTTGTCCGTGGTGCTCAAAAGCCAGAAAAAATAATCAGCGTTTCAGGAGGTCCGTCGTGCCCCACGTTCCCCGATATCAGCTTTCCATTCACGAGTTCGCCATTCGTAGGTTAATTCTGATACTATTGCGTGCCAGCACGTGTATGTCCTACCATTTTGGGAACATCGAATTGCTCAACCGCGAGGCCTAGTAGTGAAACCCTCAGTGCCACGACAATATACAGCCAAGGCGCCTTGTTCGGGGAACACTGCGAATAGCACCTCGAGCCAACAGTAGAATAGCCCAGTCATTGTTCAGACGGTTCGACCTGGTGGGTTCGGTAGGCGGAGCATAGTGTGAAGAGATTAGGTCGATAGGAATGTCAGGATTAGCTATTCGTTGCTAGGCGCTAGGTTCTTGCCGCATAAACAGTTAGTATCGCGTGAAAGTCTTTGTGCACAAAAGTTGTCTGTTACTTTCTGCACACCTTGTTGAGTCCATTGAAATATCCATGCCTCGCTATCGCGCGTCAAGTTTGTTCGTAAAAGTGCAAAAAGAGGTAAAGGAATACTGGTGAAATTAAATGGAAAATGTCTGCATTCGATGAGGTACAAATTGCCCGTTATACTCTTCCCCTGAATATGTCTGCAGCAGCTGTTAGCATAATCAAGGATTCGCACAGATATATAATCCGAAGCAAAGGCAGCAATTTCGCAGTTACATTTGCCAAATGGTCTCTCATCCTGATTAGACTTTTCCTAGATCAAACAACTCTGATCGTGGCACACCGCGATTTTAAACTCTGTGAATTCCGAGAGCGGTGCTTGGGTTGACGAAAGCTTCGTATTTTCAGTTTCTTTGACTTTTACTATCTTAAGATGTGCAAGAAATGTTACATACGACAATTCGAGCCACCAAAGATTCGCCTTTTCAAAGCGTTTCTCATCCGGGTTGCCTATAGGAATTGTCCTTTGACTCTGTCTCTGTCTAACCAAATTGCATCACAGACCGAGCGAATGCTAAGAGTTTCTACGTCCAAGAGGTAGAACCTCAGATCTTGCGACGTAGGGTGCGCTACGTACGTAGTGAGCAATGACACAATGAGATGAATGTAACCATGACGCGCAATTAGTGCTGTCAACTCATGGGAACTCGAACAGTTGAGCGTATAATTGCTGAGTTGACACAATAGAGAACATAAATTCTGCGTCAATAATACGTCACGTTAGCAAGCACGGTAGTAGAATGTATCACAATTTTCGGAATAACGTGAAAACCAGAGTGTATTTTCTTATTTCACGATCGTAGTTTTGAAGGTGGGAGTTGGAAATCGATTCAAGACACATTACGAGCGAGGTAATCTCTTCAAAAGTTTCGTCAAACTCGTTGCAAAAGCTTGGAAAAGAGACGTGAAAAAACATTTTCCCTTCTCCAAAGAAATCTAACGAAAAATCTAATCAGAATTCTCCCCGCTACTCCTTGGAGAACTCTCGATTATATTCGGTCCCAAGAGGTCCTTTGGTTCGTTGATTATTCCATACGTAACCAAGTGCAAAACGCTACCGTTGACAGGTTTGCAGATGGCTGAAATTCATGTTGAAATAATTTAACGGCAAAAGACAGTAGATCAGCGACGTCTTCTACCGATGCCGCATGAATTTCATCTGGCAAAAAGGCGGGAATGATACTCTTTCACCCAGTGGCGCACTACGTTCTGAAAGCAACGCTTCAACGACTACTTTAGTAGTAATTACCTTTCTACCGTGACGACTCGAGCCGGTGTCGCCTTCGCCATATTTTCCCCTCGAGCAAATGGAATTTGCAAATATATGCAAAGTACACGGATATTCGTTGTATGGAAGTAAGCACGACGGGTTTCAGGGTATGTGGGTGTATAAAGTACCTGGGTATAGGCTCGGGATGCCGTACATATACGGCGCGGAAACTTTCGTCTCGCTCTTAAGCTCAGTCCAGCGAAGTGCTGCTGAGAAATATTTAATTATCCGCGCGTTACTTATTCAGGTTCGTTGGATCTGAGCTCAACCGGAGGCTGGCTCACTCCTCGCAAGGACTGCGAATTTCACATCCGCAGAGGTAGGTTGTGATGTTTTGATTTATCGAATTGAGTCCGATTGTTCGCTAACGAGACGTGATTAATTGTAACGAGTCGATTAGACGCGGTGATTGGTGAACATAGTAGCGGCGAACCATGAACGAATGTAATCAACGCCCAAAAATTACTATCCATTCGCTAAATATTCTTTGACACGGATGGAAATTATGGCAGTTTCCGCTATCGGATTGTAGCCTGGTGAATATATAGTCGAGCGCTTGCAATTACCCCGTAACTTTCCACGATAACTAAACACTGCTTTACTCTCATCAATTTAAGCAACTTTAACTACCTCGATTCGCACCTTCGCGATAAGCTAAGCTAACTGACGTGCTTAGACACGCTTACAACGAATGAGATTCCCACCCTTGGTTGCCTCCCTACTGACTGTCGCCTGTTATTACAGCGCTGTCTGGGACTGCTGTTTCCCTTTGGGATCGTTTGTAAATTACATAACGATTTTGGATGTGCCCCCATGTCACGACGGGTGACAACGGGGATTGAAATGTTCCGTCACGCACTCTAAAAAACAAGTACCTTTTATTTAATCAACGTCGGTTATCGTCTCATATTTTTCCCTTTTTTTGCCAAAATCGTCAAAGCCATGACTGTAGATATTTTCGATAGACCAGCTTCGACCAGGATGATTTCGCCGTCGTTCGGAACGAGCAAAAAATGTTGTCCATCTTTCGAAGCGTAACGAAGTCAAACTCGAAATCTGTGACACGATGCCAGCGCTTGTAGCTACAAGTAGACGTGATCAAAGTAAACTGGATGTTGTAAAGTTGAAGGTGAAAGACATCGTTAATCTGATACCCTTGTAATTCGGTATGGGAATTCACCGTGACATATCAGGTTTTACAGAGGGTTGTTCATCGGGTGGCCAAAGTGTTTCCGAGAGGGGCTGCAAATCCGAAAACAAAAACTAACAGCGGTACGCAATTTGTGGCTCACCGCTTGAATGTGTGAAATACAGAGCTGCGCTAAATCTGCTGTGAGTGATTTACAAAGCGGATAGTCTTAATTGGATGAAGCTTGCCTGAGTACGAAGACAGTTTAAGGCTCGATCCAAGTTCTTGTGATAAGTATTGGTGGTCCGTTGGACAAAAAACAATTGGAAGAATCCTTATGCGAAGCGCCGTACCTATTCGAAGAAAGAAATAAGGATAAAAGAATGGCTGGCTGGTACGCGAATTATACCTGCGCCTTCGCGTCGAAATTTTTTTTATACATTCTTTATACTCAACGAGCAATTTTCGATTCAACGATACGCTGTAAAGAGTTCCTTCGTGCGGGGAAGAAATGTAAGTAATTCGAGTTATTTGGTGAATAGCCCCAAGGCAGAACAGAAATTCCTCGAAGCGAGCATTCGTAGGATAATCGACGGAATTTTCGAGAGAGAATATCAGTAAGCAGGATATTTCAACGCAATTATGTTCAGATTGTAATTTAAACTCTTAAGGTGGAGAAATAACGGGGAGAGCAAGAGAGTTGAATTAAATACTGTTTAGATGTAAATGAAGAGAAGCATATAGAGGTCTTCAAGCGCGGGTGAATCGGTCAAAGGCGACGCAGCGCGCCGTCAGTATGATGAATACATGAATATTCCAATTGCGATCGTATATTTTTTTAAAAAAGGTTTCTACCGCCGCGTGAGTTCACCGTTTTTTTCATTACGAAGAGTATAAATATGCCCGAATAAAGTCACGCACACACACTGTAATTAAAAACAAGTGTGTGGGAAAAGTTTGCAATTTGACGAAATCCTTTTTGACCTGACAAAGCCGATCCACCAGAGTCAGTGATAGATTTCGGAAGAGTTTGATTACGGGGTTAGCCTGTGGCTGCAAAATATCACTCTTATGCGGTTCGTCGTAAACCTGTAATACTCGGACATAAATTGTTTTATTATACAGGCGATACAATAGACCTATATACCCACTTGTATCCCGGAATCTAACGCGATGGTCACTCGTACGTCGGCTTCGATATTAAATTTAATACCGAGCGTCAGTTGGAACGAGTTAATGGCATGTGAGCATGAATTTAATCGCGAACGGCGGGCTCATCCTAGTCTTGCCTGGTTATTAAATATTGACTTTATATCGTGACCCGTTGCCGGACGCTTTGTTGCGCTCTAATAGATGGTGCTTAAATGAAACATGCCTGTGCAATCCTGGCGGTACAACGAAGCGCGGTACGTTTGCTGTGGTAATTGCTATTACCATTAATGGTATCATCAACGATACGTAGCTACAATAACGCGCTCCGTTCGTGGTAACCGAGAGATCATGGCGGGAGTCGTTTCAATGCATTATTAATGCAATTTCCCTACGTATGATGCTAATACACGATTTCCTAAATGAGGAATACCGTCAGATCTGAATTATCGCGTCTGGTGCGGCGAATCTGCTTTTGTAGGCTTATGCTTACGCGTTTTGCCTTCGTTGAAAACTGTTCAGGCCCGGATACTTCATTTGATGGTGATTGGTTGACTTTTTTTGATCCCATTGTGAATCGCGCGAAACGTATTTCTTCGCGTTGTTCGCTAAAGCCCAGCTACAAGCGGTGGAACGAGAAAACATTTGCAGCAAAATTCGTGTTCGAAGACTAACGTGTGTCCAGCTGCTATCGTGATGGATTAGCGGCTTGCTCAAAGGAAGGCTTCGTGTGGCTACGTGGATTCTGCATGCATAGCATATTATCCGGATTGAAACCATGGACGTGGACCGAGTTCGGCAGAACTTGACTTAAACTTTTTAATCCACTTTGGCATTCACTCACCCACATTCCGAGAGGAACTTGGCTTTTCCCCAACTTCCAAAGGCTTATCGTGCAAGCGGCAGAACTCGATGATTCGGGATTAAAATGCCCCTTGGTAGGTGCTGGGTTCCTATAAGCTTTTCTAGTAGGCTTGTAATGGCTCGTCAACATCTTTTCATATCTTGGTTAAAAACGGCTTCGTTGTTCCGGGAACGCTCTTTGTATGATCAAACTACTTCAAAAGACCAAATCGGATCGTTTTCAAGACAAGAAATTTTTCGCTCAACGTTTCAACTTGTTCCCAATACCGAGTCATGCCGTTCCTTCGGACTGGAGTCATTTTCGGAGCTACATTTTTCCCCTGCTCGGACAGACACATGCATTATACCTATACACATCTGCGACAAAGCCGTGACAGCACGGTCCTGTAGGCCAATTGAATACGTATTCTCAAAGAATCTTTACAGTTGTAGCAACTCGCTCCGAGTCCTTGGCTGCTCTTAAGATCCACATGAATAAGTCCAGCCTGCCTTGTCGGCGGAAGCGAATACAAGTCAAAGTCGACCTCTATCCGAGAAAAAATTAATTGGAAAGCCAGTCCGATAAGTAAGATTGGTATCGATGGTAAAGCTAAAGTTTCATCGCGTATTGGACGCGCAATTTCACGGCGAGACACTAATTTAATTAAACGGAACGGAGATTGAGACTCATGAAGTTGTTAGTTGGATCAAAGAGAATTTCTGCGCAGTTCTTTCTTCTGTATAAATATTTGATGTTTTCGTAGAAAAAACGACGTTGACATTTCTCCTACCCAACTACAGCCCAGCAGTTCCAGGTATTTTAGGTGCTGCATACGCTAATTAATGAGCTTGGTACCTGTCCACAGGCATACCGTTACGGAGATAACGTGACGGTAATCGTGGGAATATGAGGGCCTGTTTTCATTTAATCGGCAAAGCCTGTCCGAAGCCTCAATCCTCAATAATTTGTTTCTGCGTGGATCAGCCGGTGATTGCGGGAGATCAATGGAACAAGCTCAAGTGCGCGGCTGAGTAGATGAATTCGAGTACACGGACGTGGCAGACCTAGCTGTAGGTGCCAGTTGTGTACACGCGTGCCCGTCACCCGTCAACGTCGCAATTCCCGAAGCCCGACGGTGAAGCATTAAGCACATAACGGCATATCGGATGTTCGTCGCCGCGGTAGGTTGATTATTTCAGTTTGGTATTGTGTGCAAATGCGATAAAAGCACGGAGGGCGAAAACACCGGCATAATTCACTCGTTAAAATTCTGTTTGCATTGTTCCATTCGGGCGTGAAAGATAAAATTGGGCTATAGTAGCGCGCCGTACAAAACTGCTAATTATATCCAAGGCTGGAAGACCGAACCGAAATCTGTATGCGTAACCAACGGCTGTATCGTGATACATAATTGAAACGAACTGGATTCAATAGCCGCGATTCAATTTTCCTCGAAAGCTTTAGCACCTGATTAACTCTCGAGAAACCGTGAGTTGAATCATAAGCGCGGTGTTGCGTTAGAACATTGAAACCACCTGAACAAAATTGAATTATGCACAGAGCTGCTGTTAGGCACTGAAATGGAGTTTAGAAATAGCGCCATTCTAGTGGGGTACGAAAATGCGAAAGACCAAAAAGTCGACGGGACGAAATCCCGAAAGTCAAATTACCGACAGTTAACAACGTAGAAAGACTATAAATGTGAAACAATGTCTTGTAGAAAAATAAAAATTGAGAACGCAAAAATGTATAAATGAAGTTATACCGATTATTTATTTATTTATTTCTTTTTCACGAAGCGTGGGCAAGATTACGAAAGGAAAAATATTAAACTGCAAAAATACCAAACAGTCAAAAAGTTTACAATTCAAATGTCGAACTCGTGCCTTTTTCGAAAATTTACGAATCCGCATTTATCAATAACGACTGACCAAAGACTAGAAGGTCAAAATCCCGAAACCCACTGACAATGAGACGGAATTGACAAAATACCGAGAGGCTGCAAGACGTTAGAAGCACATTTATTCTTTCCAACGTCACTATTTGCGGCTAATAGATGGCGTTCCGCTTGTGAAGTGACACGAGGGCGCGAACGTAAATGTGGAACACGATTTAATGTAATAATGTATTGAACAAATCAAACTATACGGGGAAAAAGATGTGCTGTTTAAATGTTATTAAAAATATGTTGTCTATTCTTTTGCGTCTGGTCGACTTTCTGGTTTTTCGGGATTTCGACTCCAATCCTGCCGTGCTTGTGAAATACTCATTTCTGTTCAAAGTGTATCGGACAAGAAACAAGAATCCATATAGGTAGGTATTATGTTATACATAGTTCAACATCGGCATGAATCCGTGAGTGTAATTCACTCACAGAAGAAATCAAAAATGCGATTCAATTTCCTTAGAGCTTTCCCATTGTTCGGTCACACTCGGGCAACAAGTACGTACCTAATTGAGCAATTACCATGCACGCGAAGAGGGACTGGCCACTAGGCCGGATCTATCCAACGGGGAAAGTGAGTATTTCCGGAGATCACATTTGCATCTTTGGTCCTTGCAGTCGCTGATACGGGACAGTCGGCCAACGAATACTTATATTCAACGACGACTTGGTATAACGATCGCACGTGACATCGCAGTCCCCTCTACGCAAGTAATAGGGAGCGAAGGGGTTGAACGGAGAAAGAAATACAAATTCGTAACTCTGAAAGATTGAGCAATTGAAATGAAAGAAGGCAAACCCATTTGTGAATACATTTTTAAAACATTTGGGAAATTTCGACAGTACACACATTGTATTCACTTTGAGAGGATGTTGAAAATACGAGGATACAGTTTACCCAGAAACTGAACTGCTCTCGTTCGGGCTCGTACGAGATCGTATGTCATGCATGTGTCGACGTATCGCGTGGCCTTTGCGAGCAGGATACTCGTACAAAGAGTAAAGCCATTTGTGTTCAACGCTCGCGATCAGAGAGCTGTCAATGACAAATGGTCGTGGTAACGGAGTCAAACGATCCCCTTTTGCCAGACGGTATAATGCATGTACGTACACATTTCCTCTGGGGTTGAGTTGGAATAGACGAAACTGAACCTGCTTCGACATATTTCTGACACGTATAGCAGGTGCAGCGGAAAGACTTTTGTTGCTTTCGAATTGCATTGCCCACATCGCGCGTTAACTATCGCATCGGTTGCTCTACCCCCGTTTCCTTCCCCGGTTGATTTATGACGGTCGTAAGATCGCAACTAAGTGCGACTCGGTGAAGCATTCTCGGGCTTTTCGAACGTAAAAGAAAATCATCTATCGCCCAGACAATGGAACAGAGTCGAAAGCGATATGTGTCGATGTTAATGCCTCGCTTTCGTTTCATGTAGTCTGGAATATTTGATCGGGTCGCCACTCGCAGGATGAAATACGAGCCGAAAAAATTACAAGAAAGAAAATATTTCTGATAAATTGCCGAAACGGTCGCCGAAATAGCAATGCTGCTTCAGATACACCCTCTCTCTCCCCACTTCTAAACATCCTATACGCAGGGTGGATTTCATTGAAATTCGATGTCAGGTTGAGAATTTATTTTTGGTACGACGACGCTGTGAAGAATTCGATCGTCTCTTCAAGAAGTTATACATGAATCAGGAGTACGTACAAGACTTGGGAAAGAATGACAAACGACTCCTCGAGTCGTTGATAAATTTTCTATTGCTCGACTGCAGTGGCTACTTTGGTCTCAAAATACGCATCTATGTAAGGCAGCGTTATAATATGGTAATATATACGTGGGCACTTATATCGACACTTGTACGGTAAATTTGATGATCAGAGTGCCGGGTGTTTGAGTTATTCAATTTCCTCAGAGAGAACGAACTCAGACGTCTTGAGTGGCGCACCGTAGAGTCTCAAGCATGTGTATAATACACACGTATAGAATATACCATATATATATACGCTGTATGCATCACGTATATTCATGGCACGTGTACGAAGCGGCATGGCAGAGCCTAAGGGCGAAAAGGTGGGCTTTATACTCAAGGTGGAAAATGGAAGACAATAAAATAAGTATACATCCGTGTGGCATTCATGTATATCCTATACATATACCAATACAGCGCGCACATACGAGCATGCATGATTATCAAATATCCATTGCGCTCTTAAAACGCACCGCGTATGATATACGGACGAAACTTTTTCGCAGCTGGACCCCGGTAGTAAAGTTTTCACGTTATTTCCTCCCGCGGTTAAATTTTATCATGGAATATATACCGGTACACTTGAAAGATTGGTGTAACCCCGTGACAGTTCGAACTTTTCCGAGTCGAGTCGATCGCGAATTCACAAGAAGAGTGAATCACAGATATTTTGACCCTGTTCTTGAACTTTCGTAATATTGATATTATACTTTTATGCGTTACAATCATGTTAACTCAACTCATTGTCGGTGGAGGTACGCAGGTATAATCATACACCAGTTTACACGGTATATAAAGTCGGGTAGAACGGCCGTAACGTCAGTTGCAAAAGTGTTCGTGGCACTCCAAAGTTCTTACATACCTTCGGGGCGAAATGCGGAGACACGGTGAAATTAGCAGGCAAGACCTTCACCGTCCGTCTGAGAGAAGCGTGCGACCGAGCGTAATTAGATTAATTCTTTTAATTAGCCTGCAAGGAATGGGATCTTGCTGCTGCTATATGTATATACACACACACACGCATATATATAATGTTTCAAAAGAATATCGTCGACGGGTTGACTGTACGAAACAAATCAAAATATAAATACCGGATCCTGAAATTATTTTCTCCGCCAATTACTCTCAAGAACAATATTTTATCATACCTATTTCTACACAACTTAGTTTCTGGCCCATGAACGCATAATCAACTTTCCGCGTTCAATTTACTCAGAATTCAGTATTTGTTAAAGCAATTTGTCTCAAAATCGCGTTTCTTACGACTTATCTGCAGTTTCAAGCATCGGAATTGCTTGAGCTTATAGATATTATTTCATAAAATACTAACAGAGAATTCATTTCGAATGGACTGCTTAGGAGTTAGCTTAGGGGTAGAACTCTTCCTCCAACCCTCGCTGAACACCTCATTTCAATATCAGGCAATGATTGGATGAAAGAATCGATTCCCTGTGGGGGAGGATTATTCGTCGATATGGAACCAGGAGGAACGAGTCGAGTAGATGTCATTATTGCGTGACTGATCGAAGTTCATCGAGTGATTCTGCAAGTGAATCACTGGCACCTACTCGTCGTGCTTTCAAAATGTATAATTCGTTTAGGATGCGGGTGTGGGCGACAAAATGAATGTGCTCACGGTCGGGTCAACTAGTCGGTTATAAATGCGCCCTAGTCTTCGGCACGTGATTGCAACCTAACTGCATTAACGCTGTAGGAAAATGAAATCACATCCGCTGCTCTCGACAGGGTAACAAAATGGGTCATAAAGGAAATTTTCCTAGCCTCAACATGTCGCCCTTGAACGTGATTCGCGTTTCATGTGCCCATGTCAAATAAATCGAAAGGTAATGATGAAACTTTATCTGTAAAATTTATACGTTATTCCTTTTTATCTTCAAAGTACACACCGGCGTTTTAAGCCCGTTGTTAATACTGGTTTCAACACTGGCTGGAAAATTACTTCAGCTCTAATCGAATTCTCCAAATAAATTATTCAGTAGAATATTTCTCAAGTTATTCCTCATTGCTCAACACCAACAACTTTAAATCAAATATCAAATAGAGTATGCTATTACGGAGTTACCAAACTGTGTTACAGGAGAACGGATATGGTATGGCAAATAATGTTTACAGGCAAAAACGGCGGAAAAAGAAACCGTGGAACACAAATCTAAAGCGACATTTGTAACTCGATAACCGAAATACGCGAGGGTACAGAAGGCGTTCCTATCCATCTCGTGGGCTTTCATAGCGCTATCCGATAGGTATGAAATTTTGTCAGAGTGAATTACTGGACATTTCCGACAGTAAAATACATTGAACGTTTGCAGAAATAGAACAGAGGTGCTAACTACAGGCACGTGATATGGTGCACAGATTCATCAGCCTACGTGTGACGCTCGTGATATCCGTCTTGTATGAAGTACGTATTATGCGAACAGCACACAAAGTGCGTAAAAACACACGTGCGCAAAGTTGTCACGCTGTCACGCGAGGTGTTATATATATATATATAGTCCTTTAGCCCTGACGGATATGGTGTGCATACTTTCACCCTTTGCTGAACAGAATCCGGTCGCAGCTGAAAATAGGTGGCAGAGGCCCTTTTCGAACCCATCGCTTTATTGACAGGTTCGAGAAGAATTCAGGGGGTAACAGAAGTGTGAGAGAGCTAAAATTAATCAAAGAGAGGGGCTGATCGCGGCGCGTATAAACCTCAGCGTGGGACTAAAATCTAGGTCAGCGATTTCCCGGGTCAATTTTTTCCCTATTTACCTGCCGTATCATTTTTTTTTTTTTTTTCTTCAACCCTCGATACACACACTGGGGCGTATATTCACGGCGAGCTATATACTCAAGGTAGTCGAGCAGGTGGTCTAACAATTGGTAAAGCGACGACTTCGTCGTTAAGTACACTTGTTGTTGGACTCGCGCTACATTCGGTTTATCGTGCGACGCAAAATTGTTGGTAATAATTAAAGAAGTACTTACATTCACGTCGGCGGGGGACTCGATAAAGGTGAGCTCGGATTCCTCGCCATCTAGAAGAACGCTGACTGTCTTGTCCCCAGACTCGTCATCTGTAACACACACCGCTACTCACAATCCAACCACTCTTAGCTACACTCAACAAAACTAATTACGTGTACAACATACGTCGGATCACATCTATTCTATTCTACATCTGTTTTAAAGGCCGCGGATTTAAACGATATAAACTTAAAGAATGCCTGAAACTCGGTTGGATAATTAGCATGCATCAACATGCACCTCGAGCTCTGCATTCTGGAAACGTTTAAGCAGGTGGTAAATATGCCAAGTTGTTCGCGTGTCTAAAGGACGGTTTGCGTGGATTTTCGGCTCCTCACTTTGCAACCAGAGGCACGGTGTGTTTAAAACTGGGTTAAGATGTTGACAATATTCGTCCAGGCGTGGCCTGAAGCCGGCAAAACATGAATACCATAAGCGTGGTTAACGAAGTACGAAGTTACACGGCTGTTTAACTCCACTGTAAAAGTTACGCTTGTTACCTTTTTTTAGTCCAGTTTAATTATTTCGTTTTTCCACAGGTTTATTTCCCTTCGTTTATATCCAGCGGAAATCGGTTCTCGTCCTACTTAGTCGGCTATTGCTATGCAAATTGTACGTAAGTATACCTAGACCATTTTTTGTTGATCGTTGCGAATAATGAATCATGGAAGTTCTAAGTCCGGAACTAGTTACAGGACTTCGAACTTTGGCAATGTGTAGAAACGCTCTTTACTCTGTGCCTGAGCCGTCGCATCGCGTTAAAACTTGGCTGGTTTAAACCTGGTGGGTAGGTACGATATACAAACACATGTCTCAGAGTATAGATCGATCAATGGTGAACCACCTGTAATCTGAAGCTATATAAGCTAGAATCCATTCGAAGTTGAGCACTATTTTGACAATTCGAAAGCTATTATACCTACGTAGGCGTGTCAACAAGTGCGCTTTGATGCCTTGTTATAATCATCGGAAGACCGGATAACAATTATTTGACCTGCCTTTACTTTTCGAAGATCGGTTCAATAATATTTCGGAATAGACAAAGAGTTGAAGCGAGAGTGAAGTGAACTGTACGTAACATCCTGTACGTCCTGCCACACGGATGATACAGGGTCTGAAAATCGCCCCAACGCGAAATAGATATACTGTCATCTGTTTGACTGATCGAATATTGAAAATTTGTTTCATCGGGACATTTCAAAAGCGTATTTCCAGTTTCCCCGACGGAATTTTTGATACGAAAAAAAAAAAATCAATTTCCGTAGAAAGAAAGAAAGAAGAGGAAACACAAAATTGGGAAAGCGGTACATCGGCGAAAAATACGGTTGATAGAAAAACTCTGCTGCTCTAATCATCCCATGTATCAATAGCGTATTGACGATGTAACTTTGCAAATGAAATCGTCGTCGGATCTTTGATAAAGGAAGACATGCTTACTCGAAGAAATTAAATTATAGCAGAGTACACGTATTCTAATCGAGTTTCCAATTACTTTTCACATCCAGTTTACTTGAGTTCGAGGTTTTCAGTGGAAATTCTGGATTCTATCATTTTTCTCCAATAAACCGATCGCGACAACAATGTGAAAAAAATCGAGGAAATAGACAGGCACAATCGGAAAACATACCTACCTAACATATCATACATAAATATTATTTACAGTTTCGCCGGTGAAAAGTCAAACAATAAATTGGTACAAAGTCGGGATGTTTTCTATTTCCACCCCCGAAAATCCGCTTTTGCGAGACTTTCGAATCCCTCTCTAAGGATCTGCGGTATTCAACAGTACGTCGAAGAAAGCTAGGTCAGGTCTTGTCAGCTTAGCCAGTTCCCTAAGTCTCTTTCTGGTAAGACTCTGAATCAAAGGGGAGAAAAAAAATCAAGAACACCAGATTCAGACAAGAGCACACTCTGTTATGAATCGCAAAATTTTCACGGGTTTTATTCAACCTCGAACACAAAATTGATGTTTGCCTGGCACGCTCGCGCATTAACCTTTTTTGCAACGAGACTTTGACAGCCACTCTAATATCCGTCCAAAATTCTTAGGTCTAACGCACAGATTGGTTTCTGCTTTGATCATTGCTCGGATAGTGTCTTCAGAGCAGACGAAGCACTCTACGCGTGACGGCTTCAACTTTTTACGACGCCTTTCCGCAGGACTTTTTACCGCTGTGTTTGACGCACGAATTTCTTTGTATCGTAGGTATCCACTATAAGAAACTGAGTCGTTTCAGTGTGATTCATTTTATCGAATGATTCTCCTCAGCAAACGTCGCAGTATACGACTAAACGTCTTTTCAGGACGTGAATTTATCTTGAACAAAGATTATAGCTGCTTTCGTAGAATGTTGCACAGCAGTAAGACTGCAAAAGCACCGGCGAACAAGCGAGAGATAAAAGTATTTTCCTTTTTACGGTAGATAATATAAATTATCTGAAATACGATTATCGCCGATCAACCAGTTGAATCAATCAATGGAACTTGAGTGTTACCTTCTTCAAACATGTAGCTAACCTGAACGCGTC
The DNA here is from genome assembly GCF_021901495.1 of Neodiprion virginianus. Taxonomy (NCBI): domain Eukaryota; kingdom Metazoa; phylum Arthropoda; class Insecta; order Hymenoptera; family Diprionidae; genus Neodiprion; species Neodiprion virginianus. The sequence continues at coordinate 32,007,137 of NC_060879.1, forward strand.
TGTTTGAGACGCGGCGAGTGAAGGGTGGGCATACAGGGATATGTGTACAGTTCATATACATGCAGTGTATTTTCGCGGCACGCCAGACGGCGAAATTGGATTTATTTATGACAGTAGAATATCATAATCTGCGGTAAAGCAATCTTCTCGTAGTACTTATACCGCACGGACGTATATTATTGCCAGGAAGTTTATAATTCGAGGGATAAATTTACCCTTTCAACTTTTCTCGCCACTCTTCACTCCGTTTTGTACACGCGCAGAAAAGATTTTTAATTACATCCTCAGAAATAAATAATACTGAAGTATAAAGAGATTGCGAACAGTTGCACCATAAATTGTAGTTAACAAGCGCCTTCAGTCGAGTGGTAAAATATTGCATATTCAATGCCGAGAATATCGTACAACCTCGCCTTACTCCTCTTTCATCTCTTCGTATACGAAGAAAAATAAACTCGGTATATTGAATTAGCGGCGATACTGAGCATTGGAAATGAGATTAGACTTACAGACAGATGCCGATGCTTGGCTAAGAATTTTCATGCAAGCAAGAAACACGCAGCTTTATTACGAATGGAAACCCTTCAATATTGACCTACAACGTAAATTCGCTTATAAATAAATCGCTTTCGTACTCTGATTGCGCCAATTCTTGATTGCTCTCCATTCAGTCGAGCCTGAACTCTTCAGAACCGCCTTCGAGGCACAAATGCTTCTTAGAGGTCAAATCCCCGTTCACGTTATTGTAATTCGTAATCAACTAGATCGTGTAACGTAGCACCGCAGAATTATGAGAATATTCCGCGGCGTTCAAACCCGAGATCTTCTACTAACGACGAGAGGAGTATAACGAGGAAAAAAAAATCACAGGTCCTTCGAATCTCTGTTCCCTTCGCCAATTATCGGTCTTTATCCCGTACCACTAGACAAACTTTCTACGCGAAATTCGCCACGCAAGTTACTCTCCATAGGGTCGATAAAACATTCGGGAAATGCACTTTGCTCCGCTTGGTCGCTTCGCCTTGATCTCCGCTGTTACGATATACGGATTTCCACGGAAAAAAGAGGGGCAAAAAGAAAAAGCTAACAAGCTAGCGTCGATGGCTGGTTGAGCCGAGTTGAATGCCCTCTATATATAAAACCCGGCAAGTGTGGGCCGTGTCGCTATCACTCCAAGGCTGACTTGTCCGGGTATTGACCACGTTTTATGGAGCCGAAGAATATACCGCGCGATTCGACTATACACTGCTCAAGGATATAATAAAACATCCCGCATAATAAACCAAAAAAAATACAGAAGCACGCAGCGATACAAATCTCGAGGGTATGATAGTATTTTTTTTTCTTTCCCAAATTGCGTAAAACGAAGTAAGGAAATCCGAGTACTTTTCATCTCCGTATACGGACGTAAGTGATGTCTCAGAATTTTATTAAAAAATTAATTTATATTCAGTCGAAAGATATGTCCATGCTGTAGCTCGTTTCAATAATATATATATTTTACATGCGAAGAATATGAATCGAGTTCAAGCGTAGTGACAAGCGTTTAACCCTAATAGGTCACTCTGGGTGAATTTCACCGCAGACATTACACACGTTACCTGAACTTTCCCGATGGTTAACAATATTTAAATAATCAATTTCGGTTACGAAAACTAAGAGAGCTTTTTCTGCGAACCTTAAACAATACCTAGATATTTTTTTGTAGATTTTTAGAACTTATCGTTGAAGCAGAATATCATTTTTCACCTTGTGCGATCGTTACGCCATTCTACCTATTAGGGTTAAAAGTTTCTTGGCTTATATACATTGATGATGCGTAAGAAGAATGGACATTCACAGATTCAGAGAGGTAGATCCAAAAAATGGGAAAATCAAACTCACCTATCGATGTGTCGTAGGCATGGAGATACTCGGATGTCATGAACTGGGAGACTAGGGAGCTTTTACCAACAGCAGGGGCGCCTAGCATCAAAACACGATACGGAGCAGGTCCTTGGGACGCGCTGCTCTCACGTGAACTTGCCAAGGATCCTGCAGCCGACGTCCGCGCGGAGCCTGGATAAGAAGCTGTCAAATGTTCGGTGCTGTAATCATAATTAATCACCCTCTGAGACAAGCATCCGGTAAAACATAATATAAATTTTTCGACGCATTATTTGTAGCGTGACAAATTCTCATCGACACTTCTGTTTACGCGTTACTAAAACTTATCCGATATCTGATACGTGTTCATTTGATTTATCGAAGCGTGGAAAATGGGACAAGTCTGAAAGCAACAAGGAATGAGCTTCCATATATCCTGATCCACTCGAAGTTCGAGGAACCAGACAATTTTAGGTGATCCTTTCAATTTCTCCTACACGAGCAATTGATTTCCACACACACATACAGACATTCGCCCCATGCGACTGAAGCGGAAGCCAAGAGTGCGCGATCCTCGATTTTATTTCGTTTATCTGCCCTCGTGTTATCCCTTTCCGTAGGCAGAAGCAGGCTTAACTCCGCGGCCAGTGAGCCCGAGGCCTAAGACGATGAATTTCGGGGAAACCGAAGGAAAGTAAGCGGTAGGTACGATCACGAGGGTGTTCGCATCACGCATTCCATCCAGCAGCAAATCCCTCGAGTCGTGTAATCCAAGGCCCTTCGTCTCGTGCTTTCTGCAGTTACGGATGCGAATGGCTTCTGCATTTACGCTCCCTCGATGCAGCGGGGAAAAGAACCAGACTCTTCGCACACATTTCTGCCGGTGAAAATTACAGCTTTTCCTTTTTACCCCGTTGACCAGCAAGATTGGCTCTTCGAAGTACCTTCTGGCGTAGCGATACCTACAGAGTCATATATCCCCTAGGGGGGTTATAAATTTCCATTTTCCAACGCGCTTCCGACCGAGCCGTGAATTTTAATATTCTTTGTTCATTTTTCATTCCTCATTTTTCGCTCTATTCCCCGTTCGATTGAATTGTAACGAATAATCGATACTGAACCAGTGAAAAAAATGTTTATTTACCTATATACAACGAAAGATCTGCTCTTTGTTGACGCAGAGCAAACATAAAAAAAAGAAAATCGATCGTCTGCACCGCCGCAGTTCGTGCGGAGCCACAAAGCCAACGAGAGGAATTTGAGCCGAGGGAATGCGGATAGCGGCAGAGAAAAAGGAGAGAAAAAAATAAGAAAGAAAGAAAAAAAAAACAACAACTCGATACCAGGAGCGATCAACAATGTAGCCATTCTATTCGGGGGTGATGCGCCCTGATTCCCCCTGCCTGTAGGCTATTTCAGGGCGGCTGCGAAATCCAAGCGAGAGATCACAGTTCCCTCTGAACTAAAAGTCAACTGACCTGTGTAATTTAATTACGAAAATGTATAGATCACTCGACGAAGTCCGCAGCGGTCCGAGAAGAAGATTGTTTTTGCGGGGTGGGAATTACATCGGCGGAAGAGAATCGCGAATGCCGCAAAAGGTGTGCGAGGGATGCTCGCTGGTGTCGATCGGAAGTTCCTTGGCTATATTTTTATTTATATTTTTTATTATTTCTATTTCTCCATCTCCCGACACGCGCATATCTGTACATTATATTCTGTCGCGAGATTCCTTGGAGTATCGGAAATCCAGTTGCGAGGTGATCCACTGTAACTGCGAGCTTCCTCGAAGAGCGGTTGTGCCCGTTTTTGTCGGGGGCGGGATCGAACTTGGGTCAATAAAATATTTAGAAATCGAGGGCGGCAAGCCGACAGATGCTGGCTCCGCGACATAAGCTCGTATGCGTTAAGGTGTATCCTCTTCTGCCGTATAAGCGAGTTTGGCCCGATCTCATCTTGGCGAATTCGCACTCTATAAATCGATTTTCATATCCAGTGCATAAAATAAGCTTTACTGCGATACGCCGGCTGCGCGTACCGAATGGGACATCACCGGAAGTGAACCTTAAGACGCAACTTCGATGAGATATTCCCCTCTAACTGTACTCGTACGTCTTGGGAATACGGCGTTCCGTTTGGACGATTTATTACACAGGCCTACAACGATATCCTACTTCATAAAAGAAAATATAGATACGAAGGTTTTAATGTGCCGAATCTATATCTGCTTTCCATATTTTGCACTCAAACTTCAAAATTTTCTTAGTTTTGTTTTTGCATTTATGCTACTTTAATCTATTTATATCGTATCCGTACATACAAATCTAGTTTGAACTTATAGAGAGAGAAAGAAAGATATCGCCTAACGTTGTTCAAAATAACTAAAATTATACTAGTAGATAGATTTTCTGACGATCTCAATTTTTAAACTCTTTAACTTTATAACTTTTTTTTTATAAATATTGTTGCTATCATTACTGTTTGATTACAATTTGTAGTGAAAAATAACATTTGATTAAAAAAAAAATAAAAAAGAAAAAAAACGGTACATGAAAAGTATACGCGGTACATATTTTTAATTACTATAATTCGATTCAAGAGCATCAAACCTTATAATTACACATAATAATAAGAATAAGAAAAAAAAAGTTTGTTCCCGCAGACCAGTGTTATTACGGGCGTCCGTAACAGCAAAGCAAGGAAGAAAACTCAACACCGGAATCAGAAAAAGAGATTTCATTTAACGGGTCTATTCAAGTATAATACGTAGATGTAGTCGACGACACTGCAATGCACTCTTCAGCGGTATTGATCCCCTACTCGAACAAACGCGAACAGCTCTGGTGTATTAGACAGTTACACCGGGGAGCGAACGTGACGAACCAATCAAAAACGTCCTCTTCCATCGCACGAACGGCGACCCCTCTCAACTTTGCCCCATCCTATTCTGCCCTCATCTTCACGGAACCAAGCCAGCTTGCATGCGGTATACTTAATGTATAAACGTACCTACATTGAAAGCACGCTAGTCTGTTCTCCGTAGAATAATGAAGTACCCACCTCCCACCCTCCACCCTCGCTTAGTACATCAGACGCAACGCGTAAGGTCCTTTGAAAGATCGTGCAGGTATTATATATTTAGATAATGAAACGCACACTCCGAAGCATGATATGCGCTAATTCGTTTTGTTCGAGTTCTGTACCATCCGGTGGAGGATTGTGACACGTCGGAAGCTCCATGAGGTTATAAAACTCCTGGAAACGGTTATTTACAATGCGACGATCGTGCTTCAGTCAATTGTCTCTGCTGCACCGCAGTAATTCTCACAAAGTGAATACTTCGATGCAGGGAAAAATCGGCAACTTGTGATTAGAGAGCTTTTCGTACAAGGAAGAACAATTTGATTGACGAGAGAAAGAAGAAACGAATATTCGAATGCATACTGTGTCAAATGTGCATCGAAATATACCGCTTCTTCGATCCATCGATGACACGTACCAGTTTGCATTCGGAGTAAGTAAAAAAGTGGATGCCAGCGATCCGTTCTTCTTTTCCGTGTAAACGTCGACTCGATGTCTTCCACGTATGAAAAATGTTCCGTAGAAGCATCGATTCCGGATTGTCTTCGCAGCGTCCTCGTTTACTTTCGAAGGATCAGGCAATGCTCTAAGGTCCAACACGTGCGTCTACGTTGCTCAGTGTCACACGTAAACTCACGCGTTCGATGTAGAGCATCGTCAGCTACTCGCGGAAGTCGATGTTGACCCGTTGGCGATGTTTCGGTACCGTTGTTTGTCTTTTCATTCTGTTATAACCTCGCCGAAATATCAAAAATATTCTGGATTCCACGGTATATTTGGGAAACTTGTATAATGTCAGAAAAGATTGACTGCATCGTTTCATGAAATTCGCATCAATTTACCCCACGGCTTATGGAAATAAATATTCAATCTTCTCTGGGTAAATGTTAATTAAAACTTTAAAATTGCTTTCCGAACGAAAGTTTTTGTATTGTAAAAAATTAAATCGGGAGTCCCAGCTCTCTACACGCACTGAAATCAGTCGCTCCATTATAATAGCGTTACAAATACCTCTGCAGATTAGCAAATATCAATGCATTGAAAAACGCGAGTCCATCGCTTTCCCGTTTCTCTATTCGAACGCTCTACTGCGATAAGGTCTTTTTTTCTTGTTGAATTACAGGTACGAATATTTCTTTAGAGGCTTTTGCAGAATTTCATTTCATAATGCATTTCATAATCAAAAAGAAAAATTACCTAACCAGATCTCCAACAAATGTCTGGGAGCAAACGATTGCGCCATGTTGGAGATTTTTTTCACGTTCATAGATTTCATTCCGGATCGACAGCTGTCAGAGATGGCGTGAAAAAGTTGAATTACGCAAACTCGGTAATCCTGGCACGCTTTGAATTCAGCACTTGATCTCGAAAAATGGATGGACCGATCTGCGTGCGTATATTACACCTCTCGGAATATTCAATTCTTTTATTTTCATACCCCCGAGCAAAGTCCCGGAACTTGCTTATTATTCGCTGAGACTGAAAATTGCTTTTCACGCTTCTCTTCTGCCGGGTATTTCAGATCGTTGAATTCATTTTTATGCCAAGATACCGTGTAATTGCACATGGCCAGTATACCCATAAGTTGGCTCAGTACCGTTCTCGCGGGAATTAGTTAATTACAGAGTCTTCACTTCATAAACATGAAAAGTGAATGCATATTCAAAAACAGTACGTTTTACCGCGCGCAGTGCTTTTTTTCTTTTTCCAAAGTTGTGCGAAATTCTCAAAGTTTCCAGAACCATTTTGCGTTGTACTTATGGTTTTTTGTTTCCTCTCGTTTCTTTTTTTTCCCCTTATATACTCGAAGTCGCCGTCGGAAACGAGCCAACTTCTAATTTCCTGCACAGACACGTGAGCTCGATAATCTTGCCTCGCGTGATGAAGACTTGTTCATCGAACTACTTAAATATCCGAAAGAATTATTTAGCCGTTACGATGCGGCGACACGGGATCGAAACTTCTACACTACCCGATTGAATATTAAACAAGAAAAGTTACCGATTGCACAGGGTGCGTTCCTCCGGGTCCCGCCAACGATGGAAGCCTTAAACTTTGCATTAACCGCAAATTTTCACCCGTGCATATGAATATCTCCGTCGAAGACTATTCAGGCTGTATGACATGGCATGCAGTGCACCAAGTGTAAGGCAATTTTACCATCGGAATAGTTAACTCTGCGAAAAACTTTTTTTTCCGTGTTTTTTTTTTTTTTTTTTTTTATCACTCCCCATTATTTTGTCCACACATATATAACGATGATTATTATTGTATTTTTTTTATTTGTCACCCTTAACTGCTCTTTGTGCTTCTCAGTTTCCATCGGTTCACTGGTTTCCGGATAGCGCGCCCCGCTGGCTGTGTGTTCATTAAATCCTGCACAGCATATCGCGCTCCTCTAAAAATGTGCACGACGCAAGGACCCTTGTTGTTGTCACCAAACACCCTAACAACTTGAGATGTTTTGACTGAACCCCAAGCATATACGCGCGGGATTATACGTATAATCAGTCGGGCGTAACGGCGAAACGAAACCTGATCGAGCGGAGTCTTTGTTCGCATATCAATATCGTTTTAATTAACAAATTCCGAAAATCGCCTTCGTGCAACGGATATTGATCGGACCCTTCAATGCTTCGACTACTTGCTGACAAGTAGTTATCAGTTAAACAGGGAACTGTGGGCATGGGTAACGACACTTCGCGTCTCCGTGTCTTCGCCGACGGCCTTCCAAGGGTGACGCGCCGCTCCACGCAGGTCCACGGATGCCTTATCTGTGACTAACTAATTACCTGGAACGGGTGCGGCTAATGGGTGAATAGGTGATATGTAGCGCCCAACTCCCCCAAGATTCGGTCCAACTTTCCGCCATTACGACCGTCAAACAATTATTTCTCTGGGGACTGTTCGTTTCGATGAAATATCAGCGGTCCTTTATTACTTCGTTAACCGAAAATCGTAACACATCGATTTCCGCACCCGTCAGGCCCGTCTTTCGAATGTCTCAACTTATTCAACTGGTCGTAAAAGAATCACTTCGTCAAAATCGAAGAAATCGTTTACGTACTGCATTTCGGGCTCGCAAGAATATCGATTTGGCTTTGGATGATACCATGTTTTTCTTTTTTATTTCTTTCCTTTTTTTGTCTCTTTCACGGAGATGAGGGGGATATTGTGTTACATTAATCTTCCCCTCGATATGCTCGATACGCTTGGACTGATTGCAGGGGGCGTAAGCACGGCGAATGTTGTTCCGCGAACTTTTGCTGGCTCAACTCCAACCCGCTGTCAATTTGTTTGTACAGGGAATTTCTAACCGAAAACTGGTTTCCCTCCAGCATCGTTGTCACTCGCAGGACTTTCGACGAGCCACGTTTAGCTTTAACGCTGCAAAATCGAAGCATTCAACATTTCGCTGTTCCACCCGGAAAATTCCTCGTCGAAAGTGGATAGTAATAGGCACACGATCGCGCCTTTGTCAACGCTTTGAACAACACTCAACCGTTCCACCTATAATGTAGGTCGTTATTCCGTATAAGTCATTTCATTTTCCCGTATAACGATCCAACTCTAAAACCCCCTGCTTACTCCACCGTGCTACGCTTACCGCGATCCAAAAATTTTCATTGCAACATCCATGAACAATATTAGCTCAGACCGCGTTAGCTTGATAGCCATTCTAAAGGAAATGAGAATTTTTCAGGGATAAGGTTGGTTTCTCTCTCTAAAGTGAATTCCACTTCAGAGACCCTTTTGCACCCGTATATAGCTAACGAACCGCCGCGCCGCCTATAATATTCTTCTTCCCCGGATACTTAAATTGGTAGAGGGCGAAACTGGCAGAACCACAAGGTAAGATGATCAAATGTCGACGATGTCAATTCTCCGTGGTAAAGGAGGTTACGAAACACACTGCAAACTTACCTCGAATTGCTGGACGCGACGCTGTTATTGGACCTCGATCTTCGACTCTTTAGGGAGTCTCCTCTGTTCACGATCCCTTTCCCAGTGATGCTGAAGTGTCTCAGTCTGTAATACTCCTCCTCGACACCCGTGTTAGGCATGCTGGCAACGCGCGAACGCTGCTGTGGTAGGCACAAGTAGTTCGGACGTCCCGACGCCCGACTGCCTGGTGTCTTGACCGATTGCGACCTGCTGTGATGAGGACTTCCATGCCTGGAATCAAATTCACGAAACAAATGAGCAACGATATATCGTACTTTGAATTTGACGGAAACGACCGTGGCGGTATATCGTTACGAAATGCGGAATAAGTTGACCGCGTTACAATTCTTTGGTACCGTTCTGAACGCGGTACATGATTGTGATGTGACAAGTGGCACACTTTCGCGGAGTCGGTATCTCGGCTCGCATTTCCGAAATGTTCTCCCCTTTCACCTCTGAACAGCTTAATTTCTACGTTGTTGCTTTCCCGCTATAAATCAGACCGAAACACTTGTCTGAGGAAAATAAGAGGAGAGCAAAAGGGCCCGAAGAAAGGGGCAAAGGTGAGCAGTGGTCGAAATACCCTATAGTACACACCGAGCTCGTTTTCAACCTTGCGTATTTTTATCGAACTAGGTATCCCGGTGCCGCTTGAATCGTGGTCAAAAAGCAACACCGCCGAATTCACATTTCGCGGGGACGTGAGAGAGTTTCGATACGACGCAAAGAGCGGATTTTTCCAAATGCGACCCATTCCACATTGCAATTGTGACGGAAACTGCACGTCTGTTATAATCGATTCAGAACGTGCAGCGTCAAGGATTGCCAAAATAGTACTTGTCCTATCCTCCCACACGCTTCTACGCTCTCAATGTGAATGTGTTCGTTTGTAAAACCAGAATCAAACACGTAAGTCAAATCCCAATTCGTAAAGTAGGTGAAAGCGCCGTTTACCCCGGCTCAGGGGAAAATGCTGGACTGCTGAATTGACAGGTTCAGAGGGAAACTTTTGGTGACAAATTCCACCCTCGGCGTTACGACACTTCAACCCTTTACGCAATCCGGCGAGGTAATCAAGCAACGTCCACTACAAGAGGGTCCTAATTACATCCACAGAATATCGCGGAGACTAGGTGGGCTACGAAAGCTTTATGACCGTAATTTATAATTGTGGCTGACGAGACTTGAGTTATATAAATTTTATTGGTTAATTATGAAATTGGTTCGATGTATTAAGCTGTGCAAGGGATGGATTTTTGTTTCGTAACGTACGAAGTAACCACGGAACAACTTTTTCAAGACAGTGTAAACGTTCAAGATAGTAAACGGGTCATTTATAGGCGTTCCAACTGTTGTCTAAGTGGTGCAGAGCTACGCTCGACAATAAAGTATTCCAAGCACGTTCATATCGCGAATAGATATAGAAGAGCGCAAGAAGAAAAAAGAAGTTATGTAACACCCACAGTTGTCGAAAAAAACTTGAAATTAGTTTCCCGATATTGTTTACAGTAATTTCTCTGTCGGACACGGATGGTTTCAAAGATGAATCGCCACCATTGCACCCGCACAGAGGACCGACGAGATCGTCCTGCGCCCAACTTTCGCTACGTTAGGTTCGTTTATATCGGTTCTCGCGTTTTGACGCCCAGCCGGCTCGATTCGAACGACAAAAGTTTGCCCCGAAGCGTCGCGCGTCTGCCGCCTTCGGGGATGTCGCCATTATTCGAATGTAGAGCGATCGCGAAATCCCAAACGGTCCTGCGGGAATCACCCCGCATCTACTCGCGCTCTCCTTATCCCTTGTACGTCGTCTAAGGAGGATAAGGATAGCCGCTTCGCCTCGATACCTCGACCGTAAGTCGAGTAAGCTCTGAAGTAAAAGCTCCGGGCTAGGATTCGGGGGAAATTCCAGTTTAAAATGGTCATAAAACCCTGCCCTTCACTCTGCGTACTGCTCAGACTCCGCGGTGACTCGAACGAATGCCGAGTGGCAGGTAGTCCTGTATATAATACGTAAGTAAGTATACGTATACCTGTGTCCTGTGTGTATAGATAATCTCTCGAAACGAGGGCTGCTCTCCAGGACTGTTCAATTCAGACTCTCAATTTCTTCGGCGCGACATTTTATCAGCTATATTTTATTCCCTCATAGCTCCGGATGCCACGAAGGCACGTGCGTATATTTTCTACAGCCACAGTGAAATACGCGATCAAATCGGAGCTGGTAAGCATCTTTGACACTATTGGATCTAACTTAACAGCTTGTAATTGGAGAGAGCGATCGATTGCGGAAGTCACGAACGATCTGGGGTGAACCGACCGTTAACCTTCAACCCGATCGCGCGGAAGGTAGACGCCTCCTTCGCTTAGCCGCTATCATCAAGTCCGTGGAACACAATTAACGGGGGTTTCCTAAGGAGCTCATCGACCCTTCGCCATTTGCTATCATGAATATGCTGCCTCATTCCAGTGTGTATTGGAGACGGTGTTCGATTGTTACTCTACGTTCTCTCTAATCTCCTGCGGAATAATTACTTCCCCGTTTTCACAACAAATGGAAAACTGCCTAATTTTATTTGAATAACAGAAAGCCCGAGAGAAGGCCCGATGCAGTAATGGCGGAGAATTTTCCTAATCAGAACTATATTCCAAATAAATTGGTAGAACCATGGGATAAAACCGTGTTTCAATTGATTCGGCTATCCAGCTTCTTAATGCTCCTGCGTATTTCGAAACAGTCTCAAGGACACGTTGAAATGATCCGGCATTACGCAGGATTGTAAAATATAGCTTAGCTAATTCACGTGTTATCTAAATGGAAAAACAATACGTGGATTAAGGGATTTCACGACTAGAAGCAACGGATTTGAGGGGTACGAAGTAAACAAAATCGTCGATAAATAAATCAATAAATAAATGACACGATATTTGGCTCCGGCGCCCTATAACGTATAATCCGCACTGGTTGGCTCCGGTCTAGGGTTACCTGTTAGCTCTGAAATTTGAGCCGCTAAACGCACAGCGACGAGTTGGCCCCGCTGGTAGAGACTAGGCGAAAGCTTTTACCGAGTAAACATCCCTATCAGTCCCGACAAGCGGTGGCGTCGACGCATGGAAAAAACCCTTAGGCAAACGCGTTTGAATGAGAATTGATGGACGCTCTTGTTATCTACCGTATTGCGCCTATAGGCTCAACGCCTACGCGTGCAATTAGTCGCAGGTTCGCGGGAGAAAAAACAAAAACGCGGAAATTATATAAGCATCGCTCTGTGGCGTTTATTTTACACAGTCCGATAGATCGAAAAGGCTCAGAAAGTCGGAACACAGGATTTCTTTACGAACAATGAGACTCTTCTCAAGATTCGTTTCCGCTTTGATTGTGAGCTGATACCTGCGGCCCATTTGCTGTCGGGTTAATCATATTTACAATGTTGGCTTATTGTAACGTTGGAATGCAGTGATTCATAATAAAGAAAGTGATCAAAGCGAAGCTTTGTGTCGAGGATTAATAGAGGGTAACAGAGGGTGCCAAAATTGTGGACGATGTCTCGGTAGAAGGTCTGCGAAATTATTTTACCCGAGTATCACCCTCAAATGAAAGAGAAAATTAAATTTCGACGCTAAAGCGTAAACGAGCCTCGGTATGCACATAATACATATTGCGTGGCCTCTTGAGGCGCAGGATAAAAAATTGAACAAGTGATGTGGTAATGGCGGTGGGTAATATCCACTCAAATATAATAATAATATTTCAGTGGTAATATCGTTTGTCGGAAACAAGCGGTACTCACTGATCCTCGAATTTACTATCCGATACCTGGGTATTGCGTCGTTTAAATAGCAAATATTGGTTCACTTCTCCTGAAGAAACAACGGGAGTCTCCGTGAATACGTTAAGCTATAACAATAAGTGCACAAGGCCGCACCCAAATCTCCTGACATTTTACGCTATGTGAGTTTAATCTTGACCTTTATAACCGTCGTTATCTTCATTACGGGTTTTCTTATTATCGGAGTCGAAGCCGCTATATTTCGTTTTAACTTCAAGTCGGTAGGCGGGCATCGACGCTCTTGTTACTTTTATCATCATCGCCGTTATAAGTATCTTGATATTATAAAAGGACGAACACTAGAGCGTCAAATGGTGAATATCGAAAAAGATTAACAGCGTGTGAACGGTCGAATCCGAATATATTGAAGAAACATGTGTGTTCGGTATGAGATTTTACAACACGTATAAATTGTTCACCAACGGATGAGTGGGATTAGGGAGTGAAAAACGAGGGACTGCAGTGACCCGAAATACACGAACCAGCGGGGAGCTCATTATATCTTCCTGAACAGGCATTGCAGGTGAGATTTTACCCACGTGGCGCGTTGAAACACGTTTAGGGTGAAATTGATTCGGGTTTTCCGCGCACGCGATGAAACGAGATAAAAGTTCGCTCGAAGGTGGCGTGCTACACTTTCGCTATGCTTGAAAGCCGGAGAAACCACGGCCTAAAGCTCGGAATACACGGTTGGCGGATTCCTTTTATCAAGCTGATTTCATTTTTTCCGTTGCCAGGCAGCCGTGGATGCATTAATCGCGAAGGCTCAAAAGGTTCGGGTCAACGCTTGAATCGCATGGATATCGTCGAAGTAATCCAGAGAGGCGTATTCAAGGAAAGAAAGAAAGGAAGGAGGAAATAAAGAAAGAAAGAAGGAAGAAATGAGAGAAAGAAGGAGGAAACTAAATTGAGCCTGGAATTTAAATGAGGCTCGTGACGTCACCCCTTTAATCAACTGTTTAATCCCGAAAATGACAGCCCGTCGAATTCTTGTCGCATAATTTTAGTGTCTACTAAAGTATAAATGCAGCTTTTGGTATTCAGATTCCGTGCATGATTGACACTCTACATTTATAACCATCTATTTGTACAAAATTACGTGAAAACGATCGCGACATAAGATCCCAATGTCTGAATAGTAAAAAGTGTTCAAATCCAGTCGAAAAAAGGTTCACTAATCCCTTTCGAAAACATGTGAAAATTGAAAGCCTCTTCTTTTACAGACTTGGTTGTGCTTTCACAATTCCATTACGATTGATCCTTGAATCGTTTGAATGTTCACCGAGGTATACGACTATCGTTATTGGTATTCCGTGCGTTAATAACACCTGACGTGATACTTTGAACGTCCGGAAATTGTGTACGGAAATAATTGGTTGACCACAAGTATTTGGAAGAGAATGAAACAGGGACACGACGATATTACTTGGTTCGTGACTTGACTGTAAAGCGATCGATTGATTTTCTCGAATCTTGGGGTATGCAAAATTCGCTGGTTAAGGTGCACAAGGAAAATAACGAGGCGGTTGTTGAATGTGTGCGTCCCTCGAGAAGGAAGAAAAAAAAATATCCTCAGATCACCGCAAAGTAAGTTCGTGCATTTTGATTCAAAGCTTTTACAACTCGGCTGGGTAACATTTATGGAAAAACGTCACCGGCGCGTCTCTCTGCGGTAACGTTGGCATAAAATGCTTATAGCCTCGTTCTCCGGATATTCTGTCTGTTTGTTTTTCTACCCAGTGGCTGGCGTGCATTATTATACGCATACGATAAAGTACCTATAAATGTGACCTAACTTTTCCCGCTTTTGCACGCACTGATGTCAACTTGACGGAAAGTCTTTTTCCCCGAGTTTCCCCTCAACCTGTCAAACGCAACGGTACGCCACAACCATAAAAAGTAACAAGAATCATCGCTGCACCATAGTACGAAATTTGCAAGAAACACACCCACGTATACCCGAAGACGAATCCACCCCCCGTTTCATACATCGGCCTTTTCTCAAACCGAGTAGCGGCCCTCGTTCTCCACGCTGTGGTAGCCCATCATCTCGGTTGGCCGCATGCAAATGGTAATTTCCGGAAGGGGGTCCTTCTTCCTGGGCATATTTTCACGTGCCTGTCGTTATCATAACCAGACGTACAAACACACGCAGACATCTCTAGTATCGACGCGCTGGATGAATTGCTTCAGTCGAGTTACGCAGCTTCAGTCTTGTCTAACATCCAAGAAGAAATATCTAATTTCCGGCCAATTAAGGCGAAAGTTAACCGATGTGGACTAATGGTCCGGTTTCACCCTTTCCACTTCCTCCGCAGCGGGTGAGCCCACCTTATTCATCGGGGATCGAAGATACCTCGGAGAGAGGAGGTGCGCGCCTCGTTGCCCAAATCCAGATAGACCGTTGCCTTCAATTGATCGACGTAAGAGCATACTGCCCTTCGCGTTGTACCAAGATTAAGCAATTTCCATCTGCAGAGGTGGCAATACTTCTCTCGTGATTTCTCTCGCGGTGTTATCCTTGTATTTACTCGGTGCTTGGATCATCTGAAGGTGATCTTCTTGACGATGTGAACTTTTCGCGACTCCTTTTGAAATCCTGATACTACATTGAACCTTCTTCGAGAGATACAACCACTTTCGGATCAATTTTCACCCCGATATGAAATTCTAGATGTTTTGACATCGTTCACGCTACACGCAGTCTCGCGCGTTGAAGTATACCAGAAGGGATCCTCGGCTCTGATTCGAAACCTTTGCATAGATTCAGCGTGATTCGAAGAGTTTTCACGTTTCTCGATGATCGAACCCTCGATGATCGAGCTTCCGATCGCGAGACGGGCGATGGTAATGAAGCGTCGATAAGGAGAGAGAGGGAGAGAAAGAGAAGAAAAATTCTCCCCAGCTGTTTAGCGGCAATTATATAATACCGTTGCTATCTTCCTCGATCTGGTGCAACGCTATCGATCGTCGGACTTAAATACCAGTTCGCGTGCCAAACGCGGAGGCATGCTTTGTACGTGCAGCATAGCAGACAGAGATATCTTATAATTAGAAACTTTGATATGATGGATAAAGTTCGGTGAAACATTCGCAGCCATTGCCGAAGTACAAAACTTGGTCGATTATACATGGGAAATGACAATGGCTGCAGTGTTCAACTTTTTGCCCTTTGCATCAGATATCAGATTTAAAACGTTCGAGGAATACAGTATCTCGATTCTTACTCCGGACTCTTTAGCTTGCCGAGTTCAACGATATCCAAGAACTTACGACCTTTTTCCTGATTGGAAATATGAATAAGCGTATCTGAATATCGAGATTCCATTTCGTGGAAGTCGGTCGTTATGATCGCAGAACTTACAGCCATGGACAAGTCGAGAATTCCTTTGTTTCAAACAGTTAAGAACTCGATTTATCCGCTCAACGATACACCCAGCTGAATAATATACATGTTGGCATTCCGGCAGCAATTATTTATTATACGTATTAATAACTTTTCTTCTTTTTTACACGAAATTTGTCAGGATATGATATAATTCTCGTATTTGCATAAATGTATGTATATAAAACGTTTTGTATTACTGACGTTCTTAAATCGCAAAATTAAAACGACACATTACATAATTTTCTACAATTTTCATCTCACGCAAAATTTCAACACGTTCAATACCCAAGATTGTTTGAACACTGCAGAAACGATTTTGAGTAAAGAAAGAACCCTCAATCTCTCCTGAGGAGAAACAACTCGAGCTGAATCATATTATCCATTGAATTTCGCTTAAAGTGATAGTAAATTTGAGCCGTTAGAGAGAAATGTATTCGAAGCTTTGTTCTGAAAACAGATATTTCTGCCACTAGATGAAAATTCAAGCGTCTTACTCGACATAAATTCATCCTCGTTACGTGGCTTTGTGGTAGGAGATCACAGGGACAAATGGATTTCTGCAATTTCAATTAAGTTTTTGCAATTGCAACACTGGCATATTATATGCCCACTTCAGAATGTTAAATCACGTCAGGGAGATTCCAAGGAGACGGAAAGGTTATTCCAGCTATGCTTCGGGGAAAATGCACGTTGTATGAAAACGCGAGCTCACAGTGACCAAGCTGCATCGCGTAGTTGGCGTGCAAAATGGACGACCGACGCCAAGAAACAGGGATATTGACCCTCGTATGCAGAAAGGATTATAAAGAAAGGAATTTCTCATTCCAAATAGTGAAATGTAATTCTCGGATCAACGTAATAATCAAGCCGAATAATGATCGTTTGATTGACGCCAACCGTAACGAGACGGCCTCAAACCGGAAATCGTCTTTCCTCGACGCATTTCGAGATTGAGAAGCGTTCCTCGTTAAACATTTCGAGTAATTGAAGTTGAAGTGAAAAGGGACGGTTCCACCCCTAACGAACTTGTCCCCAGTGATACCTCACACCGCGAGTTGAAACTCGAGAAGCGGGTACATACAGTGAGGGACAAAAGTATTCGTACAGTGGATAAATTCAAACAAGATAAGGAATGATTATTTTAATTAATTTATTTATTTAAACGTGTGCTGTTTTATTTCATGCCTGGACACTAACGTGAAAAAGCGTATAGAATCGGGCTTGTTATCTTACGTTGCGTACCTAATATCAAGTCAAGTCACCGTTATGGCAAGCAGAAAAGTATTCGTACACTACACTTTTGTCCCTCACTGTAAGGCAGTATAAGCTTCTACACAGGGCCGGAGGTGAAAACGGCAATAACTCCCTTCGTAAATCAATAGCAACCTATGGTTATATGCGACGGGGAATGGTATAGATATAGGACGTATAGGTATGTACGCGTAGGCGAAGGAATCTGATTTTTCTGAAGGAATCAAATTTCGCTCCGATTAGATTGTTTCGAGGAGGCCGAAAGCCATTTATTAAATCTGTCTTGGGCCTGGAGGAAGAGACGGAGACAAGCCGAGGCGAAAGGGAATAGAAGGGATGGGAATGCCTGGTAATATTTCCTCTCATGAATGGGAGACGCGTATACTCGCGACGCGACGTCCTTTCGGGCGCGACGATGACGAATGGCGATCCTTCGGAGCGATAGTCGTGGGTCGTCGACTATAGAAGTCGCCGTTACCGTCGCGTGTTCGCAAACTCGAGCGTAAAACAGTGTAATTTAGAGCCGACTCGCCACCCTCCGGGCCCTTTCCCCGGCGTAACATGTTTCTCGCTCCAACGATACGCTCCTGTAAGCGGTTACCTTAATTGATCCGAGTTAACAAAAGCTTAATCTCGACCTGCCAATCACCCCAGCGATGTTATTAATTCGCACATTTAATGGCTTGCACCCTTGCAACAACTTACATCCACGGTACGTGTTTGACTAACTACCGGCACGACGTTACAAGGCGGGATCGTTCCTGAGCTTGCAAGTTTCCCGGAGTGCCGCAATTCGTCGAGTTTAATTTCGGTCGGGCCAAGTCGTTTTTTTGTTGTACAACTAAGCCCTCGAAAGCTCTTCCCCACGCAAACGTCAAACGACCCGATGATATTTGTTGAAAAAATACGTATAGATGTTTATTAGAGTGAAACTCACCGCATCTCGAAGTCGTGGATCTCCTGCAAGGTGAGTGTATTTGCGACGTCGAGTAGCTGACGCATGTTGTCTTCGCGTCGCCTGGTCTCAGCGTCCGGTCGAAGAAGTATCGTCGCCGCCGGCGCGTCCAGAGAGAGAGACGGTTGTTGAACAACAATGGTAGCTTGTGTGGTCCTTTTATTGCCACCGCTACTTGCGCCTTTAATCAAATAACCAGAGTTAATGCGATTTGTGTTCAAGTACCGCGCGCATCCGGAGAACCGACCCCTGAATCCCCGGGTGCATCGATCTTTGTATGCACTGCTTAGCGACCAGAGAAAGCTCGCAAACATCAGCTCAGTTCCGCAAGGTAATTTTCCTGGGGAAAAATTTGTCGCGAAAAGCGGGTTTGTTTCGATTCGCAACAAAGAAGAAGCGCAGAAATAATAAGTAAAAAAAACACGGCACAAAATAATCTGCAAATTACGTTGTTGAGAATTAAAAAGCTTTTTATTCACTCGAATTGCCAAATGAAACGAACGATGCTCAGCGTATAATTCAATTTTCCCCCGAAAAAATACCGTCTCCTTTCTCTCGCCGGTATGATGTGAAGGATTCTGGGGGTGGTCCTTCAGCGCGAGGATACGAACGTTGTGTCCTACTTTTTTTTACAACTGAACCCAAGACAAAATCACTCGCTAAAAAGCACACTTTGTGCGATACACAAGTTGTATAATAAGTATTATATAAACAATATTACACGACACAACGCCACATGCCACGCGTGATTTTCAGTCCTCGACGAAGGTGCGCTTCACACCGAAAGCACAAAGCAGAAGCCTTTTTGTAAAGAAGGGCGTGAAGAGGGGGGATGAGGGGGGAATTTACGGTAATAACCGCACAGGGTTAGTTATCCACGATAATATAACCCTGCTTTAGCATGGCCGAGGCGTCTGCCCAAAATACGCCTTTCTACACGGGGTTGAATTATGTTCACCTATACGTACACAATGTAATATCCTTCCTTTCTTTACATTATTTTTTTTTTTTTTTTTTTTTTTTTTCAACTCCCAAGAACACGATTGTTCGCGAAATTAAAAATGATCCCCCAACCTCGCCATTTTTTTTCTTCCATATTGCAATTCTATTCAACGCTTAAACTCATTGCACCTCAAGCACGTCTGCGAAGCAGAGCTCCTTATTTTCATAACCACGCGTTCGGTGTGAGGCGGCATCATCATCGCGAAGTGTTCCTTTTTCTCTGTTTTTTTTCTTATTTTCTAGCTTATTTTTATTTGTTTCACTACAATATGCGTAGCGGCAACATAGAATATAAAAATCAAAAGCCATAGCACAAACGGTGTTTGTGAGTGCGAGTGGTTTATAGGTATACAGTGTAGGTGAATTGTTCGTCAATTAGTGTGACAGACGAAGAGACAGAGAAAGTAACAAAGAAAGATTAACGCAGTAAGGAAGAGAGAACGGAAAAGAAAGAGACGTGTCAAATGTGAGCGGTGATGTGATATAACATTTGAAAAGAAATTGAAACGGAAAGAAACGTTTGAGAATGGCAATCATAATATCTCGTGCCGCGTCAGCTGATGGCGGGCGAAAACAGTGCATTATACTGTTAGCGCACCGCGAGAAGAACCCTGAGGCGATACTACGATACCCGTTACGAAGAGGAATAAAGAGAAGTAGTAGAAGTAGAAGTAGAAGAAGTAGAAGTAGAAGAAGAAGAAGAAGAAGAAGAAGAAAAAGAAGAAAAGGTGGCGGAACAACGGGTTTCAGCGATCTTCTCGCAGCTACCGGACTATACCTATGGCGCAAAACGGGAAAAATAGCCTGACCCATGAATGAATTGTTGAAACGAGGGGATGGCATTCTGAAAGAAAGAACATCAATAAATTGTTTTTTTATCTGGAATTCAGTTCACTGTAAACGTATTATAGGTAGACATATTACATATAGCCATAGCTGTCAGCGCTGTTTCAGCAGAAACGATACAGTTATACCACAACTAACTGGACTTGGACTAACTGCAAATTAAATTATACGTAATTATAAAGTATGAAAAACCATGCTTAGAAATAGCATGTGAATCAAATGGTACTATCGGTTTAAGGATCTCTAGTTTGGTGCACGTACAGTTTGATCGTCTGTTATTCAGTTCCTTTAATTAAACACTTTGAACCGTTTCGTCGCTTCGGCATTGCGTTGTATCGCGAACAGGTTATTTGCCACAAATTTAAGATGCTTATCTAACCCTCGGACGGGTGAAAATTCTGTGAAACCGAATAAACAATTACCTTTCGTAATTATTCACGCGAGCATTTGGATTAATTGGTTTTCATCGTCAATTCTTAGTTACGAGCACGCAGCTATTTAACTGTTATGACCCTTCAATTGGGAAGCTTTTACCCCGAACTGATGAATAATTTTATTCAGAATATCAAGAATATTAATTTGTTATACATATATATGGACATGTACGTATATGTATATTCACAGACGTTGCAACGCCATTCGTGATACGATAATCGAGTTCGGAACAAAGCGAAACAATATATATCGAGCCGACCGTGGTCAGCGTGAAGCAATGGCGGTTAATCAGCGTTATTCATATATATGCGGCTACGTAGATTGGCAAATTACCTGCCGCTCTGCCTGCGCGAACTCTACTTCCGGTTGAGGTTTGGGCGTTGGATGGGGTCTGCCCACTGCACAAAGTAATATCCAAGGGGTTCGTCGTCACGTTGATATTGGCTTTGACGATCTTTTGATTTCCCTTCCCTGATTCACTCCCGTTCTTCTCACCCTCCGATCGCTGAGAGTTTTTTAACCCGCTGTTATTACCGGCCGTTGAGTTTTTCCTCTCTTTCGCAGCGACTAGCGTCAGCAACGAGTTGATCTGGTTCGGGTCCGGTTGACCAGCGTCGATGGATCCTCTGACAGGCGTACTGCAGAGGGTCAAAGAAAACGGAAAAGGTTAAACGTTTAGTTTTTTTCTCGTTTTTTTTTTCCATTCCAGATCTTTTCGCAATGCCGATTTCATCTCCGCATTTATTTTCGCATCAATCTTAACGTGGGAAACATGTTTTCCAAGTATTTACCACGATCGATGATTATTACACAGCTCCGATTAAATGCTACCCAAGGGATCAGAGCAGAAATTTACCAGAATCCAAAACCCAGCTATAACTATAGTTTGAAACACCTGATTTGGACACTTACATATTATATCTATATCTTGGGTGGTACGCTGGGTTATACGATAATTGCGAAGCAGGTGTATGGTGCAGTAACGATGAAACAATTTTCCATATCGACAATGGTTACAACCGTTCGTTGAGGTTGTTCGGTAGCTGATTTAATCGGATATCACATACAGAACTGAGGATGAAAATATCAGTTCCGAAATTAACTTTCAAAAGTTGGTCTGGCCGTATCTCCCTAAATATAGATTGCGAAGTGTCTAGAAGTTGCGGGCCTCTCATTGGCTTTGGAATAATAGAACTTTTCGTTGGATGGAATAAAACCGAACAGTATACAGCGCGCTGCAAAGTTATTTTTGAATCTCGCACGTTTGTCAGCTTTTCTAAAACTGATTACCACTCGAGGGTTGAACATCCAGGTAACGGCACGGACTATTGGAATTTGAGTAGGAAATTTTCACCTTTTCCGGATCACTCGCCCCATTTCCCACGTCATTCTCCGAGTGAGTGACGTCAAGCTTATATCACGACGAGAAACTCACCGAGTTGCTTCGAAATGTGGGAAAAACACGAGTTTATCGAATTGTCTGGATTCGTTGTTTTCTTGTAAACTGGACGAGCAATCGCGCAATTCTCGCAACACTGCTTTTTCGTTTGATTTCCTGCAGTTTCTTTTCTTGAATTTGATTTTTCATCTTTCCTGGCTTCTAAAAAAACGAGTTATACTTGCTTTCGGTCAACTTGTTACACTTGTTGATATACTCTAATAGCCTCAACCAAAGATGCGTCTGTTTCGCCATTCTGTGCTAGTTGCCTGTTTCCCTCCCTTGCGGGCTACGAGATACATGAGAAACAAAAACCGAGAGTTGAAAAAGACACGATTACCTTGTAAAAAGGGAAAAAAAAACATTACAACGATATTCACGATAATAATAACATGGCCGAGGCCGAGATAGGGGAAAGGAGAATGAATGTGGAGTAACAGACATTTAATAATACGACCCACGGGATGTTTTTCTGCCGATAAGCACGTGCCCACAACCGCTTTGCAAGCCCCGCCGATCAACGGAGAGGTTTATCAGCGCGAGAAAAATAATCTCGCAGAGCATCAATTATTTTATCAAGATCCAATTATTTTCGTCATCTTTTAACTTCTGTGTGATTCAACAACCCCTGCAGTTATTTCCAAATTACGGGTATAGCCCAATACAGCAGAGCACATGAGAAACTGTACTATGGGTCATCTCGCCCGAAAGCAACCTAATCGTTTACGGGATAACATCACTCTAAAAACCTGAAAACGTGCCGCTATTTTAACATTTTTTTTTTTTTTTTTTTGGACGGTAGAAAAGATGATAAAATAATAATATTTAAGGAAGTTATTAGGCGTATATTTTGATGTAATAAAGAAGTTCTTATCAACAAATATCAAAAAATGGCGATACTAAGGCCATTCTCGCGAGACATGTAACTGGTGTAAATTTGAATGTGGAAAAAAATGAATCTACATGTTTATAGATAAGGAAATGCGTAGGGAATTTCCGATAAGTTAATTTAAACATTGTTTATTGGCGAATGATTGCCCTTGTCTCGTTGAAAATTGAAAGTCTTTGATTTAGATACTCGCCAATCATACAAACATCAATATTTTTAAAATCCCCCACTCATTTCACTAGCTATAAATATAAAGATTAAGTAATTTTTTTTTCAATTCTAATTTGCTCCAGTTACACCGCGTATTGAAGAATTCAACATGTTTCGCAAGAATGGCTTCAGTGTCGCCATTTTTTAATATTTGTTAATATCAATTTTTTGTATTACATTTAAATATATGCCTAATATCTTCCTTGAATATTATTATCTTATTACCGTTTCTTATGTCACAAAAAAAAAAAAAAAAATGATGGTAGCAGCGTTTCGTTTTTCAATTTTTACAGTGGTGTTACACTTTAAACTGTAACAATAGATAAAAATGCAGATGGAAATCTGGCAAACCAGTTTTCGGGATAAATCTTTAGCCTCCGCAGCCTCGGAACACGATGAAAACTGACAGAAGGTGGATGTACCCGTTCCGTACGGCCGTCTAGTGTTAACCGATTTCGAGCCGTCAACCCGCGTCATGGATGCTGTTTGCAGTTAAACACAGTCTGACACGAAGTGACGAGGTTTCCGGAAACTCACCTAAAAAAATCCGTTACCCGAAGGTCGGGCAACGGGGGTGTCCGCCCGCTGACGAAGGTGAACCTGGCCTCCTGCTGCGAGCCGACGAGGGGCGTGGGCGGCGGCGCTTTCGGGCTTTCCGTCGAGTTGGTCAAGCTTTCTGTCTGGACGGCCGTGACGGCTGAGTGTCGGAGGGTGGGTGTGCTCTGGGCATTATGCAAGTTGGTCGTGCTCACCGAGTGGTTCGCACCTGGGTACGAACCGTACCCGGTATCCGACCTCTGGGACTGGGGGTTGGAGTGAGTGCTGACTGGGGGAGGTGACATCTCCGGGGTTCCGTCCAGGTAGTCCAAACTGTCGTCCGCCTGTTCGCCATCCGTCGTTGTGATCTGGAGCACAAGTTTTCACCTGTTAGGCTCCCGTTCTTGTACTCGCGTATCTCTTTTTGAGAGGGTTGCTTGGACGAATACCGTTTGTAACCATCGCGCCATCTTTTGCCAGCCATTTGTAAAACTTTTTAATTGATTCTACGGTAAATATCTATGAAACTTTTGATCATTCAAATTCAAGTCTGTGCCAATATTGAATTTACTGTAGCTGAAAAGAAAAGGAAATCTGTAAATACTTGACAAATGCTCCGTAAAATTTTCCATTTTTTGGCCAACCAACCTCCTTAAAGGGGCAGTAGTCACCCTTTCGTGCGACGCGTTTGATTTTTGACTCAACTTTGGATAGCTGCTTATATAGACTATTTTGTCAATATTCAAAGCTTAAAATAAAAATAAACCTTTGTCATGGCTTGTTTTGCGAACCTGTCCGTATCAATATCAGCTATATCCAAAGTTGACTTATCAAAATCAAACTTGAAAAGATGCTTAGCCCCCTCCAATCCGCAAGCCTCATCTCGTACTGTACGTGAGCAATTTTCGTCAGCTGTGAAATCGTATCAGAGCAAGTTGGCAAGTTTCAATATAATATAATTAATGGACCCATTGCGGTAGAAAGACTAGATGATGTCTTTATCGGAAAGACCCATCGATCCTGAAACTTTATCAAACTTGAACTCGAGCGAGAAGTTTTTGTCGCGACGAACTTATCATCCCTTCGACGAAATAATCGTCCAAAGTTTTACCTTACTAATAACCCGCCTCGATATAACTCGCAGACATACCAAGGTTACCATCGTGTTGGTACTGTCGGTGCTGGTGTTTATAGTGGTTTCCGAAGCCGTACTGCTGCCCATCACGACCACCTTCGGCACGGTGCGAGTGCAGCTGCGACTCCCGCCGGTCGACTTGAAGTGGAATCTCTTCTTCAAGGCGGAAGCCATGTGGGCCAGTGAGTCCCCGTCCAAGGCGTGGGACACGGCGTTCTGATGCCGCGACGGCGGCGACTGCGGCCCTTTCGAATTAGCCCCACTCCCATTTCCACTACCACCCCCGCTCCCCTTGCCAGGGCTGTCCGAACATCCCTGCAAACACGGTGACAAAAGGTTTGAACCTACTTTTCACGCTGCTAATTCACGGGAAAGAAGGTGGACTGGTAACTCGTTAGGGCTTTCGCGCCGATAAGAATGAGGGAGCTACCCTTGGCCTTTCAACTTTTATCCGGGCGTTTCTTTCTTTTCTGCCGACTGCAATTTTCTTATAGACAAGACTGTGTGCTGATAGATTATACCTGAATCAATCTGCCAGCTCTGCTGTCTTAACAACCTGAATTTCAAGATATACCTACTGGTGAAAGTGCTCGAGGCGAGCACGAGTTGGGAGAAAGTGAAATTTCTTTGATCGAGTTTTGGGACGTACACCCAAGATGCTTCGTAAGCTTTTTTCACCCCGGCGATATACTTCGCCTTGAGAGACGTCGCAATTTATTCCTTTTAGTATATTTTTTTCCTGTTCTCGTTACGTATCATCGGGTATATTTATATGTAAAAGTCGACGATCCAAGTTTATTGTGCAGCCGTAGGGATGAAGAAAACCCATTTCGACGGTGTATCGTAAAGTGACCCGAGTAATGCTCGGAGACGTCCTTGCATTGGTTAAACTAAATTGAAAACGAACAAATCGACGGAAAAATATTATTGGAACAAGTAATTAATCGTTCAGATATAAGTAAACGAACTACAACTAAAGCTCATACTAATTTTAAAGAACTCCTACTCCTTGTCAATCACAGCCTGCTTAAATTCTGCAATTAATATTGTAGGTACAAGCTCGAATAACTGCGATGACAATCAACTGTCGTAACCCGTTGTACCAATTCTTTGTATCGACGTCTTACATAGGAATAAATTCGGCTTGGTTCTATTCATACACTCATGCAAAGGCTGATATTTAACCCAATTTTGATCCAGCCTTAGTGTGTCGAACAGCAGCATATATATAAATAAATATGAGCTTCAAGGACGGTAATCTTGTCGTACAGAATGAATATTCATCTATTATTCGTTGCCCATTCAAGCATTGCACTGCAAAGCCATCGGTATATTCGCGAGAAGAAACCATGAGGTTTGATGATATTCCTGATTCCACAATTGCAATGAACATCTACTTTCGGGTTTTTCAATGCAAAGATCGAATAAGGCAACGGTTGAAATTCAATCATGCTTTCCCGCACACAACAGTTGAGAAGCTAACTCAGAACTTCAACGTACGTGGCAACAAGAACGTACGATGTATCAGAATGAGAAATCTCTAGTGCACGTAGCGTACCATATCGCGTTGTAGTGCAGCAACAGAGAAATGTGTCGGACGTACGTGATGCGCAACGTTGTACATAACGTGTAAAGTGCTGCGCTCGAGAAATAGCTCCGCAGACAAAGCGGTAAATTTTGGTTGTCGTTCAACCGCCACACTGACCGATGCCTACGTGAGCGTATTTCGCGACGAGCTGTTACAGAGGGTTGAAAAATCAATGATCCCAGAGGCGAATTTTCAACTCCCTGCAAACGTTCGTTTCGAAATATTATGCAAATTATTGTATATCATAACGTTGTATTTTTTTGTTTTCTGTTATGTTTTTTTAACGTCTCCGGTTCGTTTTCTCTTTCTGTAACGGTAAAAAATCCGCGGGTTGAATAACGAGGATCAGCAAAATAAGGGAAATAAACGAGATTGGACCATTGACTGCCGGCGAAACGAGGAGAACCACGGGCAATTCGCTTTGTTCTTAGAATCGTGGTTGAGCCTCTCATTACCCATTCGGAGTTTCTTGACGTAGAATTTGCATCGCGCCCTGTGATTCAACGAATCAACAACCGTTATTCATATACCTTAGTCCCCACAGCCAGGAAAATTCCCAAATACGTCGAGAGCCTTCACGAAAGTATGTGTGTCACGGAATTTCAACTCTCGGTATACGTATAATTCAAAGTACCTATATCACAACTAACGGGATGACGGCACACGATTCCCTGAACACCATCCCGTGCCCAAGTTGTGTAGGTACACGTGTTTTCTCTCAGTTGGTCTAGCGGCCAGACGGCAGGTATATACCGACGCATTGACAAACGACCGGAGCAACACTTCCAAAGTGCGGAGAAATTTTCAAAGTTATTCTTCCCTTGTTTAAAAAGTATTCGCACAATTCGATATCACGGAGGACGCCTTGTTAAACATCCCCGAAGAAACTGGAGACCGTTCAAACTCAGGGAAAGCGAGTCCGTGGCGAGCTCAGAATCGTTTCGAACCCGGTTTAAAGAAGTTTTAGACATACATTCGGATTGGATTTCTGCGAAGCGTGTTTGAACATGAAAGCTGCGGGGCACCGGAACTTTTTAACTGCGTGTAAATCCAATAATCGCAGTTTGATAAACATTGACATCACGATTGAACAGCTGCACGGTGACAGATTCGGCTCACGTTGCACGAGAATTTCCCCACCAACTCAGCCACTTTTTTTATCCTTCCGGATCTGTTCCATAATTGGTTATACAACATTACTACTTAAAGGTACCCTCTGTGAATTTTTTCAGATTTTTAAATTTACTCGTTGCGGAAACGGTTTTCTTTTTAATTTAAACCCGTATATCATGAAAGATTGAAGTCGGGGAAAAAAAGTTATGTTTTTCCACCGTGGAACTCGACATTCTTGCTGAGTAAAAAAATATTCTACCGAAAACGTGAATTAAGGTAAATCTGAGTTGCTATTTTCCTTGAACGATTTAATGCGATAGACGTTATATTGGCATGTCATAAAAAATATAAGATATATTGCATTGAACAGTTCATGGAAAAACATAAGTTTTTTTTTTTATGTTAAAATTTTTTTGATCGACTTCAATCTTTTGCGATATACAGGTTTGAAAAAACACCAATTCCGAAACGAGCAAACTAAAAAATCTGGAAAAATTCACAAACAGTAGCTTTAAGTAGTACTACTGTATAACCACTTATGGAACAGATCAGAGAGGATAAAAAAAAAGTGGCTGAGGTGGCGGAGAACGCCTCGTATATGTAGAATGAATCGGACAGACAATATGCAGTTTGCAGATAGTGCGCAATGTTTTCAACTTAAGGTTAATACCCGGCTTGTTAATTAAGAATTCCAATACGTGAACGATCACTCGTCCTGGTTAACGCGCCGCAGGTAATATCGTGGAATACCGATCGGTATTTCCTCATCCCAAAAACACAAGCGATCCAATTTATAATGGCGTATTGTCGCCGGATCGATTTGCCGCCAGTGTCCCACTAAATTTGCATTTCCGACGTGCAAAGGCCGACGCAGGCTCGACGAAATAAGAGCCTCGATAAACGAGACTGGGTATCTCTGATCCAACGGCTGAACAATCGTCCGCGGCAAAAGCTTGGATATAAAATTTTCAAGCCAGATAAGCATAAGAAATTCCCTCAACCGTTATGGCGCCAGGCGAGTCACGTACCGAGTCGCGATTCGCGGAGGTAAAATATGGAGGAGTGAAATATATAAAAGCTAGCTTCCCGAAAATGCTCCGCATTTGCTCTTGTTTCGCTAATCAAAGTCTATGTAGCGATGCTGCGCCGTAATCGCCGTTGAATTTTATGCGTCCGCTTACAAATGGTTTGGAAAATTGTGCAACAATACATCGAAAGTAAAAAGTTTCGTCGGTACGTCGTACTAGGGAACTCCTAATTGTCACAAATTAGAAATCAATTTATTACACGACTTGAAGTCAATCGAGAATTGCGTTATTTTTGTTGCATTATAAACAGCGTCAGATGAGTCAACAAATTGAAAAAATTTAATAAGCAATATTGGAGTAGCCTGAAAAAAGTTCGAGCAAAATATAAAAACCTGCGGATCATTAATTATTTCGGCCGCGTTATAAGCGGATTATTAATCGTGCGGCATCACGATTTTCATAAATTTTAAGCTCATTTCTTGTATTTTTTCTACGTTTTAAGAGTATCAAGATTGTATCATCTGTGAAATGCTAAATACATTCCGATCGAATAACTCATCGTAAGAGTTATCGATGACAAAAAGGAAAAAACCGAAACATATTTCCGCTATAATCGTAACAATCCACGATTTCTTGAAAAGATAATACCAATATTGTAAGCATTTCGTGTTACTCGGATTTAAACGAAAATTTTATTTGTGATATTTGAAATTTTGTCTTTTAGATAATTGCTTCGAGTAACGGGCAACTGTCAAAATCCACCTGAGCACGATAACTCTATCAGTCTCGTACAATGTATGTGAGACGTGTTAGACAAATGTGGACAAGGTAATTCATTGGTCAGACGGATTTCAGAGAATTGGTGGTAGGGTAGGGCTCTGCTGATAAATGCACACCCCGCGCAGCAGAGACATTTGACAAAGAATTATTTAGAACGTTAATATCACCGTTTAATCTAGCGAGTCAAATCTAGTTGCGCGTAAATAGAGAGAGGGAACGGAACAAAATTTTCGGCGAAATTTACACGCGACTAAACAACGATCGTTCCGTCATCGCGAGGAATTATTTTTATTATACGATTTTAGAGTGATAATTTTCCCAATTTAACGTGTCTTCTTTACTCGATTATTTTTTACTATAACGAGGCAAATTCGCCATCTTCCATATAAACGTTGCCGTAAACCTTCGGTTCGATTTTAAATCGCAGGTGATTAAAACAGGTACCTAAATACCTAAGATTCTGTATATAAAGATTACGTATTTATTCGCCCACTGCCTGAAGACAAAGAGATTTAAAAAGTACCAGATTCACCCACGGGTTGAGAAGGCCGGGTAAATCGAATTATAAAGTCAATTAAGAAAATAATGGAAAAGAAAAAAAAAAAAAATTTAGACACATCTGAAGCATAATAAATTTTCCCGGTCCCAAGGGTTGTTGGTTGGAGGAATTAGCGGGAGGTAGACAGAGTGATCAATTATTTATCTCACGGTGATTTTGCCTTACCCTGCAAAGGCACCACCGCAATTAATCATCCCTTGAGCTTATTAAACGAACTATTATGCCGACTCCGCAATACCGTTGGGCGAGCTCCAGGTATTCTGAATAATTCCGACTGTGCAGTTTCCTGTTAAAACAGGTCACGCATCGCCGTGCAATTACCGAGTTTTAAAACTAAATATCCACACATGAATGCCCGCGAATGATTCAGGGATATCATTAAGGAGACGGTCAACAACAGGAGGCTTATAGTTTCGAAGGTAATTACAGGTGTATTCCATTTAGAATCAAGTCCGGTACCATAAATATTAAATCAATCGTCCGCAGCTGGCTTATGCAAATAAAAAAAGCGATTCGTTTGTGTGCTTAACCTGGATCACGAATCAGGAATATACGCGGTATAGATGTAATCAAATATGGCTCGTTGTGCGCTTTGTACGGTGCTCGTCATGATAATCAAATAACTGTTTTGTTCCTGGATTATACCTTCCCTGTGCCGCCCAATTTCGCCCAACTATTTCGGTACAAGTTTCCAAGGACTATGTATGATCATCGGACCTCACGTGTGAATAAAAGCGGACATGAATGTTGAATGAAGTACAAATCTCATGTTACACAGAAAGGGAAGCTGATCGCACAGTTTTAATTTTTTTCTACATTTGTTTCCCGAATTTTTCAAAACCCTTTATTGACACTGCTGAGGTTTGTTCGCAATTTTCATACAAAAGAATGACTCGGTAATTTTAGCTTCGTTGTATGTGTTGGCAATTTTTTTTTTTTTTAATAGTTTATTGTATGAAATTGTGATATAAAGGATGTAGGATTGAGCAATAAATTAATCATCTAATTTGGTTAAACTACTTGAATCAGGAACCAGACGAGAGTGGTGGAAATTTATTTTACAATTGGTATCACACCGTTTCGCAGCATTATATTTGAAGGTGAATCTAAGAATTTTGAAGATTATTTCCCATTTTTTTCATTCAATGACAATTCAATTTTCAAGTTCCTTGTATTACATTCTTCAATTTCCGTCAGATTATGAAACGACATTGAATTCTTTCTGAATCCAATAATTGATGCCCTGGCACGACTTTGGATAAAAATATGTGTACGTCAAATATGTCTGCTTCAAAGTGGAAGAAGCGAACGATTTAAATATGTTTTTATGTGACGAAATCAAATTTTGACATAATCAAACATCAATTTGGATAAGGATATTCATATTTGAATTACTGAAAGTGAAAATATTCCATTTCATAAACCAACACATTATATATAATTTCAGACTAAGTTACTCTACATTAAGCCTGCGAATATAATGCAATTCTAAAAAGCTGACAAGAACTCAGATTGTTTCTTCTTTTCATATAACGTGACATTGATAACCGTAAGCGGCAGAAACGTGTATTACCGAGATTACTTGAAGGCCTGGTGAACCAAAGTAGCGAAGTCCAGTATATCGCGAGAAAAGAGTGATTCATTTGACACGCAAATCCCCATTCCATGAAGAATATTATTTTGACAGTATACATACAGTTAAAAACGAGCGGTTTTTCGACGCTGAAAATATTTCCACCCCGAATGAATCTGAATTTTCACGTAAATATTATAGGTATACCACAAAGACTACCGTGCCTAGTAGAAAAAAAAAAAATAGATATCCTATTACTGCGCATTGAATTGCAGCAGCGGCACGAAGATATCGTGAACCGAAAAACACATCTCCGCTAAAACCTTGGAATAAGTTCCTCCACCACTTTAACCTACCAAAACAAACTGAACACTCACTATAATCGTATCGTTATTTTTCAATCGGGCTGTACCATAACGTTGAGTGTTCCGGGGTATATTATTCGTTTCACGTTATTGGGGCGGCTGGTTAAGCGAGGGCCAGGTCACGTAGACGCCGCATTTAGCCAAAGCCAAATGACCGCGGAATTAATTTTGGACATGTACGTGGATTTCTTTTTTCGATCTAGCACGACGAACATTTATATATTATACCTATAGAGAAAGATTACGCGAACGAAGAGATCGTTTTCGTTAACCTATATTAACGGTAGACATTTTTTTCCAAATTCCGCAACGCTGATGAAAAGCTGCACGAGTAGAATAATCACGAGCCCCTTATAAATTACACCCTCGTGATCTAATATTTCAGCGACAATCGAAAACAAACAGACAAATTTACAAAAAGATTAACTTACTCCCTTTCCTCGGCAAGAAATAATACACGAGATACGGTTTTGTGCCGCACGAAGTGCAGGGAAATTGCTACCGTTATTGCTTCCGTCTCTCTGAATTGCCGCCGCGAAGACATCGCTTAATATTCTTCAATATTCTCACGAAACGCGTCGACCCTTTTCATCCGTTGCTCTCCGCGCCGTCTTCATTCCGCCTCGGCAGTAGTTGAGATCATGAAAATGCTACTAAACACGCAAAGTTTTAGTGGAAGAGTGATCCTGCGCCCTCGCCGACTGATTTGCAAACCTATCCCGCTCCCTCCCCGAATTCCCACGACGCGGTTGAGACGCCGGTGGCATAAATTCAACCCGACCGTATTTTTCGTTCTATTCAATAAACATTCGTTTCATCGGAGCCGAACCGCATAACAATTCACGCGAACAGTGTTCTTTCTTTCTTATTCTCTTCCACAGCTTTATTACGGTAAAGCTGCTATACGTCTGTGCATGTTAGCACAGCTGTATTTTGCGAGGTAAAAAACGCGTACCTCTCAAAAAAAGTGAGATAACCAGAGAAGTCAGGCCCTGAACCGACCTTGGAGAGGTCAGAGATCAACCCCTTGAAATACCGGTCTGTTCGAGTCGGCAAAGTAAATCCGCGCCTGGCTAAGAAACTGATAAAAAAAAAAACAGTAAATAAAGGGGAATGAAAAAGAGGAGTAAAAAAAATTTGCGTTTCCGCAAGCGGTGTAAACCTCGCGTCGAAAAGTCAAGTTCAGTTTTATTACTGCCGATCGGCTTTGAAGGTGCCCGATACCTGCGGCAACCGCGATACTCGTAACCTTCGGAGGAAGAAATTTATCGCGGCAAAAAATTGAGACTGGGAATTCTCCAAGGCATCCAAAAATCGCGTGACGACCATCTTATTTTCGAGAACGTGTATGATACCGTAAAACACAGCGTAAAATGCTGGTGCGTGGGTACGACGTTTTAATTTCCTAGCCGCCGTTATAACTATATAGGGTTGAAATTAGTTTAACTATCCCGGAGCTGCTTAATTAACGCGGGTTTTACGTCGCTTGTGACTTTTAGTGCTCTACATAGCGCTCGGGGTACACACAGGGTAACCTAATAATTGGAGGGTAATGCTCACAGCGTACTCAATTTCCGGAGGACAAATCGATCACTTTTGTGTACTTTGAATTTATTTTCCCTGTTTAGGCCTCACCCTGCCGTCCGCGACGTTCACCCGCTTCGACAGCTGGAAAATTGGGAAAAGAAACCCCTTTCTCGAGTATATCAAACTAGCGAGAGCCCCTCTCTCTTCGTCCGGAGTTCTAGAAAGAAGCTGTTACCCGTTCGCCAGTCAATTTTTACATATCGATCTCTTTCTTTTTTTGTCTTTTTTTTTTTTTTGTATCGTTCACTCCTGGTTGAACGATGCAGGTACAATGAGAAGACGAAGGAAAGTGAGTGTTTGAGAGGGTTGTTTGTACGAACTTGATAAACACTTTTCACCCTGTCATAAAAAATAAAATAAGAGAAAATTCAGTGATACCTACGAACTCTGGGCGTTTATTTCCCATATGTGTATTCTGTGACTGAAATTTGTCGCCGAAGAAAAAATATTTAACGTTTACTTATGGTCCGATATAGCTGTGCTGTTTGCAATAACAACGTTGCGTCGAAAGGACCCGTTCTCTAGCTCGTGAGTAAACTAAATTTACGTACAAACAGATGGAGCAAACGGTGTTAAGAAATTTCTGAGTTCTTTCAATCTTGGCTGATGTTCGATGTGAAAAAAAAAACCCATTAAGCTGTATAAATTTGCTGCTTGCGTAAGGTGTTACAAGTTTGTGAATTTTTTTCCACCTCAGTTGGAATGAAAAATGTCCAACAATGCTTTTCCTCATAAAAACCGCAAGGTGCTAGTATTTGATTTTTGTATTTGAAAATTGGCAAAAGTATATTGACTGCCAATCACGTAGCATCATTTCGGCTGGATGGCTCGGTAAAAGTGTAAACGTCAAAAATATACCATCGTAAAATATACATGACCCTCTAATCTATAACCCCGCAAGGGTGGCCTACGCAGATAGCAGGCAACGTAAGGTACGGGGTTTTTTCCACGTGACACTTCGGAGTGCGATGAGATAATTTATACTAGCTGCTGTAAACAGTAAACGTGAAGAAATATCTGATTTCGCTTCGAAGGTTGCAATACCATTTTTAAAGTCTGGAGAAAGTTTCTCTTCTTGGTTTCAAAAACGTTGTGATTCATTATTGAAAATTTATTTTGAAAAGAATAAGCAAGTTTGTTCGGAGGATTTTTGCGTAAAAATCTCGTCAAATCTAATGATAACTCTCAAAATCTTAAAATCCCGTATTCCAATGAGTTACAGATTTATTTTTCACATCTGCAGTGACAATAATTATAATTCTAATCTGAGTGAATAATTTCAAACCGTATGCTAAGACTGGTATCGAATCAGCTTTCGTGACGAGCATTGATATGTATATGTGTACCGCTTATCGAGCGTAGCAAATTTACATATGCAAACACGAATCACAAAGGCATAGGTGAAATGAGTGTGTCTCAATTCTATTGTGTCGTTGGTATAATTTGCACTACCTTACGAACTGTAAAAATGGGACCGGTATAATGAATCTTGGCAATAATTATCGTTTGTTATGTAAAGATTCGATCTTGAATAACTTTATTTGTCGGTCAAATAAATACAGACCGTCTCACACTGTAAGCGTGTGATTTCGCAGCGTAGATTTACGAATGCATGTTACGAATGCAGAGACCGTTTTCCGTAATGGACCTGAATTTGTCCGCCGAAGAGCGCCGAGCACGCATTAAACTTACAGCGTGTAAAATCAGTCAGGCCGGTGGTAGAAACGTGTTAACAGAAATTTTCCTATCATGTTAAGTAAGCATTCGTTTTCCGTTACCGCGGTCTCGATCGGTTCGATAAATTCTGCTTACAAGAGGCAATAAATTCGTACCGTGAATTCGTTAGGCGATGTAAATCCAACTTGATTTCAATCTCAACAATTTGTGTCCGCTGTTTTTTTCTATCTGACCATTCCACCGGGGCCCCACCGCCGTCGTTTGCACGCTGATAAGCCGGTCGGAAAGGGTAAACTTTGGATGAAAATTTTCTACACCCACGAAATTTCCGCCCTGACATTTTCGTAATTACTTATAAGGTCCGCGGTAAAATCTCGACGTGGGTAATTAATTATGCTCACATAATTCACAAATAATTAATCCTCCTTTGCATAACTTTACCATATATTAATAATAATTTCGGACTCCCGATGCGTAAAATCAAGGTTTTTTTTTATTTTAAACAGTTGCGAAAGTCCCTGTAGAAAATCCCAAGAAACAACAAAATTATACGTCGTGGTGGTCACTGCACCGATTGGAAAAACACACATTTGCTAGAGAGAATATTAAATTCGCCTTTAAATAAGTCGGCGTCTCCGAACTCCCGCAGCTGAACAATCTGACCGAATTAGAAAAACTTTCCCCTCTCTTTGTCGAAACAATAAATTCCCCCGTATTTTTCAAAACTCCACCTCAGATACCGTACAAGTTAAAAGGTGTAAAAGTTGCGCGGCAATACGAGGGATTTCCTGGCGTTTACCCAACGCGAGTTTTGGGCATCCCGTTTCCAAGTCAAGCAGTAGAAACGGACGCCGTGGGTCAGACGACCACCTACTACTTGCAGAGTTTGGGCCGGCGTCGCAGCAAGTAGTGCTTGCCTCGCTAGGTCCGGCAGTAGAAACGAGCGTGAGTCAGGCGACTACAAGTAGTGGCTGCCAGTTACAGCGGGCCAGTCGCCAACGGGTCTACGGCCTATATTCCACCCGTTGTAGTTACGACGCCGACTTTATGTTCTCGCAGGGAGTCCTTGTTCGTGAGTAAATGCAATAATTCGGTGGGAATTTCCGAGAACGATGGGCAAGGATGATAGCCGGTAAGTAAGAGATAAAATATTACATTACACGTGGGCGAATGAAAATTTTGTGTGAAAGCTGTTTGTCCATTTAAACTGTGTGATCAGGAAAAGACTGGAATCGAATTTAAATTTGAGCTTAATTCCTCGCTACTAAGTATTTGAATAACATGGCGAGGATGTCGTTTTCGTCAACCAGGACTAGGAACTCAGGTCCGTAGGAACTCATAAAATACAAGATATATTATGGTTGAGAATTTTTCGTGACCGTAACCTCTGCAATTCGAGCACTGTCTCTCTCAAGGAGTCTTTTGGGTCCGAACACTTTTAATAATTAGTTTATGTGTGTGACAAAAGCGAATGAATATTCAAATTTGCGTGCAGGTTATTTCTGGTGTGTACATGTATGTATGTATGTAGTACACATATTATTTTGAATGCGCGACGAGGAAGGAAGTCGAAATTGCAAACGGAAACAAATGAACGTGGCCGTTTAAACGATTCAACCTTCAGGTATTTAAAGGTCTCGGAATTACTTGCAGAGCCGTAAATTAGGTACTCTTACACAGGGTAAAAACGAACAATGGAATTTTCATGGAAATTGGTTCGCATAAATTCAAATACCGAGCTGCGGAAGACTGCGGCAGCTGATTCGCTACGCCGACGCGTGTAATTTTTTTTCACCGCATAAAACTATCAACGTCGTCGTGCTAAAAATAATACCGTCGTTGTGGTGTCGGTAACGAAAATAAGAGCGGGAATAATTCAAGTCTGCAAATGCCAGGTAAGACGGAAACGGTGTTAAGATATATAGACTGTCGTAGAAAAATACGGGGGAAGGGGGAATGAACCAATCTTCTCGATGCGTTTTGCCGATTAAACTTCCTTTCAAAGTTTGACTCCAACATTTTTCAAACGGACTAGTTCCACTCCGCCTACCACTGAGCCTAAAAGCTTCGCCTCAAAAGCCTTTCACTGACGCATCAAACGTCTCCACTTGCCATTAAATTAAGCTAGAAGCTTGGAAAATGGCATCAGTCGAAAAGCATAGACTTTCTCGCAGAGTGATGGCAGACTTTGCGCTATTGACTCGAATCACTGACCGTCGACTATAGTGTCCTATGAGACATTTTCTTTGCAACATTTTCACCGCAAACATAGAACGGAAGACAAGTTTTATCGATAAGAAGGGTTCATTTAGATGGAAAACAAAGAGTGAAATTGATATTTCGGGAGAATCGAGAACCAGACTTTGTTCAAGATATTTTCTCCGTTTAGAATGCCTAGCAGAGCGATAACAATATCAATAAAATTTTACTGTAGAAATAGAATGTATTATTATGTGAGGCATTGAGCTCGCGCTGCATGGATACGAAGCTATCGACGCGATACACCGAATATTGTGCTACACTTAGATACCGCGTACTCGTAGCTTTAATACATCTGATATTTGCATTTCGTGAACAAGTCTGCGCTTATACTCCTATTCTAGGCATTCTTAGCAAATTGTACCATCAAGAGGACGACCTTAACCTAGTTTGCATGTTTCAGCACCTCGACGAATGCTTTTTCACGTACATATTACGCGGTGTAGGTACGGTGAGAAATTTTGGATATTGAAATTGAAATCTTTTTTGCGAAAACGAAAACAAGGACGTGGTCAACGTGTGGTTCTCGTACAGAATCGAGGGAGAACAATGACGGGCATCACAATACGTAACAAAAAGTAAATTGATCGAACGATGGTTGATAAAATACGACGAAACGGGCGACGGAACGAGCCTTGACGAAAAAGCGAAATTCGAAAAGAGGATCACATTCATCGATCATGAATTATACACAAGGGAGCGCAAAGACTGGATTCGGAACGGATTCGGGGGAAAAAATTGAACCCGCCACACGGGTGGTGCTCGATGTTGATACTCACGTGCGCTTTGTGTTCCGGGGTTGCGGGTGGATTTGGGGAGTTTGGCAGCGAACTACCCGAGCATTGCCGCAGCCGCGCCAGGGCTGTGCGAAGCCCCTCCGTCACGAGGCCCTTTTAGTAATCCGTGTCAATTCTATCACTTTTTCTCCTGAAGCTCTTTGGCGTTTCCCCTCCTCGGGGAGTTGCTGGTTCTCGTGGTGCGAAGCGACCCATCAGGACTCAGGACATATTCGTGCCTTTGTTCCACGTTCCGCACTTCCGATTTCTGAAAAGACGCGTCTCTCTCCTCCTCGCCGATATTGTTCTTCTTGTTTCGGTAGCTCCGCGAGTTATCACCAGCTCTGCGTTACTGCCGAAGGCGATCTCTCGGAAATGTTCGGATGTTAAGCCGCGCTCGTTTTGGCTTTGAGCTGCGATCTCGCAGCTTGAAATTTGGACAAAAGTTCAACACAGCTTTTTCTTTTACCTTGCTCTTTGATTCGGTTATTTGCAAGTTGACTTGTTTCAAACAATGATAATACAGTAATTCGCGTTAGCTCCACACACAAGCTTAATTTCTTATCGTTAAGCACAATTCAAGAGAAATTGCCCCGCGCACAACAATACGAAATTTATTATATTGATATTTATTGATTTTTCACCATTTTCATTTATTCACAAGGGCTTATCCTGTGCGTTTCATCCAATCACGTATACGTCAGTCCCGATTTCTTTGAAAGCGAATAGTAATACACTTTCATATTGATTGGATAGAAACTTTTTTTTTTGATTCCTCTTCCTTCGCGACGACACACAGAAGCTCACTCGACAAAAAACTGCTGCAGCGTTCCTGAAACAAAGTAAAAAAAGTTCGTCGTTCAATTTCAGGTCATTAAAATCTACCTTTGAGAATTAATTTCAGCCAACAGCGAAAAAGTTTCGCGCAAGTGAAATTCATTTCATCGAAACAAATCATCAGACGTCAGAAACTTCATTCTGATCCTCTCAAGACAAGTCGCATGTACTGTGTTAGAACGTCCGCTCGTCTCGTCCGGGAAAATAAAAAAATCCGTCGAGGGTCTGATTTCCATCGCAAATGAAGGACCAAGAATATAAAAAGGAGCCTAATTACCGAGGGGGAAAAAAAAGTGAATCATCTAGTTACGGGATAAAAATTTGCGCCGCTTTTTTCGAGACGAGATATATTTTTTCGGAGTTCCGCAGGATTCGTCAGGGGATAAATGAACGTGGCGTAAAAATATTGCGCAATCAAGAGGCGAGGGGGGAAACGAGAATGACCTATTTTCTTGAAACGTGTATAACAGATACGTCTGCAACGGCTGGTCTCCATGCTCTTTCTCATTCTCTCTCCCTCTGTCTTCTGGGTTGCACAGGCCGAGAAATCGCACAGTTTTGGTTGAAGTGGGTGAAAACGTGTCGCGCGACGCTTCCCGGCGCCGTTAGGGAGCACAGAATACTGCATGGATAGACGGGAGATGGAGCATCTTCGCCGGGGTGAATGACCTCCGCCTCGCGGGGGCGCGAGCGCACCGATTCACCCCGATTCACCGCTCAGCCACCTTGCCTGCGTTTCGAATGAAAACTTACTGAACGAAACTCGCGTGTAACCTACTGAGGCTGGTGCGTTCCCAATCAATATTCAAAGACCTCGTTGCCGATGAAACCGCACAGCCACGTGGGCAATTTTTCACCCGTCCGATCATCGCCGTTGCGTCTCTTTTTCAATTCCGAAAAGCATCAATTCCTGGGTACCCTCGGCTGTTCCCAGTCGGCTTCGGATCAGGTTTGGATTCGGCAATTCAAGTTATTCGAACGCCTTTCAACGTGCTAACGAGAAACTTTGCGCGTTGGATTTTGCGCAACAAGCTGAACTACGACGTAGTTTTAATACATCCCTGGCGAAACGGCAGACAAACGTTGGTCTTCAAACCAGGGGGAATCGATTTCCGGCTGGCTATACGCTGCGCCCGTAAGTACTAACACAGCTACGTATTACTCCATGTGTTATCGTGTTGAGGCGTACACTGTAGGCGGGTTGCTGCTATGCGTGCAGTGAAATCCCTAATTCATTCTCGCCGCGCGCGATGAGACACCACGCGACCATTTCGTTGCCGTTGAAGCCAAACAAACCTCCTCCGAGGATCTAATTCGCGACAACACTGCCTCTGCTCCCGCCTAAACTGCCAAAACTCGACGAAGACGAAGTGGCGTCGGCGTCGCCGTCGGGTCCCGGGTAGCTAACCCGTTTTACCCGGTTTGTGGTCTGAGTCGGTGTGCAGCATGGATCAGACCGGGTATCCCGGGAGGATTAGACTTCGGAAAATGAAGATGAACGCGTTTCCGGAGCACATGGCTATATTGGAGCGGCATGAGAAGGAGGTGGTGAGAGGAGAAGAGTCGCTTTATCAAACGGGGAACTTTCTACCGTCCGTCGTCTACCACGGACTGCTCGTATCTCTGGGCGAGATTTAATTTAGGACGGTAAAGGCGATCGCAAAGTGACACTGGGTGTCAAGTTTCCGCTGGGAAGAGGCGATTTTGAAGGAGAAAGACAGAAGGAGGGACCGACAGGGGATGCTGGTTATTTACCCCTCGGTTGAATCCCCGCGGATTATCCTTACTCCGGTGCACTACAGATAAAGGGACTACGGGCTTGTCTGGAAACTGTCTACTCTATCTCTAAATAAGTTCTAAGTGAAAAGGTGATATGAAGCTTACTTGAGGTCTCAATAACCACGACTGCGTTCAACGCGCTCAGGAGGATCTCGGTTTCGAGTAGCGGTATCCTGTCAACACTGGGCACCAGCTACTCTGCTCCTTGATTTCACACAATGTTCCCGATACGTTAGAAAGGTTTCAAGTTCAGCATCTCGTGCTTTTCTGTAGAGAATTGAATGTGAAAGAAATAGAAGAAACGGGCAGAGTTGATTTCTAAATTTTCTGTAATTACGTTAAACGGGAACAGTATCGAGAGCCTTTTGTACGACGGGTGTAAAAATGCTTCTGACACGTTCGTCAAGGTGGTAATTTATGCAACGACGGTAGAGAGAGTGCAAGATATTTGAGAAGAAAAGTATAGAGAGAGTGGCGAAGCTGCACGCTCTGTGGACCGTCCTGCAGGGAAGAGGTCGAAGACAGCACTGGCCGGCGTGCGTCGTTGACATGGTGCGGTTGGCACACTGGGACGGCATTCTGGGGCAGCGTTGGGCGCAGGCGTCCTGCCACCCTGCAGGCGTCCCGACGCCCGACTTTTCAAAGCCTTCGAAACACCCGCCACCTGCAGCGGACCCACCGCTGGATGGCACACATATGTGCCCTACAAATTGATTGCCCTCGACGGTGGAAGTAGAGACGGAGAACGATATTGGTTTTCTCGACTTTCTTGCAAACACCGTAACTTTCAATTTTTACGGTTTAACAGCAATCTTTACCTTCGAGATCACTTTAACCTTCGAAGATGCGAGTGCGGTTACTCCGCGTGCTTTCGTCACGTGGAGATGTAACGTAATGGCGTGTGAGTCAGGTGTAAAGCATCAGCGGATGAGAGAAAGGTATCGATTTTATGATCCGGATACACAACTCGAGGCGATGGGAGAACGCGGAGATTAAACGGAACACTCTCGGCATTCTTTCAGACAAGTAGAATGTCAAACCTGTGAAAAACGATTTTCGAACGGGATTATGTACAGCGATGTGAAACTGAACACCGAGGCGCAAAGCTGATACGAAAAAGAACGGACACGCTATAGATACGCGATACCGAAATCGGAGCACGTAAAGAAAGGCTCGTGCCTGAAAAATACTCACCTTGAATACGGACGCGTTGAAAAGATTGAATGTTCCAACTGAAATTGGCGAAATTGTATAATAAGCGTTAATTTGACTGTATCGATACGTCAAGGTGGGTCAGCAATTATAACGTCATACTTACGTTCAACTCAAAGGCAATTTTGATTAAAATTAAAATCAACGCTCATTAGGAACAATTTCTTTGATACTGGTGAGACATTGAAAATACGACAAAGTGCTCAATGTCCAACAAGTGCGGGATGAAAGGCATTAACCATCGGAGGTTATTTCAGTTCTCGAATGCTTTTGATCACCACCAATCCTGGCACAAATTTCGCTCTCAAAGAATAAATAGCAAAAATTCGACATTTTCAATCTGTGCAAATGAATCGGTTTACGTTTTCACAGTGTTGAAATTGACAAATTTCTATCAAACTTACGGCCCAACATGCTTCAATAAACTAGCGCCGTAATTGATGTAGAAAATGTAAAGTAATCAATTGATCATAAGTCTTTTGAGAGACAAAAAATGCAACCGTTAGGTAAGCTATTGTCGGTAAGTGAACAAATAGCGTCATTTTCGCACAGTTACAACAGCGCAGGTGGATATTTGTTGTTATTTTTAGCACCTGCGTTGATTTTCTATCGTGCATGGCAGCAGAGGGGTAGCACGTTCCATAAATTCATCACATTTAAGGAAGGACTTTTAACTACCGGTCGTTAGACTTGACTATTTGTTGGCAAGATTGGCAAGAGAAAGAGAGAGAGAGAGAGAGAGAGAGAGAGAGAGAGAGAGAGAGAGAGAGAGAGAGAGAGAGAGAGAGAGAGAGAGAGAGAGAGAATAAAAGGGGGATTGGGAGAGGAGCACCCCTGAGCAGAATTTCCTCTGATAAACGAGAATTTACGGGTAAAAGTATTCGGGAATTTCCTGACATCATATATAGGCTGTGAATATAGGTGGTCACAGCAGGCGTGGCGAACGTTATATCGGAAAATTGCATAAATCGACGCTGTTGTTTTACCTTCGGCATCCCCCATATACTGCACATTTTAAAGAACTTTTTACCGCTGACGGAGAGACTGTGGTAGATTGAATACATTCGATTAGGCATAGTTTCAGCTTCGTAAGAGGTAATTTCGCACGGACGTGCACCCAGATTGTTGTAAATTTTTTACCCCTACATTTGTAGATGTTGGAAAAACTCGAGTTTCAATGTTCTCAAATTTACGTGGATTTAAGTTGAAAAGATACTACATCGAAGATAAATAAGCTACCACCGAATGCATCACTCTCTCCACACACACTGGTATTATCGATTTC
Source organism: Neodiprion virginianus (assembly GCF_021901495.1). NCBI lineage: Eukaryota > Metazoa > Arthropoda > Insecta > Hymenoptera > Diprionidae > Neodiprion > Neodiprion virginianus. The sequence continues at coordinate 32,050,363 of NC_060879.1, forward strand.
CGCGGCAACCCAACGGCAATTTGTTTTCCCGAGAATTGGACGGGGCGCAGCGTTATAGCTCGTCAATACGATAGGTCCTCTTTAATTTGGGATCAGTAGGGGGGGCGTTTGTTCTCCTTCCGTATGAACGAGAAACCTTGGGGTTCGATACGCTGCGCTATGAGGTTCTATTCGTGAACACTATGCGTAGAACGCACTGCTCTCATGTGCGGAAATAGACGCAAAGCCAACTCGAACACTCGGTCAGTAATAACGTAAGAGAAGTAGATGCCCCAAAATCCATAAGCTTGAAGGAAATATTTGTCAAGCTCGAAACGGTATTGCGTTTTCGTCAGAAGAACAGCTTCGCCTTCAATACGTGTAACGTACTTTACACGTGCCGAGAAAATGCGTGAAGAAGAAAGGAATCATCGTATTATCATGAAATATACGAGTACCGTTCAACAGTGCCTGGTACAATACCTACGCCACATTGGATGTAATTCCCGACACCTAACAGTACAGGGTACAAAACCGTGCATTGATTATGCCGCCCTATCTATTATGGCATATAACAACATATCATGTACGACGATGATCGACCCTTATCGCCGTTTGCGCAGGGCCGTCGTTCGGCCAAGGACACCTTGTTCTTATTTGTAATCCGAGTTACAGCTTGCGGAAGCGGAGCCAATACACTCGCCATATGGTATCACGGTTTGGATTTCCGATTTCAACAATTTGGTATATTATAAAATCGCCCCCGCCACGCCGCGCCTCTGATTTTCACACCTATAGGCGAACCTTACGCGCCTCTGTGTAAGTGTAAGAGAGCGATTGGACAAACTTCGAAGATAGGCGGTGAAACACATCCTCCCCCACCCCTCAGCTCTGCAGAACTGATATAGAAGCCAATTCAATTTCCCGCATGCGGAAGAATCCTAGCGAAACTCACAGGGAAAGATCGCTATCCCGCAGGGATGGTTAAGGAGTGTACACGCTGTACGTATCTTTAGGAAGTTAGTTTGTCGATCGTTTCGAAGTATTTCACGACGGGGTGCGACCGCGAGAGGGAGAAACTTCAAACGGACCAAAACAATGTTCGTCGTGGCAAAACGCTTCGAGAGTACCCGATGAATTCACCGGTCTTACAAATGATTACTTTATTTAACACTTGGGTGATTGGGCCGAAGCAGTGAAATCCGGTCGATCATTCGAATTTCGATCCGACCCGGAGACCAGTTGGAAAATCAGAGATCTGGTTACGGTCGGTGCGCGTCGAGCACGGGGAACGTTGTTCGTTATTTTAATGGACTTGATTCGAATTGATGCTACCGCGGGTAATCAATCAATCAGCCAATCAATCAGTCGATCAATTAATTAAGGAGAAACTTATACGTTCGTATATGTATATGTATACAACGGTAATAGCTCAACGCGTGCTCTGTGCCTTGAATTTCCTCACGTGATGACGAACGTGCAGCGACTGAACGACGAATGGACCGAGATGGGCGAACCCGCGAGTTTTCATATATTTCATACCAAAAATCATCCCCATTGTGTTTGGCAATTCAGTTTTCGCTCGATTTACACCACTGGAAAAACCGTGGAATAGATAAGCCGCCGACAATCATCACGGTGAGTAAATTTTCTATTCTACCTACGATATGACCGAAGGTATACGGTGTTATCTTTTTCCCACGCTCGATTACTCCGGATGCAAAATTTCTCAACCGAAAGAGTTAGCACGGTCGCATCGAACGTCAACCTAACGAGCAGTGATCAGTCAACCGCGTGATTTATGATTCCAATAAAACTGGTTGCGATTGCGAAAGCTCATCCTTCGGGTGCAAGTTGGCTATACATAATAGATCGGCAGAATGAAAAATCTCTCGTCAGTATCTCGATTGACCTTTAATTTAGAATTGAGTGATTACCCTGGTGAAATGATTTTATCGCAATTTTCACCGCACGTGGAAAAGCGTGGGCGTTTTTTTTTTTGCGGAACGAGAGTGAATTAATGTAGAGGATTCTCGTCCGCGATTGCTTTAGTCGACTGGGTGGTTTGCCCTGACGCACTTCATCTGTGGTACTCCTATTACAGAGTTGTTGGACGGTGGATAGGATTAAGCGGCTGGTTTCTGGCTCCAGACAGTTGAGACGAGAGGGCGGAATTGGCAGGGTGCGTACCTAATGCAAAACAGTGCTTCGTGTCGTGATAAGTGGCACTTGGTTTTTCGAATATTACATAGAGAATTTCCGCGACGCAAGGTTCAAAAGTTTTTAGCTTTCTAATTAATAGCTTTTGTCAAGGCCAGGCTAAATTGCTAACAAATTAACCGCAATCAACGCTCAAATTATGCGAGTCCCTCGCTTTTGTACCGTGGAGCCACACTTGACTGTTTGATGGCTTTTCAGTTGAACGACGGTATATTGTGGAAAGAATAACATTTCAAGATCTTGAGAGATTCTACTGCAAATATATACATCCACCTACCCACGTTCATCTGCAGTGCTGCGCAGCAGCGGTGGAAAAGGGACCCTGTGAAACAGTATCCCCTCAAGGAAACCGAGCAGTATTCCAGACAATTCTAAATCAAGGGAGTAATTTCGCCAAGGAGATAAAAAAAAGGCGCAATGCTGATTCGAGCAGCTGTTTCTTATTAATAATTACAATGTTACAGAAACCTCTGCAGATCCGTTGAAAATCTAATTATCACTTTGTCAAACGATATGCGCATGTAAATTTTGACTCGAACACAACGTTTCAATCGATTTTTTTTTCTTTCACAATTCACGCGACGACGAAATAAGTCTCCCTTGGCCTTTTGAGACTGGGAAACCCATACGAACTTCTTGTATGCCCCGTTCCAAAAGGGGGATAAAGTAAAGAAAAACTTAAATTCGGAAACTTAACTTTCCAATGATTGTATCCGCGTCTCCACCGCGTTCTGACTACCAGGGAACTCTAGTACCACCGGTAAGACAAGTTCGGCGAACAGCTAAACCTTCGGTTGAATTAGGGCTTTCACCGTCGGCCAACTTTTAAGCGTAACGCTATATGCTTGTAATAATCAGCCAGATCAGTCTATAATTACTTACAGACTTCGCCTAAATCACGACGGATAACTGCCATGCTTTGACGGATCAATATCACACGCATAGTTAAACGAAGAACCATTTGTTCTACCACAGCTAATTGTAAGTTTTACTTTGATCTGGACTCATGTTGAACTGGGCATGGGTACCGAAAAATTGTCGAGATAATTTTCTGGATCTTAACTCAACGGAATAGGCAAGAGTATTTTTGGTGCGACAAGGCAGAATAGTTTCGCTTACTGTGCTGTTTCGTTGCAGTCTGTACATTGGATACTGTAAAAGAGCAACGTAACTCTGGGGAACACCGTGAACAGCTACGCGTGATAAGCTGATACAGTTTCGAAGTAGCCACGTAAGACAAACGACCGGGCGGTCATTCATTATCTCGCGATCGTTCGTATCGATTTTGTACCAAGGTGCTGGTGCAGATGGAGTTTACTCTACATCTGCACGCGCATAGAGTTTCAGTATGCAAAGCTTTTCCCATAATCCGATAGTTCCCGTAAATGAAATTTCCCGTCACTGCATGGAAAATTGAACGAAAGCTTGACTAAGGCAAAGCGAAACATCGCATTATGATAGAAAGGTTTCACCCTTGTAGGTAAAATAAGCGTGCGGGTTTTTCCACCTCAGCTCCTCTATTCATTACAAACGAATTGAATTACACAAGTTACGGGTTGTTTGTTTGTTCGGCAGATGAATTTTGCAAAATTAAATGTTCCCAAAGTCACGTGAAACTCTGGAATAAATCACCTGCGGTATCGCGAATATTATATACTTTGACCTTATCGTAACGTTAAAAAGCACCAAGGTAGAGTTTTGAGTTCACAAACTCGTATTACTGTCACCGTACGATGTACTGACGTATATTACCCACAACAAAACGCTCGGCTATATGAGCCAGAGCTACAGCAACGCAAAACTCTTGTTCAACGTATCAGAGCCGATTGCTTAGAGTCAAAATATAGCCGAATAAATTGAGGAAAATATGAAAATTTATGATCAAGGTCGGAATGCGTTTTACTGCAAAGGACGCGCACCCGAGATACGAGTCTCTGGACTTCATGACACTGTCTAGTCGGAACCTCTGCTAACAGCTGACGTTATGATCTTCCACGACGCAAACTTTAAGGGCAACCCTAAGTACCGACAGTTTTTTTTTAAAGAGTTTTTAGAAGCATTGAACAGCAAGAGATCGCGAACGAGAACTAGCCTACGCGATCCATCAGGGTGATGAAGGTCAAGTTGTCGGAGACAGACCTGATCGCTTGAGAGTTGAGGACGGTAAACCAGACCCTTATCGTTCGATCGGGTATGTGAAATTTACCAAAAGTGGCCTCGGGCCACTTAGGAACGAGAAATAAGTAAATTCGGTAGCGGAGCAAGCATCCGCACACAAACGAAATTATTTAAAGACTTCTAGAGAATTTGGAATACCTTTCGCCAAATACCTTCCACAAATTGATGAAAATATCCGAAACGTATTATCATGGAGTGCTGTAGGACAATAAAATTCCAAGTATCTTAACACGCATACTCTGAGGCAGTATTATCTCAGGCTTGATGAATCGCAGGTTTTCAGATGCCTCGTCGATACTTGTGTAATACCTGAACCAACAAGTTTTTGTCATGTTGTCATTTTCGTGTTGTAAAGAAATCCAGTACGTGCTCTTATTGTACGTCCCAGGGAGGATAAAAAAAAAACATGATTGACCAAAGTGATTGCTTGGTCACGTAACGTCCCTGTTCGGCTTGCTTCTTTTTTTGTTGCCGTGTATGTATTTATTGGACAGAAATTCTTGGTTGAAAGAAAGAGAATCATCAAATCGATATGGAACCAGAAAAGTAATATACTATAATACTTATACGAACTTCACTAAAAGAATCGTTGCGACTAAGTCGCTCAAGCGTCGCAAAAATTTATAACTTTCCTTAGCGCCAACGGTGTGCCAACTTCAATATACCCCCTTTTTCATGTGTAAAATGTACAACATGAATCGTTTGCACGATTATGACACTGTAGTGAAAATCTCGTCTCGAGTGTCACAAGACTTTTAAAAATATGTAGGCTCACTGAGAACAAAAAGAGAGGTAATTTTACGCGGTGGGATTACGTATTCATGCGTGGAAATTGAAACCAAGCATATGGAAGTAAAACGTTCACCTTACAGCCTTTACTGCCTGGTACACCAGGCTATTGTTTGAACGCTCGTCTGAAACTGGCATCAAGTAGGCCTGCGCGTTGTTAATAAGACTAATAGCAGGGCCATCGAAACGGGCGAGGGTAAACTGCAGCAATTAGGGAAGAGTAGGATAGAGCAGGCGTATATTGGACACTTTGATCGCCCGAGATGGAAGTTCTGGCGCCATGGGTGCTACCTACGCCACATTCGAATAAGCGATGTCATCAATCGCAATTTGCGCCTGTATCAAAATTCGAAGTTTTGAACACGTGCAGAAAAATCTTTGCACCTGGCTGGCAGACGTCAACTAGTCAATATTTACAGTAACAAGATTTCTCAGTTATGAATTTGCTTTTCTGTTTCTGTAACTTGCGACTACATTTACCCACGCATCCTAAATGGAAGAGACATATTGCCGTCGCTATCAGAACTTAGCCACCCTTGCCTCAGCGGCAGGTGTTCACACGGCAAGTTCGGTGCAAAAGTAGCCAGATCAGATACTCTCAAAGGTTACCATAATTTAGCGAGTTAAATCAACGGAAAGGGTTCGGTGACTTGGAAAAGAGAGCTAAGCAAACATTGACGAAATGTTCTATTTTCACCGATATTCGTGTATAAAATAAACGTCCACACGTTTGAATGGCAGGATGCCTGAAAGGTCGCATTCTCAAAACATTAAGACATCGAATTGGGTCGGTACACAGTGGAGATCGCCTTGACCTACACGGACTTTATGTTCGCCCAGGGCTATCAGCCCCATTAAACACGGACGTCTTCCGATATTTTATATAAACAAGACAGGCACACGCAGGCGCAAATATATTTGCAGACGTATACGCGAGTGTGTGTGTATACATATCATCTATAAAGAAAGAGGCTCGTCACGCAACGTCAGAGTGAAATTTTATAAAAGAAAGGGCTGGTAGGTTTTCTTTTTCTCTCAGCGCCCTGGCCCTAACAAAAAGATATTGCCAGCCGACCTGAAATCGACTTAATGTCAAGACATGAATCTCGTCGGACGTCGTAAAGTCGCGGATATTAGACGAACAAAGGGTGCTCGCGGGCGCGAATATAATTGAACGTAGGTACAAGCCTGCAAGAGATGAAAGAGTGACCTCTCTGTGTTCCTAAGTGCTTTTCTAACTCCCTGCCGCGGGACGGTGAGAAAAAAAAAATTATTTAATCATGATGTAAGGAAATAGATTTAATGAGAAACGGTTTCGACATATTTCGAAGCCCTGTTTTAAAGTTGAAATCGAAATCCTCGATTTCATTTCATACTCTGCACACTCTACGTCACTCTACACAAACCTACGTAATATACGCATAGGGGGTTGATTCAAAGGGATAGGAGATTATGATTTTTTTTTAAACTCAAAAAACCCGGTCCCCAGGCAAACTCGACTTGACTTGAGTTTCTGTACGTCTGGAGAATGTTCTGTAAAATTTTCAACTTCCAAGTCGCATGCCGTCATGAGTTTCATAGGACTAGACGAAAATAGGCGTTGACTCTAACCGTACCCGTTTTACAATTGGAAAAAAATGTGTCAACTATCATCATAATATCTCAGACAACGATTATCAATATAGCGGCGCATATAAAGAAAAAAATGCATAGGTTGGTGTGTTTTGAACTTTGTGTGAGTGTCAGTGGTTCTCAATCCCAGGTCGCGCACAGCCGCAACGTCCGCGTCCGACCGCCAATTTCAGCGACATGCATGACGGTAACGCGTCTAGACGCATCCAGCCAAATGCCTGAATAGATTTTTATCTCTCAGATGATTTCGTTACTTCAAATGCGCTAATTAACAGCCTTCGCTCTGTTCTCGCGGCATGAAATTTTACGTTCATGCGAAAAAGAAATGATAATGAAATCTGTCCTTCCTCTCCTTCGATAATTTTATTTGACGACGAAAGATCTACAGGATTCAGCCTACACAAATTTCCATCGCTGGGCGAATGCCGATTAATCAGAAGTGGGCAATAGTAATAACGGTTTGAGCCGTTACATATGCTTGTGAACTACTAGCAGAGTTTCTAGTTGCCCCATATTGAGGGAGGAACGCGCGTTGTTACACTTTGTCTATAACCTCTAGGAGATAGAAGCGTATAGTCAAAAGATGCGATACGTGGTTACCTAGGTTGATGCGCACCACGACCGCAAGGAAATAGCGCGGTTTCTCCTTGGTAGTACCGGCTTGAAACGCGACAGCATATTCTGGGAGTATGACGGGTTGATAGATTCTAGGTTGAGTTAAATTCTCTGCCAGCGTGTCGGACTACGGCGGTAAAACTTCACCTCTCGAGAAACATGTGCGTACGTTATAAATGGGATTACGACATGATGGCGATGATGCCAGAGACGAAGGACATCGTAAAGGTTACTACGGTGTTAAACTGCCGAAGGTTGGTAATTCGGTTGGCCTATAACACATCGACCCGCCTTGTACCAAAACAAAAAATAGACGGGTTTGTAACAAGATATACACGGTATGCTCCGGTGATCATATTTCATTTCGAGGGTTTGCAGTTACGTACAAGACATTGCTGGCAAAAAATCGAGGTGAGTTCGTTCCGACGGTAAACTCGAGGTGGTATTGCCGGATTTTTTAAAAGATATTTTCCGAGGCGTCGCCTCTGCATCCCCGAAACCTGCATTACGCGAAAAAGCCAAGTATGCGAACGTAAGCCGACACTATACCCGCGGCTTATACCAACGGTATCACGGTAGATTTAGCGAGGTACTTTGCTTTCTGCCACTGACGCAGCATTTTTTACCTCTGCGTACCTATACGCTAACTTTATGCGGTGGCCGTTCGAGAGAATTGCTAAAGTGAAGAAGTTGCGCGGGATGCTTAGACTAGGTCACGTGAATAGCAGTTCTCCAGGCAACGACAAAGTAGCTTCCTGACCTAATTAAGTACCGTTACGTCCTAATGAGCCATCACTGCATGGGTTGATGTCGGAGAATTTCACCCCCTATAAGGTGACAGTAATATAGATGAGCAATTTCGAAAATTTCTACGAGCCAATCCGCTCGGGGCGTCACCACGATTGAACATATACATGTGGGAGATTCCACGTCAAATCGAACGAAAAAACGAGATTTTTTCCCTGACCACTTTTGGTGTTTTCCCCCTTTTACTCACTTCAAGTTCGTATTGAAAGCATCAGGTCTGAATTTTTTCAGATTTTCCTGACGAAGCACTTTCTTACCACAGCTAGTCGAAAAATCAGCTTTTTACGATTTCTCATTTTTTCAAGTTAACATAGCTCGAAATTCAGACGACATACGGGAAAAATTCCTATACAAAAGTTTCGCATCTTTGTATGAAATTCCCAATAATAATTTTGGGCCATTGTTCGTTCCCCATTAAAGTACAGTTTTGATGAAAAATTTTCGATAATCTTCTGTAACAAAATTGTGCCCGAATCGAATGATCTGAAATTTTTACACAGCATATCTTTGTCAATACCAAAGATTGTTTACATGTTTCGTAGTAGGCGGAACAGTAGTTCAAAAGTTACACGTAATAGTTTACATGGAACTGTGAAATTTCTCATCCGTACGTACTGTAATGTGGCGGTACGAATAGTAAAAGTTATACAGTCGGTATTACGACACGCAACACATCGTGGAATTCTTACCTTGGATGAATATGCTTCAAAAATCTTGTCCGGCAGTACGAAACTCACATATCATGTCAGGAATTGTAATAAACGATCGACTGAAGTAAACTCCGCGAGAAAAAGTCGTCAACTGTTATAAACAACACGCGTAACAATTGAAGATCGCACTCGAGTGCGCAGTAGCGCCACGCGCAGGGTGAGGAAATTGCTTACCGCGCCGCGAAGTTTGAACCGAATTCACGCCACTGTGTGAATATTTGTCGATATATTTTCCGAACCACTGTACCGCCCACTGGGACGTTTTCAGACAACCTTTCGCATTGAAGAAGGCACGCTGTGTATAAATTGTAGCCCATTCGATTGGGGCACTTTTCGGTTATGAATAATTTGCGCGCATTGTGTATCAAAACTACACTGAAACGGAGTATGAAAAATCTGAAAAAATACTCTCGAGAAGTTGACAAGAGAACTTAAAATTTTTGTGAAGGAACTTTTTTCATACGTCGGCCAGGTTTTAAGCTACGTAGACGCGAAAAATCAAAACATTGTCGAAATCAATTTATTGGTTCAGTCGTCGTGAAGAAATTATGCGTCAGAAAAATCTGTAAAAATTCAACGTTTATCCTTTCAATGTGTACTTTGATTGTGTGAAAGAGCAATCGGATTAAAATGGGTCAGGGAAACCGATCGATCGATTTGACATGGAATACCTCGTATATAAGTTTATCATAACGTTACCACATTTCGCGAACTCGGGAGCTCAAAAATAGTGGTACCTGGGCACATAGTGCGCTATCTCATCCGATATGCCATCATTTCACCTCATCCCTGCCATCGCGGATCAGCCGTACAGCCAGAAGGATTTATGAAAAATTAAAAGTTAGATCATCTTATACAAACTCGAAACTTTATACGTAACTTTTGCATTCCTGCCATTTCTGGAATTAGTCTTACGTTTAGTCTAATTATGTACACTGTGAGTTATTATATGCCGGGTTCAAAAGGTGTGCGCTTTTAAAGGTGCAGACAGTCAGATCCTGAGCTGATTGTGAGAAGAGCGGGGACAGACTAGCGAGACGTTAGCTAAGAGATCGGGTGTGGGGAACATTTGTCACTTAATAAGACTTGGAGCGATAGTGGTTGTAAAAAATTGGGTACTTAAGAACAGATGCATATACTTAGAACTTTGTATGGGTCGTGAATATATCGAAGAAATAGTAAACCTGTCATATATTTTTATAACACCGTGCTTTAGTCTTCATGAATGTTGTTTATGGCTTGCGTAATATGAAATTTTATCAATGAAATCTGAGATCACAGCAATGTGTGCGACAGCTTTTTATCACCGTGTCACCAGGATTTCATTGTACATTAATAAGTTACGTATCTAAAACATCCTAGAACCTTTATTCCGCTTCAAGTACATCGCGTATCTAATGGTATAGGAACGTATTCGCCATTATACGACCTCTTATCACACGTAAAAGTAAAAAGTCGTATTTTTTTCTCCTTTGTATTTACACGAAAAACATGAGGATACATTGAAATTGAAAAATGGATGAATTAATGGTAAAATTTCGTAAGTACTGTTGGTTAACACGGTTATGATCTTTTATCACTAACTTTTTGAGAAATAATCACGTTCTATAATGGTGTAAGGTCTCATGTGGGGTCACACACGACCTTATACCGTTACGTACGAATTTATTTTTTTTAGAAAATAAAAAATTTTAAACATTCTTACCAAAATTGAGAAAATTCTCATAAAATACTGTTATCAACCATATATAAATTTATTGATTTCCTGATAATCAATGTCAAGGGCAAGAGTCCAACAAGTGCAATATTTCTACTTCGTCTTAGGTGTCAGAATATCTGTTTACAGCGCCGGGTGCATTATACGATTCTTACGAGTAATTTGATCCTGCATTTGCACAGTTAAACATGAAGCTTGACTTTAGAAATCTAACAGCAGTTACGATAAAATTTAAGAACATGAAAAGACATAAAATTGTAACGATTGAATATCAGTTGAATTTTTTCGATAAAATAGACAAATCTCGTTATTATTTCCATGAGGATAAAAAACAATGATTGTTATACGAAAGCACCCGATGTTGTGATATGTATTCAATCGGTAAAATAAGATCGCCGCATAATCCTCACGATTGTAGGAAGAAGAAGTTGCAAAGAATATTCCAACAATGAAAGGTATACCCTTATTATACCTACACGACGCCACGGAAATTCATGCCGAAAGTTGATCGGATCGAAACTCTGCGGAATGTTATATTTGTGTCGGAATACACGAGAGCCGAGAGCGCAGATGCGGAAGTCAGGATGGAGAATAATGCCTACCGCTGGGGGTGGTTGGCCCACGACGAGTTGACCCCACGCGGGTTGAGCGACCTCCGCAGGACAACATGCATTATCGATTCGGCGTACACGTGGTTCCGCCGCTGCACCGTTCGCTACGTTATTCGGTACGCATCCCCCGCCGGAAATGGCCTGGAATAGCACGTGCTCCTAGAGCAAGGAAGGATTGGCTTTCGCCCATACTAAATCGCGAGGAAAGCTTCCAACTGGATAACAGCGGATATCGAGGAGCTTTCCGCGTATAATCAGGGAAGGGTTGACGTTCTGTCGCGGAAGGGTTCTGCGGGATCTTTATCCGACCTGATGGAAGCTCAACCGAAGCCCTCGGACGAATGCGGCAGAACTTGATCCAATCGAAGATCGAAGTCTATAACGCCCCGCACAAACTCTGCTTCCCACTTCACCCCCTACCAAACGTACGTTCCAAGGATCTTTTCCGCGGCGTCGTGTTCGAGGCGAAAATTTGTCTGCATAAATCATTGTTTATCTTTAAATGCATACTGCGAATATCAGGAAGACGTCGGTCCGCTTCGCGGCGGCTCGTCAATAATGATCAAGCGAACGTTGCTAACGGGCGAAAATTTCTCAACAGTGGTATAACATTACTCTTACCATTCATCCTAATCGCATGGATCTTCTTTTACACCCCATACATTTATTATGATTATACCGTCACTTATTATTTCCAATTATAATTATCGTCTCATATTATTATCGCCGAATCCGTCAGTCCTTTCCATTCGCCTCAATGTAATACCTACACTCCATGATTATAAACGGAGTTGAAAACTCTTACCCGCTTTAAAAGTGAAGTATACGCCATACCTACGAACAATTATCGCTAACAAGCCTGGGAATATGTTCTACACGGAGACTGTGTTGTTTATAAAACTTTTAAACTGCATGAACTTCGTGCACACGTAGACAGAAGCATACGGTAGAACGTTGAATATGGATGTGGAAAGGTTTACATGATATACTACAATAGGGGATGTTGAGTGGTGGCAGCAACCGCTACAGCCAGTCCAGCAGCTTTTCCATGTTCGTCGATGTCATTCGTGTTCCGGAGGTTGGTTTGCCCGGTGGTGAAATCGGGTCACGGGTCTGCTTCACTATACTTGTTCGTTCGTTATAGTTTTCCGGCCGCTAACGTTATACCTACGTCGGAACGGAAGCGACTAATCAGGCTGACTCACGACCTTGTTTTCGATTCCAAGTTTATTGCAGGATAAAGAAGTCAGGCTAAGAGCTTGCGTAGAATTTGAGACTACGAAGCATTGAATTCGGTGCCTATAATTAATCGTCATGGACGAAATTTTTAAACTTACGAATCCATCAGGCAGGGACTTTATCACGCGCTTACCTCCGTGCCAATTTAACCGATTCAAAGTTGGGGTTGCTTCAGGCAAGCGCACCTCCACCTCCCTATTACATTCCATTGTTGGCTGATACGCCTCAACAACTTTTCAATTAATTATGTAAATCTCAACTCAAATCACAACGTTTCACAGAAACGGTATAACGGATTAACTTGCCGCTTATATGTACTCTGGCGAGGTTGAAAATCACCCAGAAAATTCGACGCTACAGTAACGTATCTAATTAATTGACGAGAATCGGAAAATTTAAATACAACGTTTCTTTTCATGCAGCTACAGAAAAAATTGCGGGCACCTGAACCTTTGAGACATTGTTCGCGTAATATGTTGCATACAATAATTAATATCAAAATCTGAAGATAATGTTTCGTTAAAAGCAGTTTTTGTGTTCAAAAAAGTTTTTTCAATTTTCATTGTAATCCTGATCCAGCATCCCAGTGAACAAAAACTACGCTACCTTTTCAATTCCAATTTCACGAATATTTGAATTAGCACGTTTATATTCTTTGAAATTGTGAATGTTCAACTTACTCGATGAATGTAATTCATTCATTCATTCATATTCGAATTAATGTGGATTGAAATCATCTTGCGATCGATTTCGAATCACATGTTGAAACGACTAGTTACATTCGTTGGAATAATAAAATTTCCAAACTAATATTGTCTCAATCCGTAGTTCCGACAGATGAGAATTCGATTTATTTTACTGGACTGATACAAATAACATCTCCTACAAGATATGAACTTCAACAACCTCCTGGAGAAATGACAGTGCTTGTAAACATGTTGTTGTTGTAGTTCCCCTCTACCTGGTCGTGAAGTTGGAAAAACATTTCAGACGATGATGCAATAAAAAAAAAAAGAAAAAAAACTATGCGATAGTAAAGCTAGAGGCACGATATCACCTCGGAACGGTGTATTGGCTTGTAGAATTCTTGTACCGTAGATAGAACCTTGTCGTTCCAAGGTGACGATCACTGCTCCCGTGATCCCACTTCACACTAAAAGAAAGTTCCCAAGGGTCTGAAGACAGTTCCTCGCAGGTTATTCGACGGAAACTTTCCCTCTAGAGACGAATAAATGTCACAGTACGGCTACCACTCGATGGGCTTTATCCTTGGTGGCATTATTGTTCAACCTCATCACCGTCCAGAGGCTAATTATGACTGTCGGAACTTGGCACGTTTCTGTATTACGGCGATAGTCCCCTGTAGCTGACAAAGACGAACAGTCGTATTGGTCAGAGTATTGGTCATTTCGGGTATATTGCCTCGACTGCGTGTGTCGACGGTGAAAGATATCTTCCGTTTCGTTCTCTCGTTACTCTATAACTACATTTCCGCGAATTGAGTCAGAGTATGTGATCGATAGCGTAGCGACACCGATTTATTGAAATTAATTTAATTCAACCCCGAATTCTGATGATAATTTATTAGGACAGTCTGTAATCCCCCACTCTCCCAAAGTTGTAAATGATGAAGGCTTCCGAACATCTCGTATATAATGCACTAGGATATCTGTCAAGGATCCACGAGCCGTGTCGACCAAAACCCATACAAGTAACAAAACTTCTGTAATTACAGATTAACGTAACGAGACCCGATTCCTCCAACATTAATTGAACCTTAAAGTAATTTCAGCCTGTCTTTAACCTATAAAGAAAAAATTGAATTGATTGGCGATAGTCAATCAATTAAACTTAAACCCTGTCAAAGCTGCTTCTAATCGAGAAAAGAACGGGCTCTATCAGTTTGACTGACACATCGATTGAATCCGTAAACAAAAAAATAAAAAGATTCAAAACTCCAAATAATTGTTAATTTACCTGTTTCTTCAACGTCTGGTTTCTCCTCCTTCTTGTCGTAGAAACAATAACCACCTGGATTTACCCTTGTGAACTTTTGGAAATGGCTCACCTCCTCCTCTCCTTGATAAACTAACAATAAAACTAACAAACATGCCGAGACTGGGGACATGCCATTCGAACGAGAAAAGGACAGGGTTTCAATTGATGCCAAATTAACGGGTCGTCCATTCGTTCCAGCAGCCGGCATCGTTGCGAGAAACGAGGACTGTCAATGGTTCGTTTGAAATACCTCGACCAATCGGCGTGGAGCGTAGCGACCGCCAACAGACGAAGCAACATGTCCGTTCTCCCGTGAACTGTCAAACGACGTGCGAAGATGTTAATCGTGTAAAATTTGGTGATAACAAGCAATCAGAAATGATAATCGTACTGTTCCACGCTCTCTATTACTTCGGGAGATATGTTTATCGGAATTTTTATGCTCGTTACGGCGAAACCGGAGAAATCTCGGTCACAAATCAACTATTGAACGTGACTGAGGCGGATTATGATTTCCCACCTGAAGATGAACACGTTTTGGGAGATTTTAAAGTGAAATTCTTTCCTCCTGTATACGTCCAGAGATATAACGCTGTGCATGATGTTCTAGCCAGCGCGCAATACCACAGAAAGATTCGAAAGGTATGATTATTTTTACTCTTGTTCGATGGTAAAACAACGCGTGACCTAGCCTAAGGACTTCACAACTAAGTCACTTGCTGGTCCAAAGTTTTTTTTCTTCTCACTACCAATTACGGAAACATAAACATCATTCTGAAGACTATCGTACTTTCTATCATGCTTGCTGCGATTATAGGGATCGCGTAATAGATAACTGCCGGTATGTAATTGTTTAGCGGTATCAAGCGACAACGATACCAGATAAATGTATGGCAAAAGTTAACCACAAATTGGGTCATTTGGTACTTATTATATTTATACGTTATCCGCTCACCATCATGAATCTAGTAAATACGTACTTTTACCATAATAGAGATACTTATAGACGTAATATCATGAAATCATCACAACATTACTCATAGCAATATGATTAATTGCCCGCTGACCTTTGATAATCTGGCCACAAATTTCAGCATTAATAAACTTAGTTTCCAACTTTGGCTTTACTACTTCAAATATTACTACTCCACTATTTTCTGGTCTGTTCTAGGTGATAGACTTTGGCTGTGCTGAGCTCACTTTTGCAATACATTTGAAAAATACAGACGGTATACAGGAAATTATTTGTGTAGACGTGGATAGGCCATTGCTGGAAAAATTTCAGTCAAAGGTTGCACCTTTACATTGTGATTATCTTGCTCCCAGAACTGAACCTCTTACAATCCATGTTTGCGAAGGTAGTGTCGCACACAACGATAACAAATTAGCAAACGCTGACGCTGTTATTTGTATCGAGCTGTAAGTTTTAAAGATATGCTTATTTTTCAAATCAGTTTGGTTGAAAAACTATTTCCAGACATACGTGGACACATTACAATTACGTGTACTGTACATATTATCGAGGTCATTGTTAGTTTCATACTCTCTCATTCATATCCGTTAAAATAATTGATGTCTGCCGGTATAAGGTTTATTTGTAAATTTTGATCACGTGTGACTTGTCAGAATAGCAAAAATTAATACTGCATTACTTTTCTTCAGAATTGAACATTTGCATCCAGACGAATTGGAAGCATTTCCACACAATGTTTTTGGATTCATCAAACCCCAAGTAGCTATTGTAACAACGCCCAATGCCGATTTCAATGTTCTATTTAAGAAAATGAATGGCTTTCGACATCCCGACCACAAGTTTGAATGGACAAGAGCACAGTTTCAGGATTGGTACATTCAGATATTCATTGTGTGCATAGTATAAGTGTGCTTAAATTTTCTTGTGGAGAAAAATATGTAAACTTCAAAATATTTTATTTATTATTATCTCTGATCTCTTCCTACAAATTTGTAACACTTGTAGCACTGTCTGAAAAATATTCTTGTGGGTGGTGACTTCTTACCCACATATGTTATGTGTAATTTCCTTTCTTTTACAGGGCTAACAACGTCATCTTACTTTATCCTGACTATGAAGTAAGCTTTCACGGAATTGGCGCTGGCCCTCCGGGTACTGAAATGTTAGGATCATGTTCTCAGATGGCAGTATTTCACTGTCACACCAAATTACCACAAAGTGAGGAACTCGAGGGAGTTGATGGTTTATTGAAGACAGTTGTATTCCACGAATATCCGTACAGAGCGGATAATCGTTCAGATGAGCAGAAAATACTAGACGATGCTGTTTACTATATACGTTTATTATCATCACGTCAGGAAGAGCTGGCAGAGGAAATCCCACTGGCGAAACTGATGTTTTCGGTTGAAAAATTTCACATATCAGTTGATGTACTCAGAAGTATACTGGAGGAGGCACAATGGGCGATTGTAGATAGAGAAGATGGACCTGTCGTTGTATTGCCTCCGCAATCTGGATTCACAATAAACTCTGATTTGGATGTTGATGAGTTTCTAGATAACGACTATCGACACCACGATCATGAAAATGATTGGGATACTACGGAAGTAGGCACTCCCCCTGGTTATTATTTTGATAGTTACATGGAAACAAATACAGAAAATTATACAGAAGAAGGTGAAAATTGGGATGATGAAGTGCATAGTGATACTCGTGGCAGCAATTATAATCTGAACAGCAACAATCTGGAGCACTCTGAAATGCACGATACAGAAAATCCTGGGGACAGTTTAGACAATCAGCAGACTATGGAAGATTTGAATGATGAAGATCTATTATTAAACCCATCGCAAGACCAATTGAACATAACACCTGGTACATTTAGTGCTGAAACAGAGCTGTCGATTAATTTTGTTCCGATTGAATCAGATTCCACAAATATCGATTACTCTAACGATTCTGGTAACACGCTCAATTCGGCGCAACAAAACTTGTCTGTACCACTTCTCGTGTCTACTTTATCACAGACATTACAGTGTCTAAACAATGACGGTGATCACTCCTTGACTGCAAAAAGGAACCATGATTTACCTCAAGAAGACTTAAAAAGCTCACAAAATGAAGGAAGTTATGTAGGAACATGCATGAAGGGTACTGAAAATTGCATAACAAATGAACAGGCTAACCTTTTTGTTCATCCTGGTTTGAATTCTTCCCAGCATATGGAGCATGAAAGTAAATGCAGTTCAGAATTACAAACGTGCTCCTATCTGGTCGAAATGGAAAATAATATTAAAAATATTGATTTACAAGTTGACACGTGTCTGCCATGTAATCAGGTGAAAAGAATACTGTCCACTAATTCTCCATCAAGATACGAAGAAACTGAAGCAAATACAGACACTGACTTTTATTCAGGGGCGAACAAAACATCTTCCATTTCAACTGAAGAGGCAACATTGTTGTTGTCATGTAGGAAAAGTGTGCTGATTGATAATGAACATTTATTATTAAATGAAAAGAGGTCTTTGGAAAATGAACAGGCTTTCAATAATGACAGAAAACATTCGAAAGTAAGCGTTGGTAGTACTGCAAAAAATTGCAATGAATCTACATCTTACAGTCACGATAACCATAATCTACAATGTTGCACAAGCATCGAGTGTTTACACGCCAAAAATAAAGGCTCCTACGTAAGCATCTCTGATTTCTCTCCAGCTACAAGTGATAGTCGTAAACGTTTCTATGCTTCATATGATAATGTAGATTCTCATTCTCAAAAGTTACAAACTGATTTGCTTGACAATGAAATAGACAGATGTGAAGGGGTGAAAAGCCAAGATAGCATGTCATTCAAAAGTATAAGTGACTGCAGTTTGGATCTTCAACCGAAATATACAAGTACACCTCAGATATTGGCAGATTCCTATCAAATGCAGATGACAGGCGATAATAAGGCACAAGAACTTTCAGAGCAGGCGAGCTTAGACGAGAACAAATGTGTACTGTTGCTCCAAAGTGCTCCACATATTGTGCAACAATTCCCTGTGGTTGAAGGTAAAGATTCTGAAAGTCTAGGTCATGAACCTATGATGGAGCAAATACTAGAAAAGTCGGAAGATCAATTTTCCGATCCGGAAATGAATTTCTCATGTACAAATATTCAATTCTACCAAAGTGACAGTTCCTCAAAAGATGATTCTAGCTTACAAAAAAAATCCTCATTCGAAGGTATCATTAACACATAATTAGGGCTAAATTGAATTTAAAGATTATTTGGGAAATGAATGATTAACATGTGATATTCTTACAGGTGAAAAGTTAATCAAGAATGACTCAATCTACTTAGAGTCAAGAACTGTTGAAGACATTTTTTCAAGTACGAGTCAACTTTCTTTGCAAAGCAATAGCGATATCAGTTTATCTGGAACTGCAAGTACTGCAAGTAGCAATGTAGATAGATGGTATGTGGCAGAAACAAACCCCATGTATCAACGAGATATTGTTGTACTAAAAGGTGGAAACGATACTGCAGACAATCCTAATGAAGAAGCAGCATCTGACAGTGACGCAACTGTGTATGGTGAAGGGAGAAGTGATGAAAGAGAAAACGATAAAGCAATAAGTCACACATCGAAAACAGCAGATCACTATTGTGAACATACAACGAATGTTCCAGTGCAACACACCTTCAACGAACATATCGATGAAAATTTAGACAAAACAGTAAGCACATTTGGTACCGAAAGTGCTACATTGTCTTCCAGTGACTGGGTGTATGGTAAAACAAACGATAAATTTCTTTGTGAACTTTCGAAAAAAAGAAATTATACAGAAAATGTTGCTGATGATTATTCTGTAAAAATTCCAGAAGATGAAGATCGTTTAAAAATGGAAAAAATCCGTTTGGATCCTTCTACAGAAGGTAGTACAAGTATACAATATCAGTTTGCAACGGTAAATCATCGTACATCTACAATATTCATACCAGAGTGTACAGAAATCCAACCAGCCTGTAATACAGATCATATTCCGTCAATAGCATTATCACATAGTAACTTGGCAAAGCAGACTGCAAATTTAGATGAATCATCTGTTGCTAATGCAAAAATGATTTCAGAAAATTTCTTGGACAATATATGTGATGTATTGAGTTCTAAAATGGCAGCTGACAGTTCTGTTAGGCGATCAGATCATAGGCTAGATATATCTGAGGTAACAAATACTTTGACTGATTCCACAAAGATCTTATGTGAAAAAGTTGATGCGACTAAATGTAAATTAGAAGCTACCTTAGAATCACAAAGGAAACTGGCTACAAGTTCACCACTCATGTCTGCTGAAACAAAATTAGTTCACACAATTAAAAATGTGGAGTACGTTCAAGATATTGGTAGAAATTGTGACATTGTCCAAAATACAACGCAAATTCGCAATCAACAATCTCAGAACAGTGATCATGTGACAACAGTTCAGGCTACAACAGAACGGCTCGATTATGATAGAGGTCTATCTTCACATTCATTTCAGGGCCACTCGAATCATTTGAATTCATTCGGGGTTTCAAGTGAGATAAAAAATAAAGAGCTACCACTTACTGATATTTTTAACACACATGCAAGTCAATCACAACCAGCGGTACTATCGAACATCAAATCAATTCCAAGTCACGAAACTGTAACTCTATACAATGTAGGAAAAGTTAAAAAGGAACAAAATCAATTACAATACGAATCGGAGCCCTCGAGAGCTACAGAATATACAGATACAAAACCATTTTCACCAGAATCGTTGGACACACCGCCTAACAGTTGGTCTCCAGAAATAATGGATTCTGGTTACCCAAATTCGGCTTCTGCACATGACGTAACACCCGAATGTGAGTTATCAAGCATTGCAAATGACAGAATATCAGATTCAGATTCAGCCAGTGTCGGAGAAGTTCCTGTACCAGGATTTTACGAGTTCGTCGAAGTTGAAAATGGTGACTTGGCAAATAACAACAGAGACGATGAGGGAAATAACGTAATTGCATTTGAGGCAAATGATAACCTAGATGATCTACAACCACTAATTAATGTACTTGAAAATGACATGGAGAATGAAAACGATATTTATGTACTCCAAAATGGATTTCCGATGTGGCTGTTGAGGATATTAGAGATGGCTAATCCAATAGATCTCGAAAATATTGGGGGTGCACATGCACAATTGTATCCAGCTCTTCAAGAACAAGCGGGTGAGATTTCTTAACCTTGTACATGATTATCCTTCAGATCAAATATTTTAATGGCACAATGGTCTCTTCCATTTATTTCAAATCCATGAACTCCATATTTTGATCCAAAGAGCAATGTGCAGAGTGTAGATAAATCTATTTTGCTGTAGGCGGAGATGCTGCAAATGTAAATGCAGAAAACGACGAGGGTTTTGATAGCAGCTCGTTAGAAGATGATAGCGACATTGAGGATGACGACGCTGATGATGCCACTTCTGTTTCGAGCGACGAAACTGAGGATCATAGTGGTGTGAATCCGAGAAGGGATTGGAGAGCAGGTGGTGATCCATGATTACTAAAATGAATGAAGAGTTGTGCTGGCATGGTAAGTTGATTTGAAAAAGATTCTTACAACCGTTTTACCTATATACCAATATTCAAGTCACATACTTTTCAGAAAATTTGAAGATGGGTGAGTAATTGATATTTAAATTAGCGAGTTTAAAGATGTTGTTCTGCAAACTGATTATTGAAGAGTGATTTTACGTTCCACGACTTTTTTCAAGTGCCAACTAAAAAACATTTAAAATTGCAAAATGTTTTGAGATATTTTGTGACGGTTTGTGCGTATTGCCAGTTCAACAAATTCTGTGCAAACGAGAGCTTAATCTTGATATGTAGAAATGAAGAATATGTATGCATATTATAATATTTTTACTACCTTGGTGATACATTGGATTGAACTGAAGGATGGCACAAATAACTTTTGAACAATACAATCAATCATATTCACAGTCAGTTGAAGTGCAAAAAATATTCCAAAGAAATCTTTGTATTCTTTTCGAGTATTTAAGATAGCAATTTCTGGCACCGCAAGTCAGAAATCTGATCCACATGACTTCGAGTTATTTTGGAAAACTGCCGAAAATCATTATCATTGGTTATATCATTCCCAACATTTGTTGGATATTTGAAATGCAAGAACTAGATTCGACTTTGTTGATGTTTTTGTTTTACGTCATTAAGATATATTAAAATTAACAAAGGTATTGTGCTCAGACATGATTAAGATCGAATAAATGTCCAGAATGGTGAAAATATCTATAGAGCTTACAATGTGCTTTAGCGTCGCCATATAAAAAGGAGACAGTACAAGAATTTTATGTACAAAACTATATAATCATCTACTGTGTAATGTAATTGTTTAGGGCCAGTAACTAAATCAAAACTAAACCAACTAAATTTAAAATCTATAAAAATATTAACGTCATTTATAATTGGCTCCTTTTTACATAGAAACATAATTTTTACACGTATTTACCAATACCTTCTGACCTCTAACAATTAATAACACATACATGTTGCATCTGCATATAAGTATGTTATTGAGCTTTGTATTTCTATACTTGTACATAAATATCAAAGCTTGTATTGTTTGAAAAATATGCAGCTATTTAGAACTAATATTTTTTTTCTAAATCAAATAATCTGTGATTCTTGAATTTTTATTGTGGTTTCTAACAAGTGCAGCTTTTTGGGAATGTAAATTATCAATAATAAAAGTGAGAAATTCCCTTGCTGTATATTATACGGCAGCTTCCAATATTGTTGAATTTATTTGAATGTAGAAAAAATTCGTTTGTCAGTACTTCGATAATCTATCTAAAGTATATTATGTCTTTTCACATAAAGGTACTAAATGTTGAAGCTTTAAATTCATTGTTACGTTTTTGATGCATTCAATTTTTTTCTTATGCAACAGGAATAACAATATGTTATATTTTCTGCAAAGTTTAAAATGAATGATATCCATAAAAACAATTTATTGTTAGTTAAAACTGTTTGTATTGATTAAACTTTTATAATAAGTCTGTGTGGCTCTCGATCATCACTGTATCATCACGCTTTATGATAGTATTAGATAAAAAGCGTAATACAAATTAGTATAATCTGTTATCTATTAGCTTTTCATCATAATACTCTCAGATTTGAATGATAGAGCTGAATAGGGTAAATCTTGTCAGATGGTAATTTTTAGAAGTTGTCATGTATAAAATATTCTAAGACTGAATTCGCATATCATGGTATATTGCTTGAATGATATGAAGACTTTGGACAAAAAATAAAAGATTAAAATGAATCTTGTAAATATATTCATTTTTAATTCCAACAATGAAACTTAAATACATATCAAGAGATATTAGGTTTATAATATTAAAATGTGCAAACAGGTGATCTTTGAAGAAAAAAATATCAATAATGGTAAAATTGCAGTATCTGATAATTAATAGAAAGTGCATTAATTACTCAACTTTTTGTAGCAAAAATCTCAATAATATCAAATATTTCTAGTGGGTTAGTGAATCAGCGCAGTATGTTACGTATTGTATCACTCGAGCGATGAAACTGGCTTGAATCGAAAGTGTCAAAATATTTATCCACGTAAATTGACGACCAAGCAAATAAAAATTACCTATACTTTTATCTTCATGAAATTAAAATAGGTCGAACTAAGGTACGTAAATAATTGAGCTATTTTATTCAGTCGCATTGTTTATTTCAATAGCGGTGGAATAAAATTACAAGGTGTACAAGGTAACATGTATCAATATAATCACCGTAACTTTTATATGATCAGTTGATTGCTTATTATATTAATATATACAGTTATTATGTGATCTAACTGGTTTTAGTAAATCATAACATTAATACTATCAGTGTGACCCAGAGTCACTTGCATAATAAGCTTTCACATATCGTTCTCCTTTACTCATCATTGTTTTGTTTTCGTATTACAAATTTTTTGGAATACTTTGATGTTGTAGATATAAAAACGCATGTGACAGTGAGCTAATTCCAAATGAAATTTATAATCATGTGTCTGCTTTTATCTGCGGTACGTGGTTATATTCAATGGAGTTCCTATTTATTGGGACTACTAGTGTTTTGTGATCATTACGAAAAGCTCTGAAAACAATAATTACAGTTTTGAACTTAGATTCGACTGATTTTCTAGCCTTCCATTCAGGCAATTTTGCCTCTTAAACCTCATCTTTATTACTCCAATAACATGTAAGTACACAAAAGTCATAGCCGGTTAAGAATGGAGGATGCATCAGCCCCCGACCGGAATTTCACTCAAAATTCGTCTAAAGTTTTCTCATACTGAAACTCTAATCTGTACCAAATATTAGAGCCAGTCTGATATTATGACGCGGATAATCAAGAAAAACGTGTTTTCTCAATTTTTGTTCGTATTCCTTTTTCCAAGCAACCGAACCTAATGAAAAACCTGTATCACATTAGAACTCAAAGTTGAAAGAGCAGAATACAAATTCAAACACCACTTTTTTTCTTGATAACTTGTATCATAGATGCGGGTGCAACCTCATATTTAGCATGAATTAGTGTTTCATAAAAGAATTGCAGACTAATTTTGAGTGAAATCCCCGGCGAGGGCCTAACGGGCATTCTTGGCCGGCTATGGCCGTTCATATCACTTTCAGTTGGAATAAAGTAAATTTTTTATTGTTCATAATAACTTTATAGAATTGTCGTGTATTTGTTTCAATGTATAATCATATTTTTCTAGGAAATGCATCGGTCATAACAAAAATGATCTTACTCGTGGATAAACAATGATAAGGTAACTAACTCTACTCTATTCAAATACACTAATCATTTTTGAAAAAAAGTATAGTATCCAGGAAAAGTGTAAGAAATGCTGAGGCAACATATCTCATTATGACTTTGTGATACATTAACACACACGCTCCATAAAAAAGCTCTCTTAGAAAACATATATGCATATCGTCAATCGTCGATGATTGAATATTACGAAACATATTTACGATTACATTTCAAGAAATAATCTCAAAGAATTGGACTTTCGTTATTCTTTATACGCATATCCAAGATTTGAAACCTGATTCCCAATATGGCCTCAGAATGATACGTTCATTTTTACCAAAGGAATGGTGAAAGTGTATCTTTGAAAATGTTGACTGACAATGAAGAACACCTGCCCATTCGTATATTTTCCCAGTTTATGCAGTTCAGTATGTTTAAACTAGTTTTTATAAAACACGTATAATCGTACTTTCTAATGTCTTGGATGTTTTCTATGCATTACGTTTTTATTATATTAATTTTCAACTGTGCAAAATTGTTGATTTAATATCAAATGAGTAATTACAGTTACTTACTAATGAATTAACAATTTACTATGGCAACTACAAAACAAATTTACCCAAATAATATTCATAATATAGGATATTCTACTGGTATAATAGCGCTTAATAAAAAAAAAATTATTAATTTCATTATTGTAATAAATTTCTTTAGTAATAATGTCTTTATGTGAATTTATGTAACGTACTACGGAATCCTGCATGTATAATTATGTTCTACATGTGTTTAGCTTATCATTTAACTATATGAACATGCACTTCATATACAGATCTTTGTTATGTGCACTGCACAGCATTTTTTTTTTTGTTTTGTGGACTTCAATCTGATTTTAGTTATATCCTGAAATTAAATCACGAAGTAAATCTTCACTTACTATCCTCATTTTGCTAATATATTTTGAGTCGATACAGATTCATAATCGCACATCTCCTGATACATTTCAGACTCACCAATTCAGACAACTTCCTTCAGATTATCACGGCTCTGAGAATGTATTGTATGTCTTACATCTCCACCAGGAGCACTATCACGTCTCAAAATACCTGGACCAACCACGTCCCGTTTATTAGCAGCTTCTTTTATACTAGACAAAGTTTTACTGAGCCATGGCCAGCTATTTCTCGCAGCTTGGAGCTCGGAAGCAGTGGCATGGAGTTGATGTGTTAGATCCTGTGTAAAAATAAATACCCTTAAAAACCTGTACGACTGTGACGCATGTCTAATATATAACTGTTAATTGTGACACATCGATATTAGGGGAAAAAAGGAAAAACAAGGTGTCTTACGAACCTGGTTTCTGCATTCAGCCTCTACATGAGCCAATTTAGTTTGTGCTAATTCCAACTCTAACTCCCTAACTCGTTCCTGAGCTCTATGCAGTACTGAATCGATTCTGTTTTCCATATTTTGCGTCGAATCAGGCAGTGCTTTGGGAGATTGCACGATGCTACTTCTACACTGCTCACAGTTAGAAACTTTCGACTGTAACAATGTATTCGTTTTAATACTCTCAAATAAATCTTCGAAGTTCATTGGATTGAAGAATTTCATACATTGCTGTAACTCAGTGTAGCATTAGGTTAAACACTTTCAAGAAATCATTTTATTGCATAATGCTTTGTTTACTTACACGTAAATCATTCAGTGCACTTTTGGCCACATTGTGGTCATCTTCCAATCTTTGACAAATCTGAAGTGAAATGAAAATATAAATATCTTACGCGTAACGTGTCGTAAGCAGGAATATTAAAACAGAATCATCATATAACATGAAGATTTTCCATGTCGATTCAGTTGCTCGCATTCGTAATTGTGAATAAAGTTCCAAATTAGTATTCCTACATGTGATTTACCTGTTTGTATTCAGCGATGATCACACTACTCCGCCGATTTTCTGTGCAAGCCTTAGCTACTTCTCTCTGTAGCATTTCCTTTACCTGTGCAAGTTCAGCTTCAAGTCGTAGCTTCTCTTCTTCACCTCTCGCTACAGCTCCACGTAACTGTTCAACTTCATTACTGTATTCGTCAGCATTTTCTTGCGCCTCTGTACGAAATATTGGCATTATTATATCTTTGTAGTCAGCAGTTTATTCACTGTTCTATCAAAATTCTTGTCAATATTCCTTTTGTACTTTAGAAACTAGGAATATGTTGATATTATTTGTGACGTAAATGCTGACAAGTCTTAGTTTGTTACTATACTGGTATTATCTTCGTTGTTTCCTGAACAGCACCTCGCAACCACATCCTATGTAAGTCAAATGACATAAAAAACTTGGTGCTCAACAACCGGCTAGTCAAAAGTAGAACAATTCACTGTTGTTTTACCATTTATGTACTGTGCTATAATGTGAAATCAAGTTATTCATGTAGCTAAAAATAACCACAAGGTAATGTGGTCAGTTAACAGATAACATTCTATCTAGCTTGAATTACAGATTTATCATTATACTTGTGTTACTAAAATACAAATGAATACGGACAGGGTGATTGAAAATATTTGTTTCTCCATAAAAATGCATCACGTCGATACTCATAATATTATTATGGATCGTAAATGATTTTAAGACGCTCAAAATTATTATGTCATGATAGAATAATATAAATCATATTTGAAATATATCATAATTACTATTATTTGCAAATCTTCTGCTCCAATTTGTCATTATTTGAAATTATCAAAGACTTGACTACTACCTGCACTCTACGTGTTTAAATCATTCCACACGAATGATACACTTTGACTGATGTTAATCTTAAATCGGTATTTTGTTTGTCTCAAATGCATGTTTATTCTTATACGAAACATAACGCTGTGGACTACTTTCAAATATTAACAGCGCAGTGGAAAAACATATCTTTAAGTCATAGTATGTGTTCATAGAGTAGTGGAAATTTTACAAATATTAATATTTTCACTCCAACATAATATCTGTGTTATATACTACCAACAAGAAAAATGTATCGAATGCGACAAGTTGTGAAACTCCGTCAAGTTTGCTTGTGATACATAAAACGTTTGAAGTTATTTAAAAAATCTTTAGTATAATCGATCTCTGTCAATTGCTCGTATAGCATAGGTACAATGACCACAAGAAACGTAATAAATCATTTTACGAAAGCTTGACATTCAAATATTTTATTAGATTCAATTTTATTACGCCTCAGTGCAAGTGATAGATAAAATATATAGCTATGCAACACCCGGCTTTTCATGCAAAGTGATCTTGGTTCTGCTCTGTCCAGTAATGAGAAGACTAAACTCTGGGTTTGTTATTGATGTTTGCTTATCCATGTCAGCAAAATAATATGTATAAAGTGCAAGGTATGCAATTGTCTTTACTATTTATAAATAAAGAGAATTGGCGTTTGCGATGAAGAAAATGATACCATCAAGTTTGAATACAAAATTTGTATGAAAAGGTCAGAAACTGTATTATGTTCGTCTCTAAGGTACTGTTATATAAGAATGGTAACAGCTTCTCTTCGTGAAATCATGACGGTGCACACACGTATGCGAAATTGATTGAAATTTGATAATTATGGGTATGTTATGGCTATTAGTATTAAAACCATCTCAAAACAGCCAGGAGAAAAAGTTTTTACTTAAATGAGTCAACGTACATCAATTGCGATTGAAGAGAATTACCTATTATTATCATATATTTTCAATTTTACTTATTGTAATTTTGCGAGCTATCCGGATAAGAAGGAATATGCAATATTTGCAGTTGAAAATTTCTAGTAGCTACACAAATAGGGAGTTGCAATACTCTAGATTCGATTTTACATCTAAGTCTCCTATTTAAACCAAAATCAAGTTAAATTCTAAGATAATTACCAAAATGTGTTTTATAGAAAATACTAAAGTAGAAACAACCCTTGCTGCAAATAACATGCCTATGTTTCTCCGTTCTTAGAGTCACCAGAGATCTAATGTATATAAATACCGCATTCACTATGTAGTTTAGAAACATAACTAACTGATGTAACTTGATCACTTGTGTTCGCTATGGCTTATCAGCGTACATGCACCTTTAACGATCACCTGGCTCTTGATTACTACGTATTGTATGTAGGCAATGACGTTAATGTTTATCATGTATGTACGATTCTACAGAAATCAGTTCTACAGAGTAAATGTTGTACAGAATATGGTCTGCAGACGCATATCTACAGAAATATTTCTCTACAGAATATTTTTATACAGAAAAGAATTCAAGATTGACATCAGAAATCCTGCATTAGTTATTCTACACAAGAACTATTCTACAGAACCGTTTTCTAATTTCACACATCCAACACAATACCCGTTAGACACAACACGCACATAAATACAATACAAATAATTTAACTTAAATTAGTTTAAATTAAATTAAATTAAATCAAAGTGTACGAGATTGACGATTAAATGCATGACTTTGACGATTCGATGATTACTCTGAATGTGGGTTGTGTCAAACAAAATCTGCAGAAAAATAATGTGAAGAAAAATTTCTGTACATAAATATTCTGTGGAAAAGTATTCCGTAGAACAATTCTCTTGTAGAATAATTCATGAAGGATTATTCCTGATGTGAATCTCGAGGTTCCCTCTGTAAATAAATATTTCTGCAGAAACGAGTCTGTAGAACATGTTTTGTAGACGGTTTATTCCGTCGAACTGATTTCTGTAGAATCAAACGACATTTAAAACTGCATCTCTAAAAGTGGTAGCACTATTTGGATGAGATCTTTGAGTAAATAATGATAAGTACATGAGCTTAATCAAAATGAGATCTCTGGGCCTTTTGCCTGAACTGCTTGACATGTAGTCTTTAAGATGAAATATGTAAGCGTGCACTCGATATTTTAATCTCAAAACCTTAATCATGAGTTTAAATATCTTGTAAACTGATCTAAGATTTTTTTTTTTTTTGTACTTTTTGAGGAATTAAAAACAAGATTTCATCAATTTCATATTAAAGTGAAAAATATATTTTGAAAAATTTATTGACGTTTAAATTAAGGGAAAGTGTCAACTCATAACATCGCTCTACAAAATAAAAAATTTCTTGTATTCTGGTGTTTGAGAACGTAGAATTTACGAATATAATTATGATTGTATTAGATTGGCTCTAGTTTTTATGTTATTGTAGTATTGTATTCGAGATGACTCAATATCTATGAGCGAGTATCTCTTAATCGGTTAGTTAGGAAATTTCTATCTCAGTACTTTTTCGTAGAGCGTGGAATTTTGTATAAGAATCCATATTGAGATAGTTTATAAATTCAGCTGTTTACGAGACAAAAAATATTCAAACATATTTCAATTTTTTTTACATGTTATTTTGATGGAAAATGGAAACAATCGATATTAAGAGCTCATATCTGGCTGAGGTATTCTATTTGATATGTTCCACCGACATTTTGATGCGCATATGAAATAAATATTTTTTTTAAACATCCTAATACCCCCCCTTCTGACTAAACTCGTGGTGCCGCCGTCTTCATGGTCGGAATAACAAAGTATCATATTTTCTGTATTTTTCCCACTTTGGTCTGAATAAAGTAAGTATAACTAAAGCTATTGATAGTATTTGTTTGATAAAGTTTAGACATTTAGAAAAAAAGTCAAATTTTTCATCTATAAATTGCTTTTCTTAATCACATATGAAAATGTCAATAAAGTAAAAAGCTAGAGCCAATTTAGAAAAATAACGCATATTCCCAGAGTCAATGATATCAAATCTTTCAAAGACCACTCAAATATCAAGGACAAAAAAACCACTGTTGATCAGTCTTATTGATTCAGTACCAACATTGCCTAAAATAATATGGACTTCTGTTAGTATGGTCAGAATATTTCATAAAATGTATATTCGCTCCAGAAATCACACGAAAAGTACAGTAGAACCTTGATTACCCTGACCTCAATTTTCTGAATCATCTGTTATCCAAACAACTTGCTTCATCTGAATGTTTTATATCTATTACTTGAATAAATCACAGAAAGATAAAGTAAATAATTGAGGTTCTACCGTAATTCATTCATTTTCAACAATAAACTACACAACAATTTTTCGTATGAATTGTGGATAACCATTTCGACGGTTGAATGAGAGAACATGACATTAGTATATTAAACGTTAACAAAATCAAACTCCATTCCCAAAATGCACCATGCGTTTTCAAAATGCTGAAACAAGCAACAAAATAAAAATTAAAAAAAAAATATTTGTAGGGATGGGATTGAAGGAATAATTTATAGAACTAAATAAGTATGTTTCGTACTAACGAGGCTATTTATTTTCAACAAATAGTAATAAATAATATAAACAAAGGGAAACACAACTTTTGTCAGATAAAGTGGCTGTGTCCAATTGACAGAAAGGTAGTATATAAGACATCCCGTATGATTGCTAAATATAAAAGCAAGTTGATTTTTTTAATGATCAATATCTTATAATTAGATGAAATGCAAGAAAAAAAAGCCATCCGCCCTAATTTCCCGATTTCGTAAATATTCATAACTATTCAGCATTTTAAATAACTAAGCTACATATGTAATATCACTTTTTGCATATACTTATTGCTTAGTAAAAAGTACCTAAATTTTTGTTCGTTTTCGAAGAGAGAAATATACACATACTCTCCGAGTCGATTTCAGTGAATACCTGATACACAAATTTTATCCCACATAACATGAAATATGTAAGTATAAAAGTAAGAAAAATTAAAAAAAAAGTTATTTCTTTGGGATCCTCAAATGTGTGATATCCTCAGTAGTTCGGAAGTGTCAGCTCTAGAAAATCTCTGATTAAAAAAATTAGACAACTGACTTCCATACTTTTCAATTTTGTCTATTGGCATTTTAACGAAATCCCCTGCTTTTGCTACATCTGCAAACCACAAGGAATCGCTGGCACGTGAGACAGGATTTCGTTCTGGAATATAATTTGCTGTCTAAATCGATTGTTAGTTTTCGACTAAATTGTTTAATATATTGTGCAAGATTTTGAATCCACCACCTGTATTTCAGATTAGGAGATGGAAAGCTAATAGAATTCATTTGACATGCTTGATAATTTAGAGATCGAAGATTCCAAACTACACACCTGGTACTTAAATATCACACATGAATATATAAAAGACTATATTTAAATTATCACTATTTCTTATATAATTAATGGTCTTTGGGTATTTTACTGTGGACTAGGACATTGAATACCAGGACATCATACACAAGCAGTTAGCCCTAGGTCATGCATGCTTTACAATCTATTTACCTACTTACGAGACTAGCTTGGTCATTTATTATTGTGCCAATTATCAAGTACGTTTTTGAAATTCACCCGCTACAACGCATATTATTCCCAATGTGTACAATATTCTTTCATTTCCATTGCTCTACCGAAAAGCTTACAAGGTTCTTATTTTTCTCCACAAATGGTTTGATAATTTTAAATGCCAAAGTTTTTCTAATTAATATACAAAAAATTGTTTTAGGCTTGCATTGATGACAACAAGGGTAAAGTATTTTTGATCACTTTATAGCATTCAAAATCAACAGATACCAGTGGATAATCTAAAAGCCTGTAGCGGTAATTATGAGATTCTTGATTATTCTGAATACCATCTTCCACAATTTACATTATATTATTCATTACTATTCAGCTAAAGTAATCCTATAAAAGTTTTATAATGCAATAATCCTATAATTTTCAGTTTTGATTGCCAAATTCTCTTATTTCGACTTACATTGTTCTTTAAAGATTTATTTCGAAGGGAACTGCTTCTCGAAATGAATTGAAACAACTTTTACTATCGTACTTCTAAGCAATGATAAGGTTTAAAAGAATATGCGTGGAAAGTTACAAGTGATACAATAATAACAACAACAAAAAAAAAGGCTATGTGCTAATAACATATGTTTCGTGAAGTTCGGAGTTCAGAAAGTCACGTCTTTCCCTTGTAAATTAAGCTACATCTGATGTTCCTGTGCCAAGTAATGGTAACACTGGGCCGTAACAAAACACGGTAACGGGCAGAAAAGTCGAATATAGAGAGCACACAGACAATGTTAGCAATTTTGTAAAAAAAAATACCTTACTGATTCATCACGGTTGTAGTTTACAAGTGTGCAAATATAATAGCAGCTCATGTAACACCAATTTTGATATTAGAGAAGAATAAATAAAAACACCAAACTCCATAAAATCCTCCCATAATTAAGCGGGTATAAAACCTTAAGCATTTTGTGCATATAGAATCAAGGAATGATAGACAAAATAATTTTTTTAAACATTGAAGAAATCTGGGACTAAAAATCGATTGAATTGCGGCCGATCGGCGCAGTTTGGATAAATCTTACATAAGTAGGCAATAGGAATAACCAGTATCAAGTCAATATAGAATCTGAAAGTCATTGCCACTTGTGAGAAAAATAATCCGCAAGCATGTACCTTTGATAAAACTTCAGTCAACTGCAGTAGTAGTAAGAGATTGAACAAGACGGTTACATAGATGTTTTATATGTTGTAATCGATTAGAAACTTCATGTTTTTGCACTATTAATTTCACCTAAAGATGTCCAAATAATAAAATAACAATAAATAGATAATATTGTTATTTGTGAATTCGTCATAAACGAATGATTGAGTATCTTACACTACACGCACAACCAATTAGAATAAGCAATAGAAAGAAGAACAGCCTATCAAGAATAAACGAAATAGAAAGTTGCGCATGAGATACAGTGGAGACACACAGTTCAAACATAGAATATGAAATTACCTTTAAGTGTCATGAATTCAGCTTCGTACTTTTTCAGTTTCTTCAACGCAACTGAACACGCTAGTTTCATCACATAGCGTGAAACTTCTTCATTACGACAACGTTTTGGCAAGTGAACTCTGAAGTATTTCAATATACTTTCAAAGTCTAACTGAAGCAACTCTTTCTTACACAGCTGAAACGAGTAAAAACAATTATACCTTTTGATATTATTGCACTGAACATTAATACAGTATTTATAATTATTCTTTCTAACATTGTCTCATTCACTGTTACAAAGAAATTTTGTGAAAAGTCCATCAACAATTTCCAAATTGTTGAAATATTCTTCATTCTTCTAGTTCAACTTGTAATGTATAACTTAATTTGAAGGGATAAAAATTTATTGTCAAGGCAAAATAAGGGACAGAATTTCTTTCTTGATGTCATTATCTTACCGTTAGTAACGCTATGGCCACTTGGAATAATGTGTCCAGACCTTGGAGTAAAAATACATCCAAAATGTGAAAGACTAGATACAACGGAAATCTAGCTGTGAACAGTGTTAAAAACCACTGTGCAGCAAACATATGAGTTTCTACTCCACGATCATAGAAATGTTTGTACAATTCCGGTAGTTGGTCCTGCAATCAAAAGTATTATTGAAAAAAAAAAGTTTACCAAGTTTTATATTCACAATATTGTTTCACCATACAACGTCTTGACAATAATCATCAATTTTTAAGATTTCACAATGATTTTCCATCATGGAATTTCAATTAAAATTAAATCTGTTGTATCAACTAATCTAAATGATGCGATAAAAATGTTACCTCGATGAGACGATTCAACTGGTAAAACCGCATGTGAAGATTGTCGAATCTATCTTTGTACAAATTGCGAAGGCCATAATCGTACATTAGTTTAACTAACACACAGAAAGCCTGCTCCTCTGGCATCTACAAAAATTGAAAGAAAATATTTATGAGTCTTGGAAACTCTTATACCAAATTAAATATAATTGAATTGAGTAATTTGCCGAGCGTAACTCACATGTAACAGTAAACTAGCAACGAGAAAACTGAGTCCTTGGCAATAACCAACTTCTTCATCATAAACAGCATAAGCCTTACTTATTCTGTAAAGTGAGTCTTGGCCTAGACCACCTGTTTCTTTGAAGAAATCGTGGGCTGGGAAAGTCCTATTTATATCTCTCAAGATAACACTCTCGCAGCTGCTTTCCTATTTAGGAAAGTAAATATTAGAATATATTCTGCATTTCTCCTTGATCAAATAATTGAGCATATGGCAATTCATTTTACATACTTTAGTGATCAGCATTCGGTATTTGTCCATCATCTCCTGTGAGTTATCGCAATTGCTCAACCTTTGCCAAACTTGCGCTCTGAGTGCTTCAGGAATTCCTAACTTTGTTAGTTTTATAAGAAGCTTAGGCCGTTGTTCATTTACTTGCCACGTGTCTAAAACTTCTGCCCAATTTGCTAACTCATCGGCAGAACAGTCTTTCGAAACCTCACCCGTACCACTCAACATCGGTTCATCTCCATCTGTGAATGATAATAATATTGCACAGTGATATAAAAACATTAGAAGTCAAACTAGAATTAAAAATTAGGTGGGGATATACTGATCAAAAAGCACAGTTACACATTCTTACAAAAGGTTTCTTTATATAAACATATTGCAGGATTCATTTTTCTTAACCCTAAAGAGAAAATGATACCTGAATCAAATTCTTCCTTAGGTGTTAATGTATCTATGCTCGTAATAGAAGGTGATCTGATCAAGGACGCTAGGTTCAAAGCGAGGTTCAATCGATTTCGGTCCAACTCTCCAGACGTTTCTATACTTTGAACTTCGTAATGCACTTCTGATCCATCTCCAGGTATAATCTAGAGTAAGCATAATTAGATATTGATTCACATAAAACATAGTTTAAGCATAAATAAGTACAAGAGTACAAAAAGAAATGGTGCTTTTAGGTGCAGTGTATATTCATTTAATATCAGTTATAGTTCACCTCTT
Source organism: Neodiprion virginianus (assembly GCF_021901495.1). Lineage (NCBI taxonomy): Eukaryota > Metazoa > Arthropoda > Insecta > Hymenoptera > Diprionidae > Neodiprion > Neodiprion virginianus. The sequence continues at coordinate 32,085,539 of NC_060879.1, forward strand.
TTGAGTTAAGGTAAAACTGTTGAACCAAATGGCGTTTGTTAAAGTACCAAAATCTTTCATTCTGAGGAAAAATTTTTACGGGTGTTTCGATTAAGAACCGTACTGGTTCTCTTATCCCACGTATTACAAGATCTACCGCAACTGTCATGAAAATTTCACCCTCCTTAGGTATTTCAACATTCAAACTTTCTAAAGCCGGATCAGCCGGATCCCAAAGACCACAGATATTGTAGCATTGTTTATCCTGACCAATTGGACTTGGGTTGACCTGCTGTGATTGAATTTGAAAAACGTTAGACGATTACAAATACTGTTGGTCATTAACTGTGAAAATAATGCATGTACAGAAGCTTACAATTTGCACATTACGACACATAAATCCGTTCATAGTTCTATTTTATTTTACCATCTCCAGAAGACGCATGTCGCTGTGCTTTACATTTCGCCCAGGACTGACTAGTACTCCAAAACACCTTTCAATTTCCAGAGTTACACCTCCTTCTTTGCTCGATACTTGCTGAATGCTCAAAAAAACTTGCTTGGCAACATTGCATCTGAATTTGAAGCAATTCCTGTCCTTTGGAACTGTACTAAATCCGCCTTTTCCATCTTCTTCTTTTACCTCCATTGTAACTTCGAAGATAAAAACTCGGGAATTGCTTTTTTCATTGCCAGGATTAAATCCATTAAAATCACTGCTTGTCAACGAACTTGTCATAGAACGGGGAATTCTTTGAAAGGCTTTGGCAAAACACGCAGATACTTGACCTACCTGCACAATAAATTCATTCCAAGTGACTAAGTAATATAAATGCAGCAAATTATGAACAATAAATAAAAATTGACCATACACATTTGTAGATATCTGTTCACATCTTTGTTAGGACAATTATACCATTTACACAAAGTATCATAATAATCAAACCTACTGCTTCTGGTATGTCACAGCGAAATACATGGCACTGGAAAATAGCTGATTCTAAGGTATCCCCATGTGACCATGTAAAAGCAAAACATGCTGCGCATATTCCAGTAGCTTCGCCACGTGCATAAAATAGTATACGCTGGACTTCGTAGTGTGCCATCGCTTGCTGATTTGTAGCATCGTATAAGCTATTACAAAAAAATTTCCCATATTTAAACAAGCTATGGAGCCAGTTGCAAACTTCACAGTTGTTTTCGATTTAATGGAAAATGGGGAGTGTTAGTGTATCGAAATTTCTGCACCTTAAATAAAAGCATATGCTAATCACATTTATGTACCCACGAAACGTCACACGTAAGAGTACAAAAGTGAGAATGAGTTGAATGATTTAATGACATGTATCACTTTGCAATTATTATAATTGCTAATATAATTCCACTACAAACTTTGATTTGCAGAGTTTTAAGTGGTTCGAGAATCTTTCAGCAATATTATTGTAAAAATCAAATAAGTAAAATGAATTAGGAAAACCTTACGAACTGATTAAGATTAATGATTTTAATGGAAAACAGCATACTCTAAAATACATTTGGACAGAACTAACTTTCAACTATGAGTTCTTTACAGCAGAACAAAAAAAATAAAATAACAGAATAATTTAGGGGGACAAGGGTCGGACTGTGAAGCCTGAAGTTACCGCTCCAAGGTATTTAGATTGTTAACTTACACAACACTGCCTTGTGAGCAACTAGGTATAGATACAGATACTTTTATTCCCAAATTTGGTGCCTGTTCAGCGTACAATATTGCCATATTGCGCTGGATTTCAGCTTCAGATTTAGGTGCATTTATCGCGGCAGCACCCAGGTATGTAACGCCATTAAAAATAGTGCACTCCTGTTGGACGTGTGATGCTGAAAATATTTCTATAAGAGAATGATTATCACCACTTGCCGATCCACTAACATAAATCACTTTCTTGAATCCAACGACCAAAAAATACTAATAAAGTGACAAGGATAATTGATTTGAATTTACCTTCTTCTACATAATCATCGGGTTTCATTGGATCCTGTTTTTCTGAAGTTACCATATTTGGAGTTGCTTCGTAGAATTTACTGTGACCAACATATCGTATTTTATCATCATTCTGTTGTTCAGCTGTTATAGCCCTCACTTCAATTTCATTTTCCATTTTAGAGTCTTCGGTGAGCAGCTGTAATCACATTGAAAATACTTTTCTGAAAGAACTTAAATACCCCAGATTTGAATCTCAGTGTTAGAAAAATTTTCCACTTCACTTAAGTATTCTGATTGTAAGAACAGCAATTTACAGTATGAGTAGGTGTGGCCCGTCGATATGTCGATTTTACAAATTTCAAAAGGGCAACCATTTCGCAGTTGATGAAAAACGTACACTTTGCCTTTGTTAATGTCAGGCACTTAAGTCAGGTTAATTTTGAGACACATTTTGCAGAGATATATTACAATTCAGTGAATGATATTCAATACTTAGAAGTACATGGTATGCAATGAGAATGAAATACGTTATAAGTGTGGTTTTAAAATGAGAAAATAAACATGTCAATAAAAAGGTGTAATGTCAGACAGAAATACAGAATAACAATGAATGATGAAGTTTACGAAACTAACTACAGTCGCACATGTGGTTAAGCTAGAGAGACGGCTTGTTGTTTCCTTGAGTCATCTCTACGTGAAAAGACTGAGGGTATCTCACACAGATAATTTTCTTACTAATTACAATACTGACAACGATATAACGTATACCCATGAAACATTTGTTATCAATAATTCATAATATGCACATATCTTGCACAGTATCATTTCTCAGGTTTTTTCAGTGCTGCGTAATATTTGTAAAAAAAATTTCGCAATTTTATGATTGATATGACAAAATAAAGCAACTGCTCAATTATTATATGTCTCCATAGATTACCAGAATGGAAATGAAATTACAAATAATTTAAAATTCACTGCAAATTGCAGAACTATCAACTTTATTTCTTATTTATTTCGCAAGGTAACGTCACATACGATTTATCTTATTGCTTCTTTCGTGTTTTATAGCTGCTTTAAAAAAATAATTGTAATGTGATGTGGAATGGCCCATTTGATATGCTTAACCCAAATGGCTACATGCCAATGATCAATAATACAATTACAGCTTAAAAACAATATCTGTACTACAATATTTTAAGGAGAAAGTGGAAATGACGGTGTCAAATATTTTCCTCCTAGAACCGTTTAATCAAGTTTTTCTGCTGGCAAAAATTGATCGGCATCACGAATATAAAATGTCACAATTTCAGAAATTCATAAAAACATTTAAGTAAGGTTCAGTTTAGTCACTCCTACATATTAGGTTATTTTTCTACTGCAGGTATTTAGTCTTGGCCTTACGTCAAACTAACGGGTAATTCGGAGTTGTCGCACAGATCTAATTTTGGAATCGCTTATTAATTTCAGATTTTCCAAACCAAAATGTACTAAATCATGATTTGAAGATTGAATCAATTTTTAACGATTGGCGATAAAAATATTTTCAAAATACTTTTATATACTAAAACAATACAAAGAAATTCAAAAAGCTCGTAGGGGAAAATGAATGTAAGGATAATACAAGATCATTGCCAGTGGCTCACGGATCAACATATATAAAGCTGACACAACCACTTTGGCAGAACTAATCGAAATCTATACAGGTCTTCAGTGCTCTTTTGTTACTAATTATCTGCTGTAATCCCAATTTTGTTGCTCCACATCGTTACGTTACACATCACTCACGTGTCTAATGTCACGAATGTTATTTTTGCCATGTATAAATGTTAAATATTGCCAACTAGAAATTGACTCTGTGGTATGAGAAAGTAAAAATTTCCACAGAATCATATTAAGAATTATATTTGATTAAAACATCAAATTAAGCCCAATAGCATAACGATAAAATCTCTTATTTTGGAGTATAATAAATTATATTGAGTTTGAAGTTTTAATCGATCAAGGTTGATCGAAAGAAATTCCTACAGTGAAACAATTTATTAGTATTAGTAGCAAGTTGAATTTTAAATCAACGATGATCGATCGTAACTTTAGACAAATAAATAAGGAATCCTCAAAAACAAACGGCATCTCTTGGTAGTTTTTTGGTTTCTTCATGGCAAAAAGAACCTTTCAATTGCAATGCTCTGTCATCAGTACACATATTCTAATACGATTCAAAGCTGCAGCAATAGTACTAGCGATACAGTAATCTAACTTCTATTTCAAGAAGACACTTTTTGAAACAATTTGTTCCACTTGCCTCTCTGAGATTATTTTGCAGATCCTCCAAGTTTCCGTTATTAGCAATATTGAGAGTTGGTGGCTCTAAAATTTGCTGCTGTTTATTTACACCCTTCTCGTTAACAAATTCGTACTCATCACTTGTTGTTACTGATTCCATAGACTTGATGCTCGTACTATCCTCCATAACTATACCTAAGTAAGGCGTTAAAAATAATTAGAGAATTTTTTTCCCTGTTAGTAACGCCTTTAATCACGAGCAATTGAGGCAGAGACGTCAAAACATAAAACAATTTCACCATGTAGGATGAAGATCGAATGTTCTCTGAGGGGATTTTTATGCATGTCAATGTGTTGCTGATAGAAATAAAGACAAATGGGATTGACGCGTAGCCTACAGGTGATGAAGAATTTTACCTTATCCATGTTGACAATTGGAAAATTCATGTAACATGGCACATGACATAAAACGTAAGGAAGGCATTATCCACAATCAGATAAACTATTCAGTTAGTCATAATTGATATTGTGAAACGAAGTAACAGGTTTAAAAAAAATATTTGTTGACAATTCGATAGATCGGCGGTAACGTCGTGGATAAGATTACAAGGGTAACCACAATGTCAATAACAAAACATTGACAGTTCGGGAGAAGATTCGAAACGACCGACGAGAACTTACCTAATTTATTTGCAAGTGCTGCAGGTAGGTCAGATCATTTGATACTCATGATGAACCACGGTTTTAATTCCGTGTTAATAACAGTCACCGAGTTTCAATTGTGTGAATCTCTGAGTGCGTATAGAAATATCAAAAGTTTGTATCCAAAAGCCCGACAAATAACTCGAAGATCAATTCATCGCTAGATGGAAACACACGCTTGTTTGTGCGTACACTGTTGCTGCTTTCGTTTTAAGCATACTTGTATCACCTATGATGGGTTTGTTATTTCTCTGTACGTATTTTTGACTGTCAACTTATTACATGTTTCTTATAGCAAACGAAAAAAAAACAAAAATAAAAACAAAAACAATCAGAAATGACAGAAATGGCCGTGTCTCGCCATTCCGTCTATCTATGGTCTATGCCGTTTATGCGTGCCTCGGGCTGCGCCGGAAGTCTGAGGAGATCAACATGACTGCTTTAGTTTATTGCGAATTTAAAATCACTTTTCCCAAATCTGCAAGACGACCGAACACGCAAGCAAAAAGTTCCATATTCATTAGAAACAACCATTTTTTACTGTCAAATATTCCTGAGTGTTGACCGATGGTCTCTTTCAACAAACCGTATCTAATTAATTCAGACATCGTTTCACTTTCGGCAGTTCCGATGTACGAATGCCTGCAAAATTGCCAAGTCCGAGATATCGTAGTAAATTATTCGAAAATATATGCAAGAATCGCACGCGCGTTTCGATGACAATTTATGATTTTTCATATAATTCGAAATTCTGTAACAAACCAACGAAAAAGAACGAAATAGTTTTATATGTTCGGGCAATAGCAGCGTATCACTTGCGGTCGCCTGGTTTTATAGCTAAAAAAAAAGTCTTTTCATCGAGAATGATTATCGTCATACATTATCATTCCTCAATCGTCATACCCTGAAGTGAGGATCAGTAATGATCAGAAAACATTTGACGGTCGACGGAATCCATGTTGAAAGCGGCTTAGAGATATCGACGGCGAGCGAGATTCGCGTGAAGTTCGTCGAAAATCCGCTCGAGGCTCTGCGGTAGGCGAGTGGCCATCGCTGACGGCGCCTCAGTTCACAGACGGCCTCCGTTCTGTCCGATCTAGTTAGCTAGGTTTGGCGGTGGCAGTGAAATATATACGGTAGAAAGATTCGCCGTTGTTAATTACCGTCGATTTTTCACCGTCGAACGTTGTCAGTAATACCGTGATAATGCGGCGTGTTATCGCGTGTGAGATCGGCTGACCTCAGGTGAATAAAGTGCACAACGGGATTTACGGCCGAGATAATAAAACGGTAGGAAGATTTGAGGGACTACTCCTGGATTTCCGACTCGAAGTCAGGCATCGCGAGGATTTGTCAATATTTCATGTTATAAAGTAAATTCGCACCTACCCAGCAAGACGCGGTCTTTCATTCTATCTGTGTTTGATCCACCGTGTAATAAACAAATTTGCCTCGATTCCTTCGCCTCTAAGGGCACGCGTATTATCTCTGATTTCGAACATCATCGCTATATCTCCACAGAGGTTATAAATTATCGAGAAACACGAAGGACTTTTACGTAAGTATCCATACATAGTATCCATGCATACATATGTAGCACAATGCGATGGTCCACCATCCGTCAAGGGACAGCTGTTCCTCCGCATTGTTTTGATTAACAGCGTGCAGTTCAATTTCATACGTAACGTGCAACACGCTATGTATAGATAACGCAGCGCGGCGGTAGGTTCTAATAGATCGTTTATTTGAATACAAAACCCCCGAGCTGCGCTCGTCAATGATAAGTATGTAACGGAATCGTCTGGAAATGCATCCATAATTCCTCTCCCTCTCTCTGCTTACTTACACTGTGCAATATCATGAGGTCCTTGTGCCAACGTCATTTTCGCATCCCCGATACAGCCAATCATTGACGAGCGTTTATCTCCTCCACGGTCGAACTCGTCCGTGAAATTGTATAAAAACGTTTTGTGCTTTCGTCGGCAGGCGATTTCCCGCTTCGACTTGCACGTTCTCTCATGTATCCAGTATTTCCGTGTTCCCCGCATCCCCAGCTGCACGATTTACATAACACGACAGCGTTTATTATTCGCCTGCACTGCACGCACTATCTTTTTTCAGCCAGACTTTTTATCATCCCAGTTACGCGTTCTTATTTAATCGTCTAATAATACGTAAGTGTAATATCGCAAATTACGCGTACCTCGAATTAGCCCCGTATATGCACGAGATGCGACGACGGTGAAAATTATGACGAGTACTTGCTGCTTTTGTGATGAAAACAAATCTTGTGTAGGTACATCTTCACGGTCAACTTACGATTCGCCACCACGCGCTACACGCGATTGCTTATAAGTAGCGTTGACTGGATGGTCTTAAACTGATATGTGAGAAATAGAAGTTAAACAACCGACGATGAGAAATAGAAAACACGAAACATACTGCAGACCGAACGCGTTTATCCTAAATACATAGTTAGTCAATAATTCCTGACCTGATTTTTCTCCAAACTCCGGCGCAAACATTCCGAAACCTTATAAGTTACATCGGATACATCGGATAGATGTGTACACGATCTTTTCTTCGTCTTTTGATTTCATTTGATGCGAAAGAGAGACGACCCATCCGTGTATATTTGTTTAATAATAACGGTAAATCATTTGCACCTCTCTGTGATCGAGAGTTGATTGTCAATCATTTGGTAATGTGTTATATATATATATCAACTCTCGATCACAGAGAGGTGCAAATGATTATTTTATATATATATATAACACATTACCAAATGATTGATATATATATATATATATATATTGACCGGTTTAAAAATATCATCGTTCAGAAATTTTCAACGCTTTCTAGATTTCTTCTTCATTTCTTTTAAATTTGATTGATTGACAACGCGTTGAACTCTCATAAATACGAAACTTTTAATGCCGAAAGAGCATAACCGATGCAATTATTCAATCTTAATTTTTAACCGACGAAGATTCAAACGGGGATCACGGTGATGACACACTGCTTAATTTATAGCAGATATCAATTATACTCTCCATGGTTTGTCCAATTCCTCGGGGTGAATTGTATAGACATTGTTTACCTTTAACTTTTAGCAAATTCAGAGACGGACGTTCTTATCTTATCTGATTTACCGGCTTTGAAAAGTCTCAATACCAGATAATCAGACGTTAAGCCGTCTGTCGGGTTTATTCTGTTATTAGACATGTGGATTCGTTCGTAGAAATCAAAGGTTAATTAAATGTTGCATTCTTTTTTTTTTTGTCCTTTTTTGTTTGCAAGCACGAAGCCGAGCTCGCGATTGACGATTCGTCTATTATCGCGAATGTAAATTTAATAAATTTCCAGACTACCAAATCTTTATTCATCGTAATTACAAAATTAGTTGTTTTTTGGGAAAATATCGACCGAAGGCTCGAACGTCGAGGAGTTTCACAACATATATTTCACATCGTTACTACTTTCGAACGATCACCTCGCGGAATTTCTCAACCTAACAACACGTGTATTTTGGAGTAAAACTGCGGCAAAACATGTTGCGAAATAGTATTACGATACGGCAAAATGTTTAATGAATCGCCGTTTATGCCCACGATATTCACGTGCAATGTGTATGCTGCTACTTTCGTATGCGGTAGAAATTACTCTAATAATAATAATATTTCAGCAGTATAACAACAGTATAACCAGCTTTGCCGTATAGACACTCGCTAAATAGCCTCATCTGCTCAATCTTTATTTCCTCTCTAAATTCGTCGACACCAATTATGCCTCTCCAATTGACTGTAGGTATGTTATAATTATTTTCAAACTTTGTTGCCATCCCGTGTATAACTTTGTGTCACTTGGATATCAAAAGTAGACGGTTCGCTTTGCAAATTTTACTTCTGGCGGGTATAAACACTCGCACCTATTTTCATATTATCAGCTTTGCAATTCGCAACAAATTATCGTTACACGTATCGCATTGCGGCAGCGTCATCCTGGATGATGATAACTCTTGCGGTAATTATGCGTTATCAAATTAACACATTAAGAAACGAAAAAATATTTGATACTACATTTCCTGTCCCTTATTATTACATCCCGCGTTAAATTTGAAATATAGAAGATCTTGGATACGGTTTAGTTTAGTTTTATTAACTTTGGCCCAGTAAATCAAACTAAAGTAAACTTGGAAATGGACTCTTTACAAACGGTTTTGATTTCCTGCCGCGCATCTTCTTCAGAACTGTACGAGTCTATCAATTCGTGTTGTAACTCAGGTTTCGTTTGGAGACTTTTCCACATAATAGTGAAGTTGAAATTTTTCGTCATTCGACCTCGGACTGAAAATGTGTAGTAAGCCTATACGATTGTGAGGTGAGACGAAGTGATACAGATTTAATTTCTACCACCATATTGCAGCAGCGCGCACTTTCAATAATTGAGTTATTACTTTTGCGTTTATTATTATTCTTCCACTTATATGCTACTGTGGCAAGACTCGTGTGTCTTAGACGTTGAAAAATTGTTTTTCTTTTCCAGCGCTTGCAGCAAAACATGACGTTAAAGGAGTATACCAGACGACCGTAGTCGAGGAGAAGAGTTGCTGCTACGAATCAAGAGTAGCTAGCCTCCTGGGTCTTATAAAAATCACGTTTCACCTTACGCAACTAATAAATGTTTCCGCGCTTGAATCTTGCGAACTATGTTTACCAAGAAATTGATACGAAGCGTAAACTGTAGGACCTGAGCCTGTGTTCGCGTAAAAATAAACTACTTTTGTTTTCCTAGACTCTCTTTTCAATTATAAACATTCAACATATCCAATCAATTGGGTGTTATTAATAATCAAAATATTTTACCATCGTGGAAATAAATCGCGAATAGTATATATTGGTATTTATATACTTAAAGGAACGACAGCAACAATAACAACAATAATAATCATTATTATTTTTATGGTAATAATATTCGGAGGATGTTCGATGTTCGATCGATACGTGTAAACGAAACGATAACTATACATATATGTATATACACGTAGTTAGAAGCTGAAAATTAAAAATCGATAACTTGACAATAATAAATTTATCGTAAAACAGTTTATGTATGAAAATTTTTTGGAATCACTATTCATTAATCTACCGCGCGTAAACTATACGAGTACAAGTGAGCTTACCTTGAGGAAAAGAAAACGGTTAAGTTGAGTTGAGAAGAAGAAGTAGAAGTAGAAGAGAAAAAAGAAAAAAAAAACATCTTGGAGAAATATCGTGCGCCGAGAAGTACCGTCAAAGTAAGGTGTCCAGTGAGGAGTGACATGGCCTTCATGATGAAAAAGAAAAAGTATAAATTCTCCGTTGAAGTGGGCTTGGAAGAACTGACCGCAGTCCCCTTTGTCAGCGCGGTTCTTTTCGCAAAGCTACGTCTTCTCGACGGTGGTTCATTCGTCAATCATTCCACTAGGTAAGAAAATAATTTCCCTATATTATACGTAATTTAATTTTAATGTACCACCTTGAAAATAATCCAGCTTCTCCCGCGACATGCGCTTCTGCATTCTCGATTGCATTATTATCGTTGCTGTTATTATTGTTATTATTATGCTTTCACATCAGGCAATGCTTCAGTTTTGGTGTCTTTTTTTTCATACTTTCCTATTTCATTTCGAATGATTATTACCACGATCTGTATGAATAATTATGTAATACATACAGAATTTACAACGTAACACTTGATATGAATTAGTTATTTCTCTGTATCGGCGCTCCATTTCACCGTATAACGTAACAAGTATTTAACTAACGAATTATGCTGCGTACAAATTAGTGTTATTAGGTATGTGGAACAGTCGCGTTGACGTTTAATCGGTTTCATCGTATCTCAGACACTACGAAAGTATTTTTCGAAAGCTGTCGGGAGTTCCGAAATAAGTTATTTTTTGACGTAGCAATATCGCGGTTTTATCGTGCGGTTCATCATAGAAAAAAATATTACTCGTAGTCCTCCGGGGGAGCATAATCATTTAAAATTTAAGTACAGAGTGGCTTCCTTGTCGTTAACAGTTACGTATCTATAGATGCGATCGCATTACCGCTTTATGAAAGCCTTTTTCGCGGTGTGGACGACACTCGTACATCACAAGATCGAAGTTAGTAGGGTTAATGTAACAAAGCATCGAAAGAAAAACCATTGGTTTACAATTTTGAAACGATCTTAATGTCAAGAGTTTAGTCTCCGTAATATGAGTACGTTTCGCTCTAAGTGGGATTACTGAATTTCCGACAATCCTAAAGTTACGAGATAACGATTTTTTCTTGAAAATTTACCGTCGCATTAACGTTACGAACTTCAATCTTGTCATATATCGCTTATCAAACAAAAAAAAAAAGGTTCGTTTCATTATTAGAGAATAATTTTGCAAATGACGGTTATGCCAGTTGAAGGCGAACCAAATGTATGTATGATAACTGCCGTAGTTTATTTCTCACGTACCATACACGAGGGTATCTCAAAGGAAAAAACAGCCAAGTATGCATGCGTTATAAGGTTTTTTATCGGTACTAGACGAATCATACCGGCCAACTGTTTCCGGTTGAATTTAGCGCGAATTGCTAAGGACATTAAGCAAGAAACTCAAAAGTTCCTCGACTTCTTGCCGAGAGAGTTTGCATAATAGATCTACGATGAGTGAAAAATTTCGTCAGAGTTTGATGCGTATTTAAATACTGAAATTTAGATAGACCAGGAGAATTCGCAAAATCAAATTACATGGTGATAAATATTGATGGACAAAGATTTGTCATCGATAATAACGCAGCGCTAGAAGGAAAGAAAAGCTTAATTTGCCCTCACCACCAGTTTGCCACGGTTGACTTGGTCCTGAATAAACAGCGAGGGATGGGCGAAAATGAGTGTTGTTGTTTGTTGGTACAAGAAGCCTGCATCATAAGAGACGTCAATGATAAGTAAATAATATCTATCATGATATCGATCAACATGAATCATTTAATGATTCAGCACGGAGAGAGTCGATAGTCCTGAAGCAAGCTTTTGAATGAATATTACCTTCAACTGCCTTAGCTTTTGGTGTCACTCTTACTTGGAGTGACGTGGATCTCTGGCCTGAAGAACAATTGTATCGACGGGAATTGCTCACAACAAAGATTTAACAAAATTAATTAATCATAGACGAGCCTAATCGGATCTCTACCACTGTTGTAAACGGTGGAAAACGCGATCCACGTTTTTTTTTTTTTAGTAACCACAGACTGGATTATTATTCCATGCGAATTGTTATATCGATCAACGCCGATCAATTTTGAATGCGTTTCGTTGCGAGTGTAGAGAAGAGTTTTAATTCGACTGCGATAGTCTTTTTTAAATAATTGCCACATACTTTTCTTTGATAAATTTATGTCCCAATTTAAATGTTTACTTATTAACGAAGGTGATTAATTGTAAGCCAGCAGTGATTATTTCGAATATACCCGTTTTAAGTTTGCGGTGTACAAATATGTGCGTTTTGAATGTATGCAAAGTCTAATATCCAGTATTCGTAAAACCACACTCTTCCTGCAAGTACACGTTTATTTCCTTGCCTACGACCGCGTCATACGAAGACGAGAGCTTATTGTGACGGAATCGATAATTGTACTCTGAACTTTCCGCGTGTGCGTAAATTTTTTGTCGTCATCATCTTTTCAACAATGTCATAAATTTTCTGACCTATTTCTCAAATCGTCGCTAATCACCACGTATTTCTCCCTTCCCGAATCTACGCGTTACAAATATTATTAATCTACGACGTGATGAATTTTCTAAATTTCGGCGAGACTATGCGTTATGTACTTTCTGTAAACGTTGCTTCCTGTAACGTAAAGATTGTAAAAATGTTTGAAACATACACGCGATGTGTATATTTATATGATGGTTGATTGAATCAAATTACTCAACTTTATGATATCACAAAGTTATGAAACGCGGGCATGAAGATTTCCGCGTATCATTGTATCGCATAAAATTGGCAATATTTTGTCAATTCTATTTTATTCGAAGAAATTTTTTCCTTCCTGATTTTATTTCGGGTATACAACTGCCAAATTTCCGTCCGCGTATGAATTTGCGCAAGTTATGCAATAATAATGTAAAATATAGGGTCCGTGTATTCATAACCCGTAATTTATAGCGTCGAAATTTCTCCGTCGTCATTAATACAAAGTACAGAATTTTTTTCACGCGTATTATATAACACGATTCGCTTATGCATGCACCATTAAAATGTTGAACGTACTGGCTTCCTAACCAGAGCTTTCCGGACATATTTATACACGTAGCAATTGTTGAAACTGACCATAGCTGGTACCTCAAGTCATAACGCGACATTTACCTGCACATATGCTGAATTCATAAATCTTCCGATGTACTTATTACGGTGATAGTTATAAATATTATTACGTATCTTGGTTGATGCAAACCGGATTAAAGTCGTTATGTCAATAGTTGATGTATACAATGTACGTGCTAATATATATGCGGTGTCCGATTGTTTCGGAAATTAGCCCATTCTTGGATTTATTAAGTGTTTCCTCTTATTGGTTCAGAGTCATTTTTTTCGTACTAGATCCCATGATATAATAATACGAAACATGAATTTGTCTCATACTCTTCGGAAACCGACAATTGATTATTCATCATTAATTTAATTCAGATTTGTGTTTCGAAATCCCGAGTACCTGTTCACAGATCGTATGAGTAATTATTTAGTTCCAAATCATGCCGCAAGCGAATTACGCAGTCATTGATTTAGGATTTGACTGCGAGAGTGGGAGGAAGAGAGAGAGAGAGAAAGAAAGAGAACGAGAGAGATGGAGGTGAGGGTGTACGTAGTAATTCGGCGCTGCTGATTGAGTTAATTACCATGTTTTTAATACAGCCAATCTATTTATCGATCAAGAGAACCTATACAGATTTTGCCATAATATGCTATCGATGCGTTATAGGTACAAAAAAAAAAAAAAACCTATACTGCTGCTGAAATGCATGACGCGGCGGAAGAAATTTGATACGGCGTTTATTTTGTTTGCTAATCAGTCAACACGAAAGAGAGAGAGAGAGAGAGAGAGAGAGAGAGAGAGAGAGAGAGAAGGTTTGTAGAGCAGCGTTTGAATTCCGCTATCAACGACACGACAAACGAATTGGTAAACGAGGCGCGTGGCGACGCCGAGCCAAGTTTACGGGGTGAACTTTTTGCGTATTGCGGGTGCGGAAGTGTCGAGACCCGATTTTTTACTCATGCGATTTTTAGAGATAGAGGAAAACGTATACTAAAAAAAATGAAACATGCTGCAGTCGGATTTTAATATAGAAAACTCGGAAGCATTAACGCTTTTCCGTCTATTTTCCTTGCGTACTCTCTCGCCTTCGGGGAAATATTGTCATAAGCCTTACCGAAGAAAAACCAGATCAAAAAGAAAAAAGAGAAAAAAAAAATGGCGACGAGAAGGAAAAAAGAAAGGTCTAAAACCCGGCTGATGACGTAGTCTCTTCGTTTATCGTTCGAGCTTGGCGTTGGGCCAAAAGGTTGTAGTAATACCGTGTGTTCGTCGTTCAAAGACCACGTTGCTGCTGCTGCTGAGGTATAGGAATTCCACACGTTTAATAACTTGCGAATGCCTGTAGAGTATTACAACTCACTTCCGTTTACTAAATTTAAACCACTGTCCATAAAGTTGGTAAATCTTGTATCTACGTCGTATTCGTCGGCGTCAAACGAGACAGTCTGCTTGATACGAGGTACCGTATCTACTTGTACCTGAACCGACGTATAGTAATGAGCAATTTATTGGCAGTCTGCACCGACCGATGCCCGACGCTTTGGGACAAACTTGGACGCTGAATGCAGCGGCGGTAGAAGTATTTTGGTTTCATAATTTTTTGCAACTCGATCCTATCAAAGCCAAGACTTGGCGCGTTTGCAATTGTCTTTAATATTGCAGAGGAGGTAGAGGAGGAGGCGGAAGAGGAGGAGGAGGAGGGCGGGTGTGAAGTACATACATATGTACAATAATTCTCAACGCCCCGGGGGTGAAAGTCAAACCTATAATAAAAAGGACCGGTCGTTGTTATAAGAGAGCATTAAAAAACATTAAAAAGCATAGTTGTTGTACGAGTTGTAATGAACAATGTCCTGTCTGCGTTGTCCCTGCACGACGAAGCGATGCTGTCCGAACGGAGGATCTGACACCACTTCACATATGATGATGAGGAAACGCCTGATTTGGCTTCATATTAGTTAGACTTGTCAGATGAGGGGTCCACTATATTCACATTACTGACGCTCCGCTGACAATGAGATGACGATCGTTATGCAACATGCGCTTATTATTGCATTAATATCCCTGTCGAAATGATTTTTTCCTCGAAATTTTTGTCCATTTCTATCAAACTCAATACTCTTTCACGCTCTAGCAGTGTTCGTTAATCGTTTCGTCTCTCTTGTCACTTGCGTCGCTAGTCATCGGGACATAAAATTTCATTTGGAAAAGAAACTCGTTTCGTGTTTCGATTGAATAAAAAAAAACAAAAAAAAAAAAAAAAACAACAACAAAGATGAAAATAGTAAGCCATTGGAGACCTATTAGTGAACATTACTGAAAGAAAAATCTATTTGCGAGCACATCGAAGTTCACACCCTACATGACCAACGCTTTACACACGCGTATACGACCTAGACGATGTCTAGATACGTGAATAAAACGCTTGCGATGTAGAGCCGGTCAGCTGATTAGTGGTGAATGATTTTTATTTCTTGTTTTTTGTTTGTTTGTTTTTGTTTTTTTTTTTTTCTAATTGAACGGAATTGCGTAGCGTGACGCACGGTACTATAATGTCGACGAGTTTTACCAGATGGCAGACTGTTGTCAATTTAGTCGCGGTACCAGACGACGTATCGCGTAAATGATGCGCATCGTTTTGCCGTTTTCATTACGAGTTCGTTCAAGTTCCGACTGTTAGCAAACGCGTCTTGCGCTCCAAATTACACGCATTTGCAAGAACAACAGCAGCAGCATGTAATGGATACACGTACTGCCACTGCGGGAGAATATCCCGCAGAGTCTCATTGCTTTTCAAGTAAATAGCTCATTGATCCCAAGGACGACCAGGTGGCAAGGTAAGGCTGTCATGCTCGGCCTCTATACCGGGCATTTTACCATAACTATTCAAAAACCACGCGGTGCCGCGAGATTATTCGCATTTTTGCTGTTCGAAGTCGGAGACGAAATTATTTTTGTATTTTTTCAAATTTGTCTTTTTTTTTTACAACTAGGACAGTCAATTTTCGATTTAATTCGGAAGTGGTTGATAATGACGGTGTGGTAAAAAAAAAAAAAAAAAAAGCAAGAAAGAAAGAAAAAATTATTTCTAGAAGTTGCGTTGAGTTGTATGAGGAGCTTTTAAAATTGTTAAACAAAAATAAAGTAGACTTTGACGACGCGATGCTCGAGAAAGAGATTAAAGATAATATCTCTAACATGTGTTGCCTTTAAAAGATACAAAATTGTATGTTTTGTTTGGTCTAATCATACGGACGTGTCAAAAATAAATAATGGCAAATGGATGTGCATGACTCATGTGTTGTTTATTGGTACAACGTGTCCAATATTGAAGATATCAGTGGTAAATATTTAACGTAGATTATGAGATCGATCAACATGAATTATTTGACGAATCAACACGGAGAGGACCAGGTCTGCCGAACTCTGGAATCCCTTCCACTACTGCTGGCTGATTTTTGATGTCAACCTTGCTTGGACGTGCGGAACAACCGTCTCGACCGGAACCAACGACTAGAGGAATTTATTAAATGTGATGTAATTGTCGACCAGCTTAAGACACCGCTGTCGACGGTACAAAACGCCACTCGCGTCTTTTCAAGTAACCATGGACTGGATTGGACTTGCTCAACTACTCGAAGGAAGGGAAGTCCGTGCGGTTCACGGCCTGCGACGCTGCTGGAATCCTCGGACCTGTGTCAAGGTCCTCGTGTGCTCTTCCAGGATCATCGAACCTCCGACGACATCGAGATGCCGATCGGGTCGGAGTCCTCGCAGCTCGATCATTCGGCGTAGAGAGGAATAAAACTATCGCGGACCCATGGTTACTTGGAAAAACGTGAATCGTTTTTGTACCGGTTGTGTTGTATCATCGTGTTGCACGGTTGTCGATGTCGAGCTTCTTGTACCAATAACCAAATACTCTGCTATCCGTGTTCTTGTTGTTGAGAAGGTTGATTCAACTGACTATGAGCAGATGACCGTTCTGATTTTTTTTTTTTTTGATTACCGTATTGAACAGTTATCAGTATTTGATTTGTCGTATAATATTATCGTCTGACTTTTTCTCGAGCATTTTATCCACCGTAATCTTTGACCACAAACCCCATCACTTCGGAAACTTCGAAGCTCTATGACTTTTGATAACGAGAAGCAGTAAGTGTGAAATACGATTTTCCGAATTGAGCCCCTGCGTGCAACAACTTAACTCGAGACAAGTTGTTGTTTCACACAGGGGGGCTCAATTTCACTGCGGAACTCTTAAGTCCGAAATCTCTCTTAACCGGCATTCAGGCTTGTCGAGAATTCGGCCGGAATGCCCTGTACCTTAATTCGTCAAGTTCCTTCTTCACCCGGTATGCCTACAGTATAATCTCTCGCCTCTCTTGGCTGCTCGATGGAAGGTCATGCCGGGTATACATTGTGGGAAATTTGAATGAATATTCATGGCATTTCAGAAACATAGTGGAGACGACGACGGAGGAGGAAGACAAAGCTGATTATTCTCCATCTCGCGCGCAGGTTCAAATTCTGTGCCTTTCGTGGTCAGACTGCAAATGCGTGCCATGTACGGGGACAGTGGCAAAATTTAAACGAAGCGTGTTGCTACGGGAGCTGGTGATTAAATAAACTGTAACTTCTAATCCTTGGAGGGGATGAAACGAACGGAGGGTGAAGAAATAGAGAACTCTGTTTACCTCTTTTACTTTACAGTGACACCTTGTCTGTTTTAACTGTCTGTCGGCAGACCTTTGAATCGGCATTCGGCAGCTGCATATAGTTGAAAACAATCGTGTACGTCTTACGATTAGCCCACGTGCAATTACAAGCTGCGGACAATTCCACCCGCCAAGTTAAAACCGAATTTCAAACAGTTTATTGAACGATACTTTGTACCAATTTACCACAATTGACCACAATTATTTGCTTTCAATGTGTTTTTTGAAAGATCTTTAATTAGAGGAAAATACAGCACTGGCTCTTCACGAATGATACTCGCAAACTCGCCCCGGAAATTGAATAATAATTATCATCAGCATCCCCGTGCCGATGAAAAACGTACCGATACATAATCAAATAACATGTTCGTTGTGCATTCAGCCTAACTTATTCACTTTTCGTTTGCCTTTGGAGTACGAACCTGATTGTGAAATTCGTACAGCAATTTTTCTTCTAAAAATTCACTTCCTCTGATAGAAAAAGTTACAAGAGAGTTCTTTTCGTCTCCTTATACATTCAAGCGCTTCCGGGCTATTCGATTATCAACCCTTATACGGTGCTGTGAAACTTGTACAGATATAAACGATGTATATCAATTGACAGAAAATCATCGTACGTATGTACTTGGAAGTTTTGTCTCGCACCACCTTAATTTTCGAACGCTACAGCCTCGTTGCAAGAGAGGGAAATGTGCGCCGTTACTCCTGGGTTGTTTTAAAACGGCACAGCGTGATGGGTATACGGGCACTTCCTGAATTATACAGTGCGTGCGCCGCCTTGTGCTTCCACACGTGTAGCAGCACCAACAGCAACAGCACCGTACCGTATATTATTACACCGCTAACCGCAGACACGTGGTGGACTATGGACCACCACCACGTCGTTAATAGATTAACTGTACTTTTCGCACGTGTCATGGATACACTTTTTCGTTCACAAGAGTGAAAATTTGTCGGGAGGGACGCTGGGCGTAAACAGTCCATGTGCGGATAACGCCACAATTTCAAGCTTATTGTACGTTCGACGCGAGGTATCAACAGAGTTCATCCTGACGCAACCGTTCCAATTTATCAGGGAAAATTACCCGGTATTTCATCATAGAAATCTGGATTCTTCAATTCTGTGGAATTTCGCAGCTTCCTACATTTAAAGCAAGCCTGCAGTAATGGTGGAATAGATTCAACAGTCCGTAACTTTGCACAACTCGGTTTGAACTCTTTTAAAATCGAGTGATTCCCGAAGCTGGCGCATTACGCGGCAATGATGACGTAGTTTTATAACACACGGTATTGTTGCAAGCCTTCACCTGGAGCGAAGTATACGAAAGGTTATCTGCAAAGTGGTTGACTGGGTATTGAAAAAGAACGAGTCTGTTGGGTGGTAATAGTTTGAAGAGATACTGTAATACCTACGTATCGGAGAATCAATCGGGTGCAAAGTTTAGTTACAAGACAAGGCGGTTAACCCCCGCATTCGATTGTAAGAGATTACATGTAATTATTGTTATAGTCTGTCAAGACAACGATAATAATCGTAAATGTACCACAAAGGAAAGATAATACTTTTTACTTTGTGCCTCGAGTTTTTCCTTCTCTCTCTTCCTTATCGCAACGAATTCATCATCGCTTCCGATGAAAAGCTTTACGATATCGCGATATGAATTATCGGACAGACAAGTTACTCGATACTTTTTTTCTCCCCGTTCTCTCAATCTTCGCGATTTTGTCCGCGAGCGTGCCGATGACTTTCCGCGAGGCAGAAACTTCTCCATCAATCTTCTAAACGTTTCGTTGAGAATTGACCTCACCGAGGTTCAAGGAAACGTCGACAGTTTTGATGGACGTACACGACGCGACACTCGTTCGGAGTTGTCGCACTCTTTAATTGCGCGACCAATAAACCGCGAGCAGCTCAACTTACTCTGACGTTTCCACAATTCAGCTTTATATTCTGAACAATACCGACGACCGTTTCGTTCGCGGCAATTCCTACTTTTTATTCGAATTAACGTCCACGCCTGCAGCTGCATGAGCTGGTCTGATGACCAAATGACCAAAAACAATCGATTATTCTTTACCGATTAATCGAGTATAATCGATTATTTTTTCTCGCAATCGGTTTTTCTTTTTTACTCCCACGAACGCCGCAACACAATATCAATTTATGCGATTAAAGTATCAATTATTATTATATTCTCATTTACTAAGTACCTGTTTGATAGAATAAGTGAAAGATAAATGAATATTTTTACCTGAAATTGAAAAATTTTTTTAATGAAACAATAAATCATCAAAAAACTTTTCCGCTATTAAGACTACATACTGAAATTTACGAAATTTTCGTTCCCAGTGTGCCGTTTCAAAGAAATGCGAAAAAATCGGTTAATCGATTAATTTATACCGATTCGGTTGAGTCGTGTTCGATTTTTTGTTTCTCTCGATTAATCGACGCATCGATTATATTATTTTCAGCTTACAATTAGTGGCCATCGCTCAGAGCTACGTACATATCGTGTATAAATATGTTGCTTCTAATTCATTTTAAAGAATATCTGACTGGCTCGGGGCTGGTTTAATAATGCGAAATGACTCTTTGTTTCAATGTCAGGCGTCGGTAGACGATGACTTTCTCGTTTTGTCTCTTTAATTTTACCGTGTTTTTCATCCTCGCATCGACGCCCACTTCAATCTCTACCAAAAGACATCACGTAATCAATGTAATTTTAAAACTTTTTTCATTCAGGATCATTAAGCTATGTAACCTTCGAATCGTAGAAGCTTTCGTGCGTACGCGTACACAGTGCAATCATTTTTCTAACGATCAAATAAATTTCGATACAATATTTTTAACGTTACGTTTCTTCTTAACTTCTTTCTTCCTTCAACGTCAAGTTTTTCGTCCACGCCCCAGCAGCAAAACGCGATATTGTAGCTATCTTTGCTACTGCATTAGCTACATCATGCATATGGAAGAGTGTTGATTAAAAAACACTGCGTCGAGGTTAACTGGCGTTTTTAAAAACGACACGGCACGTGCTGCGGTGACATGTAAATATATATAATAGTTCGCAAAGTGGATAACAGTCTGAATTAATTTCTTCGTAAAATTTGCAACTATGCATGTATTTGCGGTTTGCTACTACAAACCTTTAGTCTACTATACATGTGTGTGTGTGTATATATATATATATATACTTATACGTCGTATATTACGCCTGATGATTCTTCTGTTGCCCCGCACATCCGCATCTGGAACGTGCGTCGATTATTCGTCCAGTTACTTGAACATCGATGTGACAAGTGGCAGGATAATGATGTTAAATTATCGATAAAACAGCGCAGCTTTGTGTACACCAATTAATATTATCTCGTTTACAATTAAAAGTACGTATGCATCTCGAACAGCGTCGCGCATCAAAGCTACGTGCGATCGTTGAGTTGTTAATTATAAACTTACTACGTGATGTGAAAGTATGCCTCAAGAGTGAAAAGAAAACTTGACGGCAATTGAGAGCGGAATCAAATGAATCATGGAACTGGGGTTAATACTGTAAATTAAATGATTTTTATTCGCAGATTGAAATAAATAGTTTTTATTAAAAAATTTTAGTATTCAAAAAGTACGTGGTATAAATTTTGTGAATTATTTTTACTTAGACTCTATTTTTTTTTTTTTTTTCTTCAACTTTGCCGAGCAACTCCTTGGTTGAAGAAAATTGCCGGCAGCATTTAGTCGTCTTCTTCTCGTAGAATAATGAGAACAAAGATTGATGAAAAAACCTGACTCAGTTTGCACGCAAGTCGCAAAGAGTGTTTGTCTTTCGTCTAGGTACATGGAGCGACAGAGTATGAAAGGAGTAAAATTGTCTCTGTTATAATTTAACAAAGAAACTTTCACACGTAGCCGGCTTTGTAATAAAAATGTGGCATGCACGCTGTTATTGTCTCTAAGTGCGAGGACGCGTCTTTGAGTCTCTGCCCTTGAATTTTTATTCCCGTAACAATTCCTAAACGAAATTCGTCGTGAAATTTTTTCTCTTGCATGGAGCGTTCGTTCGTTGAGATTATTTTTATCGTAATTTTATTCTGGTTTTTTCCTAAGTTTTATCCGCATTACGTTTCTTGCCGTCATGTATCTACTTATTCTTTAAATATAGATGAATCGCACTAAGTCAGCATGCAGAAATAGTTTATTTCTTCTCCGTATAACAACCGGTATCTGGAATTCATTTTTGCGCGATATTGACGATGCTTTCTTTCACAGCAAATTCGTTATAGAATCATTTTGACCGACTTTTAAATTAGCTTTAAGTTATTGATTTTAATCGTTGACAAACCTGTGTATAACTGTTATTCAATCTTGCTTTGGAAATTTGAACACATATGAATATTTGGTTTTTTTTTTTTTTTAGACAAATGCTAATCGAAATTATTAGTTTTCGTATTATTATACATTTCGCGAACTTTTGGTCACATCGAATTTAAGGTTTTATCCCGCGGGACTCGAATTCTCGAAGAATAATGAATTTGTGAATTTCATCAAATCATTCAAATAATTGATACGGACTCAATAATGTAAAATCTGACCGTGATGACTTGTTACACGTTATTTTAATTTTGAACTCTCAGGAATTACGTGCGTAAACGTCGTTTTCTCTTCTTCTATCTCTGTCTCTCTCTCTCCCTGCCTCTCCCTCTCCCTGCCTCTCCCTCTCCCTCCCGTATCGCAACGTACAACATTCATAAAAATTAAAATTTCGAAAGAATTGAATACGATCTTATAAAAACAACAACAACAAAAAACGGCAAAATTTGCATTCGAAACGATGATCGACCGATGAGGCAAAATCCTTATATATTAGTTTCTTTGCAAGATGTCGGCAGACTCTCAAGGCGTTGCCTTTCATTTCGCCAAGTTTACTCGCCGTTGCGTTTCACACCGACGATGAGAGGTGGTGCAAGTTGTGCTCGCGATGAGACGAGGAGAACGAAATATAACGACCGACGAAAATACCGCTCGTTTGTTACGGTCATTGCCTCAGCTGTTCTCCGCTATCGAAATTTCACGATATAGTCGAGGAAATGAAGCACTAAAAACGGCCCAACTGTCGATTTTTTGAGCAGTAAGACGGATTTTAATGCGGTTTTTTGCATTCGCTTCGTAAGAGCGTCTACAAACTTTGTGAACTAAATTGATTAATTAATTTTTTGAAAATGCATTATGGCATTAATAATATGCATTTTGCAAGTGCACTTCCAAGAGACACTAAATAAAAAATTTGCTACTCGGGGGTTTTTGGGGTCGCTGAACACGAATATCGCCACGGCAACCGTCTCCGAGGTACCTGGTGCCCAGGGTGGACAGTATCAACGTCTTCTCCTAGAGTTTTGGCGAAAATTGTGATCGAATTTGTCGAAACTCGTTGCTTGGGGGTTTTTGGGGTCACTGAATACGAATATCGATACGGCAACCGTCTCCGAGGTACGTGGTGCCCAGGGTGAACGTTTCAACGTCTTTTTCTGGAATTATCTTGAGTATTATCATTTTTACCTCAATTAAAGAACATTGTTCTTAATTCAATCACAAATTCGATCACAATTTTCGCCAAAACTCTAGGAGAAGACGTTGATACTGTCCACCCTGGGCACCAGGTACCTCGGAGACGGTTGCCGTGGCGATATTCGTGTTCAGCGACCCCAAAGACCCCCGAGTAGCAAATTTTTTATTTAGTGTCTCTTCGAAGTGCACTTGCAAAATGCATATTATTAATGCCATAATGCATTTTCAAAAAATTAATTAATCATTTTAGTTCACAAAGTTTGTAGGCGCTCTTACGAAGCGAATGCAAAAAACCGCATTAAAATCCGTCTTACTGCTCAAAAAATCGACAGTCCATTGCTTTATTTCCTCGACTAATACCTGCCACGCCGCTTTGCCGTCCATGTCCGTCGATCGTTGGTCAACCGATTCTCGTTACGTAACCCTGCGTAATCAGGATCGCGGCATCTGGAGGATATATTTTATACGTTATATGTATTGTCGTTTCGTCGAGCGGCAACGGCAGCGGCGTTTCAGAGGCAGCAAGATTTCTCTTCTATCAATTCTCTCTCTGTGCGCGGCATTCGTTATAAAAATCGTAGGTATTATCATGGGTATAAAAGATTTCTTGTCCATCAAGTTTTATCGATAATATATTATCGATGTCGTTGTATCGAAATCAAATCCACATACTTGACTATCTCTTGTCGCTTCTCAAATGATTCGATGCAGTCATTGCATATATATGTATACATATACATATGTTATATATATATATTTTACTCGACGAATTTTTACTCGAAAATAACCCGATATATCAGCTCCGGCTGAACTTCTTCCCGAATGCCTATACCACACCTATACCTGATTCCTCATCATAGCGGAGCCATCCAAATATTACGTCACTGACTCGACTTGTGCTATTTTAGATCCACTTCGATCATCCTGTGATACACACTACGTACGACATAACGTCATCCGAATGATCGTCCGAACGCGTCGTTATCCTTTCAACTTGCGGCCGCTTATACGGACGAATTTTTACTTGTACAAAATCAATTTGACAAATTGATTACTGTGCGACGTAATTTGGTATATTTCGTGGATGCCTGTGAATTATTATCGGCTGCAGTTGGTGATTCAAATGCTCGCTGATCGAAGTGGGAGAAGCTGTACGTTGCAGCACCGAATATAAATAATATAACAATCTAAGTACGCTAATTCTCGATGTTAATGATTTGTAGACGACCTTGACGTAACAATGTCTCTATCGTCTGGGTCAAAAGCCCTGGCATTGGTCTCGGAGCTGTTGATTGTTTGTTTGTTTTGTTAGTCATCCGAATGTTGCGCCAACAATTATACTCCGCGGTGTCGATACCGCTTATTGTTGTGCATATTAATTGCCAAAACGATAAATGATGAATTTAGTGTGAAACGTTTCGCAGTTTATCTTATAATATAAGTGTCGTCGTGATTTATTGTCCCGGGCGATAACGTAAAATGATACACTTGTAGGAATATATGTATATAATGTAATAAAATATTCGTCTTAAGAATTGAAATTTGTCGAATACACGAATAACGATATAATAAAGATATTTAAATTATAAGTTGCATTGCGAATAACAAACGGAGTAGCGTTGATAGTCAGATTATACCTGCTTGCAGTTTGTGCTGGGAGAAAAGAAAATCTAACTACAGGTTCTTATTCGTTACTAATCGTTATTTACTATTTCTCCCTTTTTGTTTTATTTATTTTTTTTTTTTTCGTGTGCCAATGATTACTTACTCCGATGCCAACTTGAATGTTATGAGAACGTACACTGCGTTTATACGTAAAAGCACTCTAGGCTTGATTTGATCGATCGGTAATCACTCAGTTTGAAATTCAATAAAAATTAGAGCTTCTCTGTGCCGCGGCTTCTCCACGGCTTGAATGTATAAATTCTATTGATCGGTGTATTTTTCCTGACGAGTATCTATGCACAAATTTAATTTTCTCTCTTATCGGATAACCGTGTTTTTTCCGGATTTTTTTTATGCCATTATTTGGCGTGTGGTAAGTTGGCCCACCACTTTTTGAAAACAAGTCAGCACGACTCAGCACAATTTTTATATTTATTCTTTTAAAAAATTGTCTTTAACTGCGAATTTTTTGGGAGACGTGAGCAATTTTTGAGATGCGAAACTTTTATTTAGTCCAATTTTTTTTCTCGCCTGGTAGTTATTTTGTCTATAGGCGAACAACGCTATATATATTTTGCACCGCGCATACATTATTTATCATATCCATCATACGCCATTAGCTATGCAGAATTTAATTAGCCGTGACTACATTTATCGATTAATATAACCTGCTTCGTACGTAACATAAATCGAACGATAATAAATCAAATTCTCATGAACAACATCAAACGTTTCATAATTATTTTCTTTACGCAGGACTTGTAGAAACTCGATATCGACATAACGCATACAGAATAACACAATGCGTTAACTTTTCCATTTTTATCCTACGGCCAAGCCTAGTTTGTGATATTAAAAAATAAAATATGTCGGCACACGTGCCTTATTCACGTTACGCGTATACGTGCACGGCAATTATATATTCAGTTCACGTTTACAGTGGTAATAAAATTCGATTATTAAAGCGACATTCGAACGAACTTGAGCCCTTGTCGTAATTGGCGATGACGCTTAATTCTATCCAAGTTTCCTCACGGTCTCAATCTAATCACATACACAATAGTGCAGAAATTAATCTGTTGCGTTTTTTTGGAGCGATGACGGCTCGCGATGCTGCTGATTTAGTCTTCGCGGATTCCAGCGCGATTGTGTCAATACCGCAAACGGCTTCGGCTTCGCTTCTCCTTATCGTCGTTGCTTGTTGCTGGAAGCTGCGCACCATTGTTACCATTTTTGACCAGAAGAGCTAGAATCTGCGCGTAACGATCGCATCCGCAGCATGCTGCGGATACGTATTGTTTTTTCTCTTCCTTACGACTCTATTAGCGCAACAACGACATCCTCAAAGTTACGTCAATGTTAGAATAAAAACCTCTGCGAATACGACCGACTGAATGACGGAGTGACGGGGGTAACGATGAATATATTTGTCGCTCGTATTCCGCATGACAAATGCGAATCGCCTATACATATCGTCTATGTATATGTACAGTCTTCCGTGTATGAACTTACGATCCGATCGACATCAAAGTCTCGAATTTATTCCGACGAAGATATACTCACACGAAATTCTTAGCATAGGGTCGGTTTCTGTATTTAATCGTTGCGCCATTGCCAATAGAGTCATGTGTATAAATACCTAGGCATGCGCAATGTTGCACCATGGCTCATTGGTGTTCTTCTCTGTACGCGATCTTTTTTACCGTTGCGTGTATTATATCACTATATCTTGTACCTATTTGCAAAAAACATTCTACGTTCGAGACAGAAAGAAAAAGATTAATCAAGTTACGAAAAGCGATTTATACAAACTTGACATCGCATTTTGTGTTAAATCCAGAGACGAAGTTAGCGGGCAGACTGTGACTTGGGCATTTTGTCTCAGTTACCGTTTTGTTAGAATATTAATAAAATACAAGCGTGTCACTTGAGTTTGTAAAATGAGATAAATTAATTATACATTGAGTCACGTTATTTACGTGTTTTTTTTTTTCTATTTCGTATTGCTTTCCGGCTTTCTGAAACTTTTAATTTATCGATTGTTGTACCAAAATGAACAAATCCAATATATTATTCGACATTCCGAAAAACTTCTTCACTCAAATTTCTCCTGCAGTTTACGCAAATGATAAAAGCTTTTGATTCGAAAAGATGCAGAGACTTTGACAGATAAAAATTTGTTTGTTTAATTTTTATACAGCTGTCATCGATATTTCTGAGCCTGATGAACGAATCAAATCGAGTTCATTGCGAGACCCTCGGTTCTACTAATACCAAATGATTGTTCTCAATATTTGAAGAAATTGAACTTTTCACTCCAACAATCACAATGATTGTTGCAGAGCGACTTCATACTGTACGATTATAAACATTTGGTGCGCGTATCGTGAATTATATTTAGATGCAACATGATACGTGTTATACTTTATAAAAGTAAAAATTTATTTATAATGTACTTTGTGTTTCCAGTCTCTTAGTGTTGTTCAATGATTTGGAGTTAATTTGCCCTGATGCTAACAAGTTACCCTCGATTGTTTTATATGCGCAAAGAACCCGCAAGACTTTTCCCCTCTTGTTATGTATAACGTACAGATCGGTGACGAAAGTGCAGAAAAGCGGAAGAGAGAGAGAGAGATTGGTTAATTGATTTTTATTCATGCCCTGGTTATACCTTGCGGCAACAAATTGTAAACAATGGAAACAACGTAAGTTAGACAAATCGTGGAGAAAACATGATACAATTTAAAATCGTGTAACATATGATTAATTATAACTAATGACAGTTCATTGCGGTACATTAATAATAATTGGTTATAAATAACGAGTAGATATTGACGGAAAAGTTTTAATTGTACGTACATTATTCGGTAAATTTTTATTTCTGTTTTTTTTGTCATTAGTAATAGCTGGCCCGGGGCGTGAATTGAAAAAAGTGACATTTATAAAAAAATTCTATCACTTTTACGTCTCAGACTATTTTCGACGTTTTTTTTTTTCTATCTTTTTATTTACCGTTACAGGCACTTATCCAGCCTTTTTTCATTCGCTTGTTCAGTTGCATTATACAGCAGCTACGGGATTCGTAGTTGCTGATTTTATTTGGTACAGAAAACTAAGGAGATTCGGACGCTCGTTTACATGCCCCACCCAGTCTTCTATATTTAGAACTTACAATCTGAACGCGTGTTGGAAGACCGTAGGAAAAGATCGGCAGCAGGGAATTTGTATTATTATGTATACAGTGTATATACAGGATTACGCAACGCTATAAGAAAAAAAAGGTTGAATTTGTATGTTTGAAAGACGATTTTTAAACACAGCATCTTTAGGCGGCACCGCGATTTTCGACAAAATACAAGAACGGATGTTTCTTACACACGTACATACAGACATAATATAACCTACGATACGCATATCACCACGTGCTTTGAAAAACATTTATCAGGGGCTTATCGTATTATAATGTAATACAATATTATGCACCGCGCACACTTGCCAAAAGAAGGTCAAGGATACACGTGACGTTTAAGTAGCGTAGGATAACTTGTATAGTTTATGCCTGTAATTATACCTGTGACATGGTCGTTGAAGACGCGCTGCAGGGGATTTTATGGGTAAGCAAAATGTCTGATATCTATGGCCTCTTGAAACTCTATCTTGATACCAAGCCGTTGTTCCAGGTTATTGTAGACGCGGCGAGGCGAGGCACCGGGTATAATATTATACAGGTACAGACCGTACAAGGGACAAGTGCAGGGTAATTGCTAACCGAGCACACTCACCCTTGTACCGTCTTTTGCCACATTTCGTGTTAAAATCACGCAGGATAAACTAACGCCTTTTATCGATTCAACGCGTAGTAAGTACGTGCTTTGTGTCGTATTATCTATGTATTGTGCCACGCGTGTTCGCAGCGAATTTTATATGCAAATACATAAACCAGAAGACTCGCGAAACGGTAGTAATAAACATAAAAATAACAATGCGTTTAATGTGATTCACGCGAGCAAGTCTCACGAATCGATAAGGATGATACGACGAAGTAAATTAAGCTCATGTCGGCTTTTTAGTTTTTTTTTTTTTTTGTTTTTATTGTTTTTTTTTTTACAAATATCTAATAGCCTTTCCAGGCGAGAGATAATTTTAATGCTGCATTTAAATTTATAAAGTTATTAGCTTTGTCGATGTGCTGTTCTATTTTATTTTTTTTTATTCTACCCGGTTTATTTAACATTCTCGTTGGAGAAAAACTCGCTATCAAGTGTTTAAACACCTGTATGTAATATCAGGAACGATGAGAATAATTTCTTTCGCTGTTAAACGCGGATAGATGATTTTTTTTTTTTTTATATATAAACCAAGAGTAACAAAGTAGAAATCATCAATCTGTTTTGGTATCTTGAAATGATTTTTTGTTGGATTAAGTTGATTAGGGAAGATAACACTTATATAGGTACATACATAATTGATGATTGTAAAAAATAATCTTACATGATGAGCGATTTCTGCAGCTGACTGGGTATAATAGCCATCGTTGCAACGTGACATTTGTACTTGTGACACTTGCAAAAAATTGTTGATTCTTTTATTAAATTGTTTTTTTTCTTTTTTTTTTTTTTATTTAATCGCATTCACGTTAATTCACAGCTGTACAAGTAAGAAGGAAAAATCTTGTGAAAACCGACTCACGAAGAACGCGGCGTGAATTTTTATGTCACCACGACGATTAGTTGTAACGCAGGTTGTATGCGTATTACAGTTCGTGTACGTACACACATGATCGCTTCGCTGCTACTGAGACGAGTCAGTTTTTTCATGCTACTGGTAGCCTGCAGTTTGAATTAATATCGCTACAGCAAAAATAAAAAGAAGTAACACATAAAACAGATGACTCGGCAGCGCAAGTGGTCTCTTGTGTTCGTAATCGTCACTCACTCGATAATTAATTTTTCATCATAAATTCCCCCGGGTGATTATAATAATAATCACAGACGTGTCGAACACACAGGCGATGCTCTCATGTATCCACTCATACGTACATATGCATATATATATACGTATTAAATTATATTATTATATATATATATATCGTATTAGTTTTTACTAGCACATCGCTACCAAGTCGGCTCGATGTGATATTTTAGCCTTGTTATTTGTTTTCCGTACGTATATACAGGCATCTGGCATTAATAGTCGTTAGCTGGCGTGAGACGTTATTTTTTATTTTTTATTTTTTTTTTTCCCCCTCTTCACGCGCGTCTAATATTTCATCTCAACTTTTCCCCCGTGGATCGAATTTTATTATTATTTCATCCTTTTCTGGATCCCTTCCGCTGGCTTCGCTCTTTGATGATCCGTACGTTCCAGACTCTGGGGTTAGGTGTCTGCGTCATCGGCTCGACGATACCGGCTGTCGGCTTATCCCTGAAAAAATTTATACGATAGCCTTTTACTCTGTTGATTATATACGCCGTGTTTGTAAATTGTGCGTTGTAAGCTTTGCGGATCGTCGAGCGTGTAATATTCAGATCTCGTGCGCCAAAGAAAGTTTGTAATAATACTTGAGGAAAGTAATTGATTCAACCAATTTTGATATTGGTACATTAATGTCTTTTCATTCTTCGATTTGATTTTTTTTTTTTTTTTTTCTACTTTATTGCAATATACATCAGTCAAGAGAAATAACGCGCGGGTGAAAAAAAGAACGAGACAGATAAGTTGAAAAGTAAAGGAAAAAATGCTTTCATCGTCTGCAGGAGGCGGTAGTTAATTTTTTTCTTTTTTGTTTCTTCTTTTTTTTTTTTATTAGAGTTTTCTTTGCGTCGACGGCGGCATGATCGTTAAAACTTCGTGCAAATTTCGTGACCTATATTCTCAGGCCGAACGGATCCTTGCAACATTCGTTTTACTATATCGTTAATCAATCTCCAATGTCTATATCGCCGCATTATTTTGCGCGAGACGTTTTTTCATTCCAGAAGCTTTTGTACAGTTTTATAATATCGATGTACGGACATATTATTATATGTATTTATAAACGAACGGTTGGTGTTACAGGTGAAATGATTTTATTCATGCTATATGGTTGTTATTTTCTTGAAACTCTGTACACGAGACATGCAACAATTTTGCTCCGAAGCGCGTATAAATCACGGATCTATGCGAATTTGTATTACGCAACATTATATTTACACCATGCCGAAGGCGATTCAAATGAAAATTATAACTCTGTCATGGTTCCACTTGTAATTATTGCCCCGGTTCTAAACCGGAATAAGATTTAAGATAAAAAAAACGAAAAAACAAAATACTTGACATATTCAAATTATGTTTTCCTCCGCTAGATAGGAAATGAATGGTGTAAAATAACCAGATGGCGAACGAAACTGTTACGAAACTTGATAACATTCGCTCGACGGCGAGTCAAATTTAATTTACTAAATATAAACAGCCACAAACATGAGCAAAACAACGAAGTTGAAGTTAGTAACGTTAACGTCACGAAACATCGGGAAGAAATTTATTATTTTGCAATCTTAGAATGACTTTCAGGGAGTTAGCTTTTGAAAAATATGGGTATGTTTGCTTCAGTATGATTTACTTAATTTCAGACAATTCTAATGGTGCGAAGTAAAGATTTTTCCCGAACACGCATCGTTACAGTAACCTTACTAACTTCAATCGCGTAACGTTTTTATTCCCGACATAACATATATCGTAAATATATTCAATTCTTGTGAATCACACTGAAATATTTATGATGAAATACCGTAATTTTTCGTTAAGAATCGCTATTCCACTAAAATGCTTGCGGCGCTACGAGCGGCAACAACATTAATTCCTTATAAGCTAATTATCGATTTTACAAGATTATGTATACGGCTTGAATATGAAAATTGATCCGCTTTCGAAGGATAAACGTGTTTGGGGGGGGGGGGGTTAGAAAGATGAAAAAACAGAAGGGCAACAGTATCGAATTTTCAATGACGCCAAAAATCTAATTTGTAGATTTTTAATCAGAATATAGAATGCTAAAATGTAGAATCTTTAATATTTCCATATTTCTGGAATTTCTGTGTTCTCTCAATTTTCTATGCTCGGACCTTCTACATTTTTACAACTCTACGAATTATAATTTCGCGTGTTTGAAAATTCGACATTATAGTCCTTCTATAAATCGGCCGTTCTATCTTTTTAACATCATTCTCCGCCACTCGCGGTTTGCCTACGTACTTTCCACATGTAATATTCGACTCGCTCTCGCAAGAGTTTCGACACTAGTGTATAATTTTAAAATTATTGCACATCGATCAGGTCCTAAAAATTGGTTAAAGTTTTATTTTAATATTAAGATTCGAAATTTCACGCAGACGCAGCAATCGTAGCATCGAAATGTTTTTCCCCATGGAATTTTGGCCAAGGTTAACCGTGCCTGTCGAGAGGTTACAAGCGACAAAAATTTTATATCACACTTCGGTTCGACCATTTGCTCTGCATGGAAAAAGATTGGTGAAAGATAACACCTGAGTTATACGGTTATCTATACGACGCTATAGGACTTGAGCAAGGCGGCCGCGAGACTCGTTCATCCCCAAAGAATTGCTTATCGGCTCTCTTTGCAGAAGGGTGGATTCTTCCGAATATACATATTTATGTATGTTAGTTTACAAATGCCCATGTAGGCGAAGAGACCAGGTTTTCCTGTCGCCTCGGCATTTTCAATCTTCGATCTAATCTTTTCTCTCGGTTCCGGGGGATTTAAGGGGGGTCGCCAATAAGGTTAAAAGAAATGGAAAATGATCTTTTGATTCAAGGTTTTATGGTGACTGGAGTAATGGACGTAACAAAGTGAATCGAAACGGGTTTGAAAGCTGCGGATTTCCGCTTCGATACACGACCAAGTATTTTTAAACCATCCCAAAAATTGACTCCTACTATAAATCGTCCGTTCAAGTCGAGCTCGTTGTATCATATTAATGATTATTTTACTCGTTGCAGATATAGAGTTGATTAATTTCACTGCATAGGTTATTTTTCTCTCATGCGGAAGAAAACGAAGAAGAAAAAAAAACCGATTTGCATTGGCTCAATCGCGTCAAGTACAATCGCACCCACGCGTTTATGTGCGCAGATAAGCGAGGGTGGCAGATGTACATATCTGCTTATTTGCATATATAGGCCAAGGATCTTAAATAGCGACTCGATTTCCGAAATTCCGTTCGACTATTTCGGAAGATATATTTTACGGTGAAAAAGACAGTGTGTGTAATTTACACACCGAACAAATATGGCCACGCTGTTTAACCGAACGAAGTACGATGCACTTGCACGAATGTGTGTGTGTGTATATATATATATATATATATATATATATATATATATATATATATATATATATATATATATATATATATATATATATATATATATATATATATATATATATATATATGTATACTGAAGTTTGTTCGAGTTGGCATTTCGCCATCGTACCGCCGAGCTTTTGTCAAGCTTTTACTTGCCTCGGGATTTTCCTGAGGCTTCACTGTCCATTCTTACACAATCTAGGTGAATGAAACTGAAGTATTATATACCTATGTCTATAGAATCGGATTTTTTTTACCTAAAGGTTATACGTTATATAGAAAAGTGCCTCAGATACGCAGCGATTGAAATGTCTTTTTTTTTTTTTTTAATGAGAATCGACAAGAACGGCCACACAATGTAGGGTCAAA
Source organism: Neodiprion virginianus (assembly GCF_021901495.1). Classification (NCBI taxonomy): domain Eukaryota; kingdom Metazoa; phylum Arthropoda; class Insecta; order Hymenoptera; family Diprionidae; genus Neodiprion; species Neodiprion virginianus. Next base: position 32,119,483 of record NC_060879.1, read on the forward strand.
ATATCATGGAGTGCGGAAGGAAAATCTAATTGAAAGAATTTCAAAACATGTGAATGTGACGTATAGAAATGTCTGTATGCAAAAAGTTGAACAGGATGTCTAGCATCAGGAAATTCTTGATAAACCAGGGAAAAAAGTATATTTTGGAATATCGGTGCAATTTTAGAATCTTCAAAATTCACAGAAAGTCGAAACATAGAAAAGTCAAAATGTAGAAAAATTACGAGTATAGAGAGCTGTAGTATAAAATTGTCACAACGAATAAGAATACATCGGCATTTTGACGGTTCTATATATTGTTCTGATTTTCTATACTTTACCTTTAATTTTTTCTGTACTTCGGCTTTCTAGACTTTGAAATTCTATGCAATACATTTTCGCATATTTGAAAATTCGACATTGTCACCCTTTTATTTTCTAGTTTCTCTACATTTTTTACTCAACCCGAATTCATCAGTTCTACACATCCTCGAATATGACGGTGTTCAATGTTGATTATATTATGATAACGCAGAAACGCCATACACATCATTATATACGAATACACAGGATGTTTGAAAAAAATAACCGGGAAAATACGGGAATTTTATTCAAAATGTATAGAAAGTATTGGAAATCCCAACTATAGAATCGTCAGAATGAATACGAATATATTTCTTTTTTCACCGACAATTTTTTGCGCGTCGTAATGCTTACTATACCCACACAATATGTTGCAGGAAAGGAAAGAGGAAGGGAAAGGGATTTGCAATGATGAGAATTGCCTTCGTTAGACAATTCGATTTTTAGATTCCTCGTCTTGTGTATATATATATGTATATTACGTGACCACAGATTTATCGTCGCTGAGTATTTTTCCCTTCAAACCTCGTCTCCACACGCACTACGCGTCTATTTCTACCTGAGGAAGATTTTTTTTCCTTCCTTTCGTTCTTTCTTCGTCTCCCAATCGGTCGAAAGGATCGACTCCTCGATAACGCAATCAAGACCAGAGTGAAGACGCAATTCCAAATATCTTACGGCCACCTATCTTGCCGCCGATACAGTTCTACGAACAAAAAAAAAAAAGAAATAAAAATCTTTATATTTCGTCATCGCCACCATACAAAGAAGAAATTTTGCCGGGTTCTGTAATTAGGGCGAGCGATAAATCGACAGGAAGCTTGTTGTCGCAAGTTTCATGGTCGGAACGATGTGCATACAATTTATGATACAGCTTGTCGTTATATTGAGGAAAAGAGGTGAGAAGTAAGTCGTACATTCGGTGAATTGCTGAGTCGAAATGATACAATTTTACTTAGCTAATTTTCTGTCTTTTTACGTCCAGTAGTATTTATCGTTTCTATAATTTTATCTCAGACGTCAATTCGTCGAGGGTTTTTCCGCAGTTCACGAAACAGAGCAACGGTGCAATTTACGATTACAATCGTTGCACGTAGCATCGATCATCGCTTCAAACGTATACAGAATGCAGATTATGCGACACTGCACGTAGACGTAGACCTAATGCAACGTTGTGCCGCTTGATTCTTATTGGTCGAGGGATCTTTAATTGAAGATATTCCAGCCACAGGTTGACCGTACTATGCCGGAAACGGAATTGCCGATACGGATACGTTATAGCCTTTCATCCAGGATATTAACTTCCGCGTTTCCCTTTCACAATTGTCGCGATTTCTGTGACGAACTGTAAGACTATATGGAAGTAATCGTGCGTCGAAGGCAATCATTCGACAGGATTGGAGGATTTGTAAAAAAGTTTTGTCTTTCTTATTCATTATTAATTTGAAAACACGCGTCTTCGGCGAATGATTAAATTAAACGCCTGTAAGGTGAACGGTTTCGATTTTCTCTATATTGTTACGTCAACTCGATTGTAACTCAAATCAATTTAGTTACACAATTGATCGTGTGCAATTTGATTCGAGCCTGCATACGCAATCAAACGATTATTGCTTTATACGGAATTATACCTATACCACATGCTTATATGTGCTTCCTTACTGTTTTATGACTCGTGCGAGGATTAGCACGACGAGTCGAACAGTAATGGGTAAGACTGTCTCGTTTATGCATTATTTTATTGACGTATGTAATATTGGAAATTTTTACCACGTAATGCGGTAATTATCCTTTTTATTGTACATACGGATAACGAGTATTTTAATTCTACGCAACCTTTTCTTTTTCTTCGCTGCAGTTTCTTAATAACGTTTTTATTTTATTTTTTTATTTTTTTTTTTATTTTGCCAACGCACGCACGTTTCCTCGATGCGGCCGATCGTTCGCTCATAATTAATCGTTTCTTACGTAGCATGAACATATCTTGTTTTCCGTCGACGGATCAAACGTCACAAGATTCATTCGTTCGCATATTATCGCCTCTTACAGTGCTCGCTGCTGCACAATATTGTATATCCTCAAGTTATTCGCCGCGAGGATAATGCAAACAACAAACATGCACAAGCAATGAAAATGTTTAGCATCGCGTAACGTGTGTCATACCTAGAAACTCTACTTACTTCTTACCTGCCCGGACATCATGCTTAACCGTCTAAATATAGATTAATTATGTTTGCACAGCGCCTCTCGTTATATTTACCTACATTTATCGGCATAGCCAGCTAGTACGTACATACCCACGTATTATATATATATATATATATATATTATATCTAAGTCGCACGCGAAACGGAGAAGCGGGCTGTAATGGTAATAGTTATTTTGACAAACAAACATTATCCGATGCATGTAAGTCAGGATCGAATGGATGGAAATAATGAATGGCGTATCGTACCTTGTAAGCGACTGCCGTCAAATCGATACACTCTCGTCATCCACTGAACGCCCACATGTAGAATATATTCTCTGCCCATCTCATTGTCATAACAATTCGTAAAAGAGTTGTCCGTGTTGTGTACGCGTTTCGCGAATTATTATACACCAGAGAATAATATACGTACATATTATAATTATGTATAATGACGCAGGGTGAGAAACGTCGTGTTTTGGTTAATAATATTTCAAACCTAAATAAGGATAAAAATTAAAAATGTGCGTTGTTTACGGCGTACCTATGCAAAGATATGTGGAGATTCTGCTGTTAGTGTTATACTATACACTAGATATACCTAACATTAATATCTTGCATCAAATTCCATAATCATGCCATCTCCGAATGAAAATGAGGCTCGTTCCGTATGTCGTTGTAGAATTTCAAATTTTGAAAGTTCTTCACGCGCGAATATGGAAGACTGGGTTCAAACCTGTCGCAGGAATTTGGATGAAGCATCAAGTTTGTAAAAAAAAAAACCGAGACGGCAGTTTTTTTTTTCGCTACCGTAGCCAGGTGTGCAGTATTTAAGCTAGACGTACACGTAACAATTATACGGATGGTCGAATATCGAACGACGGCCAAGTGTAATTTTCACGAAAGACGTTGCAGCTATTCGCTGTTAACTGCAGTATTGTTCTCATATATCGCAATAAAGAAGCGTATGCTTGGAGCCCACGCTTGCAGAGACAAGAAATCACCTTGTACTTCTGTATATTTTTTTCGTATAATAACGCGAGCTGAAGAATTTAACGTTACATAAAACAGGTCTATATCGGTCTATCCATTCGTCGCGTAAAATTACGGACTACTCGTTGACTACTAATGAACTAGTCTATACTTTACCGCTGGTCTAAAGGTTTTCCCTATGTATATATATATATGAGCAGTATATATATAACCGCGCGTGTATTACACGTTCAAAAATTGATGCAGTTATAGTTTTACCGATCAATCATGGAGCGAAGCTTTTTTCTTTAAACTTTTTTTTTTCTTTTCTTTAGAAAGTGTTGGCACAGTTATAACATCGCCGCAGAGATTCGCTCGCGTGCGTTAGCGCGGGTGCAGCTTTCGGCCCGGTTCTATATTCGATGGAATTTTAATTATCCGTATACCAAACGTTACAAAACTTGGTTGGTTAAAATGAAGCAAAGAACCTTGAAGGCAGCCTTGCCGCAGGCTCTGTCATACCGTAAGAACGAATCGACGATCCAGCCATCGTGCCCCCCTACGGTTTCATGTAATATCTGGCGCCACATCACGCCACGCCACGCCATGCTTTGCTCTCCATCTCTCGCCGATACCTTATGTATGCACGTACGCACACACACACACACGCACCTTATAATTTCACATGCAATCGACAACGTGCGCCATTTTAGAAATCCGTACGCGCCAGCAGGCCCAGAAAATGTAGCTTTTCGAAATTCCGTATAGAACGCTGGAAGCGATCGTTGCCTGCATAGAATTTCATTGGAGAATGGAATTAAGTTGCAGCTGCCGCGAAATGTTTTCGCAGCGTTGCGTTTATGTACGCGGTCGTTGAATAGCTTTGAATATATTTCAATCCAACTAAACTCGGTGATTTAATTTTCAAATCGTTTGGCACACCCGTCCGTATCTTTCCTGAAAGTTTGAAATTTAATTCACGTCGTCGAGACGTCAAACCGCAGCATTAATTTTGCAACGTAACTTAATCACTCGACTTATCCGTTCGTCCAACTTTCGTCGTCTATGGGCTGTTTGTTGAGGAACAAACCTGCAGGCTTAATTATTTACTCTCTAAACGGAAGACCTCGTCACGCGGTTCCTCCTCCGCGAGTTATCCGAAGTAGATCACGACTCTTGATCCTTTGTTACATATGTACGGTCTATAAGTTAGTTGAAGCACCCTTTGAACTTGGGTGTAACAACGTTCTCCTATAGTTCCGGAGCAAGACGCACTAGATACACTGCAGTACAACAAACGAAAATTAATCTGTATTCATGGGATGATTATCGCGAGCAAACTCTACACGATGTGCACTATCTACATATGTCATATATTCGGTCAGTTTTTGAATTTTTCGTACAGAATTGAAATTTGAAACCGAGTTTGCCGTCATTAGTGTCGCATATCGCTGAGAAATATTCACTGCGTCGGTTGGTCGTACTGTATATAGAATTTGGTAAATCAATAGACATGGTAAGCGTTGCAGAATCCCTACTAATCGCAAGAGAAAATTCGTACTTTTCTCTGTAGCATACCGAGTGAAGTTTTTTCAAAACCATGTCACCCCACTCCGATTGTCCTTCTTCTTATTCGACGATTCGCTGCTCTATTTCCTCTGCGTATATGACACGATAATTTCGTATACCGCGTTATGCTACACTACCGCATACGTCTTAAGGCGTACAATTAGTTACCGGTGAAAACTGGTACCTAAACCGTACGACAAGTTGTAAGTGTAACGTTATACCTAGGTTGAGTATAAGTTGGTACCGATTGAGAATTGAATGTATCTAAGAAGAGGAATTTTTTTTTCTTTCGTTTTACGTCTGTAAAACTCGTTTCTCTTCTTACGTCTGTGAATGTCTCGGCGGCGTCTGTTAATTGTTGTTCCTTACTGCTCCTGCATTCGTGTAAATTGCACATGTGTCGTTCGATCGATCGGCTTGCACGTGTACATCCGCAGGCGTTATTGTCACGGCACCGACTATGCATACGTACTTGGGGAATAAAATTTCGTTCCGAGGATTTGGCTCGTACCCTCATCCACATTCCGCAGAGACTAGGTATGTGTTACGAAACAAGGACGGTCGAAGGTTGTCCCTTGACCCGACGACGCGACGAGGCGATGCGGTTTTAGTTCTTCGTCGTCTGTCTTCTATTTCGATGTTTTTACTCACACGTCCCACGAGACGTTTCTTTCTCCCAATGCTTGTGCCAAGTTTGTTGTCGTGGCGTCAATGAATGACCTTCGCGAACTCTGCAACCTTCGAAAAATTTCAAGGTCCTCAATTTACATCCCTTTTGAGCTTTCGAAACTGTAAATTCTTGGACCAATTTTCATCCGTATTACACGCCGGTACTTGTTTCCATGATTTTCATCCTCTCTCTGGGTCAGAGAACGTTACGTCCGTATTCCGACAACCGTGAAAGCATCACTTGAAACCTCGCAATCTAATATACGTACGTTGATAATTTCTCCCACCGAACACCGACCGAAGTTTACCCTTGAAGCCTGTAAAGATTTCTCGAAAGGTACTTCAACTTGTTATACACGCTTCACACGCACCTTTGTTCTATCGTCTAGCTGTACACGTAGCACGCAAACGGAACCTCGTCCATCCCGCGAACATTGGTACACCGATAACGTAATGAAACATGGGCAACTACCCACCGCCGAAGTATTACATCGTATACACAAACTCCAACTTCTTTCACCCTGCAGACTCTCTCGCCTGTCTTACAGAAATGTGCATAGACGTTGTATATACTGTCTTAAATACCTCGACAGATGGCAAGTCTGGGCTCCACGTATGTTGCACAACATCTACTGGTTTGTATTTCATTCCACGCCGGGATTGGGAACACCGCTGTACTCTGCCCAAGGGTCAATTAATCCGTCTCTCTCGCTTTATCATTTTTCCGACAAATAATTTACATCCTACCTTATACTTTCTTATCCAAATCCACGAGTTTAACTCGTTGAGGAAAAGTGAGCGTGCATTAAGGTTCGCATGAAAATAAGTTGGGGTGGTTTTTTATGATCAGATTTGAAGTCGCGTAATCCATTGCATGTTAGCTAAGCATTGCATGAAAATCCATTTGCACAGCACTGCCCAGTCGTTGTTACTGGTCTTTGACGCACGTGCAATTGTGGAACTACCCTCCACCATGCGAACATTTATACTCTTTCGGACGTTAGAACTGCACCCAGTCGGATTGATTAATTTCACAGCAATGCGTTTGCGTAGGACTGAACAGTCGATGTAGAATCTTTTCAGTTTTGCTTTCTGTGCAGATGTCAAATTTCGTCGCGCGTCACGTCACGTCCAAATATTGAATTAAGATTTTACGATTACTATATTCAATTAAGCTTCGGCGACACGACAGGGAAATATCGTGGACGTGGGACTGTTGGCAGCGACATTTATACACTGCTTACCTTGACGAGGCTTGGCTTAGGAATATTTTGGCTTCCGCGGATATTTACCAGCGTCGTGACGCGTTTGTGGGACTCTTATCGCATGATGAACGAATTTTTGTCAGCCCATTTTCACCAGCGGATGTTCAATCCGTGTACTTTCCGTACTGCAGCTTGAGACGAGACTGGAAAAACTTGGGAAAGGATCGAGGAATGTCCCTCGATAAGAAATCCACTGGTATAAGTTTCGTGTTTCATAGCCAGTCATTAGCGACACTCGCGACTTTATTGGTTCAGGAAAGTTTATTTCATCTGGGACAAATACAATTTCGTTGATTGATGACCTCTTCTTGAATATCGAATAATAATATCAAGTATCAAACTAATCAAGAATACCACATCGAGGCGTTTGTACGTTTATACAGGTATCGCACGCATGCGCATTCCGTCCAATAATGGATAATGTATTGGAGTATTTGTTTCATTTGCTACTTTTGAGGGACGCCAAATTTTCACAACCGAGAGCCACACAAATAACAGTTTGAGAGTTATCGTTTGATCAAGCTTTGAATTATACACGAACCATTTCGTGTTAGCTTCGCATCGCTCAAAGAGAAGTGTAAACATTGTTTAAAACAAAAACTGGCATTACTTTCTAGTATAAAAATTGGTAGCGCTCGGAATATTTTTCGTGTCAAAGAATGAGCAAAAAAACAGCTCTTTGTCGGTTTGTGAAATCTATGGAATCTCTCCCGTCCATAGACGTCAAATTAATAAAAAAAAAGATTTTTTTTTTAAACAGATCTATCGTACTTGAAAGATTGTACTTTGTATCGTTTGAAAAAATTTCATCTCTGTCTCAATGAAACCGGGTTACGGAAGTACAGAATCCTCCACGTGGCTTCTCTCCACAAGATATGCTATCTTCTAGCTCTTGCGTGATCTATGCCAAATATAACTTTAAATGATTCATCGTCAAATCAAAACTATATGTAATTGTCAGAGAATCATATGCGTGGTGACATGTTGATGTAATTATTATCGTTAATTTTTTTATTGCGATTGTTACAGCATAATTTTGATAATTTCACTGTCTTACGGTGGTCAAATTAAAGGATATTAGATGATCTACCTGGGCAGACACCAACTATACTTTTATCCAACCTTTAGTTCTCGGTCTTAAAATCGATCTTCTTCGCGCGATTATAATTAAAAAGACGCCAATTATCACGACGAAGATAATTCGTTGAACTTCAATAAACAATTATCCAAAATCGGTAGGTAGGTAGGGTTCGCTTCTGCGTGTGCATAAATCATTCAGAGACAAAGGGAGAACGATGTTTTTGAAATTAAAGTACCTCTCGCCACTGCTGTCCACTGTACATACACCATCTTCGGCGACTGACGGTATTCGCTTCATCCCCTGAAATGAACCATGGCTGGGTGGTATGGGGGGGGGGGGGGGGGGGGGACATTGACCGAATCACGGAGCAAACTAATTACCTTATACTACAAAAATCACCGCGGGTCTTCCGCCCAACTCTCGAGGACACTTTTTCTGCCTCTGATGGAAGCAGAAAATCTCGGGTGCCGTCCAGACTGGTGAAATTGATGAATTAGAAGACTCTTCCACGTGGGACAGTGCGCAGTTGTTCAAGGGTTGAGAAGAAGGCGGAATACTATATTCACTAATCAATGTCGACGACTGTCGGGGGCGCCTTGTTACGTATGCGGGTTATCAAACGCGTCCTTGACTGTCACGCGCTTCCGTTCTCAATTCGACAAGCATGAAAATCATGAATGAAACTCTTCTCTCGCATGATTTTGCCGCTGAACTCTTTGCCGATTGTGTGTATAATTCGAGTTACTTGCACAAACCAAATCTATTGGAATTATTATTTTTTTTTTTTAATTTTTTATTCAATTTTTCTAATCACGTTACGTAATATTCGCCGAAAATTGGATGAGAAGAATCGTTATTCATCGAACATGTACACTTCGGACTTGTTGCAACAGTCGAAATCTTTTCATCGATACGCACAGTGAATTTATATAAAACGCTATCGTCCTTATAAGCATAATTCTCGGAACATTGTCACGTCGCTTTTTATATTCTGTGACGCTTGGACACTAGCTAGACTGTAGTTCACTTGTGTAGGTGGTTATCATTCATTCATCCGTCTGTGCAGATCTTTTGTACGCTGCAAGAACCGCTCTAAGCTGTTTCTTCTGTGCATCGTCACGTCGATTTCTTTTGTCAATCGTACTTTATACCTAACGTATATGTTTTATCTTCCATACTTTTAACGGATCTAATCTTTTATTGAACATTTTCTTTATTTTTGTTTTTTTTTTCTTTTTTATTTTTTACCTCGTATAAACATTCGTCAGCTGTAGTCTGGTTCTGGCGGAATATTATATTGAATTTACAACATAGGGGTTCCGTCTTTACAATGTTTGAGACTCTTGATTTATTAAGTGAGAAGTTGAGACGAAACAAGCATGCTAGATAGTGTTTAGTAAGTGGACGAATCGACTTGAGAAGTAATTTCACACTTTGAGACGTTTATAATCGTGCAATACGTATTCATTCGTTTCAAACCAATTGCCGAATAAAATTGAAACAAGTAAATTGTATTTTCGTTATCTCCGAGTTAGACACGTCTTTAAAAATCTCTGCGGCAAAAAGTGTAGTTGGCCAATTCTGCAAAAATTTCGTCCGTTTGTATTCAATTTGTATTATTCTTTTTGTCTTCCAAAAATGTTCGATATTTGAATTTATGTGGGTGTGTCATCTTTGTATTTTTACTAGCTTTCACCAACGATTATGTTTGAATATTAAGAAGCAGGGCTGAGTGTGGAAAAAACCGGATTCCTAGATAATTTTATGAAGCTCCTCGACAAACGGATCGAAAAATTCAAAACCAATCCTAATTGGATAATCCAGTGCCCGAGGGGACCTCGGAGAGTTATTCAGGCCCTCGAGTGCTGAGCGGTTGTAATCTCGTTAAAAAAAAAACGTGATTCATTAATCATGCCGGGTTTCTTATTGCATTAGTTTGTTTTACCGGATTATGGTGCGCTAAAGCGAGAACTCCGCAAGGAAATTACGTCTTGAACAAATTTTTTTAATAATAGAGAAACGAGAGCGTAACTACTTAGTTATACTTTCTTTCGTAATTGCACCCAAATTTCTTATTAACGCTACGGTGTATAAAGTATAACTGTATTAAAACGCTTGTAATGTATTCTGCATATAAACGGCACAAAATCAAGATTCATTTTCTGTAAAAGCGTTGATGTTGTAAAGATTCCTCGAGTTATTGACGGCTACGATCTACCGGTCTTCTCGTGACTCGATAAAGTCAGTCAGTCAATTGTTAACTGATGAATTCAATTTGTTAGTTGTGAACGTAGAAGCTAATTAAACTTGGGGTGACATTCCGATGCATAGGTGAGGCAAACAGTGGCGGCTGTAATTGGAATCAATTCGCCCAAGTACGAGTCAATTGAGATAAGGTTTTTTACAACCTAAATTATGTAAATAATTTCAATTGACAGTTTTTATTTTTGTTTACTTTACAATTGACTTTATTCTCCCAAAAAATAAGTGAAGCGCGAGTCGGTTGATGGTTGCTCACACTGATTACGAGTTAGCATAAACTGATATTATATTCTTTCTCATCTATATACCGACCTTGTATACCATTTTCTATTCGTTAATCTCCCCGACATTGTCATCGTATCTTACGACCCAAGTTATTACTGTTTTCATTTATTTTTCGGGGTCTTTGACTCTATTTTCAGCATTGTTTAGCCAAATTTTTAAACTTCGTATAAGACAAATTAAACAGTATAACAATGTGACAAGAATGTGAAAAAAATTAGAATACTATGATGAATTTTCATGTAATATGTGATCGATACGTCTTTTTTTTTTCAAATTCTGCAAAATTAGTTTTGCGAATCTGTATAATTTTTTGCCTACAAGTCGGACGGTTCCAACTTTTCTTCTTCTGCTGAACGCATAAATCAATATACTACACCACCTATATATTTATAAATCTGTCACTGAATTAATATATTATTATATAAGGTATTCTCTAAATAACTGTTGCACCGATTCCGCGTGCTCATGCGTTTCGCGTATATTCATGCATAAGCATCATGTGTTCAACCAAGCTGTCGATTATTGTAACGTCTTCTTATCGAGGCAAGAAAAATCATTATTCATCGCGTGTTTATATTATATATATATAATATAATAGTAGAACACAGGCCGTTTTCCGTGACGAGTACATAATTACTCGGCTTTGTTAACTGACTGCTGCAGCAGGCCAGATGCTCCAGATTAAATACGATTCTATGTTTTACTTTATTTTTCATGTATTACTTTCCCCTTTATTTCGATAATGCCTGACACGCTGTTATATCAGCGTTCTCTACGTAACCTCGATTAATTACGACCGCTTTGTCTCTGGGCACGAATTACGTTGTGGTTCTTCGAAGCCAACAATGTCATATGCAAATCCGAATACTAGATTTGAATAAAATAACGGGACTCTTGCATTGGTTGGCCGTCATCGTTAACAATAAGTATATGGTATGTATTATCATGACGTGTTTCATCGATCGGAGGACTGTTTTCTTTTCGCATCGGTGTCATTTTCGTTTATTTTCTATCTTCGATGTAAATGTTGTCTCTTGTTTCTGGAATATATTGATAGGTGTTTCGTGCACGCGGTATACATACGCAACGGTGGAAGTCGGTATTTGCGTGTCACACAATCTTTCCTGAATGTTAATTCACGAAACAGACAACGAATAGTATCTGATTTCTTAAATGTCCGTTTAACACGCAATTGGTGCGTAACGCCCAAGTCCAATTACATTTATATAGATTTATTTTCTACGCGGTTTCGGAAATACGCGCAACTTCCTACTGCATGGCGGTGTTTCATTCAACGTATTCAGCGTATACTATATATATAATATATATAATAATATTTAATATATAATATATATCTAATATATATTTAACTTCATTACATCAAAAGAAATAGACCCTAAGGTACAGAATAAATAATCATAGGTACTCTTGAAGCGTTAGTCGCGTGTCTTGATCGGACGCTCGCGTTTTATCCTCGTTTTTTTCTGTATGTCATACAACTTTGTTTTGATATTGCTCTGTTGTTGGCCAAATTTTGAGCAATTTTGCAGGAAAAAACGCTAGAATTGATTGTTACTATACACTTTAATGTCGACATATTTTTTTTCGAATGAAAGCAGTTAAGAACGGTCCCAATGCTACCGAGCCTCGTGTTAAAAAAAGAAAACAGCCAAAAACAACCTAATGAATCCTCATTCTGTTTCGAGCAAAAAGTGTCGAGTTCGTTCGTTAAATCTTGATTAGGAAATCCGATTGAGATGCGAAGGACACATTTATCGTGTTGCAGATCACGGTGGTCAGTTTTTCTAACATAGAGCTGCTGATATTATTCAGGTCAGTACGTACATTCAAGGAAATAAAATAACCCAATAAGTGAGCAAATTGCACAGATGAAACCTTAATTATAAAATGAATACCCGAGAAAACTATATGAACTGTTGTTGAACACCCGCGTATTTTATAGTACATGATTCTTGTTTGGGAGTAGATGGTGTGTGAAGTTATTCAGGGGGAAAAAAGAACACAAAGAAAACTCTGATTGCAAAAGTTCTTCATTCGGAAAAAAAGATGTCGGTACTTGAATGCTTATCTTGAACTTTTCGTACAACGAACGCCTCGGTACTTACCCTTTAAACTTGTAAACTCGAGGTAAAAAGTTGAAAGAGACTCCCTACTGCTGCTTGGTACAACTCACTGCTAAGTCTCGCTAGAATAATCAGTGTGTAATTTATTATTTTCTGCCGCTACACGTTATATGATGAAAAGTCTTTGAATGAAAATGCCCCTGTCTGGCGGCTCGTTTCAATTCTTTGAAAAATTGTTACTTTCTTGTATATTGGACGTAATATAAAGTATTCGTTTAACAAGCTTACAGGATCTTCTTTTATAGTGACAAAAAATTTGTTTCTCTTCTCTTGCCGTGATGCGTTTAGTTTCGGTGAGGTCCTTGTATTAGATATAACGTATTGATAAGAATTGACGATATTTTAAATGACAGAAAATACAATTTGCTCTAATCACGAAATAATAAAACATCCATTTTATCGTACATATATTTATCGCTTAATCGCATACATTCATTATATAACATACGTATAATACTTGGTATGAATGTACAAGAATCGCATATTTAGACTGTCGGACAAATCGATATTGCATTGAATAATACATTTGCATCGGTGACATTGGATATATACATATATAGATAGATATAGAGAGAGAGAGAGAGAGAGATTTTGCATCCATGCCGTGTTTGTTTTTCATACACACTTGAAAACTTCAGTTCTCTTTCGAACTTAGTGACTGGAGTTCAAATAAAACTGTGTGGATATAAGAAGTCAGAACATACCAGCTTGTGGAATATATTGCCAAGGGATTTGAGTGGAAGAGGTGAGAAAGATTTCAGGGCTGCAAGCGTGTTGTGAATTTATAGGTTTTAGGGGAATGTATTTTCTGATAAGAATAGCATACGTGGTTTTTTTACGAACCATCCGTCGGTTTGTTGTGTACAATCTTTTTGTGAAACTTTATTTACTCTAATTTGCAAAGCATTTCACGTGACAACTTCGTTATCAGGTATCTCTAATATATATTATCACTTCTCGGATGATGATTCATCGTGCATTATCAAGACGTTTATTTGACTCGATAATTGAAGATAAAATCCGAAGCGAGGTTTTTTGTTAATCGAGTAATTATTTTCCCTTTCTTTCATTTCTTCCTTATTTTTTTTTCTCTCATGTTTGTTTTTCACATCTCATAAGTACAACGGAGAAGTTTCAGTGGGCAAAAGGGTATTGTTATAGTTTTACAAGTGTTGGTGTTTACGGTATAGTAATTTTTTTTTTTTTTTTTAGCGACTTGCTACCGCTTTTTCATCGTTGTATGAAAACGTCGTTACAGAAAACTTTTATTGAATTTCTGTTATTCTTCTCTGTTGCAGGGAGGAGGTCCAAGAGCACACAGTAAGATGGAACGCGAGGTTCGAATTTCTCTGCAAAATGAGCGCAAATGCTTCGACGGGTATTCTTGACCCTTGCATTCTGAGGATATCAGTGAGAAAGGTAAGAAATCCGAGTGCCAGATTTTTCTATAAATACATGTAGATTGAAGTGATTACCTTGAGCAAGATTAATGATTGTATATTCGGCTATCGGGGATGAACTAAAAACACATGATTATCTCATTTTAAATTTGAAACACTGTATCAGATTATACTTGCGTCAAAGTATTTTCCAATCTTACGGTTGATCTCGGTTCAACGATCTTGCTGCTTGAAAAAACTGTAATTTCATCATCTCCAGGAGCTGAAAGGGGGCAGGTCCTTCCAGAAGCTGGGCTTCACGGACTTGAATCTTGCGGAGTTTGCTGGTGCCGGTCAGTCGAGACGAAGATGTTTACTGGAAGGCTACGACGCTAGACACAGACAAGACAACTCTATGCTTAGGGTAGCGATCCGGATGAATATGTTGTCGGGCGATATTTTATTCAAAGTGTGAGTGTACCTTACTTTTTTGTTATCTCTTGAAAACTGGAACCGTATTACAATATGACGATGTTAAGCATGTACTTGGTAAATGACCCGATTGATTTTTTTTCGCAGACCCTCACCTTCGTTAAAGCAAACACAATTGGCAGTGCCGGGTGTTCCTGGTATACCGGGAGTCGGTGCCGACGAAGGTAGCGGACCGGAAAGATGTGGCAGCCGAGAAGATTACGTCTCCAGTGGATCCTTAGCAGGTAGCATAGCTAGCGCAAGTAGTGGATTTGGCAGTCTTCCGAAGAAAAGAGCACCTCTGTTCTCTTCTGGTAACTTAGATTTCAGCTTTGTTAATTTTAACATACGCGCAAAGCCATGGACGGAATGTTCTATACCTTCGTACCTTCTTCCTTTTTTTTTTTCCTTTTGTCGAAATTTTTGCGGCGTACCGAAAGCTGTGATTATCCCCGCCTCGTTGTACAAATCTCAAGATACGAAAATGGCCTTGAAGAATAACACCTTACATATACGAATGTGATGCGTTATCTTTCTAACTCAAGGTGTTTTACAGATGAGCGACCTTGTAACTGTTATCTTCTTGGAAACATCATTGTTAAAAAGAATACAAGTCGCTCGGTTAACCTGTCTCTGAATACGTATTTGCTGCAGAAGAAGAAGAAGGAGAAAAAAAATTGACAACAAACGTTATCACATTTATGAAAGAATTTTGACGTTTCTTTGCATTTACATGGCTTTCGTTGTTATTTTATTATTTCTCTTTGTATTAGTCGTATAATTTAGCAAGTACAATTCCTTAGCTTTTAAGCTTGGATAGTAACTTGGAAATTTGCACCATACTTACATTGCATGATTTTTCTGTAATAGAATTGATAGGCGGTGCGGAGACGTATGATCCGATGACGTTGGGCGAAGTTATTACGTCGGCAATACCGATTGAAACATTAGCAGAAGCTCACACGGAATCTGGACACTCAAGAAATAGTAGTAACACCAGTCAACTAAGTAAAGGTTCGGGGTATGGATCGCTAAATTCACACAGCCAGCACAGCAGGCAAAGCAGCAGTGGAGATAGTGGACATATCAGGTAAGAACAATCGTTGTTTAAACATACGACGTGTGTTACATATTTGAATCGAATGAAGAAAAGGATCCAGGTGAAATCTTCACTTGAAACTAAATTCTATTCCATAACATGATGATAGAAACTTTTTTCATAGGAACAGATCGAATTCTTTCGTATAATGTACAAATTACATTGTGAATGATTAGATTCATGCCAAAAGTCATGTGATAACGGCTGGAAAACGTTAAGTGTTGGCCCTATGAAGAACTTATACTGATTGAATATATTATGAAGTGTGTGGCTTCGCTACCTTGTAAGAAACATGTTAATTCAACCGGGAAGTCACAGAATATTTATTTTCGTATTTTCAAAAATAGATTGCGCTAGTGTTTAATTCTTTTCTGCTTCGGAAGTCAATATATTTTCAGTTAAATATTTCAGTCTCAGACCAATTTTTCAAACAATTTTCGGTGATGGTAAATTCTGTACGACCCTTTGTTCTTTCATAACTAATTGTAAGGATTGATCAGTTTTCTCCATTGTATGTTTGATTTGGAAAAAAAACCAGACATTGGCGCTTTACATTTTTGACATGCTATTATTGAATTTGTGCAACAATCTTTTAATATTGGGTCTTCTGAAGGATTATTAAATCTCATGCGAACAGATTTTAATTTCAAAAGTGTACATAATTAATATTTCAAACTCAAACTCATTTCTCACAAATTAATCTTATACGTGTCTCATGTAGAAAAACTATTATACCTTTACTAACGACAATGAACCATACACTAACAACCTCACACGCATATGTATATTATTATTCTCTAAAAATACAATCACTTACTTTGCTGCATTAGCATAAAGCTACGGTATAGCGCACTTCATTCAGACAGTCTGATACTATCACTTATTATTCGTTCAGGCTAAGGAATTTTACTATTTTCTTCAATCACACTATTTAACAGGTCTATGGAATTGGAACAATGTACAAATCGTAAATGGCAGAATGCAATTCTTACCCAGCATGATATTTTCACCTCAGCTTAATTTATTTATCGGAAGTTGGTATGATATAAGCATACGAGTACACTGTATGTTAAACTTTCGTTCGGCTGAATAACCATTTTTTTTTTACTACTGAGCTTTATCTTTGAAAGGTCTGCAGCAGCATTTGTCTGTAATTACTATACAAATGTTACATCTTTTATTGTCAGTACAATTTAAACTTTTTGTCTACCAAAGTTAACATGTCAAAAGCCAAGACCCCACATTATATTGCATCGAATTTTCATGATCGGAACTTTATACGAAGTTGAATTTACACAATGATGTCAAGCCTGAATGTTATACCGGCCCACGCTCATACTTATTTGCCTGGATCACTAATAGCTACCGAATAATTAGACGTATATTCTATCTCACCGTTATTAAACGTTTGGAACTCACGCGTATTTGACTCGTTTTATTTTATTTTTATTTTTTTCTCAATGTCATAGCTACGTGGAACTTATACCTGTAATTAAAAGGATGCCGTTTTATTTACATTTGTTTTTCAAAACCAAGGCGAAAAGTTATTTTTACTTGTTGTTTATGATTTTGCATGCTGAAGATTTGTGTTGTGATCTTTGTAGGTCACCTTCTTGGCCGGTATGGGCGCCACGCCTTCCAACTGTTCCTCAAAATCAAAAGTACAACCATGTCGAATCAACTCATCCAATGTCTCCTCCGTCTCCCACCCTAACTTTAATGGAATCTACTTGTAACGAATTTTGGTCTAATTCAAGTCCAGTTTCATCCAGAAAAATGGACATCGAGGATATACAGAGTGTTGTGAATTCAGCAGCAATAAATACGAATGTCAGTATTCCTGACAATGAAATTTTTAAAGTACCGAACGGCACGGGTCTTCAATTAACGAAAAATAACAATAATAATGTTCAAAACAATAATCGTCTAGGTAGCCTTCGATTGTCTAATTTTAACGCACCTACCATGTTGCGTAAGAATTTGCAAAATATTTCTCAAAGAAATAAGTCAAATAAATCAAACACGAAAGAATCTGTACAAATTCCGCCAAATAGAATATCTACCAATAGTATCGATCAGCAGCGACGTACTTCAAAAACTTGTGATTGTATAGAAAAGAGTAACGTCACTCCGGTCGTAACTCTTATTAATCAGGCCAGGGCCGTTTCCTCTCCCGATCCACTTCATAGACCTGACACTCCCAGAGCGTCGCTACTCTCAGCGACAGCATCTCAGAGGCTCAGGTAGGTTTTATTTGAGATTTCCAATTCGTTTGCATATAGCTATTGGGTTTTTTCGTTTGCTCTTTCTGTTTTTGCATACATAATTTAAACTACTTCTTGAATTTTCATATCTTCTCATGTTTTTGTAAACTAGTTTTTTTGACATTTAGCAGCTGATTACGGACTGTCCAAAATAAATTCATGTATCGTATAGTTGTCTAGGCACCTATTTGCATTTCATCTAATCGGTCCAGGTTTACATCATTATCGTCGTTCACATAATTCGGTGGTCGCTTTTTTCATTTGCAATCTCCATTGGCATAAATGATTATTAGAGATATTGAAATCATTACATGCATACAGGCAAATTTAAGTACACGTGAAACATATTCAGTATTTTCTAAATTAAAACACTTCGGTAATGCTTCAAGATTTATTTTTAACTGAAGTATGTATCTAACTGCTATGATTAATTTGACTTAACCTTATATTTATGAAGAGCGATGTATATCTAACGATCAATCCAGATACATACTTCAGATTTCGGGCAACAAGTTTATGTTCCAATCATTGATGAGTAGTAAATGAGTGCCTTTTAATAAATTCTTGCTCATTATCAGTTACTAGTGTCCAGGAGAACTTGGTGGCTGATGCTTTGTTATTTGATTTTCTGCAGCATGCATCTACTTAGAAATGGATTTCTCATGTACACAGCATTTTTTAAATGACTATATTTTCTTCCCCCTTTGTCGATGAACAATCATTCACATCATCTCCATAATCTGAACACTTTGTTACTTATATACTTTAACAAATTACTAAAAATACATCATGCCATCTACAACACAAACAGAAATAGGAATCAGATATCGAAATAATACTCACTATGTGTATAAAAACATTGTTTTAACTTATCAGTAGTTTGTAGGTCTTTGTTAGCGAAATTTTGAAGACAGATGGTTGATGTAATGTAGCTCAAATGCGCCCAATAGCACATGTTGTGCTAATATTATTTGATGCTAATTAATTTCTATGCCAGCCTTCACATCAGTTAGTTTCAATAATCAAAACGTAATGTAGCTCAATTTATTATTACTTTTAATCAATGGAACATGTGGGTGCTTCAGAATTGTTTTATTCCTCAGCATTTATCGGATTCAAAATTCGCGCATGTTTACAAGTGAAACTGAGGCAGTTTATTTTATTTTTTTTTTTCACACACGAATGTACAACGTGTATCCATGCCAACAAGTAAATTACGTGGACTGAATTTTGGGTTGTCAGAACTTCGTTGAAGTTAAAATTATATTCCAGCTTCTTCTCCTCTAGTTGTCTTTTCATTTGGCGTGATATAGCACTTGGCAGTAAATAATATTTGATAATTATTTTAAAATTGACATGAAATTATAAGCGTGCTCAACATTTGAATCCTGTTGTCAAACCTTACAGCAATGTTTTGCTTAATTTACAGTACAGTAAACTTTGACATCAAATGACCTCAAATATGTTTGTTCAAGTGATAGTTTTGGCACCAAAGATCCAAAAAAATGCCTTCTTATTTTTAAGTACTCAGTCAGTGAAATTTACTGACATGTGTACTTGCTTGGAAAAAAATCACCCAATGTTCATTCTGAGTATTTAAACTAAGGAGATTAACACTTTGAGTCATAAAAATTGATCAAATATAAGTGTTCCAATCTTACACGGTGCCAGTTCGTATCAGGTGGCAGCTCCTAGTTAGGACGCTTTGAATCCTTTCAGGGGTATCGGAGGCGGTCATAGAAAATTACTGGACGGGGCTGGTGGAAAACTCGCCACCGTAGCAACTAGCCCGGATTCTGAGGAGCCCTCGGAAATACTTGAGGCTACTGCTACTACCACTGCGCATAGACGAAACAGCGTCACCCCACCGTCAGTCCATGCCCTTGTGTATATATGTTTTCTATTCTAGTGAATGGCTGTAGTGCTTAAACAAGTCTACCTCTTTTCATATTACTACGGATTTTGCCAAAAATTATCTTTATATGTACTTGGCGCAATTCATCGACTGAAGAATATTTTATCACATGATTACATTAAATTAATACAACTAAAATGGCTTCGGTACTGCTTGGAAGTCGCTTTTAGGTCTAATAAGTGTTGGCTTGAATAAATCTGATCTATCTCGCCCGCTAATGCTTACCATCTTACCTTATGAAAATTTATTGTCCATTACCTGATGTTCTTCAACAATCATAATATATTCATGCATGAAATTTCAATAAACTAATGCTTTTAATACTATGCTCGATTAGTTGCTTGGGTTTATGAAATGCTTCCAGTAGAAACCAACAGTTTTACTACCGATATATGATACTCGTAAAATAATGGTACGTATTCTGCTCACATCGTAGTATGTTGATTTCATCTGTATTGGCCCATCCATTCACTCCGATATAACATTGTGATACTCTTCTTTATGTTCTGGTTTGTTTTTTTCACGTCACGATTTTTTCGAAGGCTGTTAGTTCTAATGTTAATTTTGTCAACCCACCAAAGTGTTGGACTTTTTATTCATAATTTATTATTTTCTGCTTTTCCACCTGTCACACTTTGAATGTAAACTTTATTTAGCCATAGAAGCACCATCGCTAAGTCACAGCTGTTTAGCATGAGCAGCAAGCACATGGTTGATATTAGTGCATTATATGTAACGATAATGAAGTGGATCATAATCAAAACTAAACTTTAGAAATCCTTCCGGTGGATCTGGCCTAAGTGAAACTGGTTCTTTGGATCGAGCCAAGGCAGCACTTGAACGCAGAAAAAAGGCTGAAGATGGCAACATCAATCCCATTCTATGCAGAGTCGAAGTGACAAGGCCAAACGCTGATTCGTTGATAAATGAGTTATTGAAAGCGACAAATTTAGACCAATCAGATCTTGAAAGTGCGGAAAGTGAGTATTTTTCATTACATTAAACAAGAGATTTTAAGTCGCTACATAATGAAAATAAAATACGACAGTTCGTTACCCTGTTCGTCAATTGGAGTAAGTCTGTATGTTATATAAAATGCAGTGGAATTTTTCGAAATATTCTAAATTACGTTTCTTTCAGCATCTGGATTACAACTATTCATAGCAAAAGATGGCACCACGGCACTGGGCAGTCATGAGGTAAAGAGTCAAATGCCAGCTGGAGTGTTTAAGCAAGTTGTAATGGAAGACAACAACAGGTAACACAAAATCAATTTGACGAGTCGTCAAAATTCGCGCCACGTCACAACGTTTTCACTTGCACTGGTGCCAGAGTTGGTGTACGAAGCTTATGAACCCAGGTAGTAATAAGACTATCATAGTGATTAAGTCAAATGCTGATTCATGAATTTTGCATAACATTTCAGTTGATAATGTTAAGTGCAAGAAAATATATTAGATGCTGAGAATATTCACAAACAAGCAGTCCCTCTTCAAAATTTCTTTGGAAGTAGAAACCTACTCATCCCTAAAAATAGCATTTCTTAATACCTTATAGTCTATACCTAAGAACTCTCTATGAAACGAAGTGATAGTGTTACAGACTATTAATACGATTGTCAATAGCAAACAGATAATTCGTATTTTCATGGTATTTGTCACTCGTATCTAATGGTTCCTTAAGTTACTTGACACATCCAAGGGAACTTCGACGAGAATGTAATTTGCTACGATGAATCGATTTTGACATAAGACTGCATCTGTATTTTGAACAGAAGTTACTTCTCGATACCCACTCATTGCGTATCAGACTATACAAATAATTCTTGTAAAAATGATGAAGAATATCAAAATTTTTGTTGTTACTTGGAAACGTATTATACTTTATAAGCGAACTACAAATATACAAACATTCTCTCCTCAAGATCTTATAGTTAAACGTCGAACCTTAACAGTATCTTTTTATTTACCATTTAAAAAAATGTTAAAAAAGCTTGAACATAATAAGTTAGACAAATGCTCCTTCAAAATATGATTAAGTGATGCTAAGCTGCAAAAAATAATTTTAATTTAAGTCGTTTTAAAATTGAAAAAGCAACAAAGTGCTTAAACAATAACATAAATATTTTCTTCCATAATAACGAAGCACAAGACGCCCCTGTGTTTCAAAATGGAAAGTTAGTCAATATTTAGCAAGATATTCAAATGTAACAAACAATAATAGTTATAAAACAATGCGACATGGACAGATGTGAAAACTGATAAGTGTTAAACTATTAATCAATATGGAAGCTGTGTATGCACCAACGCATCTGTCAAAATTTTCATAAAAATGAATCAAAAACGATTATAACGAATGTGTGACGTCAATTTCTTTCTATCGCGTACAATGTATATATATATATACACATATACATGTTGTTGAAAAATTTCATGCTCTATGGTAAAATCTGATGTGATCAAGTCTCACGGGTGTTATTTAAAATTCGTAGAATATTGAAAATAATCGTGTACAAATTATCAAATGAGACTTGACTTGAAAATCTTGACTATACAGAAGAAAACCGGTATGTACATTTACTATCATATTAATCAATTATTTTAACCAACAATTTATTTGTCACAAATTTCAAGCGTTATATTCTATAATGATATATTTTCAAATTTAAATATATTGATTGTTGAATATTGCATTCAGTATTGACTGAAGTTTTCACCGTTGGTGCAACCAGCTATATTATAGCAACTTGTATATAAATAGAATAGTAATTGTTATGTAGCTAAATGGCAGGTGTTATACATTCTCTGTATTTAAATCTATACCGTGTATATTACTGTTGGTATGGTACTCAAATTGGCTCACGTGTGTCAGTGCGTGTGTAAAATAATGTATGTATGTTTTAACTTCGAACGTGTGTGATAGTATCAGTTTCCGTTCTTCAATCTTAAGTAAAAATTTGCAAGTTAGATACGATATATTATCATGTTATAGAAATTCATAAAATTGTATTGACATTGTGAACATTCACGATTGGCAATGTAACACGTCGTTTGTTAATAATAACTACTGGCAACGAACTAAAAAAGTGTATCAGCTATATAAATGCTAGTTATTATGAAATCTAGATACTGAGTAGGAGCTTATAGATTCCATCGCATAAATTGAGTTCTGTATATTTCTTGAGTTTCACGCATTTACTGTATCGACATACACATATTTCAAAAACGATAATTAGTCTGGTGATTCATGCAGCTCATTATTTTTGCTAATAATGATAAACTTAAATTAGGTATTAATGTGACAATTTTGAAATATCGATACCAGTGTTACTGCTAGAAAATAATAATTTATTAAATTGTAGGTAATAAATAATCATAGTTAATATCGAATGTTTGAAATGATTTTTCTCATATGTATATTACTTCAATTTTTTCTCGTCACTTAATGCCAAGGTCGGAGCCACACTACGCGAAATATTCGTAACATAAATGCATCAAGCACAGTAAACCCTGTATTTTTTTTTTTACCTGTTATTTACCTTTCCTAAATTCGTCGCACCAATATATCTATTTCTGGCGTGGACTCGAAGAAATTATCCAGTTTTTCCGACAACTCCAATAATTGTAACACAACTTAAGCAACCCTTGGTTTCAAACATCTCCAGAGTTGTATAAAAGAAATGCAGGCGTTACTGTAGCAACTATAACTATTTTAATGGTTTGGGTTACTTTAAGAACGTCACGCAGAAGAATTGATAAGTTTTTTTTTTTTTTTTTTTTTTACAAGAAGTTACGTTTGACTTGTGAAACCAATGTTAAGCGTTGTGATATTTTACATGATTGTAATAATTAATATTACGGTGTTGTTATTGTACTGTAATATGAGTTAACTCTGGCCCAAAAATTTTTCAACAAATGTTTGTTTATTAATTTTTAGATTAATTTCTATAATTTACTGTTGTTGACACTTCATGTATCTAATTATGCGGAAGGAGAAGAACTTCCATGTGCTGATAATAAGATAACATGCTGAAAACCAGAAATCCGATTTAATTAAAAAATTTGAATGACTTTATTACTCTCTTATGGTTACCGAGTAATACGCTACGGTAAAGTACGATACTATACTTGCAGGAACTCAAAAAAAATTGCCCCCATTTTTCATAATGTTATCGTATTACAATCGTCGAGGTATGAAATATATTCTTATACAAATTCACTGCAAAATGGGGGAAAAAGCCAACCGCAAATTTTACAACAGCAATCAATTAGCTGAAACAATTTCACAGAGACACTTAAATTATAACTACGCGTAGTCTGAAATATCATGAGTTAAAATGTGCAATAAAAATGTAAACAGTTAGAAAGGGTTTTAACGAGAGCTTGTTCTGAAATTTGGTGGGTAAGGAAGAATATCCAAGAGGTTGACAGACAAACAGGTGCAATTTACAAAGGTAAGCCCCACGCATCAATGAAACTAATATTCATTCGTCAGACGCAAAGAATATAAGTCAGCAATAATTTAGTTATTCTGATCCAAATTCGACGGGTAATTACAAACGTTGTTTCTGATGGTAACATAAATCGTACGCGTCTCTTAATTTGTTTCACGTCGTCACCGCGGTAAATTCTGTTTTATCGACTGCAATAGCTCATGCACATGAGGCATGTGTAAGTAAGATTCTCTGATCTGAAAATACGTATGACCGTGTGTGCGCGCGCAATGAATCAGACTCCAGTATCGTGTATTCCGAATTCGAGGATGTCAAAGGCAAAGAAAGTAATCGATGAGGCCCGAGAAAACCAAAATCCTGAGCTGGATTTGGCTGATAAGGGCATTTCCACATTCGAGGAAATGCCCGGACTGCGTGAGTAAAATACGCTTGCACCCTTCACTTGATCATTGCCAAATTAGGCAACTTGTCAAGACTGGTTTTTTGCACCAACAAAACTACACACTGCCATTAGGGCTACTCATGGGCGTGGACAGCCCTGTACTATTTATACAAATACGTGCTGTTACTGTTGATCAGATTTCCTTATATTTATTTCCCAATTAAGTTCTGGATGCTCATTTAGGGAAAAAATGACAACTGAAAAACTCATTAACCATATATCGCATATCATTCAACAACCTATGTTTATTGCGTAAAAATAGTCCTTTCAAATACAGCTGATCATAATTTTCAGATCATCTTTGTACTTGTTCAAACTATTTCTTGTTTGAACTCTTCATACAATGACTACTATATATTACAACATCGAAACCGAATTATCATTAATCTTATCGTGTCATTCTTCATAATTTTGCATGTATTTTAAATTGTATTTTTTCAGTGAATATGCTGCAGATAACCAGGCTGACGCTAAGTCACAATAAACTTCAAGGTACATATGTAAAGAAAATTCATGTATTGCCAACCTGTTCGATCCTACCGTATTATGCATGTCACAGCAAGTAATGGAATGATAATTTTTCAGTTGTTCCACCTGGTTTGGCAAATTTAATCAATTTGGAAATTTTGAACCTGTTCAATAATCACATCACTGAACTTCCAATTTCCTTATCACAAATGCCTAAGTTAAGAATCCTCAACGTTGGGTACGTAACTGCGCGGCGATAAAGACGATATTTCAAAATGTACATAGTTACATTGATAATTTTAACTAACACTATTTTGATCTCGGTATATCCACTTCTGTTTATATTTTTTGTTTATATTGTACATGAATTCTAATCTGTATGTTATTGAAAATAAAATCTGCAATGATTGTCTATGATGATAAGGACGATAACTTCAATGCAACATTTTTTGAACTTATAGCCTAGCTACTTATGTTGAATCAATTTCATTTTGTATCGCTGAATCAACACCAACTTGTATCTGCTATTTAATAAAAACCTTTATATTCTAAGAAAAAAACACAAACAGGTAATAGGCTTCTAATTCTAAATAGTATGTTATGCTATTTTGCAGAATGAATAGATTAGATTCCCTTCCACGAGGGTTTGGTGCCTTCCCAGTGCTCGAGGTCTTGGATCTCACGTATAATAATTTGAGTGAAGAAAATTTACCTGGAAACTTTTTTATGATGGGTAATCAATTAATTTGATACATTACAATAATTAATTCATTATTGATTATATGCACAATGCATACCCTAATTCTACTTTGTTTCCTCCAGAGACCTTGAGAGCATTGTATCTTGCCGATAACGATTTTGAATACCTGCCCCCTGAGATTGGCCAGTTGAAAAATCTGCAAATTGTAATAATTCCATCATACTGTATGAAATGAGAATACTCATAAGCAACACTGATAAACTACGAAATATACTGAATAATAATTTATTTTACAGCTTGTGCTCAGGGAAAATGATCTGATTGAGCTACCTAAGGAAATTGGCGAACTTACCCGACTTCGGGAACTTCACATTCAAGGCAACCGACTAACAGTTTTACCACCAGAGATAGGTAAATTGATACTCTGCAGCTAATTGCGTACCATATCAGTATACTTGTATCGGTGAAATTCTTAACTACCTATAAATTTGAATTGCCTTACATACGCGGGTCGTCCCAAATGTATCCTATTGCTGTATAACTTGTATTGCTGAGCTCGTGAATGCTTTCTCTTTATTCATTTTCCCTAGCAGGATGTAGGTGACTAGCCCTATGATAAGCTGTATGGTAACATTAATAGTTTTAAACTTACTTCACAGGTAATTTAGATTTGGTGAGTAACAAAGCAGTGTTCAGAATGGAATTCAATCCTTGGGTTACCCCTATTGGAGATCAATTGCAAGTAGGAATTTCTCACGTGATTGATTATATTCGTTCGGAGACCTACAGATAGTAAGTGTAATTGGAAAATGAATAACAATTAATCAGTATACCCATCCATTATCGAATGTGTGATGGTTCTAGGTCCATTTTCAGACCTACAAGTTCCTGTAATAATATGGAAATACGTTAAATTTTTCAAGTAAAATATCCAGCTAAACAATAGATGGTAATTATTATTTTATTTTTACAGCCTCTATAATCGTCACCTCAGTGCAAAAGGACCTCCGCCACCAATTGAGAACGATAAAAGCAAGAAAATCTCTCGTGCTCGCTAAATGAGATTAATGTGACAAAATCAACTTATATAATTACAGTTTTAATGCCAATGACTAATCGTTAATATATCTAAATTTATTAATTTGTACATTACCACAAATTGATCATCAGATATATCAGATCACGTGGTGCCTTATGCCAAGTCAACTGCCTTAATATTCTGAATCGTTACTTGTATTAATATTTTTTTATTAATGTTATGCTTATATTTTTTATAACAAATTTAAAACTAAATTAAATATGTAGAATATTTCGGTGAGTCTATAATGTTTTAATACATTAACAAATGAAATTCACCATAGCCACGGGTATTAATTTTTTCCGTTAAGTTATTCTTGCTCATACAGGTTACAGTCGTAATTTATTTCTGTAATGTAATAATGCTAAGAAATCGAAATCTGACTGCGTTTACGATAAAAATTTTATCCAGCTTTGATGAGAATCTTAAATTGATGCGCAAAATGAATCTCCGCCAAGTTGTAACACTTCGTGCATTTTAATTACCTACTATTAATATGAAATGAATAAATATGATGGTGCAAATAATTTATTGATCTATAGTGGATATCTTTCACATTACACTTGTTGAGCCTCTAATTGGCACGCACAACAATTCACTCATCTATAAGTGTATGTCATTCTAAATTGTACTTTATGTATTAAACTACCTATTAAGAAAAAATGACTTGGAAAATTTTTATTATTTATGATTTAATGACGGGGCTTCAATAAACAATTTCAGATCATAAAACGTACACGTTCAACTATTTTGCGTCAATAGCTTCATTAGAGATGCAAAATCGTGTTTTCAGTTTGTACCGTTGACATGTTACAGTCGAGAATTGTAATATTTATGAAGCTTGTGTTAACAACTATGTTAGCAGTTTCGCTTCAATCAAGATGCAGAAAACTGCAACGAAATCATTTGTCGGTATAGAAAACAAGTACGTATAATACTTACCAGTTCTTTAGTTGAGCCATAGATGCTGCAATGTAATTTTTGTATATGCTCAATCTTTACGTGTACGTAGAATGGCACGATTAAAACAGAAAACCCTGAAACTTGCGAGAGAGGAATATTTGAAAAATCAATCTAAAGAAGGTAATTTGAAATTGTAAAATGTTACATATTGCCAATCTATATTTGACCAATCAGATTGTAGATGATTGTCAATAGAAATATATATAATTTTTTGAACTTGTTAATAATGTTTTTTTCATTGCAATCGCTTGCCAGATGAATCTCTAGAGATAACAATGGAAAAGGCGACCTGTCCAAAATGTAGAGGGGATGGAAAAGAATCTTCTGGGACACATATACAAGATTTATGCCCCGCTGATCGAATGAAGATCACACAGCTCATTTCTGAACTTGCGAGGTGAAAAAGTACTTGGTCGTTATTTTTATTAACAGTGTATGGAAATATTCAAGTTTTTGATTTTTTACGTTAATAGGGGTCTCGGTCAAATTTATATAAACTAATTTTTATTAGTGTAGGTGCACACAAGAAAAGCACAAGGTTGAAGCTGATCTTGCTGTTAGTAAAGCAGAAAACGAAGCATTACAAAACCAGTTTCAGATGCTTAATAACCAATTGGAAGGTGATAAAAACAAATTATTTTCACAGGTACAATTTTTTAGAATTATAGCATTCAATAGATATACTAAAGGTCTGTGACATTATTTCACCACTAAATTCTAGCTGTCATCAACAAGGGCAGAAATGAACAAGCTTAAACTGCAAACATCTTATGCGCTAAAGCTTTTAACGCACCAAATAATGGCATTGGAAAGACAATCGAGGAGACTTGTTGAAACTGTGAAAGATTTGTTAAATGACAAAATGCATCTACAGGATGCATTAGTGAATCAAAAAATGAGAGTCCAAATTCTTGAGGGTAGGATAAAGAAGATAAAAAATAGTAAAAACGTGAAGAAACTGCTACAAGTAAATCAACAAATGATGAATAAAGTTTCACTAAAGTTTGACAAAGATTGTCAAACCGAAGCCCTAGAAAACTTGTAAGTTATCATAAATATTGCATGTAGGAAAATGTAGCGCCTTTTTATAATGATTAAGAATTGTTGAATTGTGTTTCTAAAGTAATATAATCTGAGTACCTCATACTTCGTAATTTTTAGACCAGAAATATACACATACTCCGGATTAAAAGTTTCGAGAAGCAGTCAAGACTCCCATAGGTGTACAAAAACTACTCAGATTAAAAGCAAACGTGATTTAGACGAATCTTCCACGGAGGCCATACTATTGCGTGAACTATTTTTCAAACGCCCAAGCATAGATGAGAACGAAGGGTTGGAATTACTTACATTATTTCAAAGAAATTGAGTATCTTTTTCACCTTTGTTACTGCATCATGACATAGAATAATGATGTAACGTGCCGGGCTACAATGATTATAGGAAACCGGTTTTTTAAATAAAAAATATAGTTTATTCGAATTATTAATTGGTAATAAATATTTAATTACAAATGCAATCAAAATTATAATACATTGTCAGTTGTTTCCAGTATAGCTTAATATAATATGACAGGTCAAGTACACTGAAACTTAGAAATTAAAACACTCTAAAAAGATATTTATTCAATTTTGTACCAGCATTACATTTGTACAGGTAATCCAATTCATGAAGTTTGATCACCGTAAGTTATCATAAATTCCTCTCGAACATAGGAACCGAACCGAAATATGTTAGAGTATAAAAACACTACAGGCGGTAAAAAATAGCTATTAAATCTTACAAAAATCCAATCACATAAAATCTGACCCAATGCAGAGTTGTCTCGACATTACTTGGCACTTCACTAATGCTCAGCTTCTTCCACATCTTACTTTTTCATCGTAATGCTATACTTAGTTTTTTCAGTTGGTCCACAGCCTCTTGATTCTCAAAAGTTGGACTTGTATTTTTTTTTTTTGTACGCTCGACTAAGCCGCCAGAAGGAACACTGTTACCTAATTTAGAACTAATTTTTTTCTTTCTTCCTGTAGCATTGAACCCTAATCCGAATCTGTTAGTGTTAAACCACCTTCATCATCAGTATACTCGCACTCTTCCAATAGGCGTGTAGTCTCAGTCTCATATTGCAACACTTCGTCATCTGCCAAATGTGAATTACCTTCCATGAAGTTAGCAAATCTATAATTCAATAAATATTTACTAGTTAGATCTGGTCCTATATACCGGTAAGTGTATTATGTTTATAATCAAAACCACATAAACTAAGGTAAGTCATTTCAAGCCTAGTATAAATAATTTACGCTATGTTTTCCTACTCGATAAATATCTTGAAAATATGGCATACTTTACTATAGCATAGTTTTCCCGATTAACATGCAAACTTTTATATTAGCTTTGAGTTTTTGACAATGGGAGAATAGATTTGAAATTCAAGAGGGCCAAACACAATAATTACTAGTCTAACAACGAAGCAATTTGACAATAAAAAACCTTATGGGATCTTTAAGTCTGAGAACTGTTTTCCATTGGTTGCATTCAGGGCTGGAGCAGTACCCTCTCAGAGAACTTAGTGCCAGTTCTGTTTCTCGTACTCCCTCTTCATGGTATTCATCTTCAGTAAGTAATTTTCGGCGTGTAGGAAATCGCACTCTCCTGACAAAGAACGAATTATAGAAAAAGGAAAGATGTGTTAGAGATGTTTTATACTTGATTTCTAAAGATAACTGCGAAATATTATTCATATTTGAACAAGTATGGCGCAAATAAACTCAGCATTACCGGTAAGTTTTTGTTTTTAGTCACAATTTATTTTACAAAATTACAAAATGTAATCATAACAATAATTCTTTATGCAAATCTTGTAGAATCTCGAAATAATTAGAAAATCCGATCAGAATGAGCTCGGTCTAAAAAAAGAAAGAAAAATCTTTTGCAGTTAAACGTTTAAAGACAAAATGGCTAATTAGTAAAAAAATCAACCAGTCTGTAGAATCTGTATGGGATCACAATTCCTGAGAAATTATAAACAATTGCTGTATTTTCAATTCTAAACAACTTTGAGTAAATAAGTTTTGCACCAACTACTTATCAGTTGAAAAAATGAAAAAAAAACTTACCAGTAAGATTTACCCTTTTGCATCAAGGCGTGTGGGAAATTGTATCCCAGAATTAACAATATGCAAATTCCAACAGCAGCCTCGTCAAAATAGCTACTACAATATATCATTAAAAGACTCGATGCCTGAAATTCAATAGTAAATAGATCAGTAGTGACAAATTGCATCAAAAAATAGTAGTCGGCAGTAACACAACTGTGTTTTCATAAATACTGATTTCATATTGGGAGTGTATTTTTAGATAATTACCTGTAAAAACCATTGGATAATTTTTTTCGTACGTTTGTTCGTAACCGGGCCCAATCGGTAACAGACTATGAAGCTTATTAGAGAAGTAATTACTATATACCAAATGACATATTCACGATACTGCATAGCAATCATTCGAGCATTTTCCCATAACAATTGTCCAAGATAAATGCTGACTGTCCATCCTCCAGCAGCTAATAAGTACATAGATTTCCCCTGTCAAAGTCACATATGTAGATGAATTAGTTGGTCCTCAATAAGTTTTTTCAACGCTTATTCAGATTATAAGTCGAAACAATAATAAATAGTTTTGAATACATTCCAGACAGTTGTACTTACTTTGGGAAGCAATCTACTTATAAGGTATATGAGCACAAGTAACGAAGTTGTGATTCCAAGCGTAATACCACATATGTAATAGAATATGGGGTCATAGCTCAATTTTTTTGCCAAGAGGAATACTAGGATACCCAATATCAGTAGCGTGACTTTCCAAAAATCGATTCCTAGTCATGTAACGTAACATCATTCCATTGTATCATGTTATATGTCTCATATACCGATAGAATATTAACAAGTTGATTGATATTGTGAATTACCATGTTCATGGTGACTTATGGTAAATTCAAGATTAATCTCTTCATCAAAAATACTCACCTATCAACTTTACAGATATTCTGTACTCATGACTGGTATCAATGCCAATGCAGCTTTGTTGGAATGGATTCAATTTAATCTCCTTTTTCTTTCTACTGAAAAAATTTATGCTCCACGAAGATCGATGTTCTTCAAATTTTTTCACTACTTCGGCAGGCGCGCTACCGTCATATTGACTATACGATTCTCCGTTCACATCTAGATTCATCTGTCAATAGTAGTAAACAATAATCAAAACTACAAATACCATTAAGCTTAGTAAAATCATTGCCTGGGAGTCGTTTATCTTCATTGTAATTTCGTTTCATTACAAAACACAACTGAGGTACATTTTGTAGCTACGTCAGTTTCAATTAATTTTGGTAGGAAGCTTTATCTCACCAGTACGGTTTGCCATATATGAATTAAGTATTTCGGCCTTCCTCTGTAGCAATAAATGTGCAATCCTCTTACTTCTTTTACCACATTGTCACCGTCTTCCATGTAAGTGACTAAAAATTTAATGGAATTAATGAAGTGAGTATGCGGAGGTAAATAAAAAGATAGGTTATACAAATATGCAAAAGTTTACCTGTGCCTCTAAGTTCCGCCTGTGTTTCAGTCAACATACAAATGACACAGATCAAGAAAAATACGAGTATGGTAGTCTTCATTTTGGGCACTTATATCTTATTACTGTCATAAACAGATACTCATCGGTTGAAACAGTTCTATTATCCCGACGGCTACAACATCCGGCAATTGGCGTCCGTTTCGGTGGGTGCCGGGAGGCACAATTTTTGAATTTCGAGAGCCTAGAATCGTAGAGCGATCGTCGATCAATCGGAGAGTCGATTCAAACATCTCTCGACCGAGCTGTGAACGGTTCCGTTCCGACTTTGGATTCTTTCCGGTTTCCGAGGTCTTCCTGTTCATCGGTCACTTCATCAGGCGAAACCATGAGGAGAGGGTGTCCGAGATTTCAGGTGAGCAAACTTGAAGGATTTCCTAGTGTCCGTTAAATTAATTTCCAACATTAAAATGCCATTATTAACGCATCACTAATGATGAAAATTTTTGTCTCGTTCGTATGAACTGTTGTATGATTATAAATACAAACCTGAAAATCGCGTTTACTGTGTACTGTACTCTGAGAAAATGAACCGACTCGTTTTGCTTATTAATTTTTCCTGTTGCATTTTCAGTTCCACGACGTAGCTGACCTATCAAGGTAAGCTTTTTCATTCCTAATTACCTCATAACTTTCCCTCAAGTCTCTGTAATATCATTTTTCCACACTTCGTTCCGCGATGCCACGTGTGATGCGTTGCAGCATGACCAGAGCGAGCATCCATTTATGAATTAGCGAATCCTCTAAACACGCGCTCTTCTGAAATGTTTGGCCGAGAAATTTTGCAATCTCTCGAGTATTCCTGATCAGTATTTCGTAACTACAATTTGTTGGGTAAAATTGAGGTCTATATTTCTAGTATATGTGATTTCAAATAGCAGATATTTTAAGAGGGAATCGACGCTTTGGTTGATTTTATAGCTTTCGAAATAATGGATTATTTAATATTAAAAATGACTTGTATAAATTCTTCAAAAGTTTTGCTACAGTATTAGGAAAGGCATATTCTTTTACAATGATTCACTTTGATCAACGCATTTCACAGAAAAAGAATTGATATTTCATGTTTGTTTCTATACGATTAAATATTTAATTCAGTATTTGGCAAAGTTATGTATTAGTTTTGGAATTATAGATACTCATTTACCTAGATTTATAAGCTGTTCAAATTTAATTCAAATTCTTAACATGATTAACTTTATACCGCCCCAGTCTGATTTCTGTGACTGATTGGTTTACTCAATGATTTTGTCCTATTTACTGATGTTTTTAAAATTATTGAACTGCATTCAGTACCTGATGTTCACAATTATCAATTTACAGAAAATCATCAACCATGAGGGGAATTAGCTGCACGTTTCGGAAGACTGGGAAAAATGAACGAGTAAGTATTTTACATTCATTGATATATTTTCGTACATGTCGCAATAAATATATCGCCAGGTATATAATATTTTTTTCCATGCAACACGCAATTGCATAACATTTTTTGATGTGCTAACACTTGTGAATGTCTTAAATTTTTAAATGATGAATTTTATATCGCCCCAGTCTGATTACTGTGATTGATTGATTACTATATGTGCTGAATATTTATTGAAGTCTGTCACATTAGAATGCATACTCTTGTTTTCAGTTGAAATGAAATTTGAATCATTGCTTACAGATTCGTAGGGCTGTACATTTACAACCAAAAAGAAAAATGATGACTTAATACAGTGAGTATTTCATATGAAGTTTATGAAATTATATAAGTATTTTTATAAAATTATATAAGTGTTTTTATAAAATTAATTAAATAATTGCAATGCTTCAGTAAGCTGATGATTTAGTAGAAATCTTGTCGGATTTTGATAGTTGAATTTTTATCCTTTGAAACCAATATCTTGTAAAGACTGTAAAACTACATAATCTGAATGATGTTTTAACAAGCATATGTCTGATACTTGTGATGCCATATTTAACCCTGACTCTTATTAATTGTTGCAGACTCATAATGTAATAAAGTTTATTATAGCTGTTATATGTGGTATTTATTTTTCCAGGGAGGAGAATTCAACAGATGGAAGAAAAACTTGCCCCCTTGTGCAAATGGTAAATACCTCAATATTTGAACACTTGACATGTTTATTTTTTTCTATTTTTGAATGTGATATTTTTGCAACTGAGTGTGTTGAAAAAATATTTGCTATAAATTTTTGTGAACACATCGAATGTCTAAACGTGATGAATATTTGTTATCCCTGTCATACGATTACGTGGTGATACTGTACTGCCTGAATTTAATTCACTAAATAGTTTACTTCTTTTTGCCCATACTTTCTGCTCACAAACTTGTTTGTCTTGCAGTTTGAAACATCAAGGTTAACTACAATCCTGGATCAGTAACTACAAAAATGGTTGTTTTCAGCCTATAGTGGTAAGTTTTGATAACAACTAGTTCACATTCATAAAACTTGCACCATTCAATTGTATTCAATTTAGAAATGCTTCTTACTGTATATTCTGGTTTATTGTTCTACCTGCAATTATTTGTCTCTTGATTAAAGCTTATGTCTATTACAATGATGAATAATGTTAGTTATCCCTGTCTTACTTAACTGTGGTGATAAATTAACACTGAAACGTGAATAAAAATTTCATACTAACCACCGAAATGGTTTGTATCGTATCTAATGGCATATTGTTATGCAGGATTATCATGGATCCAATTGGAACTGGCGCTGGTAATGGCAGCACACACGAGGTGAAGTTGAGGTAATTGACGTTGGACGTCTATGCACTTCTAAAGCTTTGATTAAATAATTAGTTGAAGTAATATTTTGTATTACAAATGAGTGCATTACCACATTAACAGAATCATCGAATGATGATTTATTGACAAGCATATGACTGAAAGTTTTTGATGTCTCAATTATTCTGATTCCTTCACATAATTTATATGCGTGATTCTTATGCAACGATCAGTTGTCAATACCCGACTTTCTCCATGTTTCAGAACCATTTAAATGCAGTTGGAACGGAGTGGCATTGTCATCATTTATAATAATGTGAGTATCTCGAAGAAGAAAAGACTATTTTTAGGTCAATTTTTTAAAATAAAACTGGACATAATGAAAAATCGTGGTTCATCATAGTTCTAAATTCAGATGCCTTGCAAAGTTTTGCATCATTAAAAATGTCATGATGAATCCAACAACGCTCCAGTCAATCAGATTGCTTAGTGGCGAAATGTTGTATGCTGATATATATTGTTTCAATAGATCAGTTTTTAGAAGTTTTGAAAGCCTATTGTGCCTTACACGTCTTCTTATCTATTATTACAGGAGGACTACCTCAAGCTGCTTAGAGTTACAGTATTTTCGAAATGGTGAGTTCATTTTTCCTATCATGAAAGTTAACCTTCACATACCTGATACTATCCAAACTCTTCGGTTAAATAATATCATCAATTCATTAACAGTGTGATCTTTTCTTTGATGCAAATTGTTGCATTATCATTTGAAATTTGAAGATTTTTAATGAAGTCAATTTGTACCATAGATTTACTTACCCTGAAATTGTGATGATTCAATAATATACGCTAATATTACCATTTAGTTGGTATGATTTCAACTTGCCCTCTCTGAAAATTTGGTAGATAATGTAGACATCGATTCTTCCCAATTCAAATTTATAACAATGTGCATTGGTGTGTCTATTTAGGAGGATCATTTAACCTGATAGACAAGACCCCCAGATAAAGCTTGTAAGTACAAATCTGGAAAAATGTATTGCTAACGTATAATTTGCACTTAAATAATAATATTGACTACCATGATAACGAATCATTTGGCAAATAACATCTCAAACTCATCGGGCTGCAGTAATTATATGTGTCTAGAGATTCATTTTTGAAATTATTCATTATATTGCTAGATATCGCCAAGATCAATTATTCAGAGTGGAAATAAAATGTGGGAACTTGGAGAACCTGAAATTGTCAGGGAATTCGTACCGTCTGGAAAAGTCGAAGAATTTCGTGAAAGTCACTTGAAGTCGGGAATTTTTTTACAAAAATGTCTTACATTTTTTCTTGAAAAAGAATTAATTTTGGTATTGGAAAACCTGAAAAAATCGGGGAATCTCAAATCTCAGATTTTATGACCAGCCTGTTATTCCAATCCCAATTTTGAATGCCGAATATAGTTTTATATCTTTGCCTAAAAAGGTATCTTGAGATTCATCCGAAAAGAATAGATTAAAAATAGTATGATGTTACAAGTATATACGCTAAGATGATCGTGTAGATGATTTCGTCTTGCCCTCACTGACTCAAACATGATGAATTTTTTATGATTTTAGGTCTTTTAAATTACTCATATGAATTTGTATCATTTCAGGTCCCAACGAGAGACAATTCTTTCGAGTGCGTCTTGATTTGCAGTTTTTGAGGTAGTACGTAAATTTGAATATAAGTTGGAATTGCTTTTATTATTTTTTTTATAATGATGACGTAATATACGCAATGATTAACTATGAAGATGAAACATTAACTGAATTTTGTTTAAATTAATAATTATCGAATCTTCTCCGATCATATGTGTGACAATTTTGTTGAAATGTTTCAGATTAACAAAAACTCAACTGTCTGATCAGACTGTCCCCGGACATACGGATTGTGTAATCAATTGTAATGTATTACTTTACGAATTAAAAAAAAATATGTACATGTATATTTGGGGTATTTTCTTCACGGCAAAATCTATATTAAGTACAAATCTGCATTAAATCTGAAACACCGATGGCATCGAAATGTATCGAAGGTATAAATTATAAAAGTAAAATTTTCATGCGATAAAGACCTACAAAGTGATAATTTATAGATTGCTGTTGAAAAAACACGGTTTCGTAGTTTGTATTCTATACTGCATTTATCGACGAAGCACACACAAGTTTTAATTTATGGGTGATATTATTAGGCGTACAATACGAAGAACTCTGAAAAAATACTACCGTTATAAGTGAAGGCAATTGATATTCATCATTTGAACAGATCTGTAATAAATGCACACATTACTTTTCGATTACATTTACTTGTACGATATCTTATCAATACTCGCGTATCACTCATCACGATTGGCACCCCATGTATCTAGAAAGTTGCAATACGCCAATAACTTTATATTTAATGTAGGTGAGGCATAACCATTTTTTATAATTTTCTTTGCAACTAATCGCTATTGCAAGATTATTATTACTTTGCTGGCCATCATGTTAATTATGAATAACTGGCTATCAATCTCTTCATGAATTATACAAGAATAATCATGCACAATAATGTTTTTAAATTTAGTAGAAGTAATTTTACCACTAATTTTTCGTTACATCCAACGTAGGAATATATACAGATTAGTATAAAATTACGTATTGCGGTTTTACCGTAAATTAAATACGTAATACTCTAAAAAAATACTGGTAGGTAATATTTAACAACTTGACAACAATGAATGCACGCATGCCTTCAATTTGTCATCAGCTAGATCAACCTGAGAAAAGAATTGGGTAACTCATTTAACGATAAGTTTGATAAACAAGGAAGTGCACAATTTTGTGGTCAAACATCTCAGAAATTTTCACAGTGAATTGAAAGTAAAATGCACTTCATTAACCTCCTGTAATTTAACTTCTGTCTATATACAGCATGTAAATTGCCAAACCGTACTTGCAAATACCCAAGTAATGTATGAAACACGAGTTAATTTATTTTACATGGAGGAATGAGCTAAGCCTATATTTGTTGGTTGGAATGTATGTTGAACTCGAAATAGCATTTCTATATCGTAAAATACTTCGACATATTATATTATAATTATATTGTGTAAGCTGTTACTGGATTGAATTCTTTTTGATGAGAAATGTTCAATGCTGGCACGTATCCCCAGCGTTTCATTGCGACAAAGCAATTTCGTTGAATTTCTTCAACTTCTTCAAATTCTAAATCCGTTCTCCAATGAAAGGGAGCGGTCTTTGAATTTCGGTATGTACTGTATGCATTACCAACGTCACTTTTCGTATGAGTATCTAGATATTTTTTAACGTTTGGATGAAAATCGAGTCCATAAAATTGGAAAAGTTCTTTCACATGTTTATACGGCTCTGCGGTCAGATCTTCATATCGTAACACTCTGTAATGATGAAATTCTCGTTATTTAAATCGTCTACAGGGCATGTCCAGTGAGATTTGTCAAACAGCGCTATTTAACCCAAATGTTCATCATTTAATAATAAATCACTATTATAATTTCACACGCGACTTTTGCAAAAATGTGATGAACCAATCATCTTCTCAATTTTCCCGTTTTTCTTCCATATTTTAGATTTCAATAATTGCTTTGCAATAAAATTGCTTTGAGCATGAAAGATTTTTTGAAAAATGCATCTAATTGTGATGATATTTATTCAAAAATATAAAAAAAGAGATGACGTAAGCAACTCTTGAATCGTTCATACGCGATGATTGCTCCGACATTCTGTACTCGTTAAACAAGTGTAATTTAAAAAATTTGCGTACCTAAATCGAGAGGGATATTTCATTTGCAGCTCCACAGCGGCGTTATAATCTGATGTCAAGTCCGCGCAAAGTAAACCTGCATCTGAACAGTCCGGACTTGCCTGGCAAAAAGTAGTATGTCTTCTCGACTGAAGAGTTCCACGGGGATCCCTTATCAAAAGTATCAATCTCACAGCCAATCTGGAAACCGATTGTCCGTAAAGGTGGGAGGATAAATAACTCAAAAGATTGTAAAATAATTAGTGGTATTTTACCAATCAAAAAATGACACGGGATCTAGCTAAGCAATAAAGTAAATGCCCTGCTGTATACTATAAGCTCACTTATTTAGCAGGGAAAAATTTAGTTCACTCGAAATGAAATGCACTTGAAAGACTATCGAATTATTTTGCACTTGGGCAACGTCCTTTGACTAAGAGATTGCAGTTGAAAATCCACATGCGAGCTATAAATGAATATAAAAATACATGTGCAGAGTAATCTTTCAAAGGAAATGAGATGAAATTGAAATTCGTTTCGTGATCCGTATTACGCGGCTTCAAAATGGCAAAGGATCGCTAAACGTCTCTTTATTTCCCGAACTGCAAGTGAGCATAATGACTGGTTCCAAATTTCCAATACCTACTTGTTTCAGATGCTAATACATGTCCGACTGATTACTTTACTAACTTTTTGTCGGCAAGAAGCTCTTGTGCAACACGTAACCTCAGGCGGACAAGTTTCATTGATTGGAATGGAAAAAGTTTACACATTCCGCTAAGAAATCTGTGATTGTAGCAGATGCTCTGGTGAGCTTGGCATTGCGTCCACAGAGGCGG
The DNA here is from genome assembly GCF_021901495.1 of Neodiprion virginianus. Classification (NCBI taxonomy): domain Eukaryota; kingdom Metazoa; phylum Arthropoda; class Insecta; order Hymenoptera; family Diprionidae; genus Neodiprion; species Neodiprion virginianus. Next base: position 32,159,498 of record NC_060879.1, read on the forward strand.
ATTAAGCCTGAAAATCCAAGATTGATTCTTCACATATTCTACATAGTGATCTGAAAAACACCATGAGTTATAACATCATTTTAATGTGTGTAATATACGGTCTTTGAGGGTAAAAATATCGCAACTCAAATTTACCTGAATATTACATATACATGTATAAATGAAAAATGTGTCACTGCATTTTTTACGAAAGATTGACGGAGTTGTTAGCTTTTTCACATGTCAGGTATTACAGGGATATCCAAAATGAAAGTAGCTATTGACTTTATTGACAAACATGAGATTGTGAATACGAAAAAGTGACTAACATTCACTCTAATTGCATGTAAAATTAGTTGTGGAATATGGATTACCCAAGTCCGCGTATTCGCAGTTAAGCAGCGCCTTGATATTAGTCAAAGCTTGGCTGGCGAGTGGGGGACCTCTGATTTGAACAATGTCAAAATCCGAAAGCGGCTCATAGTGATAAAAGAGCCCTGGATGCGCGGCAAGAATATCCCCAAGAAATGTACTTCCACTACGCCAGGTTGATACAATGACACTCCTGATCGGATTTCCATTATTTTCCATCACCAGGTCTTCAAGTTCACTACAATATAACACGGATTTTTTCTAGCAAATGGTAAAATTCAGAATGCTGTGTAATGGAAGAGTTAGAAAGAAATGGTATGAAAGTAACTGTTTTACCTGGCACTTATATTATATCTTCCGTTAGGATATTGGTAATGTATAATCTCATCGTGAATGATTCTTCTTTGTTGATCGATGACCTGCTGTATTTCACTCAATGTAGCAAGTGAATCATCGATTTCACCTGTTTTCTGTAATTGAAAGAAAGTATACTTATGTGTATTGGCAGGTCAAAAAAGAATGAATTTACTGCATGCGTGAGTTCGTAGTTTTTAATTTATTAGTTGGGAAATCGAAAAACATTTTCCCATCTGGATCCTTCATATTTGGTGTTTGATGACACTATTTTTTAGAGCAAGATCTTAATTGTAGTGTAGTTCGATTCAATACTATAAGTAGTTAATAGGTTGGTCCTTATTTGGGGTGTTTTCGAATTTTCTTGCAGACAAGGCGGAAAAAAATTTGCAAATAAATCAATAAAAAAGTACGCGAAACCGGGAGCCTGTAAGCGAACCCTAAGTACTCCCGCCAAGGCCATGAATTTTCCCATGTAATTTCAATGGGAATTCGGACTTACAGCACTATTTTAAATCTGAAACTTGGCATATGTCTTTCCTATATTCATAGATATTTTAGAAAAAATTGGGCGATTTACAACGATGAAATTAACAAAGTACCAGCGCATCAAAGTTGTGTCTCAAAGTAAAAAAATCACTATTTAACGAAATAAATGGATTAATAAATAATATTAAACAATTAGATAAACACCCGTTCAGTGCCAGATTTTATCGAACCAGGTCAAGTGATTTTTTTAAAATGCAATATCTGGGGCAGATTATTTTATTTCCGCTAAATCCATTTGATAGTTTTGAAAAATTATTTATCTGTCTACTCATACTCATAAATATAGTTGGACTTTGGGTGCCGAAACGAGTGCGAACTGTCTTGAGGTTGTCAAAAATGAAAAAGTGTATAATTTTAAAATCAGTCTACATCAACAAAACATAGATAAATTATACGCAATCTAACTGCCGATAGTTATCAGGAAGTAGATAAAGATTATATGTGGCCCTGTGCAAGCTAAAGTTTGACTCACTTAAATTGGTGAAATTAAATCGTCAGTGTGTATTACGATGGTGAATTTTGGAAAACCTGTTAAACCATCTGATTGGTATTTAATTTGTAGAGCGGTAATTAAACTCACCTCCCAGAACTTCCCCGTTTTTGATAACCGTTGTATTTGATCTTTCATCGTCTCTGGGCTTCCGTATCTTTGATCGAAGAATAAGAACACAAAACACAGCGATCCGAAACCGATAAACCCATAAAACCGCAATCGCTTAGACATCGCAACACCAGAACAGTGAATTTGTTTGGAAACTGTACAAAAATGACATGTGGAAAATTGGAAAAACTGAAACAAAAATTTAACACCAATGGGGACCATATAATAAAAGTCATTAACAACGAGTAACGATAGTTTTAACGCTGGCGTGTTTAGCAATTTAGAATTTGCCATACCTACGTGGCCTAGGAATAACTCACACACAAACGAATTATCAATGATTCATCAATGGATTGTAGACATTATTTTATCGAACCACATGGTGTGTGAAAAAGCATCACCAAGCCATTTCAGCTGGCTTTTTAAAAATATTAAAATAGCAGATCGAAGCTTCCGCGAAAACGATTACTTGGAATATTATTCCTCCGAAGCTTATATTTCCAATTCACTCGGGCAAACAAGAGGGGCACGTTATTTTTAAATCGCAATCGGATAGGTTAAATCCTTTATTGGTGGGGGACTAATTTCAATCGGATTTCCGGCTGTGATATATTTTTCACGTTACCGTCTTATCTGATTTTAGATTTGGGAGTATTAGTGATATTATACGTTTCAAGTACCGGTTTAAATTTCGTCTGTCTGCATTCGGTTACTTTACTATTCCTATTGAGCTGCGAACATTATTCATTGAAAAATTATGCAAGTCACTTGTGAAACCAATCTTTTGTGTAATCGGATTAAAGCATATTCACCATGGGATTTGAACATAAGTGCCGATCCAAGACGCATATGACCATCATAGGGCAAAAGACTTATTGATTGAAAAAAATATCGTAGAACAATTATTGTGAATCATTTGTTTGCTCAAATGATCTTTTTTCTGGTACATCGGTGTGAAATTATTAAATAGCGAACTAAAGTTCACCGTGTGATAATATTTTCACAGTGATAACAAGTGTTGGGTGAATCATGTCATGTATAAATGATGAAAAAGAGGCCCAAAGTGCACAGAACTTTAGCTATTCGTCATTTTTGTGCCGAGAGTTTCCACGTGTGTACCGCTTTTATCGGTATTAAGTCAGATCAATTATAATTTTGATGATATCATTGACAAGTCCGTAGCCAGCCAGCGACGTGACACAAACGAATAAGGCTTATAATACGGCTCACGTGAACGCAAGATAAGATTATCTCTTAGAAAAAGTAAGGATGTATGAGAGGTACGAAAAACTTTTAAAGTTGAAAAAATCATGATCATTTATTTCGTTGAAGGGACAATCAGCGATCGAGGGCAGGCTTGTAAATGATTGAAATAAATTCCCCGTGAAAATTATTTTCACACGTAGTTTTTGTTATGGTTATTTATCATTGAGTATAAATATTCCAAAGTATAGATGGTAATGATGAAATTTACTTGAAACTCGTGTTCGATTGCCAGGTTATTAAGGTGGATCGATCAGTTCGATGATCTTTCAAAATGCAACCGTTCGGCTTATACCTATACCCACTTACCGCTTCGCAGGTGGAATAAGAAATGGCCCATTATCATTTAAAGTTTCCCTCTGACTAGTCCAACGTGAAAGAAACTTAGAAACACCAGTCGAGAATTCAAACTGATGAACAATGAAAAAATCACGTATGACAAAATGAAACTAGAGAAGACCGTGCAGTGAAGCAGTGTGTACGCAATTGATTGCAACGACGAAGTATTTCGCACTTCGTTCCTCCTATCGCAAAATTGGCGCTGTTTTGCAATCGTACGAGGATAATAAAATTGACAGCTGAATCCCCTGGTAGAGAATTGATTTCGTGATTGTAAGGTTGAATAAAATTGAAGCACATTTGTTTACGAATTACGTGAGATAAATAAGAATAAATGAGCAATAATTTACGAATCAATATCTGAAAAGTGAGAAGTTACAGAGCACATAATTTCAGGGTTTTCCACAAACTCTACTTGTCTGTAAATTAACAATCCAACTGTCTCTACAATCCGAATACAAGTACAAATGGTAAATGTCGTCTAAAATCTTGTACAATTAACATCTTGGTGATGTATCAATTAAATTGTTGAGCATACCGTTCGAGAGATAGTGCTCGTTTCGTTATTCAATATTATGGCCATGTACTTGTATAACTTATCTTACCCTTTAACTGACAGAATAATTATTGTAGCATACGGCAGTGACTAACGGTTTTATTTACGTGACAGTCAAGGCAAAGGAAACTTAACTAGCGGATATCCACCGTTTTTACGGGTGTGCAATAACGATTCAAATATTGTGCTCGTATAACACGACCTTATAAAACATTTAGCCACTACCACCATGACATTTTTTGCATCGATGTACGATTGGCAAACAGTATGTCCACCTTTTTAATGGAAAATTAATTTTTTAGTACCATAAACTGGATTGAAAAATTACGTTGCAATATCACTGCATAAATTGTAAATCAGCTATAGAATGCTATAAATATATTATAAATATACCTGTATTTAGGCCATTTGGTGTATTTTTTATCGTTCGATTGCTGTCTCGAGCTATTGCTTATTACAAGGGTCTGTGTTAAATCTGGTATGATGCACATACTTAAAAACAGATCGTTCGCGTCACAAGCATGTAAGATATTAAAAATTAAGAGACGTGTGCAATTATTGTAAAATACATCTAATAATCGAACACGCGAGTATCAATATGAATTTATATTTTGTCTAATTTTGTTATTCGAATAGCTTGAAAACTGCCGGACTGATTAGACCTAAATTCTAATCAGTTATGAGCGCAGCAAAGTTCCGTCAATTGAGACTAAGATCATTCAAATCCGTTCATTCGGTCTCGAAACGTCGTTGGACAAAGAATTGGTTACACACAACTCATACGGACATGCATTTGAAAAATGTCGGAAATGATTCTGTAGGCCTCAAAACGTCGAGTTCTGGTGAAAACGAAACTTTTCATTTTCGAGGTGATGGTAATAACTTTGCCTTCTCTTTTTTTCTTCCAAAACAACTGTAAGAGTGAAAAGTTAAAAATTAGTTGTAAAACATCTGTTTGTGGTAACGTAACGTCGTCATAAGGACCTTATAACACTGTTTCACTGTTACTGCATTCTGAATCATGAGATCTTTAATTCCGATTTTCTTCCACTACTCGAACGTGGTACTTGTAAATACTCGTGCGCGATATCTCAATTAGTGTTTATCTCTTATGCAAACGTTTCAAGGCTTATGATTCCAGAAGTAAGAGGTGACTGATTTATACATTGGTAAACTTTAATTGAGTAAAAATTATGAATTTACTTGACTTGAATGATATGCATATATCAATTTGCACAATAAGACGCATGCAGTTATAATATCGCGATGTTTATTTTTGTTCCCCTCATATTCTTGCTTATCATTCTTTCATTTTCGTGTTATATTCATTGCTACTTTTCGAAAGACAAATGTGTGGGCTCTTCGAAGGCAAGCTGCTCGTTTCGAATTCACAAAATTTTTGAATTTTTTTACAAGTTGATTGCTGTGCCGATAACCTCGAGTAATCTGCTCAACAGAGTGTCCTAGTCGATTTCGACATTGTCGTACATATCTCGGACCACCCAGGTCCACGTATCTTGAACGCAAGAAGAACATAACAGCTCCATTCTACATGCAATTCTGAATAAAACCACTTTGAAACATAACCATTTAATGGAAAGATAAGGAAACGGCACGATTTCTACGAACTTACTGTCGCCATTTCACATGAATCATGTCATTTCTTTTTTGTAACTCTCTTAATTTGTAACTCTCATTCGATCTGTACAATTAACTTGCAATAACATTATGACGTCGTCACAGCCTTCGCCACCCATCTTACAAGTGTGGCATATAGTTTGTTACGGGATTGAATTCTCTTTGATGAGAAATGTTCAATGCTGGCACGTAACCCCAGTGTTTCATTGGCACGAAACAATTTCGTTGTATCTCTTCGACTTCTTCAAATTCTAATTCCGTCCTCCAGTGGAAGGGAGCGATCTTTGAATCTCTGAATGTAGTATACGGATCACCGAAGTCATATTTCGTGTGAGTATCTATATACTTTTTAATGTTTGGATGAAAATCGAGTCCATAAAATTCTACAAGTTTTTTCACTTCTTTATGTGGCTCTAAAGAGAGATCTTCGTATCGTAACACCCTGCAATAATAGTAATTTGCACAATTATAGTACACATGTATGAATAGTGGGAGCTCGTAGAAAAAAAACCTTTCATGAATTTAATTCAAGTTAATACTCCAGAAGTAAAGGATTTCGTGGAAAATGTTTTAATTGCAATAATTTATTTGGATCAAATTTGAAAAAAAAAAAAATTTTGTAACCAATGAAGTATTCAGATACAGTGACAGCCACTCCTATTCTTTGTCGTCGTGTACAACTGTACGAAGGAAATCGAAAAACGTGCATACCTAAATGTGGAGGGATATTTCTTTTGCAGTTCTACCGCGGTGTTGTAATCTGATACCATGTCTTTACAAAGTAAAATTGGATCTGAACAATCTAAACCTTCTTGACAAAACGAACGATGTTTTCTTGACTGAAAAACTCCTCGGGGATCCCTGGTCAGAAAAACCAATCTCACACCCAACCTGGAAATCAATTGTCAGTAATAATTCTGACGAGTAAAATTACCTCGAAAGGTTGCAAGATAATCGGTGATTCTTTCAGTAATCAAATGGTGATAGGAGATTCCGCAGTGCCCGATTATTTCTCTCACTTTTCATCGGCAAGAAGCTCTTGTGCAATATGCAACGTCGGGCGGAGAATCTTCATCAACTGAAATGGGAAGAGTTTACACATTTCGCTCAGGAATCTGTGATTGTAGCAGATGCTTGGGTGAGCTTGGCATTGAGCCCAAAGAGGTGGATTAGTCCGAAAAATGTAAGGTTGATTTTTCACACGTTCTAAATAACGATCTGAAAAAATGATGTAATTGTAATATTATTTTCATGCATAATATATCGTCTTCGAAAATACAATTATTGCAGCTCGTATTTACCTGAATGAATATTAGGGTGGTCCTTATTTAGAGTGTTTTCGAAAATTCCTGCGGATAAGAGGCAGTTCTTAGAGTTGACCTACAGGCTTCAAGTTTTGCGTAAATTTTTTTTAATTTTTTTGCCAACTTTTTCCGCCTTATCCGCAGGAATTTTCGAAAACACCCTAAATAAAGACCACCCTAATGAATATAGATATGAATGCAAAATGTTTCACAGTATTTTTTATGAATATTAATTTGAAAAATGAAATTGGAAAATGCCTTGATTGACGTTGCTTTAACTGGCAAGTGCAACCCTATTAGGTAGGCCACGGACAAAGAGTATAAGACACTGGATGCTACTCGCCAGTAGGTACAAAAAGATGACTTATATTTATTACACATGGTATATAACGATGAAATTAATATCTGAATACGAAGGTAACGAAATATTGTGGGTTTCGGTCAATTTTCAATATAATATTTTATTAAGACGTTTCGGTCGTGCATGGCCGGCCATCGTCAGTTGAAAATTAGACTTGTATATTTTCTGTAGAAGTCTTAATAAAATATTATATTGAAAATTGACCGAAACACCCAAGATTTCGTTACCTTCATATTCTCAAAATCGGTCAAGAAAACTTCGTCGAAATTAATATCGTTCTATAAGCATTACCTAAGTTTGAATAATCGCAACTAAATAGCGCCTTGAGATTTTTCAAAGCTTGACTGGCAAGCGGGGGGCCTCTAATTTTATTAATGCCAAAATCAACAAGTGGTTCGAAGTGGTAAAAGAGCCCCGGACTTGCCGTAAAAATATTGCCAAAAAATGTACTTCCACTACGCCAGGTTGATACTACGACACTTCTAATCGGGTTTCCATTTCTCTCAATCACCAGGTCTTCGAGTTTGCTGTAACACAGCATGGATTATCATTGTCAAATTATGAAATTCGGAATGTCGTAGAATTGGGGCGTTATAAAGAAACGGTATAAGCGTAATTCTTTTACTTTGCACTTATATTATATCTTCCGTTAGGATATTGGTAATCTATCATCTGATCGTGAATGATTCTTCGTTGCAGATCGATGACCTGCTGTATTTCACTTAACGTAGCTAGTGAATCATCGGTTTCCCTGATTTCACCTGCGTCCTGTAATTAATAGAAATTACCTATGTTTTACGAATTGAACAAAGAAATAATTCGTTACATAATTGAGTAAGTGGCTTTCAATATATCAGTGAGAAATACAATTCATTGTAATTTGGCTTGGTTCACTGTGAGGAGTTAGTTTGATACAATTATATGTTGAGATACTGTTTCTCATCCATAAACATAGTCATATCAAAAATTAATTTTAAAGGCCACAAACAAAATGTACCACACAGTGTAAAATCACTCCAACAGTAAGGTAAACTGTGCGCGATCAGAACTTATCCCATTGTCCGCACATTTGAAAAATGTGTCCGAATTTGAGTTGGCGAAAAATCTTATGTTGCAATCATTATTCGTTGTAGTCTATTTTAATCGCCCCAGGCGAATATTTCAGAATCGAAAAGAGATACATGAAAAAGTCCGATGCGAAATTATTATATCAACGGGAATGCTTCAATTTCAGAATTTTTTATTTGGTACGTGAATTTTATACAGGAACGAGTACAAACTAACTGGGCTTCATCTCATTCGAAAAATCCTTATTTCTTTTTCTGAAATTATTGTAGCAAAATTAATGAATCACGTTCAGTATCAGGTTAATTAATTTGAAATATACAGAAGTCCTAATATCACGGTGCGTTAATCTTAATTTTTCTTCCATCCTAGAAACTGAAGCATAATATAATTTGAATAACAATCATTGAACTCACCTTCCAGGATCTTCCCACTCCTAACCCTTCTTCTGGATGTTTCATTGGGCTGCCGTACAATTGGTCGTAAGCAAAAATCCCCAAACATAGAGATCCCAAGCCGATTAGCCCATAAAAGATTGCCAGGTTGAACATTTTAACGTGAACACAGTTAACTCACTGGTAAACCATGAGTAAATTACTTACAGCAAATAAGAGAATCTAGAACAAAGAATAAAAAAAACGCACAATCCGCAATAAGGATCACAAAAAGGAGTGCTTACTAAAGTACTAAATTACTAACTAAATTAAGTTTTTATGCTGGTTTGTTCGGCAGTTTCAAATTCACTATACTTATACCACAAGTAATTACCACACACAAAATGGCAATAAAAATGTTACGGCCTGGGTTACGCTTATTCGCTTCTAGAACATTACGGAAATGATCGGGAAGTCCAGATTGTTTGGTTCTAATGAAATGCAAAGGCTTTCGGATAAGAGGGGGGAAGAAATGAGTGCGCAGAGAGATGGATATTTTTGGAATGGACGTGGAGTTGGGGTTTACATAGAATTTTTTTTAGAGTTAGAGTTATTTATAAAGGACTTAGAAAGTAGGTTATTACATATAGTAGGTTGTTAGATCCTGATTTATTTTATAAATGACGTAAATAAAGAATGACGTTACGAAAGTCAATAATTCTTGAATAAATCGCTGAAAAGTACTTTCACACAGCGCACAAGATTAATCCAGAACAAATGCAGTACGTCTAAACTCGATATGTCTAGATGTAGCTCTGTACTGCGATTCCCGTACCACTGTCGTTAGGCTAACGACAGCCGATGAGAGTTGGGTTTTTTCCCAGGATCGTCCTTGCCATTGGCTGTCGTTAGCTTAACGACGTCGTTAGTTACCGACAGTCGTACGAGAATCGCAGTATGTACTGGAATGCATCCTTGGAATGACTTGGGACTGTGCTCTAAAAAACACTTTTTGTAAAATTATCTTCGTGGTGATAAGTTAATTGTAAAGTAGATCGTACAAACGATACTGAACATTTTATTAAATGACGCCCGAACTTGTATCACTTATCTGGAAGTTTGACCGACACGGTAACTCTCACTGTGCATGGTGGTAAGTAAAGACATTTTTCTTATGAAACTATAATCAAGGCATAAGACCGTGCACACAAAATTCAACGAAGCGTTCAAACACATAATTATCTGTATTGGCAAATGTATCATTTATATTGTAATTATTATTATAATATAATAACTACTATAAGGTTAGCATCTAAAATGTATTGCACATTTATCTTTGAAAATCATTCTGATATCCTTACAGACTTTGATATTATTTTACTAGTGCAATTTATAGTCTGTTACGGGATTGAATTCTCTTTGATGAGAAATGTTCAATGCTGGCACGTAACCCCAGTGTTTCATTGCCACGAGGCAATTACGTTGTATCTCTTCGACTTCTTCAAATTCCAAATCTGTTCTCCAGTGAAAGGGAGCTTTTTTAGAATTTCTGTATGTACTGTATACGTCGCCGGCGTCATATTTCGTGTGAGTATCCATATACTTTTTGACCTTTGGATGAAAATCGAGTCCGTAAAATTTGAAAAGTTCTTCTACCTGCTTATATGGAGCAACAGAGAGATCTTCGTACCGTATCACCCTATAACGACGACATCAATGATAAAATTAATCATGCATCGGACATTTTATATCAACTTATTGTTAGTCACGATTGGATTGTATTGTTTCAACCATGATTTATAATCGTGTACAGCAGCTTCCAAGCTTCGCTAAAGTTATGGGTATAATTCACGTTTCGATTGTCCTACTGTAAGATTTATGAGACAATGCTATTTATCCTAGGACTTCATCATCATTTATAGCACATGATATTGAATTTTCAGATGTAAATTTGGAAAACCTATGATGAACTAATACGACATCTTTATATGTATCGTATCTTTTCATTTCTGTCGCATGCTTTCCACCGCATGAATTCTATTCATGTGACTACTCTGGATGGTGATATTTTACTGAAAAGTGTTTCGCTTGTCATAAATTTTATGATGATACGTGAAAAAAAAATGCTGTAAGTGACTATGGAAGCATTTATAGATCCGTGATCACGGAACGACGATAATTTTCTCAAATCGCGTACCTAAATGTAGAAGGATATTTCTTTTGCAGTTCCACCGCGGAGTTATAATCTGCTACCAAGTCCGCGCAAAGTAAACCTGGATCCAAACAATCCGGATTCTTCCGACAAAATGAAGTATGTTTTCTCGACTGAAGAATCCCACGGGGATCCCTTACCAGAAGTACCAATCTTACAGCCAATCTGGTAAACAATTGTGCGCACAAGCTGTAGTAAAAATATTGAATACAAGAACAATTGATTATTTTACTGACTTCTTATCATCGAGAAGCTCTTTTGCAATGTGTAGTCTGAGGCGAGCGATCTTCATTGATTGAAATGGAAAAAGGTTACACATTCCGCTGAGAAATCTGTAATCGTGGCATATGCTCGGGTGCGCTTGGCACTGCGTCCACAGAGGAGTGTTAAACCTAATATTCCAATACTCAGTTTTCCCATGTTCTATGTAGTGATCTGCAAAAGTCAATCGGTCACAAGATTTCGTGATGCGTAACATATCATCTTCGACTATTTAAGAATTGTAGGTGAAATTTATCGTTCGTACAGTGAATTACATGTGAAGCAAAAAGTGTCTCGCAGCATGTTTTCGAATATCTATGAATTCTGCGGATAAGGAAGATGAAGGGAGTCATTACCAATTTCATGTTCCAGATATCACTATATGTAATTGAAATGAAAAACACATGGACATCCCGTCAACAGGCAAACGTAAATTATCGTCCAAAAAATAACGATGTGATATCGGGTGTCACATGATGTACCTTGAAGGTACATCACTTTGCTACAGGAAATTCCAACATCATAAAAAAATGAACCTAAACCTGCCTTGGAAGGTACTAGATCGTTTAAAATAATGTATCCAAATTTATCTAACAGTTTCGGAACCATTACGGATCAAAGAAATTGAACGAACGGATAAACAATAGGTTTTGACAACCATCGACGCTGGTCAATCTTCCCATCGTCATCGGTCATTACGTTTCAGAAAAATTGTGGCCAAAGAAGTGAAGTTGATACAGCGATAGACATGTATACCCTGACGTGCAATCCGATGGTCCTGGAAAAAATGGTTCACGGCTTGGGCTGGACCGGGATTCGAACCGGGATGAGCACTGAGCACTTAAGACTCTGACAACTTCCCGGACCGCTGCCCGAATAGCTCGTAATGTCACGTTACAATACATAGGTATATCCAATTGTTACTGGCGCATGCATTACCCAAATCGGTGTATTCGCAGTTTAGTAGTCGCTTCAGATTTTTCAAGGCTTGACTCGTCAGTGGTGGATCTGTGATTCGAATTTTACCAAAGTCCAGAAGTGGCTCACAGTGATAAAAGACCGCTGGATGAGCCGCGACGATATCGCCTAGAAATGTACTTCCACTGCGAACACGTGCGACAATCACACTTCTCATCGGGTTTCCATTTTCCTCTATCAATAAGTCTCTTAGCTTTCTGCAGTGCGATATAAATTTTGAAATTTTCATTTACAAAAGATAATAAAAAATTAATTTCCTCACGTGACATTTCTACGTTGATATCCTTCGTTCGGATATTGGTAATCCATCATCTCATTGCGAATTATTCGCCGTTGTAGATTGAGGACCTGCTGTATTTCACTTAAGGTAGTAGTTGAACTATTAGCTTTCTTGATTTCATCTACCTTCTGCAATTAAAAGAAAATACATGCGTATTAACGCCTCTAAAAAAAAATCACGATTTCATCACGTACGTGAGTACATGGTTTTTAATTTATCGGTGCGAATTACAAAACATACTTAGAATTCGATTTCTATCTGATATACTCTCTTGATTTAAAATAAAAAAACAGTATGGAAAAACTCGACGTCGTCTGAAACATTCGTTTTATTTAATATTAAATCAGATACATTACCAAAAACAGTATGTTAAAATTTATGTTCACCATTCAACATTCTTCATACATTTTTGTTTTTGAGTATTCACAATTTATCATTTTTCTCAATTGAATAGGAACACGATGATTATTCAGTTTATTTCTAGCTAATTATAAACTTTAAAAATGATAGTACTCCTGAAGACCGGCTTTTTAGATTTATTATAAATTAGCTTGTCAAATTAGTTCGTATCAAAACTGTCTTTTCGATTGTCTCGCTAGCTTAAATTGTCCAAGTCGTCAAATCGTAAGTATGCGGCCCTGTATCAAAATTGTAAATTCTTTGGGTTTAAAATTGAGTCAACTATCTGGCAAAGTTGCTGTTGAATTTGGGAATAAGGAATTCTTGAACTTACTTTATAAGATCCTCGCATAAACATCCGTGGTATATCATCTTTCATTAGTCTGCCATTCCTTTGGAGGAGAATGAAAAAAACGTAACCCAGAAGAAGGAAACTTATTAATCTATAAAAGCTGACTCTCTTTGACATTTTTATACCGGCGCTATGAATACAATGTCTCTGTATAATTAAATAATATGCAAGTCCTTTGATTTTGCCGCTCTCGAGAAAATTCGTACAACGTGTGCGTCGGATAACGTCAGTTACCGATCTGCCTCGTGCTGTGCCGTAATATCCTAATTTTTAATACAAACACAGGTGCTACACATCAAACACAAATTCGTCAAACCCACATATTCACTAGAAATACTTGAAGGAATTGGAACGAAGCTGGACATGACCGGAATGCACACGAATTTTATTCAACACATCATAAACTTGGAAAACCTGCATAAGGTCGTGGAGGGAGCAGCACGACTGTAACCAAGCTGTTATCAGCGAAAATAAATTGGACAGTGTTAAGATTAATTACTTTGAAAACGATTCGTGTAAATTAGGTTCAAGAATTTATAAATGCGCAGAATGCGAATGCGCCTTAAGCATGCGAGTTATCCGTGCGTCGTGCAACGACATGCGTAGAACAAAAAAAAATTCAGTCAGTCGGTCAGCAAGAATGTGAATAAAAACGAGCAAGGAAGTCTGCAAAATAATCTATCGTAATAATCACGATAGAATACAATCCATCGTCAGTTTGAAGTTAAAAATAAGGGCTGAATATTATTAAAATAAAATACGTCAATGAAACAAGAAAAGGCGCCCTTTGTATTACTATTTTTATTCACAAGAATCTCAACGAACAAATTCTTGAACGGCATCGTATTTATATTCACTCTCATACCCACTTCCAGATCGCAACATACAGTCATCCCCAATTATTACTAAAAATATGTTCTGGAACTACTACTACTACTCGTGAAATGATAAATTATCAATGACTTTAAATGTAAAGCTTGTGAATTCTCTTCTCGACCCGCAAAGAAAGAGGGGGCTTCCCATACAGCACAAGATTGTCTGAAAGATGTCCAAAAGATGACGAAAAGACGACTTATGTCCCGTTTTTTGATGTCTTATAGATTCGACTAAAAGATGCATTATAGGAATGACTAAAGGATGACAATAATCGGACATCTTTTCGTCTCCTTCTTCTCGATCCTGTTTTTCTGGCAAATATAACATAAATTTCAATAACTAAAAATCACCACAACGGAGTATATTCTTATTTCAAATACACATATACAAATATCTTGAATCATTCATATTATTGTGTACAATATTGTCATTTTTACAGTTCCTCATAAAACGAATTATTAATAATATTTTTACCGATTTACCATATAGTCGCCTTAGTATTTCTTTGGCCTACAGACCATTTCATAACAACATCCAGTCTTATTAAATAATTTTAAAATTGGAACATATTATTTTCACGCAGATCTGAAGAGTCTATCTTGTTTTTACGACGACAATCACAAATGAGGTCATGTATGTCCATATACATATATTATGTGCCATACGCTGCATTACATGCATGAATTAACGCAATACAATAACGTATGTTGAATGATATAAAAAGTGATATTTAAGTATGCCTCATTCATTATAATAACAGACCTCATGTTTTTTATCAAAAAGCAAATATGTACTGCAGTCTGCACACTTGCGAAGCTTTGCAACTGAAGTGACGACGTGTCTTGTTCTAATATACCTATATTTCAGGGTTGAAAACCTGGCGCACCGAGCAGATATACTAGAGCACCAAAAAGGTGAGAAGTACGCCCAGATAGCACACTATTCCAGAGGCCGACTATCATTCGTCTGCCAAAAGTCGACGTTTTCTACAATTCAAAAATATTTCGACGCGTTGTTGGCAAGAAAAAAAAAACTGTTATGAATTTTGACTTATTGATTATAAGTCAAATATAAAAGAAAGGGAAATAAATAGACAATTACGAGAAATAGTTGTTGTCGATCAAAGAGAAAATTATGCATTTATTTGGGTCATTTTGGTTTAAAAAGTCAACTATAATTTAATAGTACCCAATACCCAATTTATAGTCTCTGCACGTCGCAACCCAACAAACTTGGTTTGATAGTTTAAAAAATATAAGTGGACGGCACAGGTGCATAAGTTAAAAGATATAAGAGACAATAGTCGAGTAAGAATAAAACAAAATAGTAACAATAACATAAAAACGGACGGTAAAAGTGTATATAGATAAAATCGAGGGGAACAATTATTCGAAGAATTTGAAGGGAGAGTGTTTGATGTGTCGTATTTATAATTTTAGAATGGTGTGACTTTCTTTATTGTTTCAGTTCGTCGTTATTTATTGAATTTGTTACCTGATCAGGATTTGAGTTAATTTCACACACTTTATGATTTCCTGACACCTCCATACACAACTCTCTCCTTCTAAAGACGTAGGCCTACTAATTTGCCGATCTGCTGATCCGCTGATCCGCTGATCCGTCCGAACTTCGGTTCTTACTTTCGTCTATCAAAATATATACATCGTCACAAAACAAAGCAGCAGATCGGCTATTTTTGAATGGCCATAGATCGACAAGGAAGTGGACTTGAAGTTTACACGCAGTATACTTCATGTTTACGAATGTCCTTTGAGATGCCAGTTATAAGGCAATCCGACTTGACAACCCGTTATTACCTTATCCAGTTACCACTGTAAAGTTAAAGTTTTTACAGCGCATTCATGTTCCGAATCAACATCTAAGTGGCAGTTAGCCGGACTAATCGCTATCTTATACTTGAGTACCCGACGCAAGCTAACTACGAGTCCGCGTAATTAACCTACTTGCAAATTATTGGCCTTATTGTTTGGCTGCTGACAGTCAACTGAAAACCTAATAATAGTCGACGTCGGGTATTGCCTTTGCCATGCTATTTCAGAGGACATTCGCGCGATCTTACTCAGTGTACAGTTGACAATAGGCTCGTAATATGCCTATTCCCAGTCGACTTGACATAGTTGACTGAAAATTTCTTTCGATATTAAGTCAACTAACAGCCAACGGTGTGCTACCTGGGACATGAGTGATCGGCCTGGTCCCAAGGAACAATAGAATCCCTGAATTCGTGACGTACCTACACAGAAAAGTACAAAGTCCTAACATCATCGAATAATTCCTGTATTAACGAATTTCAAATTTCTCAAAACAATCAGCCGCACTTTTATACTCAAACAAACGAATAGAGGACCTTCTCTTGACCCAGCTAGGTAACATGCTTCACGGGCACCTCAATTTTGGCCTACCGATCAGGGAGCGAGGCGCACCGGGAACACGAGAACCTTTCCACCCATTCTATACTTCGTACCTTCATGTAACCGTTGGCACCTACTCATTGACAATCAAATATATCATAACTAGAACGCGCCTCAAGGTGGTGAGGGTAGCGTGGAGAGAGATAGCTCAAAGACAAAAATGATCGAGTCGCGTTACATTTTCGAAGGGTGTACATGTAGGGAGTGAGAGAGGTTGGCCATCTTTGTTGCTTCTCTTTCGGATGTCGTCTTCCAGTTATACGTAATCTAGTGAACCTACCGAATACTTAACTGTCTGGTACTCATCTGTACTTTCGTTCTGAAAGACATCTCTCGGACAACTTTTAGTCAAGTCCGCAAGAGAAATCCGCATGTAGAGATCCTTGAGTCGACTATGATTAGTCTTCTTTGAAAGAATTCTATTCATATATGCATATATGTATATGCTTTCGATTGTTTGCTACAACGAAATGTCTCGCATCTTTATTTTCCTATTGCAAATCAGTTGCTTATCCAAGGAATTCAACGCTTTTGGAATAAGGGATTGAAAAAATAAATAACCACAAAATACAATAAATTTTGTACAGTTATGTCTAGAACTAAAGGATATGAAGACCGTATGAGTAACGATTGAGGAACAAATTCAGTTATACTTTCAAATGTATATATTTAATTGTCTATACATGGCAAATACAAGTTGTGCTTTAAAATTTTGTACAATCGACGTGATGATGATGATGATGATATTTAATTGTTGAGCATATCATATACGAAAGATATTGCACATTTTTTTATTGAAAATCCTGACTGAACTCTATAAATAACTTATTCTGCACTTTGACTGACACAGTTATTACTTTTGCCGTACATTGCAGTAACTAGGGATTTTTCTTTCTTCCGAAGCAAGGAAGGTATATAACACCATGCCAGCAAAATGTCACGGATATCGACCATTTCGACAGTTCAGCCAGTAAATGTAAATGACATGTCACAATTACTTGTATAACATTCTGCCACTATCCGCATATATCACTCGTCGCAACGAATTTACCACTAAGTTTGGTATAATAATTTTTAATTTGTTTTTACTTTTATATAATGTGATCGCAAATTGCCAAACTGCATCAACAGAGGGAAACTAATTTTCAAGTTCACAAACTAGGTTTACAAATTGACGATGTAAACTTACTGCGTAAATTATAATAAATAACTAGATATCAGCCTCCACATGACTTATGCAAGTTTTATTACAAGCAATAAGTTCGCGTCCTGTATACGTGTCAAAAGTACGTAACATAATATTATAGGTGAACAGACGCACACATTTATCGTGAAATATTTCTCTAAAGTAAACAAAAATCATGCACGTCCATCAAGGTGACGTGAAATACTTTATAATAAATCAATGCTCGATCATCATGATCAGAATTACAAGAAACATATCATTTCACGACAAAGTTAAGTCGTAAATCTCTGAATACCGGTTGATGACATTGTATAATAGCTGATAAGCGATACAAGCGATTAAAGTATAAACACAATTGGTCACGGAATTCATTGCGTCACGTTCGACTTATAATTGTTACAAGCTGACGCAAAACGGGGTCACTTCAATATTATTTTGCATATTACTAGATCTTGAGACTCCTATTCCCGTTTCTCAACTACTGCAGATTAGGCCACTCGTAATAAATGACGAAAAAATATTCAGTGCATGGGTGAGAGGTGGCAATTAAACTATATCAACAATTGACAATACCCTAAATTATAGGTAATATACCTAAACACGTGTTTTATAAAGTTTTAGTCATGTCAACGACCGCACGTTATTAGTTTATAGTCTTATTCGTATTCCCGTATTACGAAGGGAACGTGTCGATCTGTGCTCACCGCGGATCAGCGATCGCCATTGCACTTCGAAAAACTTCGACCGGAAATTTTCAAGACACCATATACTTGTTACATTACGATAGGTACTCGGATTAATTTGACAATAATAGATCATTAGGGTAGGCACTACGGTTACGACATTGAAGATATTTGGCTGTCTTCTGAATGATCGACAAGGAATTGTTGCATTCTTTGCGTTTTCGAATTTTTTAAACACTACAAAATTACATTTAATGTTGTGTGATGCGTTAATTGAATTTATTCTACCGACTCGGGACTCTGTAAGCGTTATACGATAGAGAGGAATGTTCGCGTGCTTCGTTACTTTTCTACCATGAAAATATTTTTGCTTTTCTTTTTTTTTTTTTAATTTTTTACTCATTTACTTCAAGTACTGGCATGCTTTTCGTGTAACTTTCAATTATATTCGTCAAATGACTTTCGATCATACTATATATGCCGTGCCAGTTATGCTAATAATATTTGAAATATATCGTGCTTAATTGAGCTTTCATAACTCTGCCAAGTAATCGTTGGGACTCAAACAAGAAATAACAAGGACCGGAAAAGTGTCTTTCACAATGATATGTTTTCCGTATGTAGCCGAGGATTCTTCTCGCGTCGGAGAAACGATGCATATCTGTTCATTTGAATTCAATGCCCAATCGGAAATTGGCGCAGGGAATGAAGTAATTTTGAGCGATGTAATTACTGTACGAACGATTCTATGTGCCAAACGAGCAGCGAACAATTTGGTGAATCGTGTACCGTTTAGTTCACGATTTATATTTGGAAAAGTAAAATGAAATAAAACTATTGATGATAATAGACTTGTAAATACCTACAAAATAGATGAAATATCTAAACATTCGCGAATTACACGACTTATGTATCAGGAAAATTGACTCTAATCACAGCTTGGTAAACTTAAATAATGTTAACTCAAGCTACCATATTCTGCAGTCCAGCTACATTGAATAATCGTTGATGTTTTTAATAGTCGTGCAATAATTTCGTGATCGTTAGGACACTCTGGCTGTCCGAAATAAAGTAACTAAAACATCCTCGGATAGTATTCAAAATTTTGTACCTGATGAAACTGAACATCCGATTCGTTATTCATTATCAATAATTTGTCATATTTTCTTAATTCGTTCGCGTGTACAACCTTTGAAATGTACCGACGAGGTGAGCATCGCGAGATCACAGGATCCATGTCGCGTAAATTTGTGTCTTTTTGCGTGTGCTTGTTTGCCACGTCAGATCCATATTTTATTTTTCTCCCTAACGTGTGAACAATACTGGTAATAAACACTGGTAGCATGGCTTGATACGCAAAGGGCACTTCAAAGCTTTCGCGTAGTCTGACTTTGAGTTTTAATCTAACGGTGCAAAATTTGTTCATGGAAAAAAGTAGATTCACATGTACAGAAAAAAGAATCGCCCGTAATACTGCTTATATAATAATACCTATGATCCCAAAAGTAAAAGGTGAGAGTTATACCTTGTTGAACCATGATTGAATAATAATTACAAATTCATTTGACTGTATGTAAGTGTCATGATATTGTCATGTTTTCTGTCATTGTTTTCTCACATTTTTCGTGTATTTCCTTTTCTTTACTTATATCTTTACTTTTACCTTTGGAAAAATAAATCTTTGAGGTGCCGGAATACTGGCATGCACGCATTCCGAAACCACAAGAACCTGTGTACGGTAGTCAAATTTTGAATAATAACAAATTGGTGCTGTTAATAATTTTGACTAACCTGCTAAATCTGTAACTCTCGTTTGAGATGTACATTCAATTTGAAATAACATTCTGATATCGCTACAGACTTCGACGCAGTGTGTCACAAACGTAGCACGTAATCTGTTATGGGATTGAATTCTCTTTGATGAGAAGCGTTGATTGCATGCACGTAACCCCAGTGTTTCATAGCGACAACGCAATTTCGTTGAATTTCTTCGACTTCTTCAAATTCTAAATCCGCCCTCCAGTGAAAAGGTGCCGCTTTCGAATTTCTGTATGTACTGGACACACCGCCGACGTCATTTTTTGTATGAGTGTCTAGAAACCTCTTCACACTCGGGTGAAAGTCGAGGCCATAAAATTTAAAAAGTTCTTCCACGTGTTTATAAGGCTCAACAGCCAGATCTTCGTATCGTATCACCCTGAAACAATGATGATTTTCATCGTTTGAGATAAATATTTCCGATCAATACCCTTAAGAAAAATATTATCCAATAATTCCTAATGACAGTCAGCCAAAAGCTTTGCTCAGAGTTATAAGCTCTATTTGAGTACAGTGCTATTTCAGTTTTAGAAATTCAGTAGTTTCCAATTACCGATACTGTTTGGGTTCCCTGATCCAATCACTTTGAAAACCATTCGTTCAGTGATATATCATTGTTATATTCCTACGTGTCTTCTTCTGTAACAGGCATAATTTCAACAAATCACGCACCTAAATGTAGAGGGATATTTCCGCTGCAATTCCACTGCGGCGTTGTAATCTGACACCATATCTGCACAGAGTAAACTTGGGTCTGAACAGTCCGGACTTTCGCGGCAAAACGAACGGTGTTTTCTCGACTGAAGAGTCCCACGGGGATCCCTCACCAAGAGAATCAATCTTACAGCTAATCTGGAAAACATTTATCAGCACAGTTTAAATCGGATGCATTCCAAAGTGTTGAAAAATAATTGGCAATGGAGTTTATCATTGCAATAGAGTGATGTTGAGATTTAGATATTGTAATAATTATCCTAAGTGTCATATTCAATAGTCAGTAGTAATATTTCAAATTTTAAAACCGCTGATAGAATGATGGTTGCATTAATCATAAAATATGCTCTATAACAAATCAGTAGTTGAGAATCAGCGCTAGCCGATACAAAAGTATAGTACTATCTTATACATTAGCGGACACAATTTAAGTAACGATATAAAGACAGAGCTGATAAAGACAGGAATTTAGTAACAGCTTTCGGAGGGATAAGCACTCAAACTTCGAACTACCATCACTGAAAATAACTACTATGAACTACACAACAAAACAAATGAAAGTGTCTATGGTGTATGTAACCATATTGTACTAATACAATATCTGATGGTGAAATGACCATATTTATGAGGTCTTGGAGAAGCTTCTGCTCTTTCGGCTTTTTGGCACAATATTAGTATTTTGTGAATCGTGGATGCAAATTAGAATCTGTAAGATCTGTTTTAGATATCATTTATCATCTCTTTTATTGAATATGTTACTAACTTTTCATCGGCAAGAAGTTGTTGCGCAACACGTAATCTGAGGCGGACAAGCTTCATTGACTGAAATGGAAAAAGTTTACACATTCCGCTAAGAAATCTGTGATTATAACAGATTCTTCTGTGAGATTGGCATTGCTTCCACAGTGGTGAGTTATGATTCAAAAGCCAAGAATGGCCCCTTCCAAATTGTATATAGTGATCTGAAATTACAGGATTAAAGCGATTAGTTGCAATATTATTCATGCTTGATAGTACGTCGCCTTGGAGAATATGGATATTTCGAGTTCAATATAACAGACTCGTGAAAGATATCACGTGAATGCAAAAATGTAACACTATTTTCATGAATATTAATGGTTTTTGCACACTACGAAAATGGAGGAAGTTGATCAGTTTTTTACACTTGAAGCGTATTAAAGGGGCATGCAATTAAAATAGATAAAAAACTTGACATCACGTGATATGTGAACTTATCAGACAATGGTTGAAAATGAGATACAAAACTGTCACTACGAGAGGTTGAGTTACGTTTATTACAAGTATAAGAATAAAATTGATGCACGCATTACCTAGATCTTCGTATTCGCAGTTCAGTAGCGCTTTAAGATTTCTTAAAGCTTGACTGGCCAAGGGAGGACCTCGAATTTGAACAATGTCAAAATCTAAAAGC
Source organism: Neodiprion virginianus (assembly GCF_021901495.1). Taxonomy (NCBI): domain Eukaryota; kingdom Metazoa; phylum Arthropoda; class Insecta; order Hymenoptera; family Diprionidae; genus Neodiprion; species Neodiprion virginianus. The sequence continues at coordinate 32,181,876 of NC_060879.1, forward strand.
GGTTCATAGTGATAAAAGACCCCGGGATGTGCCGTGAGAACGTCGCCGAGAAACGTACTTCCGCTACGCCATGTTGTTATAATGACACTTCTGATTGGTTTCCCATTTTTTTCCATCACTAAATCTTCAAGTCTTCTACAATATACAACAATACGGATCTTTATTTATACATGATAAACTTGTGGAATTGTATAAATCGTTGAGAAATTTCAAAATCATATTTCGCACATCGATATTTTACGTTGTGAGTTACAGCAAGAAAGAGAAAATCGTCTTACTTGGCACTTTTATTGTATCTGCCATTGGGATATTGGTAACCTATCATATCGTCGCGAATCATCCTTCGTTGCAGATTAAGGACTTGCTGTATTTCGTTCAACGTGGCAACCGAATCATCAGCTTCCTTGACGACAGGTGCGTTCTGTAATTGACGGAACATTGTATATCTGTTTATTGACGAGTCGGAAAAGTCAATATCAATCGCGTTATTTTCGATTCAATTCGTCAGTTCAAATTACAAACACGTATCACAAAAACGGTTCAATGTAAACAGTACGAAAAAGTACAATCTCATCTCTATATACATATACATACATACATAATATGTCAGGTCAATTGGTATTGGCTGAAGATGAGGACCAATTCTTTCAACTAAACTACTCCGCTTATATTCTTTCACGTAAGAACAAACTATAACTGCAATATTTTACGAAAAAACCTCAGTTTTAAGGTAAGCTAAATATTCGATTAAACGTGCATATGAACGGGTTGGATATATGCTGCAAACAATCTGATCTAGAGACGGACAACGATCGACGGGTAAAATCAGTTTACTGCATGTAGTTCTTTTTTTTCTGTACTATAAGCTTAAGGCACACCAAAGAAAAAAAAAACACAACATATAGGAATCGCAGATTGAAAACGTACATGCACACTCACAATCAGGGTATATTATTACTTTCGGGAAAAACATTCGATATAAAATATGTCGAAGGTGCCTTACCGATACTGGTTCCTCAAATTCATAGGGCTCTGGTGTTGTTTCAAAATCCTAAAGCAAAAGTGCACAGAACTGTTGAATGACTTGAACGATAATACCTGCGTCTTTATTTTTCAAGCGAATGAATTTTAAGTGGCTAACGATAAGCTGATAGATTTTCGGTGACATATGTAATTGAAAAATCGAAAAAAGAAATCGCTGTATTTGACCATAAAAATTAAGGGAAGTGCGTACACGGTTTTTGGAATTTCTATGTTACATTCGCTACATATGTTATGTGACCTTACAGCGTAGCAAAAAATCGTAAATCAGTTAATTTTTGTTATTCCCGCTCACTGATACGCAATATGGCAAAATTTTTACGCGCGCACAGCTGTCCGAATATCGCGTGCGAGTAACGGGAGCTTATTTAATTTTCCCGTTCTTTAATTTCAATTACAGGCAAAAATATGCCCAATGTAGAAACGTAAGTGTATTAATTATAGTTAAAATTCACGATTCCGTCGCTGATTTATTACTACATTTTGTCTTTCACCCCATTCACCTAACTATTTTTATACAAATTCCCTGCACATGACCGACGAGATTCAAAAAAACCACAAAAATCCATTCTCGTCTCAAAAACTGTAGGCTCTTCAATAACGATTTCGACAAATCGCTTAACATTCGGACAAGTGCTAAATAGATGGATGTTCCGTACGATCTCGTACTTTGATATGAACATAAATATTTTCATTGGATTTGACAACGTTTTTTAAGTAATATGTAAGATTTTTATACCGAGTCCACCGTGGGTTTCATCACGTTGATACAAAATGAATAATTATACCGAAAAACATCCCGTAAAAATCAATTAAATTCAACGTTGTGATTATTGTTTAGGTTGCTCCGAGACAATCGATAATGATCTTCTCTACTGGGTAGTTATACTTCAACTGAAACAACAAAATGTAGGATGAAGGACTGAAAAGGATTGGTTCTTTCGTAGCCGATACTTCCTAATTAAGACCCGGGTACGTAATTTAGGTTAAAATTACAGAAGCCTCTATACTCTGGTTCTAAGGCAGCTACATAATTTTTATTATCGCATAAATGTGATTAGCGCAATAACACTCATTTTCGTTCTCTGATATCGATTAATTAGTCTGTATCCGAATAGCATTACAGATAAGTCACCAATAGTGCAGATAAAAGATTACGGCACTGTTCGACTTTATTTTCCGTCACAAATTGGTCAGATCAAATCATAATCACTAGGATCTTCCTTTTGAAAACATTTGATCCTGAATGCATTGTTATAGAGAGAATTAAATTTCTTATAAAATTGGTATTCGAGTTTCTATTGTGAATTCATTAGTTGTAGCTACTAAACACATTTAAAGATAAATTTCTGTATACATATAATTAAATTTCGGCGATTTCCTCGAGGAAATGCTTCGAGATTCAAGTCCGTATCATTAAATGCGGTTGAATGGTAACAATTAAAAAGAATACCTTCCCTAATAATGAGATATTTAAATGGGGCTTTGATTTCCACGAACCACCTTCAAGAATTGGGCTTAAGAGATATATCCTGCAAATAGGATTTCTTTTTTGTTGCTATTCACAAGTTCTTCAAGTATAAGCGGAAATGAATGTCGATTCTAACCGAAACACCCTAGTAGGTACAAGGTGTATATCCTTGAGGCTTGAAATTAACCTTTAATTTCCATTTCAAGCACGAACTCACCTCCCAGGATCGTCCCACTGCTAATATCGGTTGTATTCGATGCTTCATTGGGCTGCCGTACCTTTGGTTGAAGAATAAAAATACCAAACATAGAGATCCTAGGCCGACCAGCCCATAAAAGCTTGCTAGCTTAGACATCTCGATACCTGCACAGTAAATTTATTCGTAAACCGTGGATACCGGGCGAAAATAGGCGAGGCTGTAATAAAAATCACAACAAACAACAAGAAGTATTATTTTATACGCAGCTACCGAATTCTCGCTATACTTGCAAGCAATTGATTAGCAATACATGAAAAAACATCCTATCTGACATTACGGAATTTATGAGGATTACAAAAAACATTAAAATACTAACTACTGGGTGAACAATTATTTTTATTTCAACGTCAAAGCAGACAAATAAAACGGATTATTGATATTGTGTGTAATTTGTTTAAATAATTGTACAATTCGGATGAGTGTTGCAGCAAATACAGCTGAAATTATTACACTAAATTTTTTTTTCACGAACCAGCTCGGATTTTTCAGTATTATATCAGATGTGGGAATAATATTGAAGATTGAAAATGCTTTATACGAACTCGCATAATCCTAGACTAACTCGACTTGTTGCACTGCTCACAATCAGAGTAATTGCTTATTCGTAAATCTAGAACAGCTTTTTCCAGCGTTATAGCGCTGTATCGAGATAGCAAGCAAAGCCTACAGAGTCGAGAGAGTAGGGGTATCCACGAAGCTGTAGCACTAGGTTGAACACCCAGCTATGGGGGAATATCGTAATCGCAAAAAAAATCACGGCAGGTTGAATTAAAATACGGAAAATTAAATCGTAGTTATTTCTATACAACCGTTCATGATATTTTTTATCGGAGTACGCATGCATATCTGCAGCAGATAAGAATGACCTATAACCTTCGGATTGTAACTATGACAATGAATTTTCTACGCATGCTCTATGAATTCATGCGAAGTAAAAAATTATTCACGTGACAGGTGTAAAGATTGTATTTGCAAGGAATCACGGTCAAATATTTCACAGCAAACTCGTATGTATTTAGTTTTTAATTGGGAGAACACGGGGGAAGTTCATTGTTCGATAGTTATCGGATACAGATGAACCTACGATTTATGCCACCTTCGCATAACATTATACCCATACCTTTACGGTGGGCTGATCAATTTTCTAGAACAAATCAGAATGAAAAAATATCGTTACCAACCGTAAAAAACATCTGATACTGACTGAACGTTCATGTACACCACGTTGAAAAATATATATTATGTATACCAAATATCAAAACACGAAGTAACAAATCCAGATCACGTAGAAATCTGCACCCATTTATGTACACTTTATATATTAGTTAACTCGACGTGCACAGCATATCTGCACCGTGGTATGTATAATTTTGAGGGTGTAAAGTTGCAAGAGTGTAAATTTTTAAAGGAAAAATCGATCGCGGTTGTATTATCGATTTTTTTGCGTATCCTAATCTTATCATTGTGCATTTGTAAGCCAGGGTATTATTGTGCTTGTTAATCTCACCACACACCAGCCTCCGCTTAACTTCCTGGTCCAGGAAGTACAGGAAATGAAAATCCTTACAATAGCTGCAACGTCCAACGAAAAAATTGTAGTAACGCAACCGAGGTCCGAATTTATTACTTATTATTAAAGTCGACTTCCGATACTTGTGAATCTGTCTAACCAAAAGTCACGTGATCAACAATTATTACGAGCAATTATGATTCCAATTATCATTAACAGGTGCCGCATTGAGCTGATAGGTATGGGTCACGTGTGGATGCGCCGATTACGCGGCTTTAAGAACGCTTCAAGTAACGCATACAAACTGCAAGATTATTACGCAGGCAAAGCTAAGATAGATCATACATACGATAAGGACTAAGATTACGTTAAATCAGAATTATTTGATTTTACCGTGACTTGAACCGGGGATCAAACGATTGTAAAATTCATCTAAAATCTGAAATTATTCAGGATTACTGAAAAATTTTCCCTCGATATCCAATAATTTCATCAATTTTATTCAAAGCCATTATCATTCAACGAACATTCTTTTCAGGCGAAACTACCCACCTGGTGATGGATACCCGTTATATCGATCACGCTGATAAGATCGCATCGTAAAAGAAAATTCAAGCACGTAATTTTAGTTAGTCTACACGTCATGGTCTTCCTTGGGGTGGCCAAATGAAAGGGAGTCACCCACTCACAGCCCCTTAATAACGGCAAAGAGGGCATATTTTTAAGAGGATTGGTGTAAGTAACTCGAGAAATTTTTGTGTTGGCTGTATTACTAGGGTGTTATTATACCTACTATACGGTAAAGGTTCGTTATTCTTAATTCGCAGCTTTTTCTTCTTGCTTGTGAAACGATCAACCTTTTTTCTAACGTTGTACGATGTATTTGTGAATCTAGAAAACGGATCGTATTCCGACTGCATGTTGTCGGTGAGTACATGTACACATATATAAGTTATTTATTAACGCTTTTCGCAACAAAGTTTGTCTGTGAGTGAATCTAAAGTTAACTTTTCACTCATTTTGTCTGTTGGAAAGTGCAACAGGCACTTGATCCAGGGCTTTTCCAGTTTTCGTTTTTTCAAGAAGTGGAAAAGCGGGGAAAATACGTCCTCTGTACAACTAAAGGGGATTTAAAAAAAAGTCGATAACGCTTAAAATGTATTTTTAGGCCAAAGACAAAACAAATGACGTTTTAGAAATTGGTCAAACATTACTCCTTCCTTTAAGGGACCGATTTTGCCCGCCTCTCTCCTACGTACTTGTAAATTTTCCAGCCACGATTGGAATCGCTGTTATTTTTCAAAACCTTCCGGTACTTTTACAGTTTCAGAGTTGAGTTCGTGTGAACAGGCTCTGAAGGCCGAGAAATGCAGGACGGTGAATAGAAAGTTTTCCCAATGGATGGGTATACAAATACCAGAATATCCTCGGGTTTCTTGGTTTACCGTCACCTTGTAAACAGCGGATGCCATTATACCTGAATGTAGCCAATATGCTCACCAGATGTGCCCTGCCGTAAATTGAAACCCCAATGACAATGAAAATTGTTTCAAAGCCTTCCCAACCACTGACGTCACAACCGAAGTGGAACGAATAATCTTTTAGCCCTACACTTATTCTATGAAAGGAAAATGCTGAGTTGCCAGGAAACAACTCAGCATTGTATGAGACACAGACACTGCAGTGTGAGGAATTAAGATACATTCAGCCGTACTTTTCGAAAAATAAGTGTAAATTATCAACAATTCTATCGAAAATAAATTATATTATAAACAATCACTGGAATATATACTGTTAGAAAGCAAATATACATTCTGAAATTGTTCACCTCGCTGTGTAGGAATAAATTTACACATAATTGTTTGTGCATCGAGGGGGAAACAAAAACTTTATCTTCGTGAATAACAAATACATAATCGTACGTTATACTACACCTGAGGTGTGTGATAATAACCCAATTCGTATCTGGCATTCGTTCGACGATAAAAATACTTGAAAAGGTGTTATTGTAGTGGTTACATGTCGGGCGAAAGGAACACTTTTAGAAAATTTCTATTCGTCATTTGTTACTTTTTTTTTAAACGCAAATCAGCCGTGAATATCCTAGAAACAGTGAAATAAATAAAATTTCGGATCCAACGCACCCAGTAAGTTCTTTGCATTTCGACAAGCAGATGATATAAGTTGCTCAACGTAACGATAAATAATGGAATGAGAATATTGTTGTAATGACTGTCGATGACAGAGAGAAGAGAACCGATTCAACGTTAACTAATGAAAAAATAACAGTTGAAAATTAACAGGACTCGGCATAAATCTGCCTCTTCTTATCAGGGCTCGATTTGAAACGATAAAATTCTATTGCGATAATAGTCGACACAGGAAGTATTAAATTACGACCCCCCAGTTCGTAAGATTAACGGTCACGTAGCTACGCGTGTGAAATGCACCGCTGTATTTATACAACTATAACCACACTGTGTAATTGAATTTTATAGCCGTTGCAACTTGCGTGCATAGTTCGGCAACAAGCATATTGTACACCTACACTCGCCTTGAGTAAGGTATTGATTTAGATCTATATACAATACTATATGTATTGTGGTGCAGTATAAACTGCGGATGTCGCCACGAGACAAAACGCATGCGGCTCTAATCAATGAAATGTCCGGTGAACTGAAAGAAATTTTGGTAATTCACATTTTCAAACGTATTGACGAATCAAAGTTTGTCCAAAATTACGCCGCTTCGAATCGAAATAGTTGAAAATTTTAATTTTTTAGATGCATTTCACTCAGATAAAATTGAAATTCAATCCCGATTCCAAACGAATAGATACCACGCTCTCAAATTATTGCTGTGTATGTTAGTGTTACTTAATCTTAATCTCTAATTATGGAAACCGACCGTTAGACTTTTTGCTCACAATTTTTCAACGAATAAACGTAGGTATAGAGCTAAAATTTTTCAGGCGGATCTTGCTACATCGTAATGTACTAGTTATTTTTTTTTTTTTTTTATCAGAGAATACTAAAACAGTTCATACAAATTTTTAATTAACGGAATATAGAGAGATGAATAATTCATCGGGTTTCGTCTTGCTGGCTAGATTTCATCGTTCTACATGTTACACTAGAACGTCTGAGACTTCGTAATGTCTTTTTCGCCCAACGTAATTCGATATAATTTCGGACGATATTTTTTACACTATGGAACCTTACGGAAAGTATTATCGTTTTGAATCTCAACGTTATTTCACATTTTTCGCATTAAACGTTTCAATTCAAGGACATGTTTGTTGTGGGTGGGCTGATGGACTGTTTAAAAAAAAAAAGTCAATGTGACGAGCATTCGGGGTTTACTCAGTTGTGATTTAATCACTTATACATGTATTTCGACGTTCATGAATATCACAAGAAAAATTTGAAAAGGGTGAGAAAAATTCATTTCGTAACTGTCGCAATTCTTACACCAGTTTCATACAATAGCGGTACTGGATTCCAGAGAGGTATAACTACAGGCGAAACATGCAGTAAATATCCACGGATTCGTAAAATATACATCACTCCTAAAAGATAATTGGACATGATATTCAAGCGAAAATTTTACTACAACTAAAATCGTTGAAATCGTCTCGTGCTCGTATTACATGCCTAAGTAAATGCATAAAGTAAGCTAGGGAATTTAAGGTATAAAAGAGAAACGAGAAGTAGTGGTCTATTGCATATATCAGTTTATTTGTTTAAAAGTGAAAAATAACATGTAGTGTTCTGTAGTATTGTTATGAAAAATTGTCTAGCGTTTATTGATATGGGTATAGAATCAAGTAACAACTCTATGTAACTATTTTCTATACAATTTAATCCTTCTCTTATGTATTGTGTAATGTAATTTTACATTTTCCGAATGTTCTAGGTACAGTATTGGGTATTGAAACAATAATTATCCAATTTTAAATCGATCTTTTCGCGAATAAAGTCGTATGAACTATCAATAAATTTTTAAGAAGTTTCAATGTAAATTTAATTAAGAAATAGTACGGTGTTTGGCACTAAATTAATACTAATGTGTAAAATGCACATGCATGAATGCAGAATAATGGTGGTAATTATAAAGTAAAGAGTACACTGCGTGCAGCCAAATGTGGTGATCCCCAAAAAGCCAAGTTAGATTATTTCGGGAAGAAGTGTTTAAGAGTCGTGCTAATTGCAGCAATTGTTTCTCTGATTTCCTTCAGCGTCTAATCCAACCTAGAAAAATTTGATTATAAATGAAAACTCAATACAGTGCGTAAATTAATATTGGATAAACTTGAGTGAACAAAAATACTTGCAGGTACAAAAGAAAAAAATTATTCCACGTAAAAATGTTATGTGAATGGTCTAGAAAAAAACTTGAAAATAATTATAATCGCATCCAAAAAAAAAGTACCATCTCAGTACCATAGTTTTAACTACTCTATACCAAGTAATAAATATGAATTAATAATTTTATTCAATAAGAATATATTTCGAAACAGCAAATATCTAATGCAGCTTATGAAGTACAGCTTTGTAAAACTATTACAACGCTGTAAAATTAAACGTACATCAAAAAATATACTCATTTAATTAGAAACCTCAAGAGTTTATTAGCACACATACACACGTTCCAATACGATATCAATAAGAATAGTGAGGGTCGAACGACAATTGAAGACGATTTAAACATCACTGGAAATAATTAATGGAATATTGGGATGCTTCTTCCATGCGCAATTTAACGTAATAGTTTTCATTTAATTTCACGTAAATTATGTACCTCAAGGTAGCTTGGAGTCTTCCATTATGCATTGACACGGAATGTTATTTGGATATGTTTAATCGATTCCGTTAGTGAAAACATCTTTGCAGCCGTTTACCAGTGTTTTATTTCCTCGGATAGATTCATTTCCACTCAGCAGATGACAGTAATGAAAAATACAAAATGTTACACAAATCCATGCACGAACTTACAGCAGTGCCATAGCCAACCATAACTGACCATACAATTTCCACTGATAATTTCATGAAGACTGTATAAGGAGCAAACAAGGAGCACGAACTTAAATGGGTGAATTGACTAAACTTGTCGCAGAATCGTGTACATGACGTTTTTTTTTTGTACCATTAGCGTCGCTAGTGTTCTATTAGCACCGAAGTGTCATTGGTTGCAGGGCTACCCAAAATCGACCAATCGATGACCTTGCAATGTGATTCGTAGCAAGTTTTTGCTAGCGCCTTGTCCCCCCCCGCCCCCCGACCCCGCTCCGGCCATTTCTCTACCTATAAAACACCAGTGCCCTCTTCAGTTGGGAAACGATTTGTCGACATGAGTTTCGTGTTCCTTGGACAGTCCCCAAGGATAATTTCCGACAGCTAGAACATGAACTAGGCAGTGCTTGGACCGCGCTCAACTAGATATCAACACAGCCCGACAGAACATGCTTCTTTGCGTCTGCCGGTAACTTCGGTGTAATGTTTTATGACCAATTTGACGAAGATACGCACCCTGAGTGTGATTCCCTAGTATCCAACCAATGGGAGAACAGGAAAACTAGGGAAATCAGTACACACTCTGCGGTGCGCGCTTTTGCTGTGATTCGGTTTCACCGTGATTTCATAGCCAATTTCACTACCGATTCACAAAACTACGAGCCATGATTTAAAATTGTCTACATAGGTATAGGTACAACAGCGGACCTATACACGTGCGAGAGAGAGACGCTTATGTCGGCTTCAGATAAAATCGAATCCGAACTCGCACCCCTCGCACCTGTGGTCAGGAAGTAGCTACAGATGACCTTGTAAATTTCCAAAATAAATAAAGTGGCGAAAAACAATTTTTTTGAACAACGACATTGACCGTCAACACCGTTAGCGCTGATAATCCCACCGTGGTTCCCGCCAATGGAATAGGGCGAATCTTACCGCCAAGCAGTCGTGTGCTTGAGAGTGGGGCGAATGGAGGAGGGGGCTGTTTTGGACAAAGTTTTGAAGTTGTCTCTATTGATACCGGTCTCTGAAGTGTGACGCCAGTCGCCTCGCAAATGCGGTTCGGCTAGCGTTGAGTCCGTTCCCCGCATTCATTGAATTCTACGCTGTGAAGTGCGGCGCTTGCCACAGACCCGCTTTGGGCTTTTGTTTGGGTAGCACGTGTAATTTACGAAACAGTTGAGATTAGTGCTTGAAGTTAATACCAATGACGGAAGAATACATTCTTCTGATTCTTCGGTCAACGTTAATACACTCACCTTTTGTGAAACCACGTTCGTTGTTGGACCACTCTTGTTGACGGTACAAATTACATTGAGAAAAAAATTATAAGCTGCCATCTATTTCGTTGCTGTATCATAGACAGGCCTTAATCTTGGAAGTAACATGTAAGTATAATTTCTATCATTTTTGTTGGCCATGCCATGTGAGTAATAATTGAACAGCTTGAATATACGAATTAGTTGACCTGAAATTGTTTGATGGCTGTTGTAACCGACTCAGGTTAAATTTGAGCAACCTATGCTGGTCTATTTTCGTTGTTTTATCTATATTTGTCATGCTTTTAAATTAAATAGCTTCATAAACAAAGTGTTCGTTAAGGGGTGCTCTAGTCGATTTTGACGTTGTCGTATATATCTCCTAATATCAAAGTCCGCGTATCACAAATGCGAAAAACGGCTTAACATCCTTATTTTGTACTGTATAACTCTGAACAAAAATACTCGAATACATTTTTATTTGACGCAGAAATAAAGAAATTGCATGAATTCTACGAATTTACTATTGTGATTTCGTGCAATATGTGCCATTTCTTAATTTCTGCATCAAATGAAAATGTGTTGGAGTGTTTTTGTTCAGAATTGTGTACAAAATGGGGCTACTAAACCTTTGTTTTGCTTTCGAAATACATGGGTTTCAAAATTTGGAAATATATACGTCAACGTCAAAATTTACAAGGGCACCCCCTTATATCTTCATCGTATTTGAATTCCCGTTTTTGCCCGTAGTAGTGAATATCTTCTGCTCAATCTTTTTCAATTGGGTGTTAATATTGTAGGTGAATTTGGCAATATTTTGTCTGAAAATGTCAGTGCAACAAAAGCGCGATGACCTTGGGAAGCTTCTCGCCTGTCTTCTGGTATCAAGGAAAGGCGACAGTACAGTACACGAACTAGAAAGAGATTACAGAGAAAACGAGGGTAGAACTATACCTTATCGAGATTTTGGATGCATTTCGGTGTTGGACTTTTTACGTAGCATTCCTGATCATGTAAAACTTAGGCCATCAAATGGAACACATCTGGTTTTCCCTGTTGTATCGGAAAAGATTAAGCATGTTAATGATCTAGTAGTCAGACAAAAACCAGCTAAGAAAAGTTGTGGATCACGTCGAAAAACCAGTAAGCCTTCTAGGTATGGTCCAACGGTAAGAGAACCGAGACCATTTATACCAAATAATGTGCAGAAAGAAATTGCTAGTATGCTTACCAGAGAGCCAAATGGTGTGAAGAAAGATCATATTGTGGAATACTTGCAAAATTCATCTGCAATCGCTGGTACAGTGAATCTTACGAATGTTGATGATTACTTGATGAGCATGTCCCATATTGCTTACACGAGAGGCAACATGGTTTTTCTAAGCCGTTCTCTCAATGTCACCAGTAACACAGCACAGCATAACATTAGATCGCCCAATCAGCCTGAAGCAGGGACATCAAACAACTCAAAAACCCCTCAACCTTTGATGAGTGTCAACAGTACACCAGTGACGAACTCTTACCCTGCTGGTGCAGAAGAAGATGAAGATGTCTTTTATGATGATGAATTTGGCGACGAAGAGATTAGGTTTCACTATGCTTCCATGAATAATCACAAAGTTGAGAATGATAATCTGCCTCAGCAGTCATCATCGACAAGCCTAGGACAAGGTCCAGGAAGAATGTCTTCAGCAAAATTCATTGAACGTGGTGCAGGATCACTTAAACAAATGCAGTCGCAGCCCAAGCCCAGTACGCTACCTCTAGGAAATAATTTAAACAACGAGACAATGAGCAAATTGACAGACAATGCGTATTATACAGAACCAAGTGAACAGAACCATGAAACTTATGACACTTATGCATCCGACGATGAAGAATTGGTCGACATAATTAACGACAGATTAAAGTCACGTTTGCAACAATTAATTCAAAAACATCCACATGGAATATGGTGCGCCGATCTGCCTCAAACATATTTGGATGAATACAATGTTCCACTGGACTATGCAGAACTTGGGTTCCAAAGTGTTTGCGATCTCGCATCCCAGCTTGCGAGTATTTTTCACTTATGTAGATGGGATAATCGTGGGGATTTTATATTATACGATGCAAGTAAACCAGTACCGACTGAGGTGAAGAAGCTCGCTTCTGATGGGCAACATTCTGATTGGGCAGATACATTTGATGATGATTATGAGGATGTGGATCCCATTCCTCCGGCACTGGTATGTAATTAAGCTATAATATTAATATCCTATGACACAAATTTTTCTGATATTCACATTATTACGTTAAAATGAACCTATATCATTATAACAAAAATTTGTGATCCAAAACTTTCATAAAAAAGTATGGAACTGATTAGCTGTATACTTGTTTTACAGGATTTACAAGTATCTCAAAAATTAATACCACATGATGTAATGAGCCACGGTGAAAGTGTTGGTCAAGAGAGGATACCAGAACCTCCCTCTGATGGATCTCTCCATCACCTGGAAGTTGTTGTTTCAGAGGTTTATACACCCAGTTTGTTCTGGGTTCATTTACGGAAAAAACGCATGAAGTTAGGACAACTAATGGAAAATATACAGTTAGTATTCAGGAAGAAAGTTTATTCAGTTTATCATTGGTGCTGATTTTCTGCTTACAAGGACTGCATCCATTCGGGTGATATCTTTCTGAAATGAAACTGAATTGCTCAAATACCAAAATCCCAAGGTTCTCAACTCTTTTTTTTTTTTTTTGCATAGCTTGCCTGGTAATAACAGAACTGAGCAATTCACACCTAGCTCAGTATGAAAATGTCATGGCTTCTGCTGAATAGTTTGCAGTACAATTAGGTTTGTTCTTAATGTCTGCTAAAAGTACACCATTTTTATTTTCAGTGAATTCTATCAGCGAGAAGGATCCAATTACACTATCCCAAGCGTCGTAGTGGAAAAAGGCTTGAATTGCGTTTGCATGTTTGAAGATAAATGGCATCGAGCCATAATTAAAACTGTAAAACCAGATGGAGATGTTACGGTAAATTGAGGATTAATAATTTCAAAATAACCATGCAAGAGTTGAATAGCATTTAGTTGTGATGTTGAAACTAGCAGCCATAGCGCTTGATAGAGGATCGAGCTTCTATGTTGAAATCATTCGAATGCAAGCCATGGCTGAAAGTTTAAGCATCGTCATTAAAGTGCACCTGAAATTAACAATGAATATTTTTATTGCAGTTAGTATTTTACGATTATGGTACAACCAAAACGTATCCACCAGAAGATGTGAGGTTCTTACATAGACTATTCTCAAATTTACCAGCTCAATCAATTCCTTGTGGATTGTACAACATTAAACCTGTAAAACACGATGCTTGGACAAGAGGAGCAAGTTCAGATTTTTGGGAGAAAGTTGCTGATATACCATTGGTTGCTATCGTCAATAAAATTGACAGAGAGGTAAGATGGTTATTAAAACCATCAATAATATGACAAAAATATTAACACGAACTGCGTAAATATTACTTCAAGATTGAATTGTTAAGTGTGACAGATCTCCTTTAACTACCTGCACCAGATTTCGAATTGAATTCTTTGATACTACTATCCATTTTATGAAATAATTGTGAATAAATTTTATTTCTGTAGAATAATTCAATGCTGATATCATTGGTTGACACACGAGAAGAAGCAGACGACCATATAAATGACTGGATGGTACATAAAGGGCTGGCGGAATTTGGTAGCATGGTGCGTAATAGGCCTTCAAATTACGTATTTAGACATTATGTAAAATGCATAAATTATCACTATGATAAGCATGTAAAAGCAAAAGAAAGGGGTCAATTAAATCAGCAAGTGAGCAACAAACACGTTGTTCACCCCGAATCTGAATCTAATTCTAATTCTAATTCTGAACTAAAACTGAAGTCTGCCGATTGTGTAAAAAGCTTGATGACAAAATTTTCCAAATATAAGAAAGGTCGAAACCAAAATAATATATCTCCAGGAAATGATGTTAATTTTGAACATAACTCAACTTCTGAACAGAGTACTGCGAACGAAAAACATTGTTTACCTGATAATTTGGCATTGGAAATGATCAATTCTTCTCCGAAGTCTATGAATGAAAATCGATTTAGTAAGATTTTTAAATCTAAACTTGATTCAATGTGTGCTGCAAAGACCAACATTGAGATAGTTGAACATAGTTCAACAGCCACATCTTCAGTAGAACAGCGTACACATGGGTCAGATTGCAATGGCCATTGCAATGATTATAAAGTTTCATCTGAAGATTGCAAAAACGCCAAACACGAACCGAATTCTGATAAAGTGAAATATTTTGGTTCATTTCAAAGTTTTTTTGGAGGTCATGGTTTGGCGGACGATGTTGATTGGTCAAAAATTCGCACTGCAGTAAAAACTGAGCAGGGAATCAAGCCAGTTGCAAGAGCTAAAGCATCAGCTATCCCTGAATTTCCATTCTTCAATTTACGTGAAGAAGGTACAGGTGAATCTGCAATTTGTCAACGTAGTGATAAGTCTAGTGACGACATTCAAAAAGGATCTGTGCCTCATAAATATGTTACTAATAGTAAAGAGGTAATTGTTGAACCCGTTGACAAATTTCCTGTAAAGCAAATATTACCAGCTAAAGATTATTTTCTGAACGCAATTAAAAGTAACAATGATCATTATTACAGTGCTCATGGTGAAAAATTGTGGTGGTCGCCTGACGGAAACATTGAGAATAAAGCAGGTGTTATTACTCCTTTACTGAGAATGAGAAGAAAGCGTTTTGAGGAATCAGATATCGATTTAATGAAGGTATCTGCATCGCCTGAGATATTGCAGATTCTTAGAGGCAGAGATTTAAAAAGTAAATCCAGGGGCACTGCATCTGAAAAGACATCAGATGCAGATCTCAATTTCATTATACAATTGAAAAATATGGGCCATCATTGTACTTCGGATATATCTGATTTGAGTAAACCTGAAAATAAACTTGAAACTAATGAAATTTTGACACCTAAAGATGGAGTGATCAATCAAAGTTCATTGGTAATCAAAAGTAGTGCTTGTCAAACAAATTTGAATAAATCTGCTGGTTCCATAACTGCGTTGCAAAATACTAATCAGAGTTGTACGACATCTAATTCACTACCAAAAAATCGATTTTCAACAATGTTCGCTTATTTAAATAGCAAGAAGAAGAAAAATGTACCTTCGGTTTCCAGACAAAATTTTTCATCCGAAAGTTCTGAGGAAACTGTTGGTACGAATAGCATCTCAATAGCCCCAACTTCGAGCAGCATGGACCTCACAGATTCGGTTGATAGTTCAGAAAAAATTATTGGATTACCAAAAGCTCGAGATGTATCCTGTAAAGGTGAATTATATTTGACAAAACAATTCGCAAAATATTCAATTAGTTCTCGAAATCAGGTATCGCCAACTATGCATGGCATAATTCCAAATACGAACATCAACATCAGTGACATACCATCTACAAATATTGAATGTAGTCACGAGTTAGATGAACGATCGGAAAAGAAGTGCAAAGCTGAAGGTTCCGGTCAAAATGATGAAATATCAAATTTAGATTTAACTCGGAAAAACGATGATGAAATATCGTTGTCAAATAACAGGCTTGTTCGAGACAATTTGACAGAAAGTACTTCTAGCAATATCACAGCCTGCAATAAGCCAGTTGTGAATGTCTTAGATTCTTTGGACATTTGTTTACAAACATCTAACCCTACACAGAAACAAAAAGAGAGTCATGCCTCAATTTGCCAAGGCACCAGCTTCATTTCAAATACCAGTCTAGTATCTACATTTGAGACAAAAGAGCAAGTTGATAATTCAGTAGAACTACAGGGTCATTCTAGTAACACTTCTGAACTGGATTCTGATGACCTTAGTCGGTCATATTCTAATTCAGAAAATGATAGTCCATCTGTAATTCGAACCAAAATTGATATCGAATTAGACAAAAATTTCGATACTGAAACTTTAGATAATGATGAAATCATAGCCAGTCGGCAAAATGATTTATCACGTGATGCTGAAGATATTCAAGTACAAATAACACCTGATAACACTTTTATACAGTCAGGAGATAATAAGATCGACACATGTGTCCCGAAAACTGAAACTCAGGTTTATGTGCCTATAGTCAATGATGTGGATGATTTGGAGGACAGAGATGAGTGGGAAGTAAATGGTGTATGGCAAGATTTCATGAAAGGTCAGGATAATTATATGTCTCGCATTATGCACAAACTAGAAAGTGCAATCATCAACCCAGATTCAGCAAAAATATCTGAAATAACCGATAACTCTGAAGTGGCTGATGTTTGCAACTCAAATTATCTCAGAGATAAACCAAATGTTGAAAAAATTACTGAAAAAATTTATGAAAAACAGTATGGTGAGAACTACGTTTCGAAAGATAATCAGATTAAGCCCAATGATAACATTTCTGACAACTCGGAGTTACTTGAAAACAATGTACTCAAACCTGAGAAACAGTCAGCATTGATTGTGGATGAAAAAGTTCCTGACAGTGAAACTCAAGAACGTATCAAAAGGTTAGATAAATTTACCTATGGGAATACATTAATTCGAACTTCCAATAATAACAACGAAAATGAACCGATAACTTCAATACCTAGTAGTTCTGGCAACCAAAGTCCCATTCCAGGCGATGAGAGCACATTTGATAACGCTTCTCCAATTATACATAAGTCACAAAAATATGAAAAGTCGATTGTTGAAATTCCTCATGTAAAAAGTCTTAGTGGAACATCTATGGAATATCAGAACCACATACCTGTAGCCACAACCTGTGACAACAAAATACCAACTCGTAGTCTTACGAACAAAACAATGACCATGCAGGCAATGTTGAAAAATTTCAAAGATAAAACAAGTCTAAGGCAGTTCAATACCAACTCTAAACAAATCGAGGATTCCTTGCAGAGCAAAGAAAATACATCAGAAAATGGAAAGTCAGGAACAAGTTCTATTGATGATGACACATTCGAAGAAATAGAAAAGAAAGAGTCAGCGTCTGATTCAGAAATGTTTGCCGACTTATCAAATACTTCAAGTTCAAGTAAAGATTCAGATTTTCTTGTTACAAATGCCATAAGTGCAAACGTATCCAATCATTCAAATGATACATACTTAAGAAATAAGTATGGAACTCTTGACAGAGAATCAAAATCATGCTCCAGTGATGATACAGAATCTTTTGACAATGAGTTACAAAGACTTCCAATTTTATCATCAATCAAGAAACATCGGTTGACGGTAAAGTCTTGCAAAACTGACGACCTTCAGGATGAAAATATTACACAAATAAATACTGATACGGTTTTAAACAATGATAATTTACTTTCCAATGAAAGTAGTTCGAGTAATAGCAGTCTATCATTGTCACTTTTTAATAAAATAAAGTCTATGCTTGAAAAATAATTGAAAGAATAAATGGAAGCCACTGTTTCCATGTTAAGTAAAATCTAAATCGAAAAGATCTAAATCTAGAAGAAAAGACTTCATGCTACTGGTAACTATCTAACTCGTTGAAGAAATCAGCATCAAAAACGATTTGGTGATCTTTGTTCGATTGTTTGAACGTCATAGATAATCGCGCTAAGTGAGCAGTATTCTGATTCAGATTGGTTTTCAGTAGTTATTTTTACTTCTAAAAGCTTGAACTGAGTTTACGTTTCTTTGTTATTATATTCGTTTAATTAGCTTATAGGTAAAAACGATTAAAAAAATTCTCATTTATTTGCAAATGGAAAGTGATGTTTATTCACTTACAATTGTCGTATTATAAACTATTGCGTCATGAAAGTACAATTGGCAATTGTAACATTGAATGTATCGAGTGGTAATGAATATTTGTAATGACATTTATAAAAAATCACTGAACTTTTAAATAATTATTCATTTGAGTTTCGTTTGATTACTTACACATTTTATTAGTTATAAAGCTTATTATTATGCTGTGGGAAAAATTATAACTTTATGTTACATTATTCAGTTGTCCCAAAACATAGTCTAATGTTTTGTATATTTGATAATAAATGAACAATATTGTAAAGTAAACAGGTTTTGCTTTCATTACTGCACCTTTATTCTGTAGCACCGTTATAAAGATCACATGAAGTGATTATTTTTCCCATATTCAATTATCAAAAGCTGATTTTCATAAAACAATTATATAAGTTTGTCATATTTCAAAATGATCACTTTATTTGGTCTTTGTAAAATGCTTATAGGGGGAAACCATTGCCTTGGAGAGTTCATACCTAGATGACCGGAAAATTGATCTACAAGAAACAATAAAAGTCGAAGAAAATGTGCCGCTAATTTCACCACAGAGTATTTTACTTGAAAGTTCAGCGAAATCAGTGAGACCGCCACCAGGTTTCACAAAACCTTTGGAGCCGTCAGTTTTTGCGGCTTTCGCTAGCGAATATTTAAATGTCAAAGACTACACCAGTACTGAAGTGGAAAATTCTCCATTCTTGAATTCCTCTAGTACAAATGAGAACAGAAATCCTATGGTACCTCCATCAGAAACAATCATGGAACTTTGGAAAAAGCCATGGGAAATGTATATGCAATTAGCAACGATCTTTCATCAGCTTCTTTTGCAAAGTGGCAACGTCAACGCTATTAATAATACAATGCTAAATACTTCTTACACAACAGCGTCACCATCTACAAGTAAAAATTCAAATATGCAATGGTCAAGTACAAATCCATTTCAAACTTACCAAGAAAACAATAATGAAGAACTTGCAACAACTGTAAACAGGTATGCAGGGTCAAGTGATTATTCGACAAACGTGAACACCAACGAGCCAAATCCCCCTCGTTTTACCAGCAGTACACCTTTGCCCAATGTAGACAAAATTGCAAGCAACAGTAACAATGATTCTAATGTTCCAATATTTGATGCACAAAAATTTTTTCACGGTGCACAAGTTTTTCCTCCAAAAAATGACAATAATCAACCTGCTGGGTTGAATTCCACACATGAGAATAACCATAGCTTTGGTTTAGATTATCTGAATGAGAGCTGGTTTAATGCAAGCACCACAATTTTTCATGACAAGAACTCAAACTCAACCGTCACAGGTCAGTCAAACGTGCAGAATGAATATCGGGATATTAAAACAGCAAATGAATACACAAGCTATAATTTTTCTAAGCTTACAGAGAATGAACATCGTGAAAATAATGGAAATGAATTCTCTACAACAGAAACGAATGAATTGTTCAAGAACACTTTCTCAAATGCAAACCAAAAAATTACTGGTACAAACTGTGTAAACAGTGATGAAAACGGAGCTTTTACAAAATGGGAATTGCATGATACAAATCCATTCAAAGAATATATTACAACAAATTTTACACAAAAAGTTAAAACTGAAAAAGAGGAGAGCTTTCAAGAAGAGTCTATTAATAACATTGAAAAACCGCCCATTCCGCCAAGAAATCCAAAATTGATAAACAACACTAGCATTGCCCGCAAAGACAAGATCAGAAATGTTAAGTGTGATGAATTACCCGATGTTGGCACTGTTCCTAACAAACCTGCGTCAAATATTTACTACAAACGTGATCCAGTGATGTATAATACACAAACAAATGAAACAAATGCAAGAATTGGCGAGCGTAGTGAAGAAACTCCTGTATCAACGGACTCGGTAAGTTTTCGAAACAACAAACTCTATCATACAATAAACTCGACAGAAAATGATCAAAGTGCACTGCCTTCTTATGGAGAAGCATGGGGCCATCAGAATTCAGTTTTTTCAGGATCCAATTCTGAAATACATGCTGATCCATCTGATGATAGTTTCACTTCGCATCGCACGTTTTCACCAAATCATCCACAAAGTTTAACTCCCAGAGTACTATCAAATACTTACAGGCCTCCTCTGCCTTCTTATACTGACCCTCATCAGATGGTGTTTAGAAATAAAACCAAGTCTCCTATATCACCGCAATTCAGCTCTCCAGTGCTATCTGATATTTCTAAAACTGCAATAAAAGAAATCAGATTAGCTACAAACATTGATGTGTTTGACAAATTGAAATTTGATCCAACAGAAACACCATCTTCATCTAAGTATGATCATGCAATGAAAAATGTAGGCACACACAGTCACCTAATATTATCATCATCAACACCAATGACAAATAGCGATACTATATTTACAACCACTTTAGAATCACACTCACATAATCAAAACGTGGCAAAAATCAATGATTCGTACAATGTAGATTTAATTTCACCAAATTGTCGACAGGTCAAGCAACGTACAATAAAGTTGAGACAAGAAAGACTGGCTAATTTGCGACAGAAAATAGCCAAGATGACGTTAGTATTAACTCAAGACAAGAAAAATATGGATCAAAGCTGTATGAAACAAAAGGAAGTTTTGCCTAATGCAGAACAAAACGTCCCAAGATTATTGCCATGGACTAAACAGCATCAAGAGACTCATAATCTTATCGGAATTTCTCGAGGCAGTTCAGAAATACCAGAATGTGGTCAAACCACGTGTGAAATGAAAATTGAACTTGACAAGTGTACAGAAGCCCAAAATAAAGGAATATTTAATAGGGAGCTGAGACGAGATAAATATTGCTCAACGCCAAATCAAAGGAGTCCACAAACCTCGGTAAATGAGCAGAATCTATTTCAAAACGGTTATGCTAACTCTGAAAATTCTAACAAGCATGTAACAGTGAATAACAATAATAATCTGGAGTTCTCTAATATCAAAGGTATTAATACAACACCTAACGTTATTCCATACCATCTTCAGCCACAATTTATCGATTTGTATCCACACTTTTCACCGCCACATCCATATGGCCAACAACAGTATGGACTAAATTTTTCATACCGGGCGCAACAACCTCATATAATGCACCATCCACAACCAATACAGCAGTTACCCTTGTTCACACCCAGTGCACCTGGGTTCTACGCTCCAGCATCAAACTGGCATAGACCTCCATTTGTTAATCCAGCACCTAACTGTCAGTTCACTAACATTCCATGCGCACATCAATGTTCACCGTCTTGGGATCCATATCACAATTCACGCTTCTATGTACCAAACCAAACCAATCAAATACCTCGTGTTCCACTTGAAGCATCCACAGAAAAATTACCATCAAACACGAGAGTAGATTTTGGTAAAAAAAATGTATCATCGGGATTAAATGACTCACAGATGCTTCCACAACAGGACAAGGCTAACACGAACATCGGCCAACATACGCAGATGCCCGGGGAAATTTCAGAGTTTTCATCAAGTAATACAAATCAGTCAGATAGTTCAGGTTTCACAGTGTGTATGAAACGTTCTAAGGATTCTAACAGACCTAGAGGACTGATAGATTTTCACTCTAAACGTTCGTCTGAATATGAAAACTGTGATTTATCAACACAGCCGGGTAAGTTGAGCTCAAGCGTAGATAGTCATGATGTGACAGAAAATGGACTTCCAAGTTCCATTGAAGAAAACACTGCCACTTCGCCAAAATATGATCAAGTAATACCCGCAACAGTTGTACCACTAAGAGAAAAGACAACAAATGAAAATGATAATAATATTTCACCATCCACCTCTACTCAAGATCCACCCAAAGTCTTCAAACCAATTGGTGAGTTCATCTTTGTATGTAAATTTCTTCAAATGAAATCATGTCTCATATATTTGTTTCTAATGTATACAAAAAACGTGGAAAAATAGTGTTCACGTTTGTATGCATCATTGATCTTAATGTGAATTATTTCAGGAGTAAATTATCAAACGATCTACTTGTTCAATGTTAGAAATGAAGGATGGGTTTGTACTGATGAAATTATCTCAATCTTCACAAGCTACCCAAATCGTAATGTAATACTACGTTTACTAGACCTACTACAAGTAAAGATTAATTTCTTGGAGGTGGATAGATCTCAAAGTCCGTTTTTATTCACCCAATTAGATAGGTCAGTATTTAAATTATGCAATATTTCCAAAATGATAAGAGATGATAACTGAATAAGAAACGAAGAAAATAGCAATTTGAAGGTATTACCGCAGTTCTCTTCTGAGATGAAAATTAATCTCTCTGCAAATTGAAACCAAAGCACTGTTAATAAAATAGAAAATCTTGACTTCTTCAATAATTGAAATACATCTAACTCACTCGCATTCGCATGTGAACCATTAACATCAAATTAGAAGATTCCAGATTCCCAGACTCAAAATAGAAGTTATCCTTCTCAACTCAGTTTATTTAATATGACGTACGTAACAGGTGTGCATTTTTTATTTTTTTATTTTTTTTAGTACAAATATACGTTTACCTAGAATGACAAATTCTAGAAGGATTAAAGGTGTTTTACATTTGACTCCATTGAGATCATTACTCCGATTAATGACCAGCTTGGAAGTCATTTCTGAAGAAGAGATTCGGAAACTGTGTGAAGAAAAACAAACACTACCTGGTTCAAATTTATATGGATTGATGGTACATAGTTATTTTAATGTTCAATATTACCCTCAGATATCGCAACACAGCCGCAGTGCATGTAACACAACATGTTTCCTACTTTTCAGAAAATCGTCACATCTTATAAGCAAGATGATGAGTATTGGCTATCATGAATCATCATTCGAGTCAAATCGAATTTCGTTTCATCCAATTAAATTTTACTTCCAACGAACCAGCTCATATTTCAATGTGTATGATATGACAGAACTGATACGGTTTCCTATGAAGAAGAACTGACAATTATAATTGTTATATAAATTTTATACATAACATAAGCATATTTCAGTTATGCGCTAAACTTGTTAAGATCTTTCTTGAGTCAATAAACTATCGCAGTTTTTATTATTTTTAGTTTAAGAATTGAAAGGATCTTTACTTTACACATGTATTGAAAATATTATTCGTTTTGTTATTAACTAATCTACCGTGCTATATTATACAGAGAATATTGTTAAAGTATTGACTGATTGTGAGTAGATGTTTGTGAAGTATGCAAAATTCGCCAAAGTAAATCTGTGGAAAAAAAAGTATACTTTTCTATGAGTAGACGACTTAAGGAATTTTTATAGGTATATTGTGATAATAGTAATAATTACAGTACAGCACTATCATGAAATACTTAATTGAGAGCTATGTATTTGACATTCTATTAGGGTAGTCCCCAAAGAAAATAAGTAATTAACAAGATTTTATTCATTCTTTGATGTTGATAATATTTTATTTGAATCTTAACATTATATGAGAAAATTCATTTCTGTTATTACAAAGTTTCAACAACGCCAAGGAAAAAAAAACTAATTAAACAAAAGCTGCTTATAACGTACATATATAAAGAGGAATGTCAAGCTCGTTTGACATGCAGTTATTTGGTTGTATAAATCTCTTGTGAATCGTACTTTTCTTATTAATTATATTTTAATATATATTAATAATAAATAATGTGCTGTACAATAGGGCACAATGTCTGATCCTTTGCAAGAAAAGCCATACAAAAATCATGGAGCTAAATCGCAACCGAGTAAAAAACAACAAACTGTGGCACAGAGTTTGAAATCGACCGCTACCATCTACATTTCACGATTTATCACTTACGTGAATGGGTTATTTTCCAATAAACGTAAATATACCAAATTTGTTCAGCATAAAATTTCGGAAATAGATTTAAGAGTATGATAACCAAAGTATGCCTGAATACTTACTACATAAGTAATAAACTGTCAGTGAGATAAGTAAATAGCCATTACCTTTCATAAATGTACTAATATTTTCTTGGGTTTTCTAGTTTTGCATAGTTCGTGTGAAATAATGTACAAAGATATTGACCAACAAAATATAAATACGTCACATTAAATTATCATAATCAATTTTTTTTTTACAATCTGCACGTTGCGAAGTTGAATCCCCATTTATGGAAAATTAAATTATTTCTCATTTTATACAGAAGTACTTGGTGGCGATTTGCAGACTCGTATTTATGATGACCTAAAAGGACTCGTATGTAAAACTGAAGATAAAATCAAAGAAACTTACGAAAAAATTGTTACCGAAGTCAAGATCTTACAACAAAACGAGCTACATGTATGTAAACATTACTCAAAAGAAGAATTGGTAAAAGTTGATACGAAGTTCAGAGAGTATTATATCACAATCCGCAAAATATTTGAAGACCTGATACAGCGGTTGCACAGTTTTAAGAATCGATTGCAAACTAAACTCTTAACTCATGAGGAATTTGCAAGTTTAATTACGTACTTGGAAGAAAAAATTAATCAAACGCGAAAACTGATACAGGGAATGAATGACAACATTCAGAAAACAATCGACAATCCCAAATTGGAAAAGAAATTGATAGATACGGTTGAAAATCATTACAAAAAAGTTAAAAGTCTAATGGATATTCTTTGCACAGCAGTCAAGGTTTGAATTTTTTACTTTCGCCACCAAAATACATTTACTTTTGAATGAATCGTAATTTTCTCACTGTCGATATGATTATGAGAATGAAAATCATCAGTTGAAAAGTAACATAATAATCTTTTTACTCTCATTTACCTGGACAATACATTATTTAATACATGAACTATTACAACATGGAAAAATATGTTGAATATTTTTTTAATATCCAGGAAACTAACGTGCATGGAAAGTGGAAATCTTTAAAATCTGAATCGTTTAGAAAATCTTTGATGATAACAGCAAAATCCTATGCTGTACATACTATCACTAGTACGCAAAAATTTATAGCTTCTGGAAAAAGTAAATTAAGATTCATTTCCAATTACATAAATCTATTATAAAAACAAGTTTTTAGTACTATTGCGAAATTACAGGTGAAAGTCCCGAGCAATTGAAATTTCGAATATATCAAATAAAAAATTTAGTGATTTTGTCAGAAATGAAAATTAAAGAATTATTTGATGGAATACTCAAAAAGGCCAATGATATACATGACAATGAGTTACAGACTTATAAGAATTATTCGATAGAAGAATTGTTCAAAGTTAAGTCTAACTTACAAGTGTACTCTGTCAAAATATGCAAACTATCCGACGACACGCTGAAACGCTTACATGCCTTCAAAATTGACTTTCAGAGACAAGTAATAACACACAGAGATTTTCAAAATTTGATTTCGTACTTAGAAGGCAAAGTCCTAGAAACTAAAAACTTGACTGAAAATTTACTCAAAAACATTCAAACCACCATCAAAGAGCCTATATTAGGAAAGAAATTGATGGCGGTGGTAGAAAGTAATACTCAAAAAATAAAAATTGCTGTTGATGATCTTTACACAGCTATTAAGGTGAGAATAATTTTAATCAAAATAAATTCTTAATTTTGTTATATTATATATGTGTAAATTTACTAAAAACAAAACAAAATAATTGAGCCTTTCGATATCTATCTGCACCTACGCTGTTTTTCAATTCATTGCTCCGGAATTTATTATAAACACGGATTATCGTTAAATTACACTAACAATAAGCAATTAGGATAGGCTCAAAACACATTGAATTCAGCTAGTCTAGGAAAAAATGCTTACACATAAAAACAGGCAAATATCAAGCTAATTCATAAAAATTGTTGAAATTCTACCTATGAGAAAGAATAAAAATCAGTATTGTATTATTTCAGAGCAATTTCACCAAGGCCAATAGATTCAAATCACTGACCGACAGGAAAACGTTATTTTCAAAGTTTCCTGTACTAGGAAAATTTAAGCCATCGGCGAATTGTTCTCCGCTAACATTGCCAAACAGTGGTACTCAAACAGTGTCAGAGCGTAAGGGAAATTCATTAGTCAATTTACACAAAAAGAGAATATCATTCTCCAATTTGAGTAAACATTTCAGCTCTACAACTAACCATGCACGTGCTAATGTGAGTAACTCTGACTGATACAGTGGAATGTTTTACAATTGTTTTGTTCTCGACTTTAAAACTTTGAACTGTAAACTGTGCACTAAAGTTCAAATAATTTTTTCGAGCAATAATGAAGATACTGACATTTTTTTGTGCATCAGTAAAGTTTGAGTAGAAAAAAAAGTTTGCTCTTCATATGTGCATAAAGTAGAATACTTAAATATAATTGGGTCATATTTGTTCATTACCATTAAAAATGATAATTGCAAAAGTCATAGGAAATTGAATTTCACTGTTTACAATATAGGCATATCTGCACACAGTGCTTTTCTTCAACTTGCCGTATCTAGTTTAAATTCACTTTGAATGAGAAAAGGAATAAACATGCCTCAATCATTTTTTCCCAAATTATGAAATCATGACATGAAAAATTTCATGAAACTTTTTATTTAAGAGGGTTTTCAAAATATACTTGGGGCAAATTGGTCAATGAAGTGAAATCGTAAATAGCACATTTAATTGAGTGACTTTTAACACTACAATATTATTGTGCAAATCTTTTGTATTACAATCAACATCAAATCATTGAAAACATTGTTATCAGTCAAAATGACAAACCAGTAAAATTAATATTGTAAGAAAACTACTTAATCTTCCTGTAATATGCTACTGCATTTTCAATATCACCAACAAGTTTTTAATTTTTATGAATTGTAGGTAGCAAAAGCCACATATGCTGGGATATTGATCTATTACATATATAAAAAGATTAAAAATACTACAACCTAGACTTAGTGTGGATAAAACGTAATGTGATAATAATGTCCACCGAGGACTACGACTCAATTGTCAAATGATGGATCATAGTTTGGAAAAATTATATTTCCAATTACGTTAAACTTTCTGTGAACGGATATCTGAAGTTTACTCCTCCAAGGCAATGATCAAGTTCTGTGTCTAGTCGATCCTGATGTAGTTAGTTAACTAAATATATACGTCTTGCAAGATTATTTATACATTATATATACTAGTTTTTCAATGCATGTTGTTGCTGTTTAACGTAATACGAGTTGTGTGCTTGTGTCATTGAAATTATATTGCTTTCAAAAGTATGCATGACGAGCTTAGAGTTTTACTCATATGTGTAATATGCATATATTCGTAATCCTGTACGATGCAGAGTTGTGTTTTCGTCCAAATCTCAAATCTAAAAAGATAAACAATGTTTTGCAATAAAGTCTCAGCACAGCAAGTTTCTTAATTAGTCATTCGTGCTACAGCAACATGAATTGTTTATGTTTTGTTTCGGTCATTACACTAACACTCCGCTATTGTAAGTATGCTCTGTGTTATGCATTGTAGGGCAGAGTAAAGTTGGTAACAGATTTGCTCTTACCACTCAGTTAAGTCGAAAATTAGTTCGAAAAGCCTTTTCGTGTCAGAGAGCGCTACTATATCGGGGACACAAATAATGCTATGCTTCGATGTAGTTTTGTAGTTTGCCGTAACTCGGGGACAGCGCATACGTCGCGTGCTCATGTCAATTTGCAAGACGGCCATTGCGCAATTTCTCGGCTGTTCCGTACGGAGAAAGACTTATCGGTAGATATTTGCTCGAATGAAATAAAAGTAGAGTTTGTACATAGCAACTAATAAACTGTAACAATTTCAGAAAATGTCTGGAGAATCGAATGTGGATGAATCGAAATTGACTGGCCTGTCGAAATATTTCAACAGCCAGACAAATACGGGCCGGGCAAATGTAAGTCTAGCGCCTCTGCAGCTCTAACCTTCAATTTTACCAATTTACGTAATACGGGAAAGAAAAAGTGATTTTATTATTTTTAATTGTGACAATTTTTTTGAATTTTCTAGGTGGCCAAGGCGACGTACGCAACCGTTGCCCTGATAGCTGCTTACTTTTATCTAAAGCCAAAAAGCAAAAAATAAATTTCGTCCGCTATAACTAGATGGACGATATTTCTTACGTAATTTTCGTTTAGGGAGTCATTTAAGAGTCATAAATCTTATTGCAATGTATATGATACAATAAAAAATAAACAATATGTACAAATTGAATCCCTTATTTAGAACTAGCTATTTACAATTTTCTATCTGTTTCCATCGTGGTAATCAGGCATTGACTGTAGGAACCTCTGTATATGATTTGATACCAAAGTTCATTGAAGATATTTACAATAAACTACGGTAATGCTGGATGCCGGAAAGTTGTTGAAAAATTAGTAATAATGATTAAAAATCCTCAATATTATCTTGCATTATTTACTAATTCTCAAGTTGAAACAAAGGATCAGTGTTGCAACATTTCTACCACGAAGATTGCGACGGATTGTTACATCAACATTGTACATGGATAATTTTGTCCTTTTGATTACAGAACGATAAATCTTGTCAATTCTCATCGAGCAGAATAACGGTATGCACCAAACGTATACAAAGCGAGCCGTGTAGATAATTGTGTATAATAAATTTTCGGTAGTCAATGAAATTCGAGTTGACGAAAATATGTAATATAGTACGTTTGGATTTCTTCGAACCTTGTAGTTATAATCAGTAGTGCATCGACCGAGTAGTAATGTTAGATTAGGCTATTCACGAAAGCCTGGCATTCACATTCGGTTTAACAAACGTAATTAGTCATTTATCTGAAAGATTAAATTTTCAGTGACTGTACAGTAAGTAAAATATTTTCTTATAAAAAAGTAACAAATTTTATCATCGCTACATCGCAATAATAATAATTTTTCAATTGGGATACATCGAATGTAATACTTTCGAATAAGAGTTTAAAAATAAAGTGCGGTACGGTTGGGACGTCCCTGAAGCAATCAATATGGCTACCCGTTAGTCCGAGGTAGACCAGATACTCTAGAGCGAGTTGTTTTCATCGAAGATAATTGAACGGTAACAATCGACTTAAATATACAAGTAATTAGCAACGTAATTAGTTGAAATAAAGTTCCGCATTCCGGCAAATGGTTGTGTAATTTTTTGTGGTTAAATTAAGTTAAAAAGCTGAAATAAACGTCAGTTTGATAGGACAGGTTGTGCACTCTACATTTATCGCTAGTAAATATAGCTGCGGAAGACGCGTAAGAAATTGGTACATTTTATGAACATATTTGTCGTATCTCCTGTTTGGCGTCGAAGGAAAAATGTGTGGCGTTTACTACGCCATGTAACTAAGCTCGTTTTGTATTTTATAACGCGTCAGTTGCAGTGGAAACGTTTTCCTCGATGTCCAGTACAAAAGATATCGAAATGAGTAAACTAGCAGCAACTGAGGGTGCCGATTGTGGAAAAGATGAAGAAATGGCCGGCAAAGACGTGGCTCAGGACAATGTTAGCATACGAAAAATTCTAGAAGGAATGACAAACGAGTTCAACAAAAGCCTGAGCTTGAACAAAACTCTTGATATTGAAAATACAACATCGAAAAATAACAAAGTTGATAGTATCCTTAAGGATCATGAGAGGGTTCTTACACATTCCAAGGTCGTTGATGAAGAACCAACACAAGTTGATGAAGTATCAGAAGAGTGCACCCAGTCTACCAGAATTAAAGCACCAGACTTCGTAGATGATCCTGCTGAAAAAGTAGTGCAAGAAAATGACCACAGCCCTGAAAAGGATGTTTTCTCCAAAAAAGATAGTCCGAGTAAAGAATCTATACCAAGAATAATATTGACATTTAGAACAATAGACGAGAACACGGATGATGGAAAAAAGACTAAAATATCCAGCTGTTCTTCCAATCTCAAGTTGGTTCCTGATGAATTGACAAATTGCGACCAAATCGGTGGTGTTTCGGTAAAGATTGAAACTTCTGATGAAAATTCAAATCCTGCTGATAAGTCGGACGAAAATGAAGAAAAACTTGAAGCAGATCTGGAGATAATAGGCAAAATTAAAGATGAGGATAACCAGAAGGAAACAGTAAAAGAAGAGACGGTGAATCCTCCGATGGATTTGATTGAAAATAAGGAATCAGATTCTCCAGAGAAGATTGATTCGAGTATCAAAAAAGTAAAAATTCCAGAGCCTAGTAAAATCACGACACAACCGGCAGAACCTAATTCGCCCCCTAAGAAAAGAAGGGTAGGACGTCCTAGGTTAAGAGCATTAAGGTTACTTTTCATTTTATTATTACCTATCATAAGGTTTACAAGTCATAAGGTTTCAAGCAGCCCCTATTGATCTAATTTTGTTTACAATATAATATTGCTAATTAGTCAGGAATATATATGTTTTGAAATGAAGGTAATGTTACTATTTCAATTGAATAAATATCTTTATTATAATTGTTATTTCAAAACCTTTGATTTCTAAGATGTTGAATATTTCAGAATTATGTCTGGTGAAGGTAAATGCATTCAGTTTCAGAAATCAGGTCAAATATTCTTTGGATTTTATATTGTGCAGTCGTTAGATAATTGGAAAAGACCTTTGTATCGTATGATTATGGCAATTTTATATTCTATTTTGTTCCACATTTCTTTGTCTACATGACTCAAACGTCTCAACTTTCCACAATTCTGTTTTCGAAAAGACTAATGATTTATTATAATGAAATTGTGCTATTTAAAAATATTCTTGAGATACTTTAATTTTTTGAGATTGTGACCTGTTAAGGTTTCTGGAGTTTTTTTTTTATATTTTACAGACAGATTGTTGAGGATGATTTAACATTAGTGAACTAATAATAATATCTCTAAAAAACTTGTTACAGCGATTCAACGGAAGAGTTGCCGGGGCCTGCAGGACCAAAACGTTCAGCTCGTCGTTTGTGCAAAGAGTCTTTGAAAAGTACTGTACTTGAGAGTGCGATGGCCCGTAAAGAGAAATCGAATTATACCGATGAGCGAAAATTCAAAAATGAGAAGAAGTATAGCAGACCAGGAAGACCCAAAAAGATCGTTAAATGGAAAGATCAGAATAAGCCATCCGAAAGAAAAAACTGTGAAAATCGAACTGATAATTCTCGGAATGTTACAGACCTGAATGGTACGCAATCTGATGTAAATACCTCTTTGGATTCGTCCAGGAACAACACAACATTGTCGGACAAAAGTTCTAACGATATTAGTTCAGAAGATCCACAGAATTCGTCCATGGATCTTGAAGGAATGCCAAAATTGTCTCCAATTACAAAAACTGTAGATAGTAGTCAGACTAATACTAGTCATTCTACGAGCCCTATGACAGAAGACGATATGGTCATAAACATTGAAAGTGATAAACCTTTTTTAAAACCAATCATCAGTCGTAGTAGACGAGAACGTGGCAGGCCAAAAGGAAGCACCAGTGCTAGAAAAATAGCTAAAGTCGATTCTTTCAATGAAGGTGAGTTCTAAAATTGAACTTTCAAAGATTTTAGATACGTCGATAGCGTGAATGGTGCAAGCTCACATCTTATTTTGTCCTGTATTTAATGTATCTTATAACTTTGATACATACAAATAACAGTTTTTGTTAAAAAAATAATTAAATAAGCAGTGTTTCATAAATAATTTAGATGGATCACCATCTGTTGCAGAAACTGGAAAAAACAACGACTATCCGGAAGGTATGATTATAAATTTTCATTACACTAAAAATTGTTAAAAGATTGAACACTATCAAACTCTGGCAATTAACAATAAAATATAGTGTTTTTGTAAAAAATTATGTAAAGTTTTTCGTTATGTTTAAAAGTTTCAATTTTATAGTAATTCTTGTCATGTTCCATTATTAGCACTATTAACTGGTTTTACAAATATTTTTTACAGAAGGCACAGTTCCAGCAAAAAGAACTCGGCGTAGTATGGTTCCTAGTCCAAGTCCTGCTGAGGGTCAAGCATCAAAACCAGAATCCACGGCAATTTTGAATGAAGTTAGTATTAATTAACTGAATTTATTGAGAGCTGTAAGTTAGTAGTTACTTATTTTCATAGTAACTGCAGTCACTGTGCAAATTCCAGAATCGCCTTAAACATAGATTGTCACTAAAAGCTGTTACTTTGTCAATGACTTGCAATGAAATTTACTCATCTCTACACTGAAGATTGGGGGTATTAATTTCAATTTGAAACAACATTTTTGCTGTTATTCTGCATCTTTCTAATACTTTTTTATGCATGTTTTAATTGATCTGGATAGTCATTGTTGGGTATCTACTACCCAGGTGGCAGATTTTATGAATAATTTTTTCTTACACAAAATATTATTTATTTTGCAGGTGTATACACCGTCTTTATTGTGCCTGTGCCAGATACGTTCTCAATTATACGTAACAATCACAGGTTCTGGGGCCCCTCTTTATTGCACTGCGACAGATTCGATAGATAATAAAGTTGTGGGTTGCTGCAATGAAGTAGATAGCAACGACGTTGCAATGCGTAGACCTAGCGCCAGAGTGCCTTTCATAATACTATGTCGTATGCATAAGGAGCGATTGCTTAGACACAACTGCTGTCCAAGTTGTGGACTATTTTGCACACAGGGTAGGTTTGTCCAATGTGTAAATGGGCACCAGTATCACAGAGAGTGTGAAATATACCCTAATAAAAAAGCATTGTGTCCTCATTGTGGCTGCGACAGTTCGTTGTACGACGTAGCAATTACTATGAGAGCAATGAGGAAACCTGTATTCATACCAACTCGGAGAAAGTTTTCCAAGTTACCATCTGCAAAAATGAGTTTTACGGGAAAAGGAGACAATACCAAACTGGCCGGTAGACCTCCCAGTCCTTTGATCCCGCCGGAAGCTATTAAAATTCAACAACCAAATTGTAATGCTGATAGACCAGAACGTTATACGATTATGAGTCTATATACGTCTGTTAAAAATGGAGATTTAGAGAAGTTGGTTAATGTATTAGGTGAGTGTTTGGAAATTGAGCGGTGTGAACCCTCTTTCATTATTGATAGAATACTGTTGAGATTTGGCCAAATCATGATCATATGATATAAACTGGTTGAGTCGTGAGGAGGATGAACACTTATGTTTACAGCCTGTGGTTACAATGCTAATCACACGTTTCGTGATTACGCCCATCGCACAAGCTTACACATTGCGGCGGATAAGGGTCATTTGTCGTGTGTCCATACCTTGGTACAAGCAGGGGCCCAGTTGGATGTCATGGACAAGAATCAGTTGACCCCGTTGATGCTGGCTGCCGCAAAGGGAAAAGTTGACGTTGTAAAATACTTAATTAAAATAGGAGCTGATGTAACATTGAAAGGTGAAGATGGTATGACGGTGTTGCATATGGCCGCTAAGTCTGGGCATTTGGATGTGTGCCAAATCATTTTAGCTGAATGCAAGGTTCCAAGAACATTAGTGGGTAATTAAAAACATTTCTGAGCACTAAATAATTAAAGATAATGGGCTGAGATAGGAAAAGGAAAACATTTCACTGTTAAACCGCTGTAGTTTTTGCACATTACACCTTACTATAGTGCCTTCGGATTTAAGATTATTACCATATTATTATTTTTTTTCTAACAGACTCAGTGGATGATGGTGGTTGGACGAGTTTGATTTGGGCGTGTGAATTTTGTCATACAGACGTAGCTAGATTTCTACTTGAAAAACGATGTGACCCTTTGATAAGAGATGCTGAGCAGAATATAGCTTTACATTGGAGCGCATTTAGTGGAAGTTCGGAAATTACGGAACTCTTACTAAACCAGGGGTGTGATGTCAACGCTGTAAATGTTCACGGGGATACGCCACTGTAAGATATTGAAATTGCATTGAATTTATACGTTATGTAACATGAATTGTAGTGAGTATAATTATAATGCTTGTGGCTTGATATTATCGTCTCAAGATTTTATAATATCAGCATATCACTTAGTAATTGTAATCGTGGATAAAATGAGTTAAAAGTTGCAAAGACGAAAAATAATCAGGACATTTAAAGACAACCTTCCTCAATTATAAAATATAGCTCAAATCATGTTCGCTAATTATTTTCTAGACATATCGCTGCCAGGCAAGATCAGTATGCTGTAAGCGTTTTACTTTTGGCACGGGGTGCCAAAATTGGAGAAACAAATACAGCTGGGGAAACTGCTGTAAATTGTTGTCCATCAGAAGGCGATACTATGGCAGCGTTGAGATTGAATGCAAAAGTGAACGAGTTAACTGAACACATGTGGGAAGCTACAGTCAAAATATTGTCGAAGTAAGTATTATCTGAGAACGTCCAAGTAATCACAACAGATTTGAAAAAGACGTTCAGGATAATTTATCAACATAATCGATGTTCATTGGTTACAGAAAGTGCTCATAAATAGTGAGCAAACAACATATATTTGTACTTATTATTCACATAATATATTTGGCACCTGAATATATTACTCTACCATTTGGTGAAATTATTTTTAGTGACATCTCACGAGGCAAAGAAACGAACCCCATCCAGTGCGTGAATGGGTATGACTCTGAAGACAAGCCTACCGATTTCTTGTACGTTACAGAAAACTGTTTTACAAGTAGTATAAATGTTGATCGTACAATAACGTCGCTGCAATCTTGCCGTTGTGAAGATTATTGTAGTTCCGAGAAATGCTTATGCGGGAACATAAGTCTGAGGTGTTGGTATGACGAAGAAGGAAAACTCATTCCTGAGTTCAATTATGCTGGTAAGTGTTGGTGATGAATGTATAGAAGATTTACTCATTGATTGTGAACTTGTTATATTCCACAATTTCGCTGAAACTCATATGAGTAATTTTTCACCTGTTATCCGTACATTTTTTGCATTTTAGATCCTCCCATGTTGTTTGAATGCAACCAGGCTTGCGATTGTAATCGTATAACATGTAACAATCGGGTAGTGCAACATGGCTTAACTCAGAGGTTTCAACTATTTAGGACTAAAGGAAAAGGTTGGGGTCTCAGAACGTTACGATTCATTCTAAAAGGGACTTATGTCTGTGAATATGTTGGAGAAATCATATCTGATTCTGAAGCCGATCATCGCGAGGACGACTCCTATCTGTTCGACCTGGACAACAGAGTAAGTTTATTTCAGTGATAATTATTTTACCCTTTTTTTAACTCGGGGTCAATTTATAAATATTTAATTTTTACAAAACTGTGGAAAGGGAGAGGGCAATTTGGTCAGGTCGTTTGTTTGCACGCACATCCTAGCAAAGTCTTTTCTGACCCCCATCAGTTTAACGAGTCAAAAATACGGTTGACTTTTGGCAGCCTCTAACTAATGGCTGTAGCACATCGAGCTTATAAGATGTCTTGGCATAAGTTAGATGCAACGAACCTTATTTTTGAACCACTAGAATTGGATGGGTTAGAATCGACTTTACTCAGATATAAGTTTATTGGAACCAGTTTTTGCTTGAACAACTCAATATGTTTTGACGGAATAAAACTTGGAAAAGTGATCCTTAAAGTTTCAAGAGTATTCTTAACTAGGTTAAACTTACGTGAAACCACTAACAGGGAGACAAGCGTACAATTTTATTGAGGATGCTGCTGATTCCAAATGAGTTTCGTTTTACAATACATAAGAATAAGTTTTTTCACTTATTTTTCGTCAAATTTTATTGAGTCTGGAGTGCCATATTTAAACATATGAAAAGGTACAAGGGTGTGATTATTTGTTTTCATTTAGGATGGAGAAACGTACTGCATCGATGCAAGACGCTACGGTAATCTTGCTCGTTTCATAAACCATTCTTGTGCACCTAATCTTCTGCCTGTCCGAGTATTCGTTGAGCACCAAGATCTTCATTTTCCTAGGATCGCATTCTTTGCCAACCGAGATATTGATGCTGACGAAGAACTTGGGTACGTTAAACGAAACTGTTCGTCGTGTTAAGGAAGCAGTAATGGCAGTGATGTTTGTACGAATATTGTCGTGTAAAATAAAAGCTTTTTCTTTTGTTTTCGTTGCTTCATGATTATTATACTTCGTCATCATAATAGATCATTACTACTTAGAACCACCGCTTAAAATTGTGATGAATTTGTTCATTTTCTCTCTGTCGTCATGGTAGATCGGGCATTCAGTGTATTCAATTGCTCTGTTATGGGATAAAAAGTGTCGTAACTCACATTTAATTTTCAATTACATATTTGCAATCATACACGATTCCAAAAATAAAGTTGATCTCAAATTATGACGATTGTTGAACTAATTTGAAAAATCCATAATCATGTCATGTCATGTCATCACTTAATACCACCCCTTTCAATTGATCCAAGGTAGGTAAGTCTTGGACAAATGTATCCACTCTGCAGTGAACGTATGCAATACCATCCTTTATGGGTAGTAAATATATGTCGTAAACGGAAAAGCTTAAAAAAAAGTTAGTGAAGTAGTTGGTATTATCGTGAATCTTGTGTTTCTCATTATCTTCAACATCTTTATTTATATTAAATTATGCATATAAATGTATCGAAATTCCTTGTTTCAGTTTTGATTATGGCGAAAAGTTCTGGATTATAAAGTGCAAGTCATTTACTTGTACCTGTGGTGCTGAAGCCTGTCGATATTCGGAAACTACAATTCAATTCACGCTGGATAATTACAGAAGAAAAATTCAACAGGAGGAGCAGCTTGCCGCACAACTATCTTAATCAAAGACTTTTAGTTGGTGATTTTAGAAGATGTTGCGAGTTTTCTGTGAAATGTTTTCAAATGAAAAATGAATGACAAACTTGAGCGTAAAAAATAATAGTAACAATGAAATGTCGATTAAAAAATTTTAAATCCCTGGAAGGCCTGATGGTATTCTGGCAGCATAGTTAACATAATTCAAAAGAGTTATACTGTCGACTATTGTTTATCACGTGGACCATTATCATAATTTGATGTTGAAGCACCACTGCAACCTAATTATAGGTAATTAAGTTCATTTCGTTTAAGGTATTGGAATTTTGAAAGGGGTTGTAATTTCGTAACTGTTAAACTAATAGTAAAATTGCTGCAACCGCTTCAACTATAGATAAAATGCTTATTGATCATAGAAATCCTGGCGTCTTGAAACAGGGGAAAAAATGGAATATTTTGTCAGAGTTAATTCTGAAATTTGTAATATTCCTATGAAAAACTTGACATTGGTATAAAGTTTCTTATTCCAATTAAACTGGATACCCTAATGCACGTATTTGTAAGGTATCTATATACGTTTTGCTTCAAGTAATAAATTCTTCCAGGGTTGAGATGAGTAATCAATGCATAAAACAATGAAATCGAATATATGAGTACAAAATTACTGTAAACGCTCGGATAAGATGTTTATGGAATTTTTAATTTGTTTCTTATAATTGCTATTTTAGGTATGATGATATTAATTTAAGAATTAGGTCATTATGTTTCTTCGATACCAAGCGTCGAGCTGCGGAATTTAGGCCTAATTTCGTCGACGAATATGAGGTGTAAATGTGATGTGAGGTGTAAACTCTATATGTGTATAGAGAGATCTATATATGTATATATATATATATATATATACATATATAGAGTATAAGTATATATACACACACATACATATACTGCCAGGATTTTTCTAGCTTGCGTTTTAGAAAATTGAAGGTCTGGAGTATATGAAATGAAATGTTTATCATATTATGCAATTAAAAATTTACATCACTTGAAATGATTTATATGAGTTGTATACTATATCACAGCTGGTGCGGTTAACGTTTTTAAACGCGAAAACGGAACTGAAATATACTTTTGAAGTATATGATAAATATTCTCAATTGAATGTTTATTCATAAAACACGATACTTGTGAGGATAAATTGAAACAAATCATTATTATAATATGATAATCTGTGTAAAATAAATGTTTTTTTTTTATTTGTACAAATAAAAAGGTTTTGATATTGTAAATCGTGACTGCAATTTCTAGCTTTGCATATTGTCGAAGTGTCGACTACGTAGATTTAATTATTTTGGTTTTCATCGTTACTGTGACGATTCTGGTACAATACATTTTTTCGGGCAATATCATTGGAGTTTCGTATCATTGTGTGCTCTAATATTTTGTTATTCAATCGTTGACCCCACCTGTTTTAATTCGATGAACCCTGACCTCTCCTCTGATGTGTTTAAAAGTTACGTACGTTGATTCAGGAACATGCAATTCGAATTATCGAAAATTATAATTAGACATATGGTAAAATTTACCACCTTGGTATCACTTCCTAATTAATAATTTTGACTTTCGTAGAGAGAACTGGCCCGTATAATACGGAACCGCAGAACCACACAGATTGGATGCACAGTCGGTTTATAGACGGCTGTCTGGCCCTGATACCATCCATTCGCAACGAGACACATCGTTATTGAGTATAGGTAACAATTGGTTCTTCAACCGTAATTAATTGGGTGAGCAAATAACAGAGTAATTTTCATTCAAAGATTATCGGTATCCCGGGGTATCGAACCTTTGTTAGCTAATGAATGGCTCCGCCGTGTAAATAATCCGCCCTAGTCACGTAAGAATTAGCTGGAGATTATTGTTGACGTCGTACAATTTATACGCTTGTAATTAAGACAATTTAACACCAAAACTAATGACGTTCCTTTCTACCGGTGCAACGATTAATTGTACTTACGAGGGCTAATTGGTTCAAGGCACATTTTTCATTAAACTGAATCAGCTCAATGTTGAATATATATTAAGCGTATCTTATATCTATAGTTATATATATTTTTTTGTATATCCGACACTTGTCGGACTGATGTCTTTTCTTTTTTTTGCTAATTTTAGGAGATGAGCAGGTTGTTCATCTGTGATTACCCATTTCAGAATTTAAATTGGCTTTTCAGTCCAGTGTTGTACAATGCTAATTGAAAAGTGTAAGAGATTTAGCTAATATAAAAAAAAACACTCATGTCGACTAAAAATTCATCCTGTTCGTCAAGGCTTTATTCTGAAATTTTTAATTACATTGACATTATATTACATTACATCATCCGTGGTTTTTATTTGCTATTTGTAAATAATCATCGAAAATATCGGCCATCCAGAGTTGACCTTCGACATAGCTAATGAGTAGAAAGGACCTCTACAAACGATGGGAGTGTTTATCACCCTGCGAAAAGTTCCGGGGGAATGCAGGTCACGTAGGTTCGAGAGGAGCCTCTTCACGCCTCACCGTACGGAACTGCAAATGATTGCCTCGTTTAGCTGGGAATCATGTCAAATAAAAACTTTCTGCGTCGACAGGCAATTGAAACGAAGGGGAGTTTGCCTCTTATACACTCATGCCGGTGCGCTTGTTGAAACGCTTCTACTGCATTATTATATCGTGAGTATATCGAATAAATTAATGTTCATTGATGGATGCTTCGTAAGTGCGCGTGTTTATATCCATACACATTCGTTACTGTATACACGGTAATATGGCTCTCAGCCAATAAGCAATTTACCAAAAAGCAATTTTGGTGATACGCTCTAGTGGTTGATCGTTTATTGACATCAAGTACATAAAAAAACTTAACTTTCCCGTTGCATAAATTCATCATCACACACTCCGGTAAAACCGTAAAACCGTACGTAACAGCACCAGGAAATATACTCCGTACATATTTGTAATAACTCCTCTATATTCTTCATACAAACGGTTGTTATAAGGCAAACAGTATAAGTGCCAGAATAAGTGATTTGACGTCGCACTATTAGATTCTGGTGCTTTTCATTGCGCAGGGAAAAAAATGTTTTGACACTTGACATTTTAGGTAGAGTCAAGTCCCTCGTGGTTTATTTCTTCACCTTCAATACGCGTCATTAATTTGTGAAGTTTCTTATTACTGTGGAATTATACGTCGCGTCGCGAACGTACAAGGGAGGAAATCGACGGCCGACCAAGACGCGCAGTTGCTATTTATTCCGCGATCGGTGTGTGTATTCATGCCCTAATTTCAACGTATGCGGTAGAAGGTTCATTCTCGTAAGAATGGAGCGAGGAAAACGAATATGTAGAAGAAACGTCCTTTTCCTATTCATCGACAAGGCCGTAGGCCGAACCTTTCGTGCCGATATCAACAGTAAACAAAAGAATGTGCGAGGTACACCACTGGCAGTCGACTCGGATCTCTCGCAGAGGCAGGAGTGCCGACGCGATTTTACGCGATTACACCTGATGTTTACCATCGTGTTTAATACGTGGCAATAATAATTGTGCTTCGAGTATTGTGAGATTTGCTTTTTAGTGAATTAGTCTTCTGCTCTGTGGTAAAGGGGATGTTTCCTCTTCGTCGATTCTAACGATAATTGGATTATCTGAATGGTAAACTTGAACATACCGGAAAAAGGATTTCTCGTCTCCAGATATTAGCATTTTAATAACGCGTGCATTTTGTCGACAAGGATAGTGCGGTGTCGACGCATTGAATTATTTGCGCGGAAACTCTCGGGGATATATCTGTGGTATATAACTATATACGTACCTATAGACAATTTATTTGATTTGAATATGATGGCGAGCAATTGCATTGTCTGTTTTAAAACTCACGCGGTGGGTGAACGATAAATGAATAATGCATGTCATTACGATAAATTTTTAACGATTCGATTGTAATGTGATCCGGTGAATGTGGGCTGTAATTTTGAAAATCGCGTGATCTAATCACCTGCTGGTATTGATCCGAAATATTGAGGTAATGCAGGTGTATCTCCTTAGAAGGTATAACTTATTATAGCTTGAGGCAATTATACGGAAATTACAAACGAAGCTTGATTTTATAATAAATGAAATACCGAAACACAAGGGGAAAAGAATACGATTTATTATTCTTTTAGAATTTTTTGCTTCTTGTTTATTCTTCCGAAATGAGTTTTAGGCTGGTGCGAGTATGTTTTATAACTTTCGATCCCTTACCTCCAAACTCCCCTCCCTCTCAACAAGATTGATTGTACGCGATAATAGGTTCCCACAGTTTCTGTATAAGTTTAAGATCACTTATATATTGAAAAAAATTAAATTAAATAACGATCGTGCGCAACAAATTAATATCACATGCTTTCTGTATACGATTTGCACTATAAATCGAAACGTCGAAACAATAAATACGGAGGTGGAAAAAAACAAGAAATCTAAGGGATTTGGAGATTGTCTTTGAGACGGCGTTTGGCGGTATGCGATTGGTTGTAACTCGCGATTGCGCAGGCGCTGGCTTGAATTTCATTGGTTACGAGCTTGCGGAGTTCGAAATTCAATTGAAAGCGCCAGTTAGTGTAGCGACCGTGCGGCGCTTGCAGGCGCTACGCGTAGCCTGCGTAGCTTTAGTTAACGGTGCGCGCGAGTGAATTTTTAGTGGATATCGAACAATCGTTCATGTGATAAATAATGAAATTATTCCAGAAAATCAGTGATAGTGGTAAGCAGCGGGTGGTGATTAATGTTGAAATAGAGGAATAGAAAAGACGACCAGAAGAATAGAATGCCCAGCTGACGGATACCCGATCTTTTTAACACTCAAGTGGAACTGAAGATTGCAGAGACGGTGGAAGGTAAGTTTTACAACGCAACAATTCAGTCTTTCATTGTCCATACCGAATTCCTCTCGTTACACTCGCTTGTATTCAATGAGACCAATTTTTGCTACCCCGTCGCCCCGCTTCTCTGTTAATTTTTACTACGATTTACCCATCTATCCGTAGGTTATAAAGCATTTTCCCATCGCCTGCTATACACGAAAAATTGTTCGTAATCAAACTTCCTCCGCACAATGCCGAGTTGACAGTTCAGTATTTGCAATATTTGCGATATTTTTAGCACGTATAGATAGAATACCTGTTGCGTACAAATTGGATCGGGTAGAGTATCTTGATCGGCAAGCGAAGTTTTTATCAGGTACAAAGTAAT
Organism: Neodiprion virginianus; assembly: GCF_021901495.1. NCBI lineage: Eukaryota > Metazoa > Arthropoda > Insecta > Hymenoptera > Diprionidae > Neodiprion > Neodiprion virginianus. The sequence goes on from NC_060879.1 coordinate 32,224,224, forward strand.
CTCAAAGGTTGGTGCTCGTCTGAGGACTTTCAACTACCGTTGAGAAGGAAATGTCATTCTGTGAGTCTGAATTACCGGAACGAGTATTAGTCCAGAGCAATCCACTCGACTCGACAATGTTCTCGACATCCTTTTGTTACTTTGTCGGAGGGGAAGCTGTTTGCAGATTGTGTAAGATCGTACCGATATATGCGCGGGGGTCCTTCAGGTGTGTTGGTTACAAGGAAAAATCTCGGCAATGAGGGTGGGATAAAAGAATAGCGAGGGGGGCAAAAGCGAGGGACCTACAATAGGCATTGGACGAGTATATAGCGAATGCGTCAGTTTTGCATTTGCAGAATTTCGGAATTCAAACGCCCCGAGTTTGACGAAGTATCGCAAATTCACTATCGATCTGCGGGTGTGTTACTTGGATAATTTTTAAATAAAATAAGTAAATAGAGTGGAACAAGTATGTAATTAAAATAAGGAACGCTGCAACAGGTACAAACAAATTTTCTCGCTTGTATTACGAAATCGTACGGCAGGAAACAATAAACTCCCTCGATTACTTCCCGCTGAATGATATCTACCCGCGAAGTGTTCATGTAAAAGTTGAGTGGAATTCTCTCGAACCAATGTTCACTTAAAGGTGTAGAAAGATACTCACAATTTGTTTTCAAACGAATTCAGAAGTCTCAGTAAGGCCTTATTAAATAAAAAAGAATAAAAAAAAAATGAAGTTGTTAAATTACAAGGGGGAAAAAATTTTGAAAGTCTACAGTAGAAAAAATGAGTGGTTTATTTCAATTCAACGATTGAATGTGTAATGCGTTCTAGTACGGTATAAGCGCTGCAGCACTTGAATTTTTCGATCGAAAAATAAGCTTAAAAAAAATTCAAAATAGCTATAACGGGACAATATACGGGGTAGAAATCCCAAGGGAGAACTAAGTTAAACATCTGAGAACGGATAAACATGGATAAAGATCAAAATACAAGACAGAAGAGATCTTAACATACGGAAATACCGAGTAACGCTAAACGTTTCAGATTCTACAGGTAGCATTGATCGGAGCAAGACAATATGCGATAGCAGCTTCCAGGTGATTTACTTGAAAAGTTGCCCAAGTCATGATGAAACTACGATGCACAATAACTCTCCGTTTATGGGCCCGGTAATAAGATAGTAGGTATATACACTTTTCAAATGGGTAAATTGACTTTCGGATGAGAATTGAGCTTGCAAGATATTATAACGAGGCAAAAATTAATGAGCAGAAAAATGACAGGGCGAAAGTAAAGGACTATTTATTAACGTGACGGGAGATTTCGATTTGCAAAAGCTCTACGCGCTCTAGCTGTCAGGTGCAAAAGTTGAGTTCGTAAAATTTGCAAAAAAATGAAAACGGTGATTAATAGATGTTCGGAAGAATGCCGGGGATAAAGAGGAATTGTTCGCGGATTCTCGCGCGGGTGACAAATTACGCGTACACCTAATACTCTCGGTTCACGGTCCGATTTCCGGTTCGTATTGTAGTCCTGTGAATTACCGACGGACCCAGTTGCGTCGGGTTCCCTCTTCATGGGCTCGGTCACTCCTGAAGTTGATTACCGAATCGCGGAGATAAGCATCAGCCGTCAACAATTTCGAGTGGAAGCACTAAAAGTAAATCAGCGAGAAATGACAAACAGCTAAAAGCGTTTCGGACCGGAAGGATCGAATAGGTTTTCGCAAATCAATACGGTTAATGGAAAATTGATTGTACACCACGCGCTGGACAAATCACCGATGCGTGGTTGAAATTAAAACGTAGAAGCGAATCACTTGTATCATAGTTGCTGGTATTTTTTTGGCTGGATGTGAAGGTTCTTGCAATCGTGAAAAAAAAAGAAATGTTAAAAAAAAAGTCACAGCTTTTAACACACATGAGCAGGAATAAAATTTCATGAGCTTATGACGGGCAGTGAGAGTAATTGAATGGAGGTTTAGCTTAGTAAAGAGAATGGATAAATGTAAAATAAAGAAGAAATAAAAATCGAAAATATAATATTAACATTATTATTATTACGTATATAATACTTTATATATATTATTAACAGAGCGCGCTAAAAGTGTGTGGAAAGAACTCTGGCTAATTTTTATTCCACCTGCAGAGATTTTTAATCTTAGAAAGTATGGCAAACTGGAAATTTTTCAGTTGTCGACTTAAAATGTTCACAATATATTTACAGATGATTATTTCTTATCGTATAATCCTTCTACTCACGAAAATGCCATGTTTGTGCGTTATAGTTATAAAAAGAATAAGAATTCTGAAAAATGCTTCGTGAGCAGGATTTGTGAAAGGTGGTATAAATTGAGCCCTGTATATAAAAATAGAAGGGATGAAATTCGCCGGTATAACTGAGATATATGTATACCGGCCGGGTGATGGGTATGGATGAGAATAAGACGCATTGAAGTTTACAACTGTGGAAAATGGTGTTGGGTCGCGTCTGACTTGTCGTGCGTCAAGAGATAAAAAATATTGGCTCAGAGTGAGGATTGTCAAACCGGTTACGAACTCGCGAAGCTAATCCTCAATTCGATGTTATTGATTTTTGCACCAATCATGTTTTATCCGAAGATAAATATACGCTGCAGGCGTTCCACATTTATTGCGTGCAAATAATCGAGTACCTGTAAAAAAATTGGTGTGAAAATTCTCGTGCTGTTGATTTAGTCCACAGTCGAAGCTTTTCAAATGAATACGAATCCGCGGCATTCATTCAGCTGCAAATCATATTGGGTCGAAGAAATAAAATCGCGAAGAGAGCCATTCACAATTTGGAATAAATAAATTGCTAGAAATGTAAAAATACGTCGCAACTCAAACGAATAATTTATCCAACGTTCTGTAAAAAGTCTACATAAGTATGTATATCTTGAATAAACGAAACTCGCAATGTTGAGTAAAGAAATTATTATTAGTCGAACGCAATGAGTTTTCAAGTTTCTAACAAAATCTTCTCTTCTACTATATCCAGCTCATTTCCGTAGAATCAAATAAATATACAGTCGGTAAAAAATTAAATGGACCCATAGTATATTTATTTTTTTATGTTCATCCATGCAGATGAAAAATGCCGTATAATGTTTGTTTGTTTTTTTTTTGCGTCAAAAGCCACTGTCGAAACTTTGTTATGGAATATTGGAGGTGAGAAATAAATGAGAGAGTTCGATTAAAAAAGTCTTCGACCTCACGCCAGAGCTCGATTAACCGGACTTCCGGTACTTGTCTTTCTTCTCTGCGTGTCAGCGGTAAGCTCAATCAAACTATTTAATTAAACTTTTGGCGAACCTGCTGCGATTATGCTACTCGAGGCTCTCTGTGAAAAAATTTGCTCGCGACTTATGATTATCGTTCAGAGTCTGCCGTTCGCTCGAGGAATATGATGCCTGTCTGGTAATTCTCTCCACATGAACGCCTGCGTGGGAATATTTAACGACCGCTTGTGTAATGGATACAAGTAATTCCAGTAAGACGTAAATATAATAGCTGTGCGGAAAGTCATACTTGGTGCGTGCCAGATTATACGCACAGCAGGCGGATACCCGTTAAACTTTTGATACCATCGGATATACATTCGTTTCCCTAATCGAGGCTCTGAATATTATGAACTTAGTTGCTACAAAACAATGGATACAGGTAACCTTGCATGTTTGAGATAGGCAAATTAAGGATTAATAAATCCGAACGATATCTTTTCAGGTCTCAAGCCACGCGTGTTACTTATGCATTTTGAATAATTCAATGAATTCGGTGTGAACGATGTTCGCGATTTCGCATAATTTAACTATGTAAAATGTACCTGGTCTTTTTCTTCGGAATTTCGACTTCTTAGTTTGATAGTTTCTTCGCTAATCGTAGGACCAAATCAACTGGGTTTATGCGGACATTTCACTCGTCGTGCTTTGCTTTTCTATAAATTGGTTCTGTTAAAATAATTTTTCTGCGAATGGAATTATTAAAAAAAAACCTAGGATCTCGATTAATTGGTTTGTCGTTACACATCTTCTGTACAAATATTTTTACAAATCAGTCCTTACATTTAACATTCCGACCATGCATTGACTACTGTGCCTTTTTTTCACATAGGAAAGTTCTCGATTATAATATTTGTTAGTACACATATATTTGTTCATACTTCAACCAAATATTTGAAACTAAGCATGGCACAGCTCGTTATAATTCTCTCTTTATTGTTTCTCGCACAATTCATTCCGAGCATAAAATCTGACAGATTTTTCTCGTGGTCCGCAACAATTCCCTGAGATATTTTTTCAGACGAAACGCTGTAACTTCTGGAAAGAATCACTTCGGGGTATCGGTAGGAGTTATTATTATTAATTCTTTCGTAACGATAACCCTGAAGCGTCTGTTATATCAAACGTTGATTCGTAACTTTTCATTTCGACAAGTCTCGGCGAGGCATTACGAGACTGAGCCGGGATATCTCTCTTCCTCGATTTTCCGGCTACATTCAAATTCACCCTGTTGCTTTATTCGCACAGGCCGCAGGGAGCTGCCGGCTTACGAACTGACAGGGTGCGCCAACGGTCGATACGCAATCAGAGCCCGTCTGTCTGCAGTCGGACCTTACACCTTACACCTTACACCTTACACCTTACGCCTTACGCCTTACGCCTTGCGTCTTACGCAGACGCTTTTCCACACGCACAACCCGACACGAAGCACTAAGGCTAAGGTATCGTGCCGAATGATACACCCCGGATCACCACCTTCGTAACGCGACCGCTGCACTGCTGAGATTCCTATCCGAGTTCGCGTTAATTCGACCCGTCATATTACACCGGCTACCTGGGTAAACCAACCCTCTGGGATTAGGGGAAGGCATTCGCCTCCCGTCTTAAGTGTATTATACGTTCGTTAGAATTACACGTAATGGACGGCCGATGCATGGCGGTGTGAAATTTTTTGTCGATTACATCCCGTAATGTCGGTACGATATTTGGCGACGCGATACAATTGTTCTTGTCTGATAAGTTTTGTGGAAAAGGGGAAATCAATCGTTTCCCGTTATCGCTAGTCGATGAAAGTATCGTCTACTAACCATCTATCAAGTTTCACATTCATTTTGCGTTTGCAAATTTTTTACTATAATTGTATTTGCTGAATCGATGGTACGGATGATACTCGTCGTCTGAGAGAACATACAATTTATTGTACCCTCTTCGTTATTTGAATCGAATGAATCGTCGATCGGAAATCGTCGGACAAACGAATCCCTTAGTAAATTTAGGATTTTAACTTCACTGCGGCATTGACAATAATCATATACTACCTCCTAAAAGAAAATCAAATTCGTTACACCTGACTGATTTTGAAATGTTGTAAAATCGCGGACTTTTAAAAGTTGAACAGTAATCGGTACAAATTATATTACCTGAAATACTACCGTTGAAAAAAGTTGACAAATATATCGGACAAATTTTGAGGGAAAATTTTACCGCGGGTCGTGTTTTTGGCGATACACGGTACGCTAGGTATAGAAAGAATAATTGATTCCCCCGAGAGTTTGAAGGTTTTCACCGGTCGAGCCATCGAGCCGCGGCTTACCGCATGAAAGCAGCGTTCGCGGCTGCAGGAGGGATATTTGAGAATTGTAGAACGCGACGACGACGTCGGCCGATGTTCTGATTGGATCAGCCGGAGTTTAGCTTGGCCATCGGGGGTCAATGAGGAGGCGGGCGACACGTGTATGCAAGCAGTGTGACCGTTGTCGGTGTTGGGAAAGCGATGCGCCGGTTGATACCACATCGCCACATGTAGGGCTGCTCCCTAACATTGTAATCAACTCTTTGATGTCCGCAGCAGTCTGACGTGACGCGATCTAAATTACCCTTAGACGCCCCCGAGTCTGGGTTACGTCGTCTCCGAGTCCTGTACGCGACGATACGCCACAGGCCCCCCTTTTACCCCGGCGATTTTCCCAAAATTCTCGAAGGAAATTACCGAGATCACGATGGAAAAAGTTCTTCACCTTTCTCCAGATTTATCGATTCCATGTGTTTTCGGCCGGTGTTACCGAAAACTTGCGGATCTCTGACTCCGAGGGTCGAAGGGCGGAGAATTTCAATCATCGTTTCACCGTATTATATGCGCGAGAGGATTCGCCAAACCAAATTTTCTAGGGTACTCGTTCATAGAAAACCCGGGGAACAACCCCATTAATTACTTTTATCAAGTCGACTGTGAATTGAATCGAAACAATATAGGCGAACGGAGAAATTCAGGGGCTTGACAATTTGTCGCAAGGCCGACTTAATTGTTCCGGGATCAAACGTCGCTGCGGAGTTTCGGGATCGCTGGCGTATGTATGCGGTATATATACACACGTGCCTATAACTGTATGTTCGGCAGGGTTCGTCATAGATATCGCAACTCGTTCGCTAACTCGCTCGACTCGAGAAGGCTTTCCATTATTGTTACGTAACTGCGTGCAGCTTGTTCAGGTTACAGTTTCTAAGGTTTCTCCCATCGGAATCGCGGGACCAAATGCCTGTGCAAACAATTGGCAATAGCTATGTCTCCGATGCCAAGAAGTGTTTTATTCGCGTTCTTTTTACATCGGTTGCGTGGAAATCACGTCCGCTTTTGCACGCTCTGTTTTGTTATTCATGCCTGCATTATTTTCACTTTTTTTTTTTTCCTCTTATTTTTCTTCTCCCACTTCACGCATCGATTTCACCCTCTTATTCTTCATCTTCTCCATTCTCTCACACCGCTGCTACGTCCCTCCGTGTTTTTATTCTATGTGCCGTTTTTGTTCATTCTACCGATCGTGCGAAATGTGTTTGTTATCGAAGCTAAACATTCCACAAACAATTTCCCCGCAGTATAGCAAGTGTATAACGGGTCTTAGAATGAATTACCAAGCAGCGATCTGTATTTGATGATCCTGGAATTTTTTGCATCCTGCATTCGTTAGAAATGACGGTTTTTGTTTTTTTTTTGACGTTTTTTCGTTGATCCACAGCAATATCGATACCGTCGAAAGAATTGAAACTAGACTTGAATCTGTTCTCCGTATTCGAATCTTCGTCCTCTTTTTTCGAGTCCACACCGCAGAAGGTGAATTAATTTGCAGCTGACGATCGAATAACGTTCAGGTTGGCAAGCTGTTTGGTGGTGGGCAGAAAAAGAGTAAAAATATAATAAAAAAAACTCATGACGACGCGTCGTGAGCAGATGCAGGATTGGAATATACGTAGGGAAATCCGGGAGAGAGGGTGAGCGTTAGTTCGTGAAATCTCACGCCGAAGTTGGAAATTTCGATTCGCTATTTGAAATTCACCTTTTTGTGCTCGAGCTCGCAACAATTATAAGTAAGTTTCCCCTGACATATTTGTGCTTTTCTATGCTTTTTCCATGAAACTTATATACACGTGAAAATAGGCGTTACATACCGAAGGAAAGCGTGAAAGGGAAGCAGAATTCGCGCGACGGTAGTTGCTCCGTTGCCTCTGAGTAAAGCTTCGCTAGAGCCGAAATCTATTTACTTTCAGGCTTCAGGCTTGCCAGATTAAGAGAAAGGGAACTTGATCGCTGGCTGCTTAGCCCCGTTCCGCAGGTGTCCGTTCAGCTTGTATACATGCACGGTATTCACGAAAGATTCGAAGTCCTCAGGGACGAATCCCTGAATCGTGGATGGGGGAAAATCTGAGGCAAATATATTCCGTCCACGTTTCTGATGACGGCCGGCTGAACGTTAAGCCACTCATTTTGGGCCTCTGTGCCCCGCGTTTGATGCAGAATTCAACCCGACTAAATTCAAAGCGCCGCGGTACCTATTAGCTAGCCGTGCAAATTAGCTTAGCCTGTGTAACATCCGCGAGCATACACGCGTATCTGTATACATATTTATATCATATATCGTCGTACATAATGCTATATTGTGTGGCAACCAACCGCGTTACGCTTCGGCCCGTGAATATACGTGCACGATGCATAATGTTAAGGGATTAAAAATTTCTCAAATTCGTTTGTATCACGCTGATGCGATGAATATGGCGTAGGTACTCGACACTTGTTAGATCTTTCGTGACCCGCTTATGCTACGACTTAGGTACATTATGCTACAAACTTTGCAAGTTGGGTGGTTGAAGAGTCCGAGCAAAGAGACGCCGTGCAGGCGACGTCGAAAAAAAAGGGTGACAAAAAGGAATCCTGACGAAAAATCGTAATTCAATTCCATCGATTGTAACCCGAGAGCGGATTAGGGGGTGCGACGTCATTCGTAAAATACAGAAAAGCTCGGTCTAGGGAAGTCAATCTTAATTTACCAAGGAAGAAATGGTCGGGATTTCAGTAGCTGTGATATCGAGTCCTCGATCCCCGTAGCGAACGTCGCGTGTACTTCGGTATGGTTGGTAACGTGTGTAAGCACAGCTGACTGCAGCGTTAACTCTCGGCGTCCCGGAGAGCGAGAGACAAATCCAGGCTAACTTTGGGAGTGCATCCAAAGTCCTGACGAGCAAGTTCACTTTGTGTATCACAGGGACGTATACGCGCGAGCAGACGACGAACGCATCGAGCCCGCGAACCACGTGCATCGCCAGGCTTTCGTCGGTGGGTTGAGACGGTGTTCACCACATTGGCCTCCAGGTCCCAGGTTCGTCGATCGATGCCCGGGGCACGCTCTATATATAGCTTGCTCTCTCCTGCTGACGGATATCAGGGACTTAGCCCTTGACTGATTGTGGGCACTTTTTGGCGAACGGCGATCTATCGGAGGGTGGGTGGTGCACCAGATGTAGCACTTTACGTCCTGTTTAAGGGCCCGCAGCTGTGCTGTTACGATTTTCTGCACGGGATGAAAGATGACCGAGCGAAGGGAAGAAAGAGGAAAAGAAAAAGAATCTTTCCTCAATCAGACCTTTGACCGTGAATCAAACGATTCTCGATTTCGCTCGTACCTTTTGTGCCTTGTTGCTGTTTATCGTCGCTTTTCATCGCTTCTTGCACGCCCTGTACTCACATTCTCCTCGCCAACGGATGGGCATTAGATCTGGTTGATGAACAAGAAGCATGCAAATTCTGGTCTGAAGCGTCGGACCAGCTTATTCATGACTCTGGAGATTGTTGCATCGCTCGAGTTTCCCAGGTATAACAGTTTCAATGTTGGTTTAGAGGAATACGCGATCAACGATTCCCTTTGTGTTTGAAATTGTTTTGTCACAGTGCTACGTACTTTACCCATTCAATTACTCTCTGGTTGATTTACTCGTCTACGCTTACGCCGCCATTTTCTTCATTCTGTTTCATTACCGGTGATAATTAACAAATCGAAAAGAAACGTATAAATCTACAGCGCATTCGCTAAAGAATTACAATTCGTGCCTGCGTGTACACCTGAGTATAATTAATGATGTAAAAAATATTACACAGCGGTCCGGAAAAACATCGTTGAAAATATTCTTGCACGGTTATATTGGATTACAAAAATGAACTATATTTTTAATTCATTCCAGCTGTGGCGAAGCGTAATTAGGTTGTGTAAAGCCAGTACCGATGTGTACCAAAGTCCACTCCACTCAAAGTACGTTCGTATTACCTCCGGGTTTTCTAACCCCTTTGCTAAATCCGCTTTGTACCTACTTGAGCTTTCACGGCAAAGTTCCTCAGCTTACGATGGACGGAGAACATTCGCCTGTTGAGTCTGACAGTTCTGGGACGATCGGTGGGAAATGGAATTTTTGTGTTTTATGAAATTGGGTGACGGGTTGAGATTGTGCGGGTAAAAATAGATCGCTCGCGATTGTAGGTCGATAATTTCGACTTATTCTTGCATGTCGAATGGATCTGTGCGTTTTGATGACTAGAATTGAAATTATCCGCATTTCACTGCGGCAATTGCTTTTATATTACCAATATTTTTTCTACTCTGTCAACGGTTTGCCTAATTCAATTTTTACCGGCGATTGATCTTTGTTAGCAGCTGAAGTACCGAGTTGGCAAGCAACGGAATTGTGAAAGCAACAAAATCATACATAGTATTAAAGTTCGAAACCCAAGTTTGGATGGTCGGATGTTCGGAAAGTGACGTCATCAAATTTTTTTTTCTCTTGACGTCATCGATCCATATAGACGATAATCAGCTAGCCGAATTCCTCAGTCTGGAAACCACCGCGCAGTAGAGCGGACGGATGAAAATCGCGCTCTGCAGATTTCGAGTACCGGGTTCTCTACCTCCTGGATCCTGCGTTTCGGGTCCGCTTTCTGATGCAACTCGAGTTCCAGGACAAGCGCTCCGTAATTCTGGCTGTCCAGGTCCTTGACCTGGTGACTTTTGACTATCAGGACTAATTTTCATGTTTACAATTTTGATTATTGAAAACGTCATGTTTTGTACCATCAAACCAATATGCATGCTTCAGATAACATTTTGAATCGGAAAAATAAACCGAACGACCAGGATCAACAAATTGCGACTGGCGAGTAGTTGGCATAGTATACATAGGAATACACGACAATAACGTCGTTCAATTAGAGCTAAAATTGCTGTGCGTCGTGTTTCAAATCTGTTAGCACTTAGCTGATTGTTCCGTGGTATTTTTTGACGAAATTTATTGTCATAAAATCACAATACGTTATACTTACATGCATGTGTAAACGTAATCTTTAACATTATACAGGAAGAATCGTACGGGCAGATTCGGTTTGCGTCACATGCACAAAGGCAGTGTTCATTCTATATACTGTGAAGCAAATATCAGAATTTTTTGGGGAGTCCATCGTGCCCCAGTCTCCCCTACAACTATGTCATATTATATGGTAAAACACTGACAACTAGTAAGCGAGTGCACGAGCACAAAAACCAGTTACACTAGGCATCCGACCCCGAGCGAGACTTTTAAAGTTAGTTGATATGAAACGATCAGGGTTAAGGTGCCGTTTTTTTGGCTACGTTTCGACTATGCAGATTGATAAATCTATTTCCATTTGGGGGAATGTTTCCTCTGACATTCAAGTTGACCCTGCAGTGTGCTTGACTTCCAAATCTTCCGTCGCGTGACATTCGCGTCTCGTTCATACAGCTTCGTTAAACGCCAAGTGAATGTTATCATCGGAGAAGGTGACGTGAGGCTAAAAAATTTGGCGAAAGAAAACATTTTTCATTGGCAAAAAATGGTCGTTCAGTGTCGATGTGCTTGTGAAAAAGTCATACATTCTATTGTGTTAACTTCCGTACACCTCGACACGTGTGGTAATGGCCGATATATCTTTCTGGGTATATTCAATGGACATAAACTCTTCTGGGCGCAAGTCACGGCCCACCTGTTGCGAGGGTTAAGCTTTTGCATTTCACGTACACTGTTTGCGACCAGAGAAAACATAACGACATGAACACAGGTGACAGTGAAATGTTTGTCGTTCAGATATAGCAAATCGTTCACACGCAACTAGTCATTCGATATTTGCCCGAATGAAAATTAGTTGATAGGCGAAATTGACGCTTGAATAATACTGTGTTGAAAATTATTACGAAACTTAACAGTCGTGTACTTTATAAGCAATACCTCAAATCAATTAGCTGCTTATGGTATTTGTTAGGGTGGCGGCTTAGCTCCACCTTGAATTCATTTGAAAGTCCACCTTTGGACGATTGGTATCCAAGGTAAAACGAATTACCGTAGCAGAAGTCGTTGGCTTTATTGAAACGTCAGTCGCGTCGTTTAGGATGATAAAAACTCAGTCTTTTTCCTGTTTGCAATGCGCTTCTGTTATTTTGATTCAACATGGAAATGGGACGGTGTTATTCTTTCGATCGAAAAAGTTACAAAAACACGGTAGAAAGCTCAGCACAAAACGTTGAAGCGGCTTTACGCTTACGCTGCATCATATATAGCCGGAGTAATGAAGGAAGTTATAACTTGGCTTAATTATTTCGAAATTTTATCATTTATTCAAGCTTAAGACGGTGGATATCACGTCTGAATTTTAGGCAAATCCTGTCGTTAATTACCTTCTTTATAGCTCTGGATATGGTAATTAGTTTCGTATTAAAGACTGAAAGTTGTGCGGGTGTAATTTTCGTCCGAGTTTTGCATACGGTATGAACCAAGAATAATTTTCCATTCTTGACAAATTACCCTGCACGGGATGTCAAATGATTTTTTGATTTATACTGAACGCGTACCGGAGTACCTCGAGGTGCATGTTTTTCTTTTTTTCTGCTTTTTTCTCCGAAAAACGAATTCAGCAGCATTCTTCGTAACATTGACTCGAGGGCCACGTTCTACACGAAAATCGATAATTCTCTCATCGCAATGCAGAACGATGATCGGAGCCTACGAGAACTTGAATTCAATTTCCGGTTCAATAATTTTGCCAGCTTAATTCTACAACCAGCTCGATCCAAAATACCCTAAGCCATTTCAAAATAGACGCTCGTTATATCTCACCCTGTTAAGGGGTCGCCTTAATCGATTTCGACGTTGACGTATAATCTTCACAGCTTAACAGCCCCATTCTATATGCAGTTCCGAACGAAAACACTACAACCTATTTTCACTTGACGCAGGAATAATGAAATGGCACGGATTGTACGAAATCGCAATAGTAAATCCTTCGAATACGTGTCCTTTCTTTATTTCTGCGTCAAATGAAAACGAATCGGAGTGTTTTCGTTCAGAATCGCGTACAGGACGGGGCTCTCAAGCCCTTTTTCGAGCTTGAGATACGTGGACTTCGATATTTGGCAGATATATACGTCACCCTCGAAATCGACCAGAGCACGGACTTAATAGGTGTACGGAAATCGATTCGAACATTTTTCGTCGGCTATTCCCTCCCTCAAAAGTTGAACCTGCAATCACGGCGTTATACTGCAGCACCTCCGTAAGACTTGAGTCCTGCAGGAATAGTTCGGTTCGCCTCTAGCGTGTCGGTAAGATATTAGATAATCCACACGCTACCGTAAGCCTCGTGTCTATATATGTATATGTATATGTATATGTATATCGTATACAGGGTCTGGCTGCCCGCGGGGTGCGAAGGCGTAGGTACCGGATGGCCGTGTTTCGTTGGTAGGCTGAGTAAAAGAGGTAGAGGCTAAGAATTATCGCTCGTTGAGACCTAGGCCCGTGACGAAAGATCGATATTGCTCAGAGCGAGGCGGATGCATGCAGGTATACCTGTAACACGGTATTGTGTACGGTACACGTACGTAGGTATAAAGAGAGACGTGGTGCAGGTTTGAGCCTCGGCAAAAAGCTCGTACCGGAAAATATGAGAAGCTATTTTTCACAGCTATTAGGTGTGTATTGTGGCTCCGGAATGCGGCAACGGCGTTAGCTGAAACATATCTACGATGCACATAAGTCTTGCAATATGATAGATTGAGGAAGCGGCGAAGGGGGGACCTCGGGTCTTATCAATGCCGACGGGGAACGAGAGCGGTGATTTTGTCGGAACGGGATTCGTTTTGCACCGCACCCTCGGCGAATCCTGTCCATCAGGATTCTACACCTTCGAGAGAAATGCCTGTGTTTACAGGAATTACCCACCCCACGTCCCCCGCCGAGGTGGAGGGCGAAATCCTTTGTCGCGTTTCTCGGGAGGAATTTCTGTTCCGAGTGGTGGGACCTGCGTCGAACGTTTTCGATAACCGACCGAAAGCAAGACTCGCGAAAATCTCGGGCCGCATAAATTGTGGATCCGTAAACGTTTCGCGGTCGTTGAAGGAGATTGGAAAGCGCGTTTCGTGCGCACGAAATTTATTGTTGATTATTAGACCGAACAAGGCACTTGGTTCCGTTTTCACCCTGTCGCCAGCGCCTCTCGCCGGATCTCTAATTCGTTATTTCGCCACGTTTCGTCCGCTCGACATTTTCGGTTGTAACGAACTACGGGGGGAAGGAAAATCGAAAGACAGACGTAGTGTGAAACGTGAAATTACTTCTAGATCCGTGTTTTATCGCAGGATCTTCCTTGTTCTGGTGTTCAACTCATCGGATTGCTCTACCGAGAACAGCTTGATATTGATTGCCCCGTTTGGCCCACTCTATACCTAACGGAGAGTACGAAAAATAGAAAGAAGTAGAGAAAAATGGAAAGGAATTGACAAGGCTGGGTCGGTTCGGGGCGCGTTGATCTATTGTTCTATTGCACCGATCGATATTCGAAAAGGGTATTTTTATCGCGTGTTGTGAACACTGTGAGGAAGATTTTTAGCGAAAGAAAAATACGAGGCGAAAGTAATAAGACGAGGAGGTTGATTGCGAGTCCTGGAAAAGTACAATGCAGCTTACAAGGAGAGTAAAAATTGGATGAAATTATGTATTTTTTATATTATACCTGGGCGGTACCACAATCTCAGCGGCGATATGGAAACGTTAGCGAAATGTAATAAGGTACAGGACGAACCACTGACTGAAGGTTTCACCTCAGGGCCTCACCTAAGGGTAACCGGAATATGTAACCCTCGCATATCGCGTCGAGAGAAAAGGTACGGGGGAAAACATGAACAAAGAAATGGGGGAAATGTAGTAAACGAGAGAAAGTGGATCCAGGGTGGGAGTGGCGCGAGGGGGGCAAAGTGGATTTAGGACAAAATGGAAAACCATAAATTTTAAAGGTTGATACACGTCCTCGCTGCTTGTCCACACAACGATAGACACGGCGTGTCCGATGCGTGTTTCCTGCCTGAAACCACGCAGGACCTTTTCTTGGATCTTATTTTCAGCTACGAAGAAAAATTTCGCCTCGTATCCTATCATAGGATATCAATAAATATTCTTGGCTTATGTTCGTAAAATTTTTTTTGTCATTAATCGATTACTCGCTTCGACGCTTAGACTTATCAATTGTTTGTGTTTTCTCACGGTAGGAATCCATACACAGTACAAATATCCTCGAGTATACGAAGTTGAAAAAAGTGCTCAGTTGTTGCCGGAAGCTCGTTGCGTTATTGGGGGGAAAAATGTCTGTAAGTACGACGATCCTTGTACAGGTGGTTCATTTTTTTCTAACTTCTTTCGTAAGGTTTTACTGTTCCACGAATCCCTTCGTCTTTTATTTCCCATTAGCTCTCTTTAAAAATTCTTCTTTCCCTCCGGCAACTTTATACCCATGTACACTTTGTATAATGTATATGATCTCAGGTTGCACGGATTTTCAAGTTACGGAAGCGTTATACTTATCCCTGCTAAAAATGCCAGATAGAATTAATAATTTCATATTAGAATCGTCAGAGAGCATCAGAGATCCGGGTTAAGTGACGATACAGCAAATTCGGTTTTTGAATGTATATCTAATGCGAATTTAACAGTCTCTATATCAGGCTTTTTATGCATTCATCGGAGAAATTGTCGTCTCCAACAATAACAGTTTCGAAAATTTTAATATCCATTTTCACCGTTCTCATTATTGTGTTCTTTAATAAAATTGAAGCAAAGAAATTGGAGTAAAAAGATATATGTATTATGTAATGAAAAGAAACGTAGAATGGATCAAACAATTTACCCACCCTTGTATATATTAAGTGTTACATACCAGAATCTCTTTTTTTTTTCATTCGAATGAACAGATCGGAGAGAAAAGTTCACATGCCGTGTAGTATCTACGTACTATACATTCGTAACGAAGTTTTCGACGACTCTTGACATCATTCCTCGCGCTGATTACGAAATACTCACTGATTGTGAAAAGCTTTCAACTAAGGACCGATTGTGAGTCTATTCGAGAGAGAGAGATTATGAAAGTTGGGCTAGTTTCACCAGCGTGTGATCTTTGAGACTCCGATAAGCTGACGAATCATCATCATCCCAAAGTTCCTACGGTTCTAGGATTTGTTTAAAACACACGGGTGAGTTGCCAGTTCCTGAAACTTCAAACTTCGGGATTGTAATCGTGACGTGGCATTGTGTCAAAGTAAAGCTGCAGGACAGCTTAAAATGACGCAACTTCGTATCGTCGAAGGAAACGAAGCAGCTAACGTCGGTGTTTCTTTTTCCTGGTATCCTCAAAATATCTGGTTACATTGAGGGGACTAGGGAGGCTTAAATGACGGTTGAAAAATTCGCTAAATTGAGCTCAAGGGGACTAGGAAGGCTTTGACGGCTGAAAATGTGGAAAAAATTCAATTCGCCTTTATGAACTACTGAAAAAAACATGCAATTTTTTTTATGTTTCAATTTGATTATCACATTTTTGTCGATGAAAATCAGTCGTAAACATAAAAAAATATTTATAATAAAACTAGATATAGTGCGTTGAAGACAATCGTGCGTCTAACTTTCTAATTTTACGCCTGTGGTACATGTTTACACGCGTTTTTCTCTAAACATCGTTTGTCATTAAGTTTACCACGATAACTCAAAAACGCCTCAAGTTATTGCCTCGATTTTATTTATTGTTCAAATAAAGATAACAATTTCCCTCACATATTGAACTGACCTCTATATAAAAAAATTAATTCTTTCGTGCTGGTATAATAATAAATATAGCAAATTTTTCGTGTCTCAAATTATTAGCCGTAATTTTTTTTAATTTTGACATCTTTTTACAAATTGTAAGTTCTATCTACGTAGGCGAATTCCCCTGATGGAACGTTGTTTGAAAATTTTTTAAATTACGCTCGATATATCCCTTATTCATAAATACTTTTTACTAATACCGCTGATTTTCATCGGCAAGAGTATGACGTATAACTTGAAAATAAGAAAAATCGCGAATGTTTTCTCAATTAATCATAAACGGCATTTGAATTTTCACCTCATTTTTCGCCGTCAAAGCCTTCCGGGTCCCCTCAAAGCCAGCTGTAGCGGTGAAAGGTGTCAAGAGTGTTCGGAACCACCGTTGACCACTTCAAGCGAAGAATCCCACGTGCGTCGAATGATTATGCGTCAAAGTGAGGCGTCCCGAGCTTTCGGCCCGACGTTAGGACGGCTCGTGTTTGCGACACACCCATGCGCCGCTTTTCTTGTTATATCTTCTCTGTTTGCGCCCCTAAATCACCTCCTTCCTTCCTCTCCTCCGCACCCATGAGAACCTCTCTATCCGCATCGCCTTTTTTCCCGGTGCGAGCGAGCGAGCGAAAGTAATTTTATCACCGTCCTTGCGAAGCTGAAGCAGGCATTTTATGGGGAAATAATTCTCTAATGGCGTGTGTATTATAGTACATGTGGAAGTCAGCCATCGTACCGCGTGGCGTTGACGGAGCCACGAGCCTGTCGTCTAGGGCAATTATTACTGTAATCTAAATCTAACATCTGATCGTTGAACCTGGTATACGGAGGTCCGGTAAGTGCTGGTTATACGAGGAACGTGAGTGCGGAGCCAGTCGTACGTCGTGATCCTATGTTTTATTAATTCGCTAATGCCGATTGATGCTGAATTGATCGATAGGCGGGAGAAAACGTGGCTAAAAAATCGCTGAGAAACTAAACATCGGTGCACTTAAATATTGGGAGTGATCGATCGTTACTCGATTCATATTTTTATACTCATTTTCACATGGTTACGTATGTACAATCAAACAATACCGCCTGTGGAATTTTTTTTTCCATGATTGATGCAAAGTGTGAGAAGAATTGAATATTTCAACAGAATATGGTAAAATCGGAATGTGTGTGTACGTACATATGTCATATGTCTGCCGGATTCACCGTAATCATGTACCTCCGTTTCGCGACCGTACGTTGAAGAGAAATTCCCTGAATTCAGGACGGAATTTCCACTTCAATCAGTGGTAATCCGTCGGCGCGTAAAATTTCATTAGCGGTATTTTCTCGTTCATAAATTGTCTGGATGACCCGCACGTTGAGCAGAACAGTGCAACGCGACGTGAAGAAAAAGAAAAAAAGGCTAAATTCAAAAGAGATAGAGAGAAAGAGAGACGAGTTAGAGGGAAAGAGGAACGACGAAAAGAAAAGGAGAAGAAATTTTTAACGGTCGATAAAAGGGGATCAGCAAATTTCTCGGAGTACCGATAGTTAGAGTCAATTGGGATCAGAGGCCGGCTTAACAAACTGATGCCGTCTCAGTAAGTGGTTCTGACGCCCGGATGTTTTTTCACTGCCGTCTTCGGATCGTTCTCTTCCTATTTTCGCTACGTTTGAAGTGAGTAGCCCTCCTGCTCCTTTATTTTCCTGCTTGGCTCCAGGCCACCCAGGGGCGCAATCGATCGCCGATAAAACTTGTTGCTATACGAAGCTCCGCGGGTTTCAGCATCGGCGAAATAACGGATTAAACGAAAAATTATTGCATCATACTCATCGATATGAGAGATCTCATACCCGGAGCGATGGCTCCGGGCTGACTCCGCATAAAAAACACTGCCCTGTATTCCTTTTACCGAGTTGACGAAAAAACGTTAGCAAAAATATCGCAGACTTTTTCTCTATCACCAAATACATGTATCTACGTATACGTATATATGTATAGGTAATTATCGAAGCAAAAACCGAACCAAGAATTAATGCTCTAGACTGCTTTGCAGATCACGTCTGGCTTCGGGGAGTCCGTTCTTTATATATTATACGCGAAATGTCGTACTTACAAGATAAGAGGTGACCATTTTTCATTGCCTCGGCCTAATGGTCGGTGATGAAGAGTGCGGTTATATCGTATAACGCACACCCATGTGAACATATATATATATATATATATATATATATATATATATATATATATATACGATGCGTGCGTTTGCTGTGTGTGTATATGTATATGTAACGGGATGGAGGAGAGGAAATCCTTATTCGTATTAATCGAGCAGTTCTCTGAGTTTACCGCCACTCACGTCACCTTCGCTCCGAGTACATCACACGTGCGGGAAAATGTAATGAAAATCTAACGGCAGTGCATTAACGCGGCGAACTCAGCGGCTTTAAACTGCAGGACTTTGTTTGACTTTAAGGCCGTTCGTCTACCGTATACCGGTCGATATTTCATAATTAATTAGTTTTAATTAACATTTATCTTGGCTGTTGAGGCAGCGTTTGGGGTAGCGAGAGGGGCGGAGGCTCTGATCCCGTTATCCCGATGATGGACGGTTGGTAAACGAAACGTGAAAATAACCAAATTGCCAATGTGCTGCCTGTTGATCCTGGTAGCCGCGGGAAATCGAATTTTCTCTTGATGTCACACCGCGTTGCTTTGCTTAGGGCGGGCTCGTTCACTCAAAATTCATTGCTCGATCACTTTTCAGGACTAATTAACAGAGCTAAAGCGAATCCCAATATTATGCAGTGCATGCTGATTAATAATATACTCGCAGGGAAAAGAGTATGATGATATTTATATTGTAATACGGAACATTGTTGACTCTGGGGCTTTTGTCTTGGTTGTACAATGTTCTAATAC
This sequence comes from Neodiprion virginianus, assembly GCF_021901495.1. NCBI lineage: Eukaryota > Metazoa > Arthropoda > Insecta > Hymenoptera > Diprionidae > Neodiprion > Neodiprion virginianus. The sequence goes on from NC_060879.1 coordinate 32,243,579, forward strand.
GAATCAGTATCGGATGAAACGTTGCAACGTCAAACGCTTCAATTAGGTACGCACGTGTGACTCGCGACGCGACGTAGACGGAATAAATTACTGTCCACTACACTCGTGGAATGAGTAGTCCCTTGAAATTTTCATAATCTCGAGGGATTTTCCTCGTTCCGCACTTCTTGTCCGATTCACTTTACCTTTCCGATATTCTGCGTACCTGGGGAATCCCTTGTGGTGGTGTCACTGAGTTGAATAAACCCTTGTCACAACGGATGCAGGCTGTCACCTGATTCGATTCTGTCGTTTGAAAATCCTTCGCGATTAACGCGATGAGAGTATGAAGGAAGATTGACGTTGAAATCGTCAGAAGTAAGCTCGTCATTTTTATCGGAATACAGTTTGCTCCGGTAGAAGAATTCTTTTAACTTCGACGTAAACAGATTTCGTGTCAGTGAGTTTCTTTCAATCTCGGTACATGCGTGCAGACAAATTTCATACGTCGAAGACCGAGTTGGAAATTTGCCAGTTTTCATGAAATATTTCTCGCTGGAGAAATGTCGGTATTGAAAAAGAAAAGCCTCCACTTTTCGGAACTTAATCCCATTAATTATTCCAACGGTTGTTACAAATCGCGCGCGAGTTCTAATTAACCGAGGGAAAACTAATTTTCGACTGTTAAAGAAAGGCGATCTTGAAATACAAATTAGGTATTGCCCTAAATTTTACCTTCGCTAATTTATATTTACTCTCTGGCTCTTTCGCGACCTTTTCGAACCCTTCTCGACGAGTTGGTTCACCACTTGCGTAGGTACCTAATCCTAGAAACAAAAGCACCGTGAACCAAATTCCAATCTTCCTTTTTGTACTAGCGTACTGCGCTTTGAAATTAAAAATTAAGTTTATAACTGTTTGACTGCACCCTCTGTTATGCTAACGAGTGCGGGGCTTAAAAACGTGTTAAAACTGGATCTAATTTATCGGGGGGGTTTGTCTCCTGAGCACATCTTCGTACTACTCGTCCTCAATCATGTTGGCGTCTCAGTGTGACACGCTTAAATCGGATGGATTTGAGAGGAAATATTTTCATTCGTTCTCGAGGGGCACTTGTTTGAATAAAACACGTTCCCAAGGCGGAAGTGCGAATGGCGATGAAACGAGTGGAAGGGAAAGCAAGGAATTAAAATACAATTGTCACTTCGTTACGACTGCCGTTGGGAGAAGAGGAGAGACAAATATATCATCAAAATAGTCGTCTATCCCTGATTTAATAAAGCAAACCGAAATTGAGAAAAACAGCTGTCACTACGGATCGACGCAAGGTGGCAGCTGGCTTACGAGTCAAGGCCTTGAATCACCGACTTCTTTTGCATATTCAAATGTCCGACTGTGATCATTAGGTCTCTTTGGCATAGCATGGATTTTCTCTTTTTGCCGGCGATGAAAGGCTTCTTAACGCTGACGTACTGCGCAGAAGGTATACGACAAGGGGAAGGGGGGATCAAGAGGGGGAGAAAAATGGACCATGAGAGCGACAGGGGGAGGGGGAGGGGGGGGGGGGGGGGATGAAAGGGAGGTAGGGGAAAATGACGGCTTGTTTTTGCACGAAAAAGCTTAGCAGTCTCGACACGTTCTTTGGCCCGAACCACCCTGAAGAGTAATCAAATAGGTGAGGCGGCGGTACAGAGTCCCCGAACGACTGATGGTAGAATTATTCACGGTTTAGGGAAATTGTTTATCCGGCGCCAGAATCTGGAATCCCCCTGAAATCTGGTGGTTGCTTTCGCTCACGGTAATAACCCAAACCGTCCTCTCGTAAAACACTTGCTGGAATATCCCGTTGCTCGATTACACTGCAGTTGCATTTGTAACTCGCTGAATTGATGTATCAATAGATTTGTGAATTAATGAGAATTGACTGAATTACTGAAACTTAATTGGAATAATGAAAATTAACTGAGAAATAACTGAATTACGGACAATTTAGTCGAGTTGATTTGAATTAGCTTGGATTCATGCCAGAATTATCTGTTTACAGAAAAAAGATAATTACATAGCAATAAAAAAATTAAGTCGAGTAAAAAAATCTGGATTGAAGTAAAAAAGTCAAGTTGAAGTACGTAAATTAATTTAAATCAATTCATCTGGAAAAACTGTTGTGTCACTCAAATATCGAGTCATTTTTTTCTCCGAGAAAACATGGGAGACGATCAATGAAATAGAAGCGCTGTCTTCAAGTCCGATTTTTTAATCCGCTGATCGGCCTGCAGTCGTTCCGACTCTGTTTTTACTCCATAAATCGTACGCCGAGGTAGGAGAAAAAGAGTCTTATTGTTTGCTCGAGGTTTTCCCCGAAGATAATATACGTATAACGTGGCCCGATTTATTTACCCAGAAAATGAAATCATCCCAATCTTTCATCCTGTTTTATGTATCGTGTGAGATGAAAACAAAAATCGACTAAGCACACGGAGAATTTTTGCAATCACTCGGCAACCTCAGATGTCAATGTAATACAGACTCCACGGTCTATCATCGGTATAAGTATACACATATTCAGCTGATAAGACTGAATACACTCGTCGCGGAGAAAGCGTATATGTATAGACAAACAAATTAAGGACATGTTTTGTCTAGTTGAATTCATCCTTGCGAGTGTATATCCACATATTATATATATATATATATATATATATATATATATATATATATATACCAATGTACGTATCGAGGTGTAAAGGAAAGTGCTCAGTGTCTACGCTGCATGTAGATACATACATGCACAATGTATTCAATATGCAACATACATGTACTGTATGAACGAATAGTTGAGAACTATGCTCAGCTGACGGGATACGTGTGTTTTGTGATCCTCCGCTGGTGACCTTCCGCGAGAATTTCTGCACCTGCTGTGATGGAATTTCCGAGGTATGACGGATTCCTGTGGGATTATGTGCAATATAGCCTGCAGTGACCCTGCATAGCGTGTGATAAGACGAAATTGTAATCCGACTTGCGTTGAATGGAAACACAGGCTTGGTTTTAACGTCTGGTGTGTAATTACACCTTGTCACAGAACAACAGCGTGAACCTTATTGAAACGCGATCATTCGGCTCGAATCGAAATTCCTTTGCGACGAATTATTTGGAGTGTAACAGAATAGTTTATAAACGAGTAGAAAGTTCAGAGTTACACGGCACACCACTAGCTGGAGTTCGAAAGTGAATTCTGCCCCGATTCGAATGCCAGACGCAGCGGTCAAGCTCCGATTTCTTCGGTTGTAACCAAAGCTTTAATGGCGTGAAGTTGGACTCGGTAAAAATGAACAGGCGATGGATGAGTCCTGGGTTAAGAGGGAGTGTAACTCGACTGATTCCGAAGCGTATCCCAACACCTCGGTGAAAGGGCTGAAGATCCAGAAGAACCTCGTCAATGAGATAGTCGAGTAACAATTGTCAAAGCATTGAACCCATTCAATCCATGGTCAGTTGCTTAGTGGTTCAGGAAGTACCCTCAATCTTCCGAACTTCCGGGTCTGTCGATATGTCACATTCACATCGATTCGTCTTTGATTTCTATGCTCCGCGTTCCTCTTTGGAATCTGACAAATTGCCAGGTCGGTACTCGAGTCCAACGAGCCGATGACGCCCGGTCTCTTCGAACTCCAACATGTCCGACCAATTGACCGCAAGTTTCTCGGGGGCTATTGAAGAGTGCAAATAGGGCGTGAGGAAATCCATCGATCGAATAATGCTCGTCCTCGGTGTTCTTCTTGGCCTTTTTCAGGAAAGTTTGATACGGCTATCTCCCCCGGGTTTCTACTCGTTTCCAACTTATCGATCCGAGGACCCGACCAGCCGTTGACCAGCCCGTTCACTCGTGATAATCTTCCGTCCTTCCATCAAGCAGGCGAGGCACTGAATTATGTACTTTTGAAACTTTTCCTCTCTGATTTTCACCTTGCCTCATTGAAACGGTTCAGCATGGCCTTAAACCTTGGCACGTAATCCTTTGTCCTTGGCGGAAAAAGGTAAACTTTGATCCTGTGTAGAAGATCGTGCTTCGACGGTATCGATACGGAACTTGCTGAATTCTCTATAGCAGATGTTCAAAGAAAAGCGTTAGTTAGAGCGATCTGCGCCGCGTTCTCGGCCGAGATCAAAGCTCAAATGCCCGGTTAATGTTTTGCTCGAGAAAGTGACGACCAAAGAAATCACATTGATTTTAAGAGTCGAAAATAGTAATGTAAGAATCGACGCAGGTCTGCTTTTAATTTTCTCGGGTTTTCCAAAATATTCGATCACACTGTAAAACTGTATTATCCTACGTCAGAGTGAAACACCGAATAATTCTCACGGTATAACGATGTATTAATAGCCCAAGTCATAAATTGTTCACGTAAGCTGCCGAATGTTTATTCGCGCCGCCGCTGGACCTTGAGGCATCATTCGTTTTTGCGACGGTGGAATCTCGCTCAGGTTTACACATAAACCTGTCATGACTGCTGCCAATGTGAAAACTCACTCATAAAGCTAATGGAAAATAAATAACGATGAATTACGAGTAAGCCAAACGTATTTTTTTTTACTTGCATTGATTGTGCAATTTCTTCTTCTTTTTTTGTTGCTGTTACTATTATGCTTTCATCAGCAACTTGTACCAAAGGGTCGTTACTTTTGCTATCTCTACTTATACTCCAAGTTGAAACCGCTTTGATATCGTATACTCGTACATCTTACTCTCCCGTTCCTTTCAGGATTTCCGTACGGTTTTACCATTCAGTGGGTTGTGTGAGGTAAAATACGTTTCCATTTCCTGTGGAAATATACATACTTACAGAGTCCTCTACCATAAATCGAAAGAGACTTTCGACGTTTGATTTTACAATTTTTGCTTTCCGTTGGTTATGTTTATACAGTCAAATATTATCCTTTTGAACTTGCGAAGTCTGAAAGTAATATTCTTTCGAATGACTTTTGATTAACGTGAAGTATTAATTGAATAATTCAACTGCAGCTCTACCCTGCCTCCCGGTAGACTTATGCGATATTTCCCAGTAGAGAGCCGGAATTGAATTCGGTATTCCGCTTCAAAGTTTGATTTCCACTTTTCCGCTGCTCCGTTTACGGGACGACTGTTGAGTTGAAGTCAAATTGGTTTGTCGACGGTTCGGACCTTTCGGTGTAATTATAAGCCCGATGGAAATGCTTGCAGTAACGAAAATCGCATGGTGAATTCAAGTTGCAAAACAAATAGAAGAAGGCAATGCTTAAAAACAAAACGAAAGAAATTGAAGTACAATTTTTTTCACGACTGTCGCTTCGCTTAATGACCTGATCAGTTATACTCGCCAACGGTTAATGGTCAGGTCAGAGTTTGTTGAGTAGTTTGAGACACGCGATGGCTAGCCGCAACCTCTGCAATGGCCGAAGAAACTATAAACATACGATCCGTGGTCTGCACGAAGCAGAGTCAAGAGGATTCTCGAAGAAACAGAAAAAGAGGAAGAAAAGGGAAGAGAGAAAAAAACGACCTCTCAAGGTTTCCATCGTTATTTTACCGGTTGACGTCGCATAGATCGACCAAACAGAGGAAGATAAAAATCAATGGTAAATTTTAACCCGATAAACAGGGCTGTTAGAGCGAGATAAAACCAAAACGTAAATTTAGGAAGAAAGACTACGCAGAAGTTAAAGGAGTTGGGGAAGAAAAAAATTCTTGAAACATCACCGCTTCCTTCGCTCTCCGACCTTTTTCCCACTTATTCTCATCCCTCATCCGTATCTGAACATACGTGCGTGACGGATTTTTAGCCGCGTGTATTCAAGGTCCAAAATTTCGCCGTCAAAGTACGGTATCCAACAATGGTATAAATTCGCCCATCATTAAAACCCTGCAAAACCATAAAACTCTCCATATACTCGGGATTATGCTTTGAGCACACTCGGGCATAGAACCAATATATCTTTTGTCAAGAGATAAGCTGCGGTCCGCACGGAGTGCTGCTACAGCTCAACTCTCAGAAGATACTGAGAAATGATCCTGATACACACTGCCAAGGCCATGGGCTTTGATGATGCCCGGAGACGTTCGCTTGCGGCTAAATCTCGAGGATGAATCGTCAGGCCGGACTGTCTGAATCAAACGTTGAGAAGAGAGAATATTTGCGACAGTGGCGGTGAACTACTCATTTATGATAGAAATAAATCAAAACGAATTCGAATATAACAAGCTTACTGTAAGATATTAATTATTTGAAAAGGGGTCTTACGATTGGACCGTTCAAAATGATTCAACTGCTGTTTCTGATCCGATCTAAATATGTTGGGGGTCATTTTCGTAACCATAGAGATTTCTAGAAAAAGAAGCCTCAAGTTTTTTTATACAATATATTTTGCTATCGGATGAAAATAGATTTGTGCAAGTACGATACAACAGATTTTCGTTAGCAGTTGTTGTTGAGCGCTAAAACTATAGGTACCGTAACGTTTCTTTGACAGTTTACAACACAATTTATCGGTATCTGATGAGCGAGGAGAACGAGCCTCAAAAACACGTGAATTCAATAATTTCGAATTGTTCAATTATAAAACCTCGATATCTTAGCAATTGTGTCACTTGAATTTGCCCATACTCATTTCTATTACATAGTAGGGATGTCGTTCTACTCGAGTTTAGCATCACCCGGAGCCAACAACGTTGCAAGATAATCTTTGAGCTTTTCTTCCCCTCTTTTCTCAACTTTCGATCCAAACTCAACGGCCCTTTCATCTTTCAAACCTTCAACGGTTCCCCCAGTCACACCCCTAGAGCAAGTGCCTCCTTTATCCACGTAGTTTTTCACCTCCGTGATACATTACAACCCCCAAGGAAAACGGGTCGACGTCCCTGCTTTACGCGGAGTGATTTTGTTGATACTCCAACTCAGATACGTGTAACGCACATAACCGAAAACGCGGAATATCGCGTATCGATGTTGAGTCGGATGGAGACGCGTAGCCTCCAGGTACCTAGGCAACGGGACGGGACCAAGCGGAGCAACAGGGTGCCCGTAGATCTCTGACGTCGAGCATCCGCCTCTGCGTTGGGAGATGTTTATGCGCATATCCAATGTACCTACCCAGCTGCGGTTTACATCCGCATGTGAAGAAGACACGCGCAGTTTAACGTACAGCTTGCTATCCCAGCCTCAATAACATTTACATACAACCAGGGTGCCGGCTTGGGGTAACTTTTGGGTGCTGCTGATTTATAATCGGTAGAAGGTTTCATCATTTCGGTGATTGATGGTGGAAATTAGTGACAGCCTGCACGAATATTTAGGTTCAATTTTTCTATAGCTCGTTTTCGCTTATCGGTCGTCACTGTTTTTGAAAAAAATTACTTGCTTAGCTACATGTAGTAAAGGTTACCAGTAGTAGAAAGATTAAGCAGTATATGTCTGATAATTCGTACTCTTGTAATTTATCGTGTGATTTCTTATATATTTTATCGAATTTACAGGATAAATCATGTAATAAATTACACGCTGAATTCTTTCCAAACATTTTATGATTTAACACGTGAATATTTTCAGTAGGGTGAGCAGTGGGAAATCTAAAAATCTCTGTCTTGAACGGTTTTTGATTTATTTGGTTCTTTCGAGGTCGCAGATTTCGTTGGAGGAGAACCGCTGAAGCGTGACTCAGCAAAGCCACTGGCTTGGCAGTCTCAAAACAGTTTTGAATACCAAACAGATGTCATCTCCCGTAGATGCTAAACGCCTATTTGATTATGTTTCTGGGCCAAGAATAGAAAAACATTCCAGTCTTACGCCGTCGTGCGTGGTGCAAATATTGATCGGAAACACCATGGCACTAAACGTGCGTTTCGAGAGAAGATGTTGCGTTTACGTTTTCCACACACATAGCTGGCTGATGATGACTACGGGATAAACAAAATTAACGATGTGCTTAGACGAGTTATGACACTTCGATGTGTCATTTTGTGTACATTCCTTTTTTCTTCATCAACACATTTTGCCAGAATTTATTTGTGTGTAAAACATTCCGCGAATATCGAGACTGTAGAAATGATAGTAAAAACTCCGAGCTTATCGCTTGTTTTATGAAACAATGAAACGAATGTGTATCTCATGGCGTATATAGTATATACGTATTGTTGGTTTTCATTCATTTTTCGGTACGGAACAAGTTTGAGAAACTCGTTCTATTGAAAGTACAAACTGCGAGAAAAACGAGGGAAACATATTTAGCTCAAAATTTGATTACGGAGAATCGCCAAATTATGACTCTGAAATTTTAGGTGATGCACGAAATTCTTTCACGAAATTCTCTTCGTGTATATACGTATATACGATGTTAGAGTTTGGATTAAAGTGCGAATATCTTACGAACCATTGTAAATTTTTTTCAATTAAAATTGAAGTGTTATTCGACGTATAATAATAAAACGTATTACCGCGTCTTTATTATACCGAGTGGGCAGGGTGATCACGTAATCCAAGCCTTATAAGCATGCCCGGAATTACCAGAGGATATAAACCTACTTTTCTGTTACACACGCCAGTGAATAAAACTATAAAAGTCACTCTTCATGTTCGCTATTCTCAACGCCGAAGCGATCTGGGGAAATAACGTCCGTATAGTCGGCGAGTGGGTACAGAGCAATATCGGGTGGAGTTTGATAAATTTTTAATGGCATATCTCTGGAAAGTTCAACTTTGTCGGGGACGAGTAAAAACTCGGAGGGTTTTTAGATTTATTTCTCCCCGCGTGATTGTCTCTGAATTTTTTATGCAAAACGGGCCAAAAGATTTTTAAATCGCGAAACATTTTGTCACATCAATAACAATTTTGTTACAGTAACGAAATATATTTTTACCCGTATACGTACTTTGATTGTACCCTTGCAATGAAAATTTTTTCCTTTCAGGCTTCTCTCGGTGTAGGGGTGTAAAGAAAACGTGATGTATAGACTAGGTGAAGGTTGCGACACTTTGACATTTGGTTTAGATCGATTGAATATTTTCGTGCCTATAAATTAATCGGTAATGACTGAGCGTGCACGGTTTGTAAAAATAAGAATATTAAAAGGGAAAGAAGTTGATCACTGAAGATGATTAGTAAATTAAAAGGGCTGCAGAGGCATCGCCAACTTTTTATCCATCATCCTTCTTGCCCTTCTTTATTTATTTTTTTTTATTTCTCTATTTGTCTTCTTTTCTTTTTTTAAGGAGTGACGTAATTTCGCGCATCGATGATTCGTTGTCTTCTATGGAAGATGAATAAATTAGTTATACAGTAAAAGATAATAATTTCTCTCTTTTCAAATGGCGTTTAAAGCAACTGATTATCAGTGTGAGTTACGATAAGTTAATAGCGGGAAATGTTTGATAATCTTAGGTTGAAAATAAATAAATATACCCGTAACTCCGAGAGAGCGATGGAAGAAGAGATACGGCTGCAGTGATTTAAAAAATCGTAAATGTCTAATAAACAAAGTAAATGAGTTTTTTCCCCTCGCAAACATCATATTTTTACAAAAAATGATTAAACCCGACTTTAATCTTGACTGCGAAGATAAAATACTGATTTAAATTTCGTTCAGGGTTTCTAGACTTGCACGTTTCCCGCCGAAAGACTTGAGATTTTCGAGTCTAGTCCGTAAGTCTTGGTTTTGGCCTCGTAGACTGGGAATAAAATTACGAAACAACAAATCTTTCGGACTTTGCCGGTTAGACTATTTCGTAAACTTAGCGCAATTGAGACCCGACTAATAAGTTTCAATATTAATAACTATGCGGAAATAGGCAAGGTTCGCCATACCGACCAATCAGATACGATTTCACAACAAAATGTATAACCGTCAAGGGAATGTAGAGTTAGAAGCGTGAAGTAAACTGCGTTAGAGCCATGTATTAATGTGGGTACAGTGAAATGTGACTTTCTTGTTTGAATAAATTACTCTAGATATACGTGTCCCTTGGTCAATAATTATGTAATTAACGTCATGCTGTAACAACATTCTAGGCTTAACTCGCTATCGGTCTGGTTTATAATACGAGGAATACTTGTGAAACTTGCGCAATTATTTACTTCTGAATGGTAACACGCTATATATATTTCAAAGAAATTCATTCGGATTCACGGCAGGTCGATCAATGTTTATCAAGATTTCACTGAAATTTATAATACATTTCGCACATAACCGAGTATTTTATTTATAGGCATTGATTTATTCGGTAAAAATTTACATCAGCGATTCAATACATTTTTCAAATTATTAAGTTCATCTTATAAATATTGACTGAGCTCTATTTTATTGGGCTTACAGGTATGCATAACTACTTGAGCTGTTCATAGCTTACAATTAATTTGACTTACATTGTATACCGTACACTCATATATAATATAACATGTGTATGTATACTATTTTAAACGTAAACGATTTCATCTCTCGTATCGTTCTTATAACAAATGATAATTTTTGGAACAAGCGTGATTTAAAGTGCACGGTAAAATAATCACGCGTAATATAAAGTGAAACAATATTTTTGAACCGAAACGGTAGGAATTAATAATATTACAACGTTTAAATTCTTATAACCACATCCGCGCCTGCGAAAGTTACAGCATGATTACCTTATGAAAAATTTCACACGATTTATACTTATAAGTTCGCGAAGGGATGCGAATGCAACGCGGGAGCTCGAGAATTTTTTTAACCGATTACCTGTCAGGTGTTCAAGGAGTATCTGACAGCTTTTGTGACAGTCAGGCGTGTGTACCTTCGTTACATTTTCCCGCCGCCCACGTTGAGTGATAAACGAAATCCGATGAGAATTAGAGGCGAAGGTAGGGGGCAAATAAAAAGAAGACGAAAAAAGTCACCGCGAAATGTACGCCCGGGGTTTTACTGGCTGTATAATATCCAGATACCCTGTACAGCACCAGAGGCGCTAACCGAACCGCGAAATATTTATAACTTTTATCACGGTTATACGACAACTGACGTCATACCGCGAAGCGCCTTTCCCTCCATCCCGCTTACTGTTGGTATGGAGGAAAATTTTATTTGTTGTGGTTATTGAAAAATTTTATAGCTAAATGAATGAGGCTGCAATAAGGTAGTTAAGCTTAGTTGTTGGAAATCAACAAAAATTTTTTTTTTTTCACATCAATAAATATGGCACAAATAGGTAACTATTTAATGTGGCTATAGTCGTAGATACTACAGTTTCTTTACATATGTACTATAGGTACAAAACTCGTTTTCATTTCGTGACCGGAACCATATTTCTTCAGTCATAGTGACAGATGATAATAGTTATGGAATGCACGTAGTAACTAAAACTAAAAACTCGTCGTTTTTGGAAGTACGTAGAAAAGCTGTGTACGCGAATTATCATAACGATTTGAAAATGTATGTACAATTTGCAAATTCTTCGTCAACTTGAAGAATTTACGTATGGTAACGAAAGTGCATAAGATCTTTCCCTATACGCGGTGTAACTCGAGTGCGCGAGCAATTAATCCGTAGAATCGATATTTCGTGAGGTTCGTACGTACGAGAGAATCTGGGCTCGATAGCAAGAAAGCTTATCAAGGTTGTCAAGGGTGACCGATATCATGGAGTTACGCAGGAGACGAGAATTCGTAGTAAAGGAGGACAGAGCAGTGAGAATGGATCAACTAGATGGAAAATGAGTGGTGAGTTTCGCATTTCATTTCAATACCTCTTCCCACACTTTGCTCTTGGCTGAGTTGAAAACAGTGTTACTTTTCATATTAAACGACTTGACATTGCTCGATAATTCAGTCCTGATTATTCAGAGCCAGTTTATGACTGTTGCGTTAATTGAGCCGTTTTGAATTTTATAATTTTCTCTCTGCTTTCTCCACGTTGTAAAGACTGCACGAATTCTGCGAAGTATTAATCAGCCTCTATAAAGTTTAGCTTCAAAATTGTGAATAATTGGAAATGGAGAATATGTACGTATTTCTTTTTAAATTCGTCTCCGCATTCAAATCGTCCAGCTTTTGTAACATTTTGGATTGTACGTGTGTCTAATAACCGGTAAAACTGTTGAATAAAAAGATGTTACGTCAATTTTTTTCTGCATTTTCACCAACAGATCAGAAACGAAGCGACCGGTTACAATTTCACTGTACTTTTCTCCTTCATCGATTACAGTGTTTTTTTTTTTTTTGATTCAGCTTTCGAATAACGGGAAGGAAGCGGAAGCTTAGCTTTTCTCAATAAAAATTAAAAACCGCCCACTTGAAATCCAAACAGCTTGACTTTGAAAAATTCAAAACTAAACATGTCAGTCAGCCGAGCAAGCGATCAAACCGACGTCCTTTCGTCGACGTACTGTTACAATCAGGATCAGCTTGTCGCTTAGCAACGCGATTTTCCGTGCCGACGGTTGCATCGGTCGTCCGATAATTGGTAAAAAGTTAACCGTCGCATTTTTCCACGTTCAGAACCTCGTGTATATCGTATAGTTTAATTAGGTTTTCTTCGTCTATCTTTTTTTTTTGTTTCTGTTTTATGTTTTTTTTTTATATTTATTTTTTATTTTTTCTAACGAACAAACGAAAAGTAGCGGCGCGATGCTGATCTGTGCACACACCCATCGAAATCGAGCGAGTAGTGCGGTAACACGCTATTGATTTTCAAACACGTAAGACGGTGCGAGTCGCCTGGCTGACCAACACAATGGCACCGCTACTTAATCCACTTTATCAAATGAACTGGTTCTTCCTTCTCAGTTTGGCTCGTGTTCCTCAGACGAGGTTATACCCACCTTGTAACCTATACCTTGTATACCTACCTAACTTATTATATATACCCTGATATTCAGAGTCCTTGCGGACGTGGTTATAACATCGGAATCTAATAACGGAGAGTGTAGTGAAATGCTCGCCGAGTCTCGGGGAAATGTAAATATACAGACGAATCCGAACGGCTGGATAGTTGGATCGTTTCAACCGTTAACGATTTCACGGATTAAATCTGTGACTGCAGACTTTGCGATCGTAAATCCATACCTCAGACACCCCCGTAGAGTCATTTGACTTTCGGATAGGTTAGATGGGTCAGATTTAGAAATGATCTAGAACAAAAAGCCGTTGTAGAGGAGTGATCGCTGTCGCTACGTGGCGTGTTTCCAGCGTCGCGACATACAGCCGGAGCTCAGATATTGCAAACAATTATTGCACGGAATAATATCTGCCGAGACAAGCTGATTGTTACAGGTTGTCACAATACGAGGAAAGGGAAAGGCAACGTCAAGTTAAAAACGTATATGAATACACACGGTTCGCGGTGAATACAAAGAAACTCGTACAGGAATCGATGTAAAACTGCTGTTAGTACACCTAATAACAATTTGAAAACATTTGATTTGATATTGTTGCGATCGTTATCCATCATCTACTTTCGTCAACGCTTCTACGAATAAGATAAATAGATTGTCATTTTTCACGTTGAAAACTTATGCCCTGTTTGTTGTCCGCTCCGTCTTAGTTGCGATGATTTAGACTCCCTTGGCATTTCGAGGCTATTATACTGTAAATTATTATCATCACCCATACTAGAAACTCGCCTATGATGGTTGCATATGCTAACATAGTGTATTTACGGTCACTCCGAGGAGAACTCGAGCCTGAGGTTGAAGAGTACCCTGAACTATACCTGTTCTCTTCCTCGAGGCGACACCGAGGACCGCGTCTACCTTACTAGCTGTCCATATTTTAACCCCAAAGGACATCGCATAATACTCTGCGTCAATAATTTAATATCGCTATTCCCATGCCCTGACACCATTAAGCGGGAAAGGGCGCCGAACCGTAGAACGCGAGGAATTTTCCATCGGTGTTGTACCAGCTATGGAATTTCCAAGCATGGTAATAATCGACACGGATTGTCTCCCAATTATTTCTGTGAAACACGTGTGAGGTAATTACGAACATTACAATCCTGTTTATTCAATCTACAGACTGATTCGATTATAATCGTGACGTTAATTTATCACCGGTATGGTTTTTCGTACAGCGTGAACAGCGTGGAAATGAAATTATGGAAAATCTACTTTTTCGATCGCTTGATCGAATTATACAGTATATAGCAGCGAGCGATGTATTTGATTTAATTTATACCGAAAGCACAATCAGCTGCGGTGTTGCTTGTGAAGTTCGGAGTGCAGAGGCTGCCAGGCAAAGGGTGTATAACGGCAGCTCATCACTAATTGGTAGATGCTAGAATTTCCCGAGCATTGTAATGACTAATTAGTAATTAGGTACGGCATCAACATGTTCAAAGGAAGAACGATAAAGCTTGCATGGCATGACTAAACACCGCTATAGTTATAATAATAAATTTTCGTTCGTAAAAGATCAGTTGCTGTTATCACGCTGAGGGTTCGGTATTGATTTGAATTTTTTTCTTCTATTTCCTTATAATATTCTCGGTAAATTTTTCGTTTAAAATAGCGTACTTAATTATACATACAAATGTAAATCGTCAAAGTAACGAAACGGAGAATGAAGCGATCGGTTGGGTTCATCAGATCGTCTAACGATTCGTTGAGGCATGTATATATACGTTACTTATATGAGTGTGAATTTTTTAGAGACTTGAATACTAAATTTAAGGAAAAATCGTATATTATATAATTCAGAGACGTACAACGGCGGGATCGAAGACAATAATTTTTTATTTCCTCGCTGCCTTCGTTGGCCCGCGGGTTGAATGAAGTAGGTAAAACTTGACAGTCAGTCGGCTGGTGTAATTACTCTCCGTAAGATCGGTCGGAAATATTCCGAGACAAACAGAGATGGAAACCTTCGGATCGATCGGCAAGTAGTAATTCTGTTTGCCTGTCCGTAGCTCCTGACGGTTTTATTTCATTTCACTGTAATTCACCTGTGAAGTGGCCTCTGTCCGTCACTTGAGTCCATGTAGCACTATGCCAGATTCCTCGCAGCGAGGCGTCGCATCGCTATTTTTTATTCACGAAACGATGCTCGTTCCGAGCTGAGATATCGAACTGGATGGACGTTCAGTTAATTGGACACTTTTAATTCTACGGCATTCCGCTCGTTACAAATGATTCGTAAAGTTAAATATTTCCGAAGCTGTGCAGTTTTTTGCTACCAAAAAGTCACCAGACTCGAAAATATATTTCGAACAAAATCGTGAGTTGCTCACGCGGAATTATCCAGCAAACTTGTCACTTAAGCTTCACAAATACAATGGGCAATTATACAACGACCGATTTAATTTTGATGCAAACTTATTTGAAAAGAATATTCCTACAGTTGTTAAATTCAATTCGCAGAGTATTCGAACACGCCTGCCTCGTTATGGACTTTGCCGTTTCATTCGAGTGGAAAACATTTGCGACAGTTCAACGCCCGACATTCCGCACAGCGAATGATCGATTATAATTATCTCACATGATAAAGTTCACTCAATTTCGCTGCGTGCCTTTTGCTAATTTGTACCGTTATTGCTTACTGCTTGGGTCTTCTCTCATTTGCGAACAATTCAGTCTAGACAATAAGATACAAGTGTTTCTAACCGTCTTTCTATACTATTTAAAGAATCCAATTAATCTCTTCGTTGTACAATAGTCTGATGGCGATGGCGTTAACGAAAGCGCCTTGTGATCATGGGATGAAATTCATTCCGAATAATATCTTGACTAGAAAATCATTTAATTGTTAATATTGATCGAAAACTAATCAACTTATATCAGTACCAGAATTTTATATTAATGAGATTGGTTGGCCAAAAATAAAAACTTTTTATCGCGAGATGGTCGTAAATTGAGTACTTACTGATTTCTGATATTCGTATGCTACGAAGATCTCTTCAGTAATACTCTAATTGTGAACAAAAGGTTAGACAGATCAATGCTTTCTTTTAAGTCACTTCGAAATTGTAAAAAAACTAGCAGTTTCATTCGGTTCTACTCCAAAGTGGTAAATTTTATTAAGAAGAATATCTTTTACAAAGTTACGAGAACAGATTTATCATTCGGTATTCAATTCGACAGTGTCGAATGTTCTTTATCATAATCAATATTGCTATAACATTATACATGTTGTGAAATTGAATATCTAACGATGCCAACTTTATGAAATAAAAAAAAGTGTATCGGCCTCAAATTTAAAGAATCTTAATGGATTTTTAACCATTTTGGAGCGAATTGAAACAAAGCATCGATTACTGGCGAACAAACCTCCTTATCGCAAACACACGCACACACAATTCGGTATGCTGACCGTCCAGGAAGGCTGGGAACACAATCCGCCTAACTTGGACGCGAACTTCCCGTGTACAGGAGGTAGGTATAATCGCACCCGGGTTCCGAAATTCCTAATTAATTAATCCGAAGTGGTACCGAGGTCGGCTTAAGTATGGAAAACTCTTTGTTGCCGGGGTGGAGGGTCAGGGTGTTTTGGAATCATCTCAACTCTGGTTGAAATCTTGAAGCAGGTCTGGTATGTTCTTAATGATCGGGGGCCTTTATGCGTCTGTGAAACTGACGAATTGCGGTCGCGCGGTAGGGAAATCTGTAATTTAGTACCTGTTCGCGGTGTTGAATGTCCAAGCGTTACGCGACGGTTAATCATAACTGATTGTTGAATTAACGAGCGTTCCGCCGATCCGCCACGGAGATTCCGCTTAAATTCAAGACGCTTCAGCATCAACGGCAGATGGGAGTAATTTAAGAACTTCGCAATTGGCGAATTTTATTCCCCTTCGTCAATTCGTGTAATTTCAGGGTCTTACCAGACCGGTTCTCTAATTAAAAAAGAAAAAAAAATACCGCTTAAACGCCGAGTACTACCGACAGCTCTGCAATTAAGTTTATACCTCGGGGGGCAGATCGGCGGCATGCCTAATCAACTCGGCCTCAAAGTGTAGTGTAACGATTACCGACGAGATAATGACCGTATCTTTCTCCGCCTTGGAGCAGAATGTGTATTCATAATCATTTATGCGGGTTTCCAGCTCAATTTTAAACGATACTTGTCAAATTATTTAGCATTTGTAGCACGATGCCGTCGTCGCTTTCTTTCATTCTTGAGGCTCACAATCAGTTATGACGAGTCTTTGCTCTTGGAATGTACAAAATTCGGCATTTAGCACGGTGAACTTCAAGCTGCGCGTGGTTTGACAAAAATAGATCCAAAAAATTGTGCATGTATAAAGTTTTCAGCCTGTTCCTAAATGAAAAAAGCGCCAGCCCGGAAACCCTAGCTGATCGTCGTCGCGATCTATTCAATTTTTAACGATACTCAATTATTTTTCAATATAAACCACTTTTTGCAGTACCCAAAAAAAATATATAAAATATAAACTCTCTCTTAAAAAAAAAAAAAAAAAAAAAAACAACATGAAAAATATAAAAATGGGCCATATCACCACAACGTACTCACCGTTAGTCCTGGGTAATGCAAAAAGTGGTTGATAGTGAAAAATAATTGAAATATCATTAAAAATTGAATATCTTGCGAAAAGGATCAGCCTTGATTTTTTTTTCATCTACGAAAAGACTGAAAACTTTCTGTACGCACGATTTTTGTATCCATTTTTGTTAAACCTTTTGCAGCTTAAAGCTCACCGTGTTGGACAGCGAGTTTATCTCTGCAGCACACGTGATCATACCTATAGTGCACTTGTACTTAATTGCAGTCGGTGCTCGTTGAATACCATACCTCAATTAATTAGGGTAGTTTCAGGCACAAATCTCCTTGCAAATGATCTACCAGTGCTCACCACTAATAGCTGCAGGCACGTCGAGTGGATGGAGGACCATGCATGAAGTTGAATGCTTACGGAATAGACACTGAACCGAATGCAATTGAAATCTAATCTCTTGGCGTGATTGACGGGCGTTTTTCAAACTGATCTTTGATCTTTGAACCGCGAAGGGAAATACAACAAGAATCAAAGTAACAACTCACGGCTGCCGGTTGTCCAAAAACGAAAAAAGAGATAAAAATTTATCGGATAACGAGGCCGTCAGTTATTTAAGGGAGATGGAAATGGAAAGCCGCCGGGGGTGTAAGAGCTTGAAGAATTGATTTCTTTTACTTCTCGTTGCCCGGAGTGGTTTTGTTTCCAATAATTAACGGCTGCAAAAATAAATAACAAAACGAATTCGACGTTACGTTTAAACTTGACGGACAGAATAATTTTACCCCAGAATTGCATGTTGCTGTATACTA
This sequence comes from Neodiprion virginianus, assembly GCF_021901495.1. Taxonomy (NCBI): domain Eukaryota; kingdom Metazoa; phylum Arthropoda; class Insecta; order Hymenoptera; family Diprionidae; genus Neodiprion; species Neodiprion virginianus. The sequence continues at coordinate 32,261,813 of NC_060879.1, forward strand.
GGAGGTAATGTGTGTGCAGCCACACGTACTTGTAAAGGTATACGTCCAGCGGTCAGATCATCGGTGAAGATTATTCCTTCACCGCGAAACGTTGTATGTTGGTACGTAAATAACCACGTGTTCGTTTAACGACCGTAATGGCGACTAGGTCGTAAACGTGTTTCAGCAGCTCAGCTGCCTATTGACGTTCACACTTCACCTGCGCCACGGAGCTGAACTAGCCTGCATGTTCTATTTCTTATTTTTTTTTTATCTCTATCCATGATCTTTTTTACGTTTATTTTTATTTTCCGCACCTCGGTTATACTGCAAATCGTTGTCACTACGACACGGCCCTAATGTCAATATTGACGCAGACACATTAATCGCCCTACAGGATCGTTAACGCAACCCATATTCAAGGGCTATTTACTTCAACTCTACGAGTGGCGTTGCAATTCCTAGTTTTATTAACCGCCTGGTGAATAAACGATCCTGTAAATATGGCGGTCTAAAAATTGTTGGCACTAGCTTTTATCCACGTATCCAGCCTTCCGGGATCCACCTGCATAAGATTATTTGTAGCGCGATCACTTAGTCTGACAGCACACGTAGTCTAGACTACTTCGGGGCAGTTGTGACCGCTCTAAGTTCAGCTCACATCAGCGCTCAGTGGTCGCATTGAGATTCCCGAGACTGCGGTTCACCCGGAATTCTCAAGTCGTATAATTTAATACGCCCCGAGAGTAGTTTGGAAGGTGAATGTGTGCATTTGTGTTATTGAATCTGAGTTACGTCCTCCACGCCGGAAGCGAAGTACGACGCGGTAGGTATACAAAGTACGCTATTTAATTCTTCCCCTCTTGGAAACTACGGTTGAATCGAATCGCAAGGTACTTTTCTCGATATTTTAATTTTCAATTGTCGAATCAATTGTATGGAAATTGTTCGCCGATCGATGTCGGCTCTGATTTCGAGACCCTGCTTCGTTATAATTTACAAATCAGATCACGGTAACGAAAAATTGTACCAACTCACGCCCCGGGAGTGTTTACAAGCAGCTGAAATTTCTCGACTCTGATGAGAAAATTTTCAGTTACATTGCAGTCGTTCTTTGGTCTGAAAAAAAATAAATAAAAAATAAAGAACAGAAAATGAGATGTACGTGTTGTATCGCTGAGATGGGTTTTAGCTGTCGAAACGGACCCGTATCTCGGCGAACAACGGTTTGATTTTTAGCTCTTTCACCACCTTTCAGTCTCGTGGAAAAAGGAATGAGCGAATTGGAAAGGCTGGCGTAAAAAGATCGAGCTTTAAGCTACGGCCTGGATGCCGGGACGGTTTTACGAAAGATATATTCACCTGTTTTGCATCTACATTGTCGCTGCGACGCGTCTCGGTTCTTAATTTTTCATTCGTGCCGTATAAGAACTCTTGTGTGCGAAGTAATGTTCATTAATGCCTTGGGTTTCCGGCTAACTTATTTTCGGTATGAATCAAAATACGAGCTCGATTGTATTACGAATTACGTGACAATGACTGGCGACGCAGTATATTTGAGAGACCGGGAGTCATTGTCAGATAATTCGTACAGAATCGAGCTCGCATTTTGTTTCGTACCGAAATTAAGTTAGCTGGAAGCCAAAGGCATTAATTAACATCACTGTACAACCAATTCCCTTAATTCGCCGTGCTTTCATTCCGCTGCACGGTTTCTGATTTCCGGTTTTCGCGGAATCACTTTCCAAAGATTGCCATCTGGTCTGTACCAATCTCGTAATTAAATTTCCTCTTGAATCAAGACTATGCTAAGAAGGGACGGAAACGGGGGATGGAATCGAGATTGAGAGATCTATACGTTCAGCCGCAGCTGACTAGCTAGCGCTCGCGCAGAAACCGGAAGCGAATTGGCTCTGTCGGAGTGAAACTGGCCGGGACCGTCGTGACCAGGGATGGCCAAGAGTTCCCCGGGGTGCCTAGCAACAGGTTGCTACGCTAAAACTCCCTCTTCGCTTCTCTTCTTCCCTTCCGCTTTCTTTCGCCACGTTCGCCGTGCTTCTCGTCATCCCCCCGACACGAGTAGATAATACGCCACCTAGGCATATATATATACGTCTGTGTGTGCGTTGGCTCGCCTGCAAAAGAGACACACTCGCGACACAGCTAAATGCTTATGCAAACCTCGTTCTCACTCGAATTATCATAATTTGTCATTCCCTCCTCGCCAAGGGCTGACACAATTTTACCTCACGGGATATAGCGGCCGCGTTTTTCGAGACGCAGAGGCGATGCTGGGTATATTTGTTATTCACATATCAAGGTCCGCGACGGGGATCCTCGCAAATCCTTGTCACTGACCTTGGCGGGAGATTGAAATTGCGGTCGAAATCATGGCAGCTGGCGTAGAGATGCGATTCGAGTCACAAGGGAAATTGACCCGAATTTTTTCAAACAAAAGAAGCATTCCAGGCATTGACGATTGTTATATTCCCGACGCGGAAGTTTTTTCTTTGTTGGGGGTTTTTGTGTTTTTTTTTTTTTTTTTTTTTATTTATTGTTTACGAAATATCTTTTGTACGCTGTGAAATTGCTCATATTCAGGCAAATATTCGACGGGCGTTGTTTCGGTGAATCAAAATCCCGTTATTTGACGTTTAGCTACTTATTTGTATTATTATAAGTATTCACGTCAACTCCGCTCTCGCTGTCGAGCAATCAATGCAAATCAATCGCAAAACAGTGAATCTTCGAGTTACGGCAGCGCGCTTGATGCCTCGATCAGCCGTACGAATTATTGCACAAAAAGTAACCATCTCGTAACGAGAATATTCGTAAGAATTAGATTGCGATATTGCTATCTGTATGAAAAAATTTTTGAGTCAAAAGCTTTCGGTTAAAAACTTTCCGAACGGTGAATCACAATGGATTCATTTTGAGTGGATATAGAAGGTTTACGTATTGATTTTTTTTTTTTTTGTGAAATTCGTACATCATGTATAAACTGAAATCTGTGGAGTTTTTTTTCAGGCAAAGAAGTAATATTCATCCTTCTCTATAAGTCTGTTTCGCTAAACATGATTCTGCTATTATTACCACATTTCATTTCACACCGCATAACTATATTTGGTTTAGTATACCAATGAATTTTGATGCCTTGGTACTCGGACTGTGTTATACGACTATAACAATACCCTAGATCAATCAAAACAAATCCAATATCCAGTTGCATTTCTCGACATTTTCCGCGCGTGTTGCGTAAAATCCTACGAATATGGGAAAGCGCAAATTGCGCGTCCCGCGATAACTCCGCGCTCATAGTCGTTAACTCCGATGCGATTCAAATGACAATGCATAAAAATTTCTAACAACACATTCCTCCGAGGAAATGAAATTTATTTTCATTCGTGAACAGCGCCGCGCGAAGGAATTATAGACCGAGCGCTGCCGGGACAAAGCGCAAACAAACCGACAATGAAAGTGTCCAATTCCACGGGCACAATTCGTTCGTGGTAAAACTAATTTCCCATCTCTATTAGTTCGAGTGTATACCCTCATCGTCAAAGATAGGCTAACTCATTTGTCACCTAACCATAACTTCCGTCGGTCATATTTCATGGAAAATAGCATTGCTGCCCAGCGGCGAACCCGGGACGAAGAATAGAAGCCGGCTTCCGCGCTCCGTATCGGCGCTACGTGTATTCGACCACTTCTATAAAAGCAATTAGGCATTGAGTGTAGTCAAGTTTCAACGGCATGCACTGTCATGCAGAGAACTTACGGACAGGCATCAAGGGCGTAAAAGCCAACCTGTATACAGGCGATGTTGCCGTAAGACAACTTTAAGGAACTTGTAATGAGATTCAAAACTTGATACTCGGATGTTCGCTCGGTCCGCCAACTCGCCTTGTCTAGCGTATAATACCGCCTCTCTTTCACACTCCGCGTGTTTGGATTTCTTTTTTTAAAACCTAATCATCCCAAGCATGCATTTCTTAGGCGACTCGTGCGATCACACTTTCTTGTAATACTACGCGTCTGCGATTTACTATCCATATTTTATGCAGTATCGTGACGGGGCTTTTATAATCGAATGCGGCAATGATTTAGGTCCTTAACGAATTTTTGTAAGTCTGATACTGTCATTGTATTTATTTTAAATACGAGATTGCTGTATACTCAGTACTAAGTTTTTATAATTCGACTTTAATTCGTCCTTCGATATTGGGCGCACCTTAATTACAATTTTTAACAGTTTAACATCATGTTTTGGTCACGTTCGTAATCGAAGGCTGACGATATTTGCATTGAAAATAAATGACGCTAAATTGAGTTAATTTATAAATAGGAGCGATTAGCGATTAAAGGTAAAAATATCGTTGAACGCGTATCTTCGAAGGAAGGAATATTTTCCTCCATTACAGGGGTATTTTCACTCGGCATATACAAAGCGGGGTTTCCATTGGCAACGCGCATATATTCAACGCTCCGAACCATCTCGTCGTCAATAATATTTTTTCAATACAATTAATCGACTTGTTTGTACAATTTGAAAAGAAAAGAAACAAACAAAAAGTTGTAAAATAATTATGAATATACGGTCGCGAAGTAGTTGCAGATTATAATAATTGTACATAATAAAATGAAGGGAGGGGCTAAATTTTAGGTAAATTAAAACCGACGAATATAAATCTGGGCCAGATAATTACCGATAAAACTTTGCCCAGGAAATAATTCTTATTATAGCGTGCTGTGACTCACAACTCACCAGCTACTACCAGCCGACCCTAAGAAAAACTTGACACGCAGCTTTGACAAAGGTACCCACTAACGGAAGTCTAATCGTGAGTTTTGCGCAGCGGCGGAAGCCAGACTTCACCTGCACTACTCCTACTCACGCAAATTGATTATCTCAGATTTTAATATTCTCTTTGTTGAATTCTCGTTTCTGACTTTCCCTCTCTTTTCCCGCTTGCCACAGAAATGAAAAATTACTCCCCGAAGGTGAGAACGGAAAGATCGTAAATTGGTACTGTCACGGATGTGAAGAATTCAAATCGTGCTCATAATCATTGCTGCTGAACGGTTACACAACAATCTTATTTACAACAGTATTTAGGTTTATGCTTCAGGCTTGCGCGGAATCGCATAAATTTCAAACAAATTCCGACTGCCAAATATAATCAAGTTTCAAAGGCAAGCTACTGTACGCTGAGAAAAGAGGAAAGAAGAAACCTACCAGGAAAAATGAGAAATATGAAAATTATTTGTACGGAGAGATTCTTGAAAATGACGGGTGGTTTGAAAACGCGTGTTAATTAAATAATGAAGTATTCAACGGCAGCCAAGCCAGAGAAACGCACCCTCGCCTGCATAACTTCCCGTCAGATAATCCGGCAACTAGAAATTCAAATTTTCCGCCAAAGTCTTGACGCAACCTTGTGATTACGCTCCCTCGATCAATCTCGCCAGTTCATTATTGAGAATGAACACAACCCTCCAGTGGGAAATAATCATGAACTTTCTCAAGCTTTACTACAACGATCACCATCCTTCCCTCTCCCCCTCCCCCTCTCTCGCCCCTCGAATATAACTTTGTATCGTTCCAAAATAGTGCCCGAAGATTAAAAAATGCGCGCATATGTTAAGGTGAAATTGTTCGAACCATTGTATCGAGGCCATTCACACGAAGCCCCGATTTTTTGCCCCTTAGGATGTTGGGCGGCGTTGGAGGCCGACACCTCTCTACGCGCCGACGGGGCAGCAGTCCCATGGTGCGCGGGGGCGTGGGCCCGATGCCCTATGGGGCCCATCTGCTCCCGGGGGACGCCGCCGCGGTCCCTCCGGACGGACCCAGGTATACCCGCCGACGCCGGGCTGTCACAACCAGCGACCACAAGAGCTGCGCACTTATCCAGACCAGGCTCAAGCTGGGGGACATCATGTGAGTACCCATATAACACACTGGCGTATTTAAATATGCATGGAAACGTGACGTTTGTTCGTTTCAGGAGGTTACCATAGATTTATGTGTGGTGTTTCGTATGGATTTCACCCGAATTCGGGTCTAGGCACAAATCGTTTATTAAAAATTCAATTTTCATTTGTCTACATCAAGCTTAACGACGTAAATTAAGGGTCTCGTATAATCAGGTAATATTTTTTCTATTTTTTGACAAAAAATACAATTTTGTAACGGTGTCAAATGAGCTATCGAATTACACAGATTTTTTAGTATCTTACAGATATACGAGTCGATCCGCTGTATATCTAATTCAATATTTGTTTAAATAAGAAAAGAAAAAATATGACCTGTTTATTTTTGCGGGTTTTCTTGACTTTATACGCGTATACGGAGAAAAAATCAAATTTCATCGCAAGAGTAAATTTACGAATTAATAAGGGATACATAAGGTATTTCACAACTTAAAAATTTGGGAATATTATTTTTAGGAAATTGTATTTAGAATCCGGGAGATTCGCGGCTGCTATTACTTTGCTCGTGCAATTATAATTTCTGGTCATGTTGGGTACGTACGAGGGTATAAAGGGCGATAAAGTGATATCCACCATATTTTAACCAGTGATTTCAGTATCAAAAGAATACAGCTTTCGCCTCACGGATTTTGATACATTCCGAGTGAAAATAATTCGTTTTAAGAGGTAGAGACCGCGTCGCTCGTCAAAGACCTTTGATACTTGGCCGGGAAATTGGTCCAATCACATGGTTACGTATATCGTTTGTAGATTAAATGTGAAAGATGAAATTTGTCTCAACTTTGTACGAAACTTGGAAATAATGTCGCTGATCAATGGAAACAGACGAATTCAAAGGAGGGATAATTTTCTTAATGCCGCAAAGAGAAGGTCAAATCTACATAAATTTTTGTGATTTTCTAGCTGGTACAACGACGATTTTCATCAATAAATCCTCGCGGTAACCTTGCCTTGAGAAATTTCTGTAGCGATTTGTAATGCAAGAATCTCCGCTAAAAGCACGCGAACGTCGATCGCGCAGATTTCAGCGAAGAACGGAAAAGCTTGAACCTCATCCCGTGCCACGACCGTCGGTAAAACAGATTCAGAGCTTTTCTTACACATGTATCTAAAAGCTCGCTCTGCAGGAAACTACCGCATCGGCTGCGACGGTATTCCGCGAGCTTTTCACCGATGGTAACAAATTACAAAGCCTTACCAAGGAAGGATAGAGAATACAATTACAACATCGTTTTCCCAGGGGTAAATTGACTGTTACCTATCTTTGTTCTTTCACAATTTTCCCTGCTCGGTCGTCCTTCGTGGAAAATTTTACCTCGGGAGTGCAGAAATTTTCGAGCACGCAAACCGGGGTGATCGATTACATACATCCGTGCGATATTCGAAGCTTCTGCAATTCGCCGAGAGTGCCGCAAGCTGGCGCCAAATCGCTGTCTGACCCAGACATTACTCTTACTACTGCAACTCGAATTAACATCCGACGCTCGCGGTAAGGTGTTCGCCCTGCTGTACCTAGCGGATAGTTAAATGCGTCGACGAATGACAGTATCGATCACACCTTCGATCGTTTCTTCTTACTTTATGTTTTTAGCTCAGACTGTCGTTGCCCGTTACGTAAAGTTCAATTATTCTGCCCAAGTACTGCAGTAAAGCCTCCTGGTTTACTCGTAATATACAGCCAATTAGGTCTACGTATACTTGCGGCTGAATGTGCTTCATTATGATTCTCTTCATTTACCGTTTTTCGGACTTCGGAACACTTCTTTTCTAGTTCAATAGTTATTTGCTTCGTTGTATTGCCTTGACCGCCTAGTCAGACTGATATTTGAACCTAATTATAGTTTGCTCATTTTTTAAATTTTTATATAACGCATCTGAGCAATTTTTTGAATTGGCGGTTTACAAACAGTGTAAAGCGTATTACTAAATATACAATATTTCGACAAGCTATGTGTTTCTCATATTTATTTTACTAGACTACATGAGACTTGGTGCAAAATTCTTCGTCGAAACTGTGTGATGTAGGATGATACTCTGTTCTCACATTATTCCCGTTGGGATAGTGCTTGTATGTAGTATTTATATGTCACATTCTACGTTTCACAATCAGTTGGAATTTCATTGAGGAATGGCCCGAATGCACACATACATTATACATACCTATTCGTCTTTGTTCAGTCACCTCTAAAGTGGCAGGTTTCGTTCGACGCGCGATTTGGTTCTCTTCCTTTTTCACATTTGATTAAGAAATATTGTTTTTCCCGACAAATTTATAGCTAGTTGAAAAAAGATGCGAGAAGGAATATCTTAAATTCCGGTAATCGCAGACTCACCGTGGCGAAAAATGCATGGTTTTTGGGATCAATGTACGCACACCAATTTTCTACACCTAAAAATCTGCATTATAATTCGTTTTTGACCGTATGCGGAAAGGCTGGAGAACAAAAGTACATACATCTTAACACGGATTAAAAATTCCCCACCCTCCGTAAAGTACTCGAAGTAGGTTACAGTGTAAATTCGGCGTTGTGACTCGAAACGGCCATCGATATTGCAATGCGTTGGTTACATTTACACCCGCAGCTCAACTGTACTGCCGCTAATGTGCATTATACATACGCGTATATCGGGTGACCGTCGAAGCGAAGCTGAAATAAAAAGCTCGACTTGCTATACGGGGGCAGCAAAGGCAAGGAAGCAAGCTGGCAAGCAAGCTGGCAAGCAAGCTAGCTAGCAGGCAGTCGGCAGGCAGCAGGCAGGAGAGAGGCGCCCTGGCGTCGTGAATCAATACCCGCATTGCGCGTGGCGTCTCTCTATCCCTCTTTCTCGGCCTATCCGGCTCGTACGTCTCTCTCCGTCTGGGAGCCACGAGGAGACAAGAGAAAGTGACGAGACGCATTCGAATACGAGGATGCCGATCAGGCTGATATAAATGCAGGCTTACATCCCCCTGCCCCCTCCCTTATCAAGCCCCGAACAGGGGTGGCTGGGACGAAACGGTCAACCGAGCGAAATTTTGCAACGTATTTACACGCGAGGGGAAGACGTAGTTTAAAAATTTCGAAATCTGATGGTTAATGTTCAAGATACTTAATTATTGATGGGAAATTTTTATGAAATATGTATATTAACTGGGCGGAATCAATCGAGGTAACTTGAATCATTGGAAATCACAGCGAATCGCTTGAAATCACTTGGTATCTGTGAAGAAGTCGCGTGGCTAAGCGTTGGAAATCGTGAAAATTGTTGTTGTGAGGATTGTGGTAAACGTCGCATGGTTAAAATTTATTAACATTCTAGAGATTTCCATTTAATTCCGACGATTTTTCAACATTCCAGGTGATTTGTAGTGATTTGTTGTGATTCAACGTGATATGGTCCTATCCGGAAACCGCTGAAAATCGCTTAGAACGTTAGGAAATCATTGAAAATCAGAGGTTACATTGGAAATTAATCGAAATTGCACGACGAGGTAGAAATGAATAGAAATCACAGGAAGTCAATATTAATGTATCGGAATCATTCATTTGATTTTCAAGTAAATGGCTCCTCGAAATTATATATATGTATTACAAAGTATTCACAACACTTTTCAAACCAAGAACAGCTGGGAAATCAAGAATATAAACAAAAATCGCGTCAATTTTTGCTAACTATTTTCTGTACTCGTTTCCTTTTCACCCAAAGAGATTTGATGATTTTTTGAACTTGTTATCCTTCAGTAACGCAGGAAAAGTAGAATAATCAGGATTTCGATCACCAGTCGGTTTTCCTCGCAATTTCCAATTTTCAACTAAAGTACCGTTATTGTCCCGGTCTCCCCTTATACATTATCTTCCAACTCTTTAATGAAATGGATTTTCACTCACCGACGTTATAATTCCTTTCAAGTTGAAATCTTTTCCTATTTGTTGATCATATTTTCTAGCACAGCGTTACATAGATTAAAAAAAACGAAAAGATAAAAATGAGAAAGTTAAATTATAAAGTTCTGATAATCAGTAGAAGGAGATCTTACAATAGTTGAGCAATTCGCAAAGTGCACTCGGGTTCTTGATGCTGTAGGAAATTTTATTTTAGAAAAAAATATAACTTGACCGCGACGATATTTGCCCTTTTCCATGACCGCCTCCGGATTAACGAATGCGTCTTTTATCAAGTATGGATATAATTACGCAGGTACACGATCAATCAATATAATTCTGCCATATGTACATGCCTATAGTTGCTCGTACAACGATGAGGTTACGAGGAAAATATTTTACGAGGCACAAAACGCGCGTGTCTTATACCCGTGTACGTTATACGCAACCGTCATCTAATCCTCTACCTTTTGTATTATAACGCTAAACAAGCGAAGGTCGACGATTCAATTTGATCGCGTGTCTAGTGGTTACAATTATTGTCATTTTTGTTTTAATTATTTACTTTTCATTCGTACATTCGCCAATATCCGGCATGAATCTGTCGGCATTCGTTATAAAAATTTGCTGTTACCATAATATGCAATTGTAGATAGCAATTATTTCCCATGTATATCATTCGCAGTTGCTCCCCGATCTTAATGCATATTTATTACGAGCTCTTCCGACGCTCTACAATGCAAGGAACTTCGCCCATCGTCCTGCACTCTGTGAAAATATTTTTATCCACCCTTTTCCTAACGCGAGATTCTGATCTAATCATTCGATTGATTAGTCAAAGGCTTTGTGACGTCACGCATACCGAGCTAGCCTGCCGGTCGAGTTCAGGTGAAACCTACCTCAAGGCTCGCACACAGCAAGCACAGGGTTGATTAGTTTCAAAAACATAACACTCCCTGCAGTTTTTCCCGTTCGCCGCAATTTTCCCTACGTCATAATATTCACAACAAGTATATTCCGTGTACGCGCATGCTCTTGTCACCCGTTATATTTTCACCACGTTGTTTTTTTTTCGTCCTGTTTATATCAAGTCGCCTATCGTGGATTTACGCGAGTTCCAACGTACGTACGTTGCACCCGCTTCCGGCCGCTTTAGGGCTTCTTGGGTCAATCCATCCGAACCCTATTAGGTCCGGTGCAATGGGCTCGCGCGTTTTGAACCGCGTGAAGGATTACTTGTTCATCTGCGAGTAGCGTGAAGAATATTTTTCAATCGCTATCGTGTCAGGTGATTCCTTTCTATACTATTCCTCCCGAATCTCCTCCGCCCCCTCCCTCCTTCCCTTCCTCACACAAGTGAATCAAGCGGACCGGGATCGATCCTTAGATCACAATTATTGCCGCCGCAGATGGACTTCCGTAAATCTGCAGTTTCAATTTTATCCGCCGGAATACTGTAATGAATATGTAGCGCCAGGTCGGTTCGTTTCTCGCAAACGACCAACCGAAGTATGAAAATTTCTTTTTTCAGGCAATCGAGGTCGCAGTTCCGTACAGCGTAAAGGGACGGGGGGGGGGGGGGGGTCTAGTGAACGTCAGCCCGAAGCGGCGATATTCTCGTTGGCAAGATTATGAGTTGTTTTTCTTTTTTTATAATAGTACCGAACGTTATACATATCAATGGCTAGGTATAATACGTACAGGTATGCATGCACATGATAGGTGTCCCCAGCTTGACGTTTCAATTACCCCGTGTGATGCATTGATGAGAACAATAATGGGTAAGCGCTTTTTGCCGCGTACCTACATCCTACGTGTGTATTTATCGCATACTGTTGCATGTACGCTTTTAATACAATGCGAGTACGTACACGTGGTGCTCGGATCCGTAGGTGGCGCACGTACGTACGTGCCTCACACATGTGCGGAGAGTGCATCATGATCATCAACGACTCGGATATGCCGCGTAGAGTAGCGATGAAAAGAGTGTCTTGCGTGTAACACAGATGTGCAGCGTGCGATATAACGCGGTAGGGCGAATGTGTTTTCAACACGAAGACGAGGCTAGGCAGGCAGGGAAATACGTGCAGCCGGCTGATGGCCGGACGCGGACGGCGAGAGAAGGAGGAGCAGGAGGAAAAAGGGAAAGAGGCGAAGGCAGCACCCTGCAGGGGAGAGTTCGATGTCCTACATTTTCTCCCTCCTGGGTAGCTGCCTCCGTCCCCAGACTTCCAGCCCTCCCCCTACCAACCCCCTCCTCTCTTCGACTCCTCATCCCTTCCGCGTACCTGCAGGTTACCTCCTCTTTCATCCACCCGCGCCCCCAACCCCTTCTTCTCCCTTTTTCGCCCCATCTCGTGGCGCCTCTTGCCTCCGGCCTCGCGGATCCCATCGGGAACGAAGAAGAGATGAATAAGGGTTTGCCTCTCAGACTTCGAGTGAAGTATACCTCGTTGCATTTATTGTTCCCCCGTGCAGTTTCGCAGTGTTGTTATATACCTGCATCAGGGATTTATAATTCGAGCGATTACGAGAGAGCTCTTTACATTTCGTTGTTGTTGTTGTTTTTTTTTTTTTTTTTTTTTTTTTTTTTTTAGGGTTTTTTTTTCCATTTTGCTTACATTATATTTCTTTGTTCATCTTCTCTTTTCAATTTAACAATATCCTCATGTACCGCAACCGTTATTGTTATAGCAAAGGGATCGGAGATTATTATTTTTTCTTTCAATTTCTTTTTTATCCTAACAAGAAAATAATTACAACTCTTCATAAGTACTGCCGTCAACATTAGCGGGGCTTAAACTCGTATCGCAAAACCTTATCTTAACTTGTGCGACGATTTTCAATTATATTTTATACTCGTACAATTAAGTCACTTCCAAGGGAAACAATGTACTGTAAGGTGAGGTAGGCAGAGTTACAACAACTTGGTAGAATGGCAACAAGGAAAGAGGATAGACATGGTTACGTATTCGTTGTCAGCGATACAGATACGCATTAAAACTAATCACGGACTGGTTTTGTGTTAATTAAATTTTCACTATTATAATCGAAAATTGCTCAATCGACCGATCAAATATCGGAGCATTAAAGTTTCATTTATATTGTTTAACGATAATGCGTTTCTACAAAGCCTCATAATATTTGCATGTCTGGGACCGGCGAATTCTCTTCGATGAGAGAGGAAAGAAAAAAGAAACTCACACCACGAGCAACAAGAATCCTACACCGAATCCGTTATATCCAGTAGTAGCGTTGATTTTGAGGAATCACGGTTAATGCATGTACCATACCTCGGAAGATTCGTTTGAAAATAATAATGTACCTATCAAATACATCGTTGAGGTAGCCTGCAGGTACGGGAAACTTGACCGAGTTCAAACCCCGATCGTGGTGCATGGCGACCCAGATTCGCGTTTTCCCTCCCCCTCCCTGTCAACCCCTAACCGTCCTAACCTCACCCGAGTCACCCCTGCTGGCTGTTAGCTTCTTTACCCCGTCGTATTCGTTCTTCCCCCCTGATCTCATGCCATGCCTTGGAAACACCGTGCTATTTTTGCTGTTTTAAAAATCAAGAAACGATCATCGTCATTAACGCTTCCCGCAGCGGAGGAATTTTCATTATGGAAAAAAGTTATCCGGAAAAGCGGCGTGACGACGTATTTTCCTCGACAGGCGTGGAGGATACCCCGAAGTGGTTTATAATTCTTCTAGAATCTGGAACTGGAAATACGTTGTTGTTGTTTTTTGTTTTCTTTATTTTTTCCTCTTCGAGTACTTATTGTTGGTCGTATTTTTTATTTTGTTACCTAAAATAACCAGTTTGCTAGGTAACAATTGGCTATAGATGCTCTAGGAAAACAAAGTTCGACGACTCGAAGGAGTCTAGTTAAGCCAGTCATATATCACTAGTAATTACTAAGCTTACTGGACTCGACTGCTCTTCGTGCTTAGTAATTAGACCAATTTACCAAAAGTTTCGGTGACATTATAAATTTTCCTATAACCCTCGTCGTCTGATTCGACGTTCTTACTGCCAAGTTTTGTCCCCGTTCCTTGTAGGTAGGTACCTAAGATATTTCTCATTTACCGAAAAGTACATATCAGCGATTATGTCTACCGCAATTCTTGCACACTCTTGCAACAAAGTGCGGAATAACTTCAATGGCACGAGGTGAAACGTTAGTTGCTCTTTTTTTTTTTTTGTAAAATTATTACAATGTTCCTACCACCGTGTACTTCGCCATCTGAAAAATCAGACTGAATCTGATTGCCGTAAATCCATTATTCTCTGGGTCATATAGTGCACCACAACGTACGTTTTCCACCCCCAAAAAACTCAGAAAGACACAATCGTGGCAGTATGGTTGAGTCAAGCTGAAATGATCCCTGAGTCATTGTGTATGCTACAGAATAAACAAACAGCAATGTTGAAATGCAGTAAAGCTTAAAAGTATTTATTGTTAGTTTGTGAGCTGTTAAACGTGCGATCGTTTATATACAGATATCGTAATTATACTGTCCATCATTTATACACGTGCTGCAGGTTATCCGAATGGTTAAAGTTTTCGCAGAATTTACATACCGATTAACTCTCTCAGGGACAAGTAAATACCATATTCTCTACAAGAAATCACTGAGTCTGTTACACATTATAACCGACCTCGCGACGTGCGGTTTAAAAACTTGAAGCACCCGATAATCCGAGCTTTCACGAGGTATTTAACGGCATCGTCACCCGCCTGTCATCGTTACCTGTTTAGCTGCTCTATATTTATATGGCACATGACGTGTTTTTCCGTTGAAAAATGCAGGTACAGTTTAGTCTATGATATATGAGAACATTTGCAATTTATTAAAAAGCTTCTTTTCAACGAATTGCAGGCACGGTGTCGACTGAAACTGTACGGAGTGTCACGTTACTCGCGGACAGTAAATCCGTAGCAATGTTATGTATGAATAATGAGGCTACTCACAATCAGTGAAAATAAATGAAATTTCTTTACCCCGTACTGTACAGTGACGAAGCTATGATGCAACAACATTTTTCCATATCTCCGATCTATTCGACGTTTCAAACTCGAGGATTTTTAGAATCAGTGTTACGGATCTGAACTCAAAGTACATAAGTTCAGAAAAGGCTGACTGGATCCGAACATACAATTTTTTAAGTTTTAATTTCTGAAAAACCTCCGATTACCAAAGTTTCGTTCAAATCAAGTAACTTCTTGCATTTTGAATTCCCAAATTTGGAGTTCAGATTCTTGATCCGCAACCTGTGAACATTTGCTATATCGAAATATCGAGTAAATCGAAGGCAAGGGAAAATGTTGTCGCTTCGTCTGCTCAATTCGATAGAGAAATTTCCCTGCCATTTTACTATTCATGTTTTTCACGCACGTCACTGCCGTGCAAAAGTTTCCACTGCAGGGTGTTGATTGC
The DNA here is from genome assembly GCF_021901495.1 of Neodiprion virginianus. NCBI lineage: Eukaryota > Metazoa > Arthropoda > Insecta > Hymenoptera > Diprionidae > Neodiprion > Neodiprion virginianus. Next base: position 32,277,091 of record NC_060879.1, read on the forward strand.
CGTGTTTTGTTAACCGAGACTTGCATACAGTGCAAGTCGTTAAGTTAATCATGGGTATCGCATGCCGACTCTCTTTTCCGGAGGGGGTGAGCGCCTCATGCGAGAACTACGGAACCATAGAATCCACCTTCAAGGTTCGAACTTCCAACGAGGCCGTCGACGAATGTGGAGCACTGGGTCACCGCACTCCCGCAACCCGGAGCCGAAGAACCGCGATGCATACGCGACGAATTACAACGTGATTTGACCTCCCATCGCGACTACCTACCGGCCGCGAGGTTCGACCACCCTCCCCATTTTCACCCCTACACGTCCGTAGTTGAAAATTACTCGGTCGAAAAATACTTGTTTCGTTCGATTTTCATCTCCCTGTAGCTGTCGGCGGCCGGATTTTTTCTGTTTTTTTTTTTCTTTTTGTTTTTGTTTTTTGGATATACGGTGTGTTCCGGGTTGGGGTATTCATAGGAATGCCTAATTAATTCTCCCCAGTCAATCAAAGTTCGCGACATCACATGCATGCTCGGTTTTCATGGTATACGTGAGGTTGAGCAGGTCACGGAAACGTTTAATCCTCCAAAAGGTGATATTTTTTTCACACTTTTTATTTTCACTTTATTTTAATTTTTCATACCGTGGATCGAGTTCGGAGGTGCATATATTGTGTCGTATGTATAGGTTGATTTTCGACCCAATTAGCCCAGCTTCACATTCTGCGCAGGTAAATTATCGAATGAATACTTCTTGTATAACCTACATCTACCATTCACGAACGATAAACTAATGAAAAGTAAAAAACTGTAGGGTCAAACTAGTACGTGCTCGGAGGATTCCAATCGATATATCAATTCGCAATAAAACTTTTTAGTCCATGGCTGCAGGTTTACTGTTTAAAAAAAAAACTTTATGTTGCAATTGCCCGGGTCATTTGCTAATATCTTGCATCTGTGAATTTTTCACGATGCGTGACATAGCTCATTTTACAGTTCCCGTTAATATACCAGCCCTCTGCAGCGTGCCTGCACTCGAAACACAAAAGAAGAAACGACTTTGTTTAGTCGACATGAAAGTCGGTGTATTCAGAATTAAATCTATCGTGGCTTATTGCTTTATTTATACTCCGAAAATTACGATCGTGCGTGCGTAAGTCGAGACCGCAATGACAAACCGTTCAAATTCATTCCTCATTTGGTTTGCACAAGACGTCTATGTGTACGTGGTTCATGGTGTATATGTATATATACCTATAATTTATAATTTAGGAGTGAAATTTTTTAATAACGTAAACTTTGTGGTTGGGCAAAGAGGGACGAAAAGCTGTAGATTGAAAATCGCATACGTGAATTAATAACGATGTATAAATATTCGATGAGGATTGTTGGCGTGATGAAAATTTGCAGCTTTTAGGGAAATTTCTCAACGGCTTAACACGTGGCTCGTCGGGTCTGAGCTACGCCCCTAAATTTCGGTCCTCTTCCTACGTTCCTTCGCCTATCTCGACGGGCGCATGCCTCGCAACCCCGCGCAGTATCGGTTAAACATACACCCTCGAAGAAGCCCTCTCACCGAACCTTCCCTCCCAACGCACACCTCCGCAACCGCTGCGTATCCGATGACATCTGGCGACAATCCGGCAAACGAATCAAGAGCTTTTCCCAGCGTTGACCTGCAAGCGCGCGAGCTTATTTCAAATCAAACGAGAACCACCCCTAACTGGTCAGTCTTCTGAATATTTCGCCTCTGTTGAGTCGTAAGACAACAATCATTGTTTCATGAACTGATCGATAGCAAACTGATTCCAAGACGTTCGAAACGACAAAATTTACCCGTGCCGATTTAGGAGACAAATTTTTTTTTTTTTTTTAGTTTACACTTATTCCAAGGAATTAAAAACGCGGAGAACGATCGTTTCGTATTCTATTGAGATGAAAAATGCGGGAGTGGCTGATAAAATAATCATCTGATCGATCGTGGCGAATTATATGAACAAGAATACCTTAAGGGACAGATATTACAAGTGCGTGCAAGTTTTTGGCAGGCTTTTTGCCCATACGTAACGAGGAGGGTGAAAAGCGAATTCGGCTGCAAACCAAAGCCGGCGACTTCCTTCCAGTGGCGATTATTCCGCCACGAGATGGCGTCGACTCCGTCTCTGCGCCTGATCCCACGTGAGCTTTGCCGCGAGGGGGGGAGGGGCGCCCCGTTTTGATACGGCACTGCGGTTCGCGAGTGACAGAGCCCTCGGAGGGTAGAAAGAGGGAGGTACGAGGGTGGCGGAGCGAGCGAGGGAGTAGAGTGAATGAGAGACTGAGAGAGAAATACTTTGTCGAGTAGAGGCACCGTCCGACCGTCCCAGCGGCCACGAGCGAACGGCTCGAGTAGAGATAGTGTCAGACTTTCTACCAGACTGAGGGGCTTTTACGGGGACGGAATCGAGGCAAGCTCTCGCGAACGGGTGCTATGCACAGATACAGTGGTGGATAAAGTGCGTGGAGTGTTTACGACGGTGTGAACGAAGTGTAAAATAGGTGCAGGTTGAAAGTGCTTGCCGGATCAGCCAGCAGATACGCCAGCGGGGCAGAGTCCTGAACGCATGTAGGAACATGGCCGCATCTAGCCCCTGCCTCCCTCTAGAGGTGAGTGACGTACGGAATATCACCCAAAAACTACACTGCTAGGCGATTTTTAGCCATGGGCAGTCTGGGGAATCGTAAGAAAAAATCAGGGATTTTTGGGCGTAGAATTTTAGCCTTGTTTCGCACTGGAGCACCGAATTATTCGGACCATGTACACCGTGCCATCGCGAAAGCGTTGGAAAAGAAATGAAATCCCCATTCGTCTGTGGGTGAAAATTGATAATTATGGGTAAAATCGGAGCGCTGGATTTTACCGTATACATTTTACTATGATCGAAACGCAGGCTTGACAGTTGTCGTTTTTTCTTTTGTAACTTTTTTTTTCTTGAGGACATATTACATGCTTATTTCTTCTCAGGTCGTTCGAGTCGGAGCAGAGGGAAAATAAATTTCATGCCAAGTTCTCTTTGGCTTCGGGGAAACCGCCCAGAAAAGCGTACGCGAAAACGCGCTGCATACGCTAGATTTCGATACTGGAAAATTCGGTCAAATTTTTTTTCTCTCTTTAGGTTATACGAAAAGGCGCTATTTTATTTTCGAACTTAATTTGCCCAGAATTTTACGATGTTTCGATGTGTTAAACGGATTCGTTCGCTTGTTCGCATTCAATATACTGGACAAAATAGTACATACTTTAGTATTTTGAAAAGGGTTACTATACGAATAATTTTATTGTATATTTACTAGAGAAAATGAACAATTAATACAATTGTTTCAAATTTTTGTCGAACGGTGAAAAAGTTAGTTACGAAATTACGAGTTTTAAATATCACAGGTTATTGAATCATCTGAGAATGATTGAGAACTGCGTTGAAACGATCGCGTAAAAATCAGTATACCAGCGAATAAGAATCCGTTTGAAGTTATATTCATTTGGAATGATTTTTCCTTTATCCGCTCAACGAAATTCTCTCTGGAATTCAATGTTACACTCGCTTATATTGAAACAAATAAACAACCACCATTTATTCGACCATTAATTTTATCGTTTTCATTACAGCGTCTGAACGTTCCACATTACGTGATCGGCGTAAAGACATACGAGTGTGTTAACATTGCCGTGCAGTATTTAACCTGAAAAAAAAAAACAGATTTATGTGCGAACAGAATTTCATCGCGCGCTTGTGTAATGCCAGTTAACTCGGGTTCAACTAGTTTTTATAACGTTTTTTTTTTTTTTTTTTTGGCAGCTTTGAATTACCCAAAATAGTTTTTTAAATGTCAGATATTTGACGAATGCCCTCCCTCTCCTTCTTCGCTTTTTTTCTCCCAGAAGATATCGCATCAAATAATATGGATCTTCTCAATTAAATGCAAAATGACGCAACGACGAAGGTGAACGTTAGTTTTTTATAGCCATGCCCTGAACATCCCGCACGCATCAATCTATTTCACCGAGTTTTTACCGACTGCGCAAACAGGCTATATCTATACATACCTATATACCTATATACCGTATGTGTATATATATATAGCGACACCGAGGAAGAATTGCGCGAATAGGATTTGACGTTCGCTGTCAAGATTATACAGGATTTCAGTGGGGCTCGAATGGCCATGAATAACTACTGTCCGAGCACCGTTATACGCGGTAATACACTCCGCAGGCAATTGATCAGCCATTTTGAAAACATCGTCTTGTAAAAAGGAGACGAGTTAGTTCTCTCGTTTGTATTTTTTTTATTTTTCTTGTCTTCTCATTTCACCGAAAATGAAACATTCCGACGTAGATTACGAGCCTGAAGAACGACACGCTTGTGATCAGAAAGAAATCACCGCGGAGGAACACAATCCTTTAGGCATATTTTTGTTCGACTAATTTCAATTGTTTTTCACTAGTTATCCACAGGGAATATCGTTATTGCCGATTGCTTCGATTCGTGCTCCTTCACGTCGATTCGCAATTTTACGCTCACGGTATCAATCGTAGAGATTGCGTAGCTCGCATTTCCACGTCGACCTACATACGCAACAATATCTACGTTGACTGTGTCCGTATAAGCGGGCGCACTGCATCTATTACGATACGTACATACGCGCTGGTCATAGGCGGGGAATAGCGTTAGGAAAGCGCGATGCAGAATCGTGAGTAATTAGCGGCTTCCACCACGTTTTTTGTCCCCATCTCCTCTTTTGTGCCTACGCCTTTCTCCGTTTCCTCTTTCCACTATGTGGGAACGATAAGCGTATATAAAATCGTACCGTCAAATAACACCCTTGATGCTCTTCGCGATAAGAGGGGAAATCGGCACCCGTCGAATACGACGATGCTTGTTGCGTTTCGGCAGGTCTTCATTTCGTCACGTAATAAGCGTAGAATTTTTCAGCCCTGCGCACGTTTATGAGCCGTTTGCAGGAATGTGCCTATATTACACCACGCTGTATATCCGGCGTTTAGCCTAGGCTTGATTTTATGCTAAAAATATGCAAACGCATCGAATCATTCGAGATTTATCGGTAAAATGGATAACGTTACTGGACATGCGAAGGACACCTTGCATGTAATTGATGCGTAGCATACGACGTTGTCACGCACATTATATGCATATATGTATAGGCATGACCCCGTTCCGTTGGCATTCCTGCGCCAGTGAATCGCCACGTGATGTTTTGTGAGGGGTTGATTTCAGTTGGCAGGACTGACTCCGCTCTATACAGGTTCGACTAAAGTATAGAAGCTTCCCGAGGGTGGAAGGAGCGACTGGCGTTTGGAAGGGGGTTGCCGGTGGTGGAGGAGACGAGCCGGGAGAGGGGGAAGGCGCCATGAATGAACGATCAATAGATATATAGCGGTTACTTGCCCTTAGAGCCGGTATTTTTGCGTATTATTTTTCAAATATTTTTTTACTTCACGCTTTATGCACATTCGTTGCAAACTGATTGAAAGGCGAGACACTTCACTAACCACTTATATAATTTCTCTGATCGATTATCAGTATTATACGGAAAATCCCTGAAATTCGTCCATTGGCGCCACGTAGGCGAACCTCGTGTCGCGCCAACCAGACGCTATTTTTTTGCCAATCGATGCGCCTTTCGTTGCGAAATAAAAATGGGAAATTAAATAGCTTTAACTGTGAGATATCTTATCTATGCGTATAATGTACGCTATTTCGATCCTCTTAGAAATTTTAATTACGATTTGGGTGCAGCGTACATTACTTATGACGGAAAGTGGCATCGATGATGATACTTGAATATTATTTTAATGATCAATAATCGGAGTCGAGCTGCAGATGGAAACGAGAAATATTCCGTTTTTCAATAAAGATCGATGGAAACATTATTGGACGCCATACGCGTGAGTGATTTTTGTCCAATTAATTGGGACAATGGTTATTGGATGCCTCGATCGCCGATTACTATATTACCGTTAATTTTATACGTAGGTACTATACGCACTTCGAATTATCGAACAAATGTTTTTAATATTGCCAGGGTTTTTATATAATTCTAGGGTTAAATCATCGCACTCGCCGCGTGTACAAAATTAAACCGAAAGCATTTTCCCTTGGTCGTATTTTGTGCACGGAATAAAATTGAGTTCAATTCTGGAATCCAGATGCCAGTAAATGTCGCATTTCAACACGTTGAGGTCTTGGATCAAAATTAATGTTCTACAAGTATTCATATTACTTATTTATTTTCTCGTGACAATGAAACTCTTTGTGCTCTGTCAAATTCTGCCGGAACAGCGAAGAAGTAGGGACACGTATGCAATCAGGCATTTAAGGGAAAACTCCACAGTTCGGTCCGTCTGTCTGTCCAGCGACGTTTGCTACTACTGAAATCTAGCGCAGTCTCACGCAGCCTTCGTCAAGTGGTAACACCACGTGCATTGTCAGACGGCTGAATTCTTCGCGGTTATCTATAATCAGGGATAACTTCATCTCAAAATGAACAGACGATGTGTAGCCGTGACTTTATTTTGATCGTGAAAAATGTCTCTCGTTAACTGAGAGGTTGATTAACGAGGTCGGTTCACCAAAAAACCATACTTTTTATTAGTTTTATTACGTGATAATCGTACACAGTGCATTTATTAATTTATTATATTCGTAAGATACGAAGATCTCTTCAAAAATACGAAACTAAAATATTCCCGAATTATAAACAAAAGCTTTTGTATTCTAACTCCGTTTCAAATCTCTTCAAAATTGTTGAAAATCGGTTGGATGTAGGGTTAAATTACATTCTACGAAGGATTATTTTATTCAGAAGATTATTATCGACAAAGTCAGTACGTTTTTTTTTTTTTGCCATGGTGGCATGTTTAGTGTTTACTTTCACAACATTACACCGACATTGATTTGATCAGTAAATGGCAATATTGAGTTGATTATTGGAAAAAAAAGAAACTATGTTTCAGTGACTATGTAAAAAATAGTCTTCTGACCGAAAATTAGTCATCGTAGAATGTAATCAAATGAATCTACGTTTTTGAAAATCTTGAAACGATGGTTTATAATTCCAGCATTATATATTTTTATTCTTAAAAAGATCTTCGCAGCTTATATATATATATATATGATATTTTGATAAATACTCAATGTACGACTACCTCGTAATACAATTAATGAAACTTTTCAATGTTTGGCTAACCAACCTTCTTAACTGAACAGTTATTACGTGGTGTTGCTCATTTCCTTCATATTTTTTGTTTATCCATCGTACAAAGTACGTTCCGATTCTCATGTGATTGAAAGTTGTTTTTCTGTGATTGGTATTTCTTCAATTTCCGTTTTACTTTTGGGACTTTATAAGTCTTTCAAGGTCACTTGTCGAAACCTTGTAGCACGATCTGTCTTTACCGCCATCACAAACGCGAGGAAAATTTGTAAAACGGTCTAGAACACTTATCATTCGGAACATTTAGTAGCTAGTGTGGGAATATGACTAGCTTACGGATTAAAATAATGTACGCGTTAACCCTGTATAGGAAACACGGAATAGGGATTATACGAGCGTATTACGGCGGCTGACCCAACCTCGGCTATACTACTTGGCAAGTAGCGGAGGCACAGTGACGACCGCCGTTTGACCTTAAGGCGCATTCCGAGAAGAGACTTAAATCAAAGTACGAGAAATATACGCATCCACGTGTCGAGGATAGTCGAAATTGAAGGACGGGGTTCCACGTTAAGTACGAAAATATATTTCTGCTCAATTCGATAACGATATTAATTATAATCTCTACGGCATTTTTACTGCTGCTGCACCGTTAGCGTCGTTAGCGCTTTATACGTAATTGACCCCAATTTTTTACCTGTTTGGTATTCATTTGCATTTTTGCATGGGTTGAAATACAGCTACGCGGGACAAGAAAATGGCACATCGTTACTCGTGACCTATCTGCATCAAATTATTCCCGACAATTGTACCGTATAACGTGCATGGCTCCGTATCGAATTGTACGAGTGGAATTTCCACACTCTGTTACATATACGCGTGTCATGTTTCCAGCACGATATGGCCTACAGAACGAGGGTAAATTGCATAAGCGTAAAAAAGATCAAGATTCGGGATCGTTGATGCTTTCGACGAGCGGACAACGAATCTGGGCGTGTTTTTAATTCTCGTATCGATTCGATCGAAGAAGCGCTAACCAACCCTGTACAGAACTCTTTCTACCTCTAACCGGGAAATATAGATATATATATATCGGTTGTAGGGAAACCTGCAGTACTAGTTATCCCACCCACGCAGTTCAGACGACAGGAATTCGCCAAGGGCGCGGTTACGGAATCACCCAGAGCCGTGTATGGTAGTAGCAATAGTATTAGTAATAGTAGCAGTAGTAATAGTGGTGGTAGCATCAGCAGCGTGGCGCCTTCGGTCCGGGCAGATCTGAAAAGCCAGCCTCAATTCAATCGCTCCCTACATCGTCGGTATATACTTGCCAAAAATCAAGACGGAGAACCGGCTGCGTGGGCACGACTCTAGCCAAGCTGGCGTCTTTCGGATCTTCCAAATGCCATATAGAATTTAAGCCGTGGCGCCATGGCGTCACCGCGGTTAGATATAGAGATTCGCGAGGCGGACGATACGTGTTGGTGTGGGTATATCGTTCGGAGTCCTGTTGTGTCCCACGCGCAAACTAACTCGTGCGAAGAGTCGTTTCAGAAACTGCGCTGTACGTTCTACATACGTGTGTACGCGGAGTGAGAGGGATGCAGATTAATAAAGGCACGTGACGCTGTAGAAATTTCAAGTGAAATTGATCTCGTTCTCCTGGGAAGGATACGGATGATAATACGTGGTTAATTGACTCTGCATTTTCCACCGTGGTACCGCCTAAAAAGTTTGTTCAGGTCAAAAGAAAGATTCTGTGAAAAGGTGAGCGTTCTAAGCTACGTGGAAGATCACGCTCATTTGATTGTTCGCCTTTTTTAGAAATTTTTTGAATTTGTCAAGAAACACGTTGTAGCACTTCAGTTACTATTTCTCTCCTGACATTTATATTCAACCCAAAGGCCACGATCCATAACACAACGATATACATGTCATCCGGGAATCTTATTCTCCTAAGTTAAAAGTTCGTACTGAATTATAACTATCTTATGAGATTGAATTATTAATGAAAAAGTCGTCACATACACTTCTCAAACATCAACTAGAGACTTGATATTACAAGTGTGGGTCTCCATTGTGACGTAAATTGACATTACGATTGATCTAAGGAATAGAAAAAATATTTTATTTACGATATTTCGTGAATCAAAAAAATATATAAATGGAAAATCAGCTGAGCGCTATCTTCCACATAACGTGGAACGCTCATCTTTCGACAGAACCTTTCTTTTAACACAAACAAGTTGCAAATTGTTTTTTTCTAAAACACCCTAGTACACAACCTATCGAATGAAAAAAATATTACATTATAGCTGTGAACGTTTTGGCTTTTTACAGATCATATTAACGAATAAAAATTTAGGAGTATGGATGCACGTAAGTCTAAGGTGAAATATTGACGTGTTTACGACGTATAAGAACCGCAGCAATTCTATCTCATCATTGCGCACCGGTTAGTGGGTTTATCGCGCGAATAATGTGTTTGGATAAAAATGTAAATAATCAGACGGTCACAAAAGACGTTGTATAACAAAGTAGGCAACGGAGAATCTTGGATCGTATACGATTTCTCGGTGTTTTCTGATTATTATGTATCCCCGTACGTAATATCGAGGTGCCTCTTTCGCCGATACTTTTCTCTCATAGCTCGGAGCGTAGCCAGTTCTATGATAAAGAGTTGCTTTGTTGTCAGACAACTGGGCCACCCTCTGCATTAAAGCTTCTTTCAACTCTGGGAGAAATCGTTAGAGCTTGAAGCAGTGTGCAGGCTGGCGCCTAAATACACGAAATAATCTTGCCAAAAATCGCCTCGTCCTCTCGCCGAGCCTGAGGATGGTTGCGGCAGGAGGAAAGGACCAACCGAGGGTGGGCGACGGACCACCACCGCCGCCGCCGAAGGAGGGGTGGTTTGTGTGACGTCACGCCGCCGCCATTTTCCCCCATGACGTCAGCGGGCGCGGGCTGTGTGGCCCTGTCGCGTTTCCACGTAGATTCGTTGGTAGGGTATCGGTGTTCGAAATAACGGCTGGCTACTCGCCGCGATGCTGGTGCGTATTCACAACCTACATGGATTTTATTGTACCGGTTGCGCGAGGTTTATTTTTTTCCCCCGCGGTTGTATAACATGTATACCTGCGCCATGAGCGCACACCATACGATACATCACCACATGTTGGTGTACGCGTAGGTTTCAAGTACATACATGAGAGAAATTCCCATGGCTTTGCTCAGTGGACACGGTCGTTGCAACTATTTTCGGTTTTCATCGTAAACGGAAAATGTAGAGTTCTCGATAGAAAATGAAACGAAGATTTTTATAGCTACAGTTACCAGGATGTCTGGTACGTGTTACTAGATCCATATTTATTACAATCATTCGAATCTACTATTTTTTTTTTTTCGTTGTAACTATTACGATAATTTGATTTTGGCGCAACGATAAATTCATGGTTGAGCGATCGTTGACAAAATGTAAGATCACCATTGAAATACGTTTGATCTTGTAGAGAGAAAATTTAGTAACCACCGTAACTACAATTGCAACAAGTGTAGTTTCTTTTAATTCCAACAATATTTACACCGTTGTTATAAGTGTACTGAATCTGTGAAAATTTTCTGTTAACTAGGAGAAATTAAATGTGCAAATTGATGCTCAATAAGCACTGAATTTTTCAGCCGAATCGATTCATCATATTTTTCATGCTTAAGTATGAGTCAATCGCTTTCGATACCCGTGTTATGAATGCCTGAACACGAAGAAAACTGTAAAAAATTCATGTTATGGAAGTATAAATCTAAAGACTCGTTTATTCGATGATCCTTATGGAAGAACATTATTGTTTTTTTTTTTTTTTTTTTTTTTTTTTTTTTTTACAAAAAAACTGATCTGACGACTTATTACACATTTGTAAGTTTTTTTTAATTATCGTATGACAGCTTATTTCTTCAGGAGCTATTGTCCAGATTTAACATTTAACCCATTTCTCAGTGTTGAACGCGACTCAGTGCACGTATAGAATTTGCATCGCCTTGACCATTCGTTTCCTGATAAGATACGAGAAACTTGTCACATTCAGCCTTGAAATTCCGATACTGTTCTCAGAAAGCGATAAAATACCCAGGAATCTGTTTTCAGCGTACCGCTGATCACCAGCAGCTGATGCTCGATGGAATCTCTCGTTACTTTTGGGTATATTAATAGTTCAGTTATACTCTTCGGATAAAATCTTTGGCAATGCGTGCGTAGGGACGATTGTCGTCACGTAATATTCCGTTTCCTCGTCTGAGAGGTGGCCTGCAGGCAAGTGTTTCAATTATCGCGTCGTTCGATGAAAGGTGGTGCACACCTCCAGGTGAGGCGTAACAAAATAAAATAATATATCCTCGTATAATACTCGTGCATATAGATGTTGTACGAAACGTTCGCGAGGTATAAGGGAAATTGGCCGCGCGCACGTCACGTTTCCGTACGATTGTAATTTATTTATTGTTTTCGTTATACATATTTTCGCCCGGTCGTATCCGTACGATTTTCTTTCACGGCTTTAATGCGCCAATATAATTCAAGTAATCAATATATTGATGCTTCGCGTCACGTAACTCAAGGAGAGTTTCCACACAGTCTTTATATTTGTGATTCAAAAGTATCGTTTGTGCATGTCAAATCAACATCTTTTATGCACAATAATTCCGAACAACCGGCGATGGCGAGAATCTCGATTCCCACCGCCAACTTCACTTACCTTATAATACGTGACTGATGAGGTGCACGTGTACTTTATGTGTCAATTCTCAAACGGAAAAGAGAGTGAAACGCAGTGGCAATTATACATGCTGCGTTCGTTATTTAATTGTATTTTCTCGACTTCGACGACAAGGGATGATGCTTGAACCTGATTCTCACCCCTGCAGGCTTAGACCCTCAGATGAATCGGCAATGGATTGTGAAACGCGTAACTGTAAGTGTAATGAGAGTAAAATGAATTCAAATTATCGTGTGTTATATTTTCACGTTGAGAATCTCGTCATTTTTCACTTACAAAAGCGTGAGTAAATCAAGGTTACTTGACTCCTCGATAATCACTTCGTTTATTTATTGATTCATGTTAAAGTGCGGGGCTGAAGGAGATTAAACGCTTCTGCTCCTCTCGCGAAAACGCAGCCATATCATTCGTTTTATATACGCGGGCCACATTGCCAGTTCATGGTGAAACGTATCTGAGAAAACCCATCTTCGTTCTGGATATGACACGTCGGAAGGTTATACCTACTGCAATTTATGTAACAACGTAGCCAGATAGACTTTTTGCCCTTTGCTGTATATACGACAACTACTATACTGCCAGTGCTAGCCTTGCCAAATCGTCGTGCTGCCACCAACACCGAGGTGTATCTGTCACAGGGGGATAGAGTAAAATGGGTTTGACAATACGGAAGCAGGCGGGTCCCGGAGGGCTGTCCTATATAACCGTGGTATGCGTGCATGCGTTGCTCATAATTCATCGAAGTGAACGACGACTTGGTTGCTAATAAGTTACATGATAACGTACATGTGTAGTATTTTGATTCCTCACCATTTTTCAATGTTTAGTAATTTTTTAAAGAATTTCCAAAATTATTCAAGCGTTCTAACGAATGTGCATTGGTTCTATTCTTATCAAACGCCCGATGATATAGAGGTGAAAAATGTTTCTATACTCACGGAATGATTTTAAACGTTATATTTTTATCACGAGACATTCGCGCACTGAGTATTTATCGAATTATTATATTCGTAAGCGATAAATATTCAATTTACATTTATCTCGTCATAAAATTAACAAAGAGTATACATTTTCGGCTATCCAACCTCCTCAATAATTTCAAAATTATGCACAATTTATTAGACCAACGAAATGTCGTAAGGATGTTTATGTACTAGATGTTTATGTACGTAGAGCAAAAAGTGTGAAACGCAGACTGATCGACGGAGAAGGCGGATAATCCATTGCCGGTTGGTCCGCGATTCATCGAATTACGGAAGAGTGGGTAGATGGTCTTACTGATATGAGGAGGGCAGGTCTGTCATTACTCGTTGTACAGTCCCAGAAGGAATTGAAATGCGGAAAGATCAATAGTTGGAAAGAATTAGGTAATTAGGTAGAGTGCGGAGAGAAATTGGGCTAAATTGGTTGTAGTGGTATCTAACCTATATCTGAAGGCTGAAGAATATACATTAATGAGAACTGGAATACCCGGCTGCCGGTGTTGCTAAATGATTGTCTCACAAGTGAAGAAAGAGTGCGATGCTACAGCAGAGAAAGCAGAGAAAGCGGAGAGAGGAGAGGTGCCTATTCGCAGTACGAGGCGAATTTCAAAGATGCAGAGCTTGCGGCTCGGCATGCCTTTAGCTATCATTCTTACCTTATGACAATCGGTGGGCTGCTGCGTCTGCGGGGTAAGGCGTGGTCGGGCGTCCTTTGGCGCCCACGAGGCGTCGCGACGCCGACGCCAACGCGACTCGTCAACAACCCAATCTTCTTTATTTACTACTATTTCCCACTAACTCAACGTTGCGCAATCAATTCATCGCTTAAGCTCGGTCGCAGGAGAGATTGAAAATTAATACGAACAACCGTGTGTTAGACGATCGGCTATCTAGCACGGTACTTTTTAACCTGTGGGTCGCCGAGTCTTACTCGGGGGGTCGCGGTCGCAAGGCAGGTAAAAGTAAAAAGCACAAACGAAGTTTTGCGAGGAATCATTTGATTCTAAATATCCTTTGAAATCACTGACATAGTTTTATTATGGACCTAGGAGGTCGCCGGACTTTTTTTTACTCGCAAAGGGGTCGCAAATTCAAGAACGTTGAAAAACACCGATCTAGCCGAAGTTTGGTTCTGATCGAGATAAGAAAAAAGATTCATAAAATTTTCATACCTTTTCGATAACTCAATAATTTGTCATACATCGTATGACAAGGAATAATTTCGAAACTTTGAAAGAATCATAAGCAGTTTTTAATAATTGCTCAATTTTCAAGGAGCAATTATTTCTGTACTCTATCGATGCAGCGTTGTTTGTATTTTTTAGGCTAAAATAATCGTTTATTACCTTCGTACAATAGACAGTATTAGGTGAACATGGGAAAAAGGATAAAAATAATTTTCTTCTTTTTTTCAATGACACCGCATTGTTTAATTCTACCGGTATATTGAATGAATCATTGATTCTCTATCAAAATTTATGACCAAAACAATTATATACCGGAGCAAATGACCTTTGTCTGGAATATCATTTTTATTAAATCTTTGAAAAATTTCTTTTTGTTCTAAAAGGATGTTAACCTCTAATAATATTTAAATATTGGGAAAAAAAATTCTTTCGCCCTGCCTCACGTTCCCCTATGTACCAAAATTTTCTACACATTAACAGAAGATGTACTTTACGAATGGTTGAAAACTACATCTGTTGAGAATGATTGCAGCGGTTCCCTGATTATCGCCATCATACACATTTGCCTTGACACTCCGAGATCGAATCCCTGCAGAAAGATGATTCTTCGAAACCTTTATTAAAGAAATATCGTCGTTGTCGAATTTCGGAGAACGTGGTTAATCTTCGAAAGAGCTCGTCGATGGCGTTTGTATCGTATAACCTGGCTCGCCCAACAAGGGGGGTAATTAAATGCATTAGTTGAAATTTTTGGACCTCTGACACGCAGTAACGGCCTGCCGGCCGTAGTCCCTTTAATGTGATAAACAACAACTCCATCACCGAACGGCCGCTTGGACACTTCCATCAACAGCTATTATCGAGTCATTTACGCTTTCGTATGTCCGCTGCCGATACATTGTTTCCTAGATGCACTACGCAAACTGAAATTCAATTGTTCCTGCATCAGTTCCGTTATCGCATAATTTCGCTATCGTGCGCGAATTCCAATTAGCGTGACTTCTACCTTATAACCGTCGCAGATGAACCATGTTATGTACGTTAACGTTCTGCTTACGAAGCAGCAGGTAGCAAGTCACAGATCTTTTCTAGCTACGCTTTTTTTACAGTGCTTTTTCTACACCCCGTTGAATTTTCAACGCCACAGAAACTTGTTTAGTAATTTATCTTAAAATACTCGCGAAACATTAAATTACACGTGTTCGAGCAAACGAAAATAGATTATCCAATCCTTGTTGCAACGATTTCAGATCGGAGTAAATTAGCAGATCGTTTCGAAGGGATTTTTTCACATTTTTGCATCGTAAAATACGGAATTTCTGAAATTGGTCGGTCTATTTTTGACACTTCTGTTTAATGTAGGTACGTTAATTCTCTAAAATACAACTTCATTTAAAAATAGATACATACCTGTATAAATGTAGCGGAATATAGCTCTCAAGCCTTTCCTGAAAGATGGGCAACAGATCCTCTTGTGCCGGCGCGATGCAAGTGACAATTAAACGTGATTGAATATTCTTAATTTATTATCAACCCTCGACTAAAATAGATTTTCCGATAATTCAGTTTAATTGGGGAGAATCAAAGCGTGAAGGTCTTATAGGCAGACAAGCACACGTCTTCTCTTGGCCCTGGTGATGCGATTATGGGAACTATTTCACCCATGGGCCATGGGGTTATACCTTTCTACCGAGTAACGGGCAAACTAACTCAATTTCACTCAACGTTAGACATGCCTATCATTTGCAGATAATGGTAGGTATAATTGAGGGGAGACTTTGGTGACTTTTTTCGTGTTTTCCTTAATTTTATTTTCATATCAAAAGGACACGCGTGAAAAATTCCTTCGACAAATTTTTATATTATCCTAGTATATGTGTACCCCCTAGAGAATTACTTCCAAACATTCCTTCGGTATAAACTTTCTTTGCAGAAGGTTGAATTTTTTTTTTTTGTGGGATGCATACTACCATAATATATAAAAATTTGTGGCAGGAATTTTAAATGGACATTTTTCGGTACAAGACAAATGGTGGAGTCAGATGAGTTAGGTTGAAAATTCCTTTTTTCTCAAGCTGGAAATTATGGTTGTCCGTCCGAATGATCATTTTCGAGTCAGACCGGATTTGAGTTGGTTAATCAGAGAGTTGATAGTCAGTAAAACAATTTGCACTGTCTTGCAAAAATGTTTATGAAATTTAAAAAATTCCCTGTTATTTGGCTACAATCGACTCTCAGAGCTCCGCTCGCGAATCTAACTCGAGTTAACTAAACTATATTATATCTTTTTCACTCCTTTCTTCGGCAAGAGAAAAGCATAAGATGAGATGAGATACATCCGAGTTAACTCGAGTAAAGTTTACGAAGAGAGCTTAAAGTAAATTTTATTCAATACTGTCTTGCCTGCTTAAATCGTGACTCCGACTGGTAAACTCAAATTTGAAGTGATTAAAAAATGATTAGGTATTACGTCAAACTTCTCGATTGAGAACTATTACCTGTTGTTTTTTTTCTTTTTTTTATTTATTTATTTTTTTTATTCTAATAAGAATTCCCACTCTACGAAATTTTAGAGTTGGTGCCTATCAGTGCTTGTGGCTAGTCATTCATAATTTGTACGATATGCTTCTTCAGCGATGTATTTGCAAAACCTTGCGCCGTTCGAAAAACATACGCTATTCGTACAGTTTTAAATCACCTTTCTTCTACTCTCATTCACATTCTTATGCGCAAATAATATTTTGTTACAGGTTGGCAGCAGCACAAGAGGCGGCTCAAAGGGATCCTGGATATACGAGTCAGTACCGCCGAAGGCAGAGGTTGGCCGGACTGAGTGGTATCGGTGACTGGACTAGCTTTGGAGGCGAGGTGAGGCCTGCAAATTGATAGCAATTCCAGTCTTCATAGGCTAAATAAAGTCTAGTAGCCGCAAATTAAACTTATATGTTGTAAATAATAAGTGGGAGTTTGACCGAATGACAAATGCATTCGTGAGGCAGGAATTCCAATGAGATTCCTCTTCTGAAACGAAGAATGAGAAACTCATCTTTAACGAGAAATTTCTCCTTCCAACTGCGGTTGCTGCATTATATTTGTTTCTCACGTATTTTCATTGACTATTCCAGAGAATTTAGTCCGTATCTTGGGATTGTTTCGCTAATATTTTATCAACGTTTAAACAACACGGAAATATCCTGGAATATTACTTGTGTCCTGGGAATTTCGTAGATTCTTTTTTTACTTATTGCAGTGTTCACACATATAGCACTATTCAATTGCAAGTTGAAGCGACTGTGGTTTCTCAGTCCAAAGCAATTAGAAACTAAGTTTGTTCATTTGCCATCATTAAATCTCGATTCTCTTAAACTGCATATCCTATACTACCAACCGAAATCATTTGAAGAAATTATCCTGGCACGAGGAACTCATTGGCACCAAGAAAGTTCCCGGAATATAAATTGACTGTTACCTGATACAAAAATAATTATAATTCGGATCTGTACTATTTTCATTAATTCAGAACATCGCAAAAAAATTTGTATACCACACTGTACTACAGTTCCGTCGTCCTCGACTGGAATACCAATAAGATTGATACTAATGATTGAATGTCTTTCTAAATTCAGTAAAAAATAAAAAAAAAAAAAAAAATTGGAAAAAAAACGAACAAGGTGCATCAGTACTAATAATTGCGTATTTTCATTTCTTTGCACCAGGTACCTGGTCTGGTCGTCATGGCGCCAGGCCGCGATCAGGGGGGCGGGGGTGGGGGCAACAAGATCCCATCGTCGTTGTTCATATTGAGCGAAGACAACTGTATTCGGAAGCATATACGGTTTATAATCGAGTGGCCACCGTTCGAGTACACTGTCCTGCTTACCATCATTGCCAACTGCGTGGTGCTTGCTCTCGAGGAGCACCTGCCCTGCGACGACAAAACCGTCCTTGCTCTGAGCCTCGAAGACACCGAGAACTATTTTCTGGCTATCTTCTGCGTAGAGGCGAGCCTAAAAATCCTGGCACTTGGCTTTGTTCTTCACCGTGGTTCCTATCTCCGAAACGTCTGGAACATCATGGATTTTTTTGTTGTTATTACCGGGTAAGTAAAATTCCTAGTTTATGCACAGTTTCTTCATACTCGATCGTGTACTGTGATACGTCTGATACAAGCGATAATCAGTCCGTCGAAAATAATTGCTCGAATCTGAAATATGGCTGAGAACGCATTTGTCCAACATATGTGTGAAAGCTAAATTTCAGGCCTGTGCCTATTCTCTTGACTCCTTACCTTTTGTCAAGAAATTTTCTCCTCAACGTATCGTCATTTAGGATGAGGAATGGGGTAATGGTGAAACTTAACTTACGTGAAATAAACAGGAGTTATGATTTTTCCGTTTAAAATTACACTTTGAGATGGTAATCTAATTCTACTTTGTATTACTTTAATTATTTCATGAGAAAAACTTTTTCCATCCATCTGTACTGTCCCATTCATTCAGTACGATAAATGTTGAAATTTTTTTTTACTTCTATTTTAAATTAGTTCTCTGCACCAAATGAGAACGAATAATTTCAGATATCAGTTGCTTCAAAGAACAAGTTATATCCTCGTAAGTGTTGTGTTTTTTGACCATCATTTTAATCGCATCACAAGCTGAAGTTTAGATTGTTTTTCATCGTTTTATGCATTCGTTCTGTGCCGTTAAAATCACACGAACGAGGTCGTTAGGTACTCTACAAATCCGAGTTGTCGAAGGTTGCGGAACGATAATGAGACACGTGTAAATCGCGAGGTTATAAGTAATACTTATATCGGCAAAGTAAGGGGGTAACTGTCATCCAGACTTTAGAATAAAAATTGGATTAGGTCGATGACGGTGTTCGCCGAAACGAACGTGGATGTGGACCTCCGTATGCTGCGTTCGTTCAGAGTCCTCAGACCACTAAAGCTGGTTTCAAAAATTCCAAGTGAGTCGGCAGCTACCAAAATCCCAATAAATCTCACGTGTCCATAGCTGCTGTCGGTGTCTTAGACAATTTATATATTAGATTAAACAATGTCTTAGCCAAGTTGAAATAGATGTCAAAATAGTCTTTACGCTATACTGTCATAGAAAACGATAAACCCAACAGTAATTGAAATAGTGCTTCCAGTGTCTTGGGCCAAGATCAGATCGCAGTCTCTCTCGTACAAAAAAAAAAAAAAAAATAAAAAATACGTCACAATTTCCAGACATGGTATGACATTCTATACACTTGAATTATGCGCAATATCGTGCTGAGAATATTGTACTTGTAGTCATCAATCACGTCGTCGCCAAGTTGATTAGCAAGAAACAAGCCACAACAAATTATCGCAATTCTTTATCACAATTTTTTTTTTTCCATCTCATTGCTCGTCGGAGCTTGCCTTGGTTCTGTTATTCCATATGAGGCAAGTAACGGCGATCTAGTGGTATCTCAGAGTTTACACTTTGGTCGTATCCAATCTTTGCCGGAGTGTATATTTAGCTCTTCCAAAAAATATTACATTTCATCAAAGCAACGATGTCTGAACTTGGCAGTAGATAAATTCATATAGATTTTCTCTATTATATGAAAAAGTGTGATCTATAATAAATCGTCGGTCATAGACCATTCTGACTATGATAGATAGATGTCCACTAGACGAGTTCCCTTTACTCAATCAAGAAATATATACTGAAATTTCGCTAGAAACTAATCATGTATTTAATCTCTTATTGATATAAAATTTACACTGATGGTATTTACCTTGATGCGTTGATGCATATTTCCACTACAGAATCATAGATTTGACTATAGGTAATTATATGTCATAGATTTGTACACTGTACAATTCGCTCCCATACATCCTATACTGTTTGCTAGACATTTTCGTTTCATATTTTGTTATTCGATTTTGTTTCGTAGGTAATATTACTATTAATCACATATTTTCAGACGATGTGTGAAAAGTCGACATTTACGATTTACCAATTCTCGCAGGTAGCAATATATCAACACTCTGCAGTTAGGGAATGGATGCTACAGTTTTACTTTTCGGATTTCGAAAAATAATAAGTAAACGAAACAGGTATCAAAACTGAGACCCGTTCGAAACTTTGTTTCAAAGCGCACAGTGTTCACTTAATTCTATCAGGAAATGACCAACTGCATTGTGTTGTACGCAACTAGATAGTTTAAATAATACATGCCTATATTTTATGGTTGTTTTTATACTTGAAACCATAGACATAGAACTAGAATATTGTCCATAGAATAGAACTGAAACAGATTTTATCACTAAATTGAAACAGCCCCATTTATGCTCCTTTTTACAATGTAGAATAATGAAATGGCATTGCACATTCAAACATTCTACTAACCGCAGTGAAATCAATGTAGAAACATTTTTAAAAGTTTCAACAATATAACAATCGATCTTGTGCCTATTAATTACGTGTCGGAAGATTTCACTCGTTATTCGAACAAAATTCAAGTTATATTAATGCAGTCACAATACCAGCATAATTGTTGTTATTTTCTGCATATATAAGGGAACAGTAGTTACTCTCTCACGTCACCTGCTGCACAGTCATAACATGAGTAATATTACATTATGTAATAAACAGTAAAGGGTGATTCCTAATACTTTTGAACCATTGGTGTATAGATCTTTGATATATCATATTAGGGTTATCGATAGATGTTAGATCAGTACGTTAATAAGTAAATAAGTAGCAATAGCGTTATAGAGTAGTAAGTAGTAAAGTGTGGCGGGGTGTGTGTTTGGGGCAGGCTCATCACGGTGTCTACGCAGCGCATGGATCTACGCACGCTGCGTGCTATACGTGTGTTGCGACCCCTCAAACTTGTCTCCGGCATACCTAGTGAGTACATTTGTTTTTATGATTGAAACGCCCGAGAAAGGTAATAGATTATGCCAATTAATCCGCGTGACTCGTTACAATCAGAATAATTACTAAGTAGAAGCACCAATAATATTGTATCCCTGCAAACATGAGCGGTAATTACTTGATCCTTGAACTATTTTAGAGTTTAAATGTCTCTGATCTCCTTGTAGCAGTACCCTGTGTGAAAGAAATCTTACCCTGCAACGAAATCCAATGACTTTTCAAATATTAACGGCTAAATTGAAATTTTATTATGTAACGTTAAAGTTTATCCGTTATGCTTGTAGCCACGAGCTTCTTGGATATTTTTCTTTATAACTCATTCAATTCTGAATCTGGCATATTGCGATACACCCAATTTACACGCATAAGTCGATCATTCGATATTCTATCCCCCGAATCGCAAGAAGAAGCGACGAATTGTATCACGTTGTAATTGTTCTGTTTTTACAATCAGGCCTGCAAGTGGTGCTCAAATCTATCATCAAGGCGATGGCACCGTTGCTGCAGATAGGCATGCTGGTCTTGTTCGCCATTATTATATTTGCCATCATTGGTCTGGAATTTTATTCAGGCGCTCTGCACAAAACATGCTACAGCATAGATGATTTGGGTAAGTTTTTCGTCCACTGTATTATACCTATATTACGTGTTGATATTTCTATTCACTTACCGTCAGCTTGGTTATTATATTCACGCTAAAGCTTGGTAGACGATATGTCAACATTTATGCAATTATTCGTATTATCGATGTTTCCTTTTTATCTCGTCCACTTTACTCGGTAAGTAGGTCTCATTCGGTGACGTAAATCAGCTAATGAAAATTCTCCGTGAACAGAGGTAGTGATGAAGGAGGGAGAAACAGCCGTGCCGTGTTATTCCGACAACGAGACAGATCACCCCGAAGGTGCATACGTATGCAACGCCAGTCTTTCCACATGCCTCGAGCACTGGGCAGGGCCGAACGATGGAATTACCAGCTTCGACAACATCGGCTTCGCGATGCTCACCGTTTTCCAGTGCATCACTATGGAGGGCTGGACTGCCATATTGTACTGGGTAACGCAAGCGATATGTCCTTCAGTGTTAATTAATGATTCATTACCATTATACCTCTTTGTGTGTCGTCTTCTTTTTCAATTCATTCATAATTTAAAGCACATGAAAAATTGATCAGCAGCTCTTTATCTAGTCTAATTATTATTGCTCTTATCAATTATTCGGGATACTAAACGGTTATGTTTAAAGTACACTCGAACAAATTTTCGGCTACCCTGTATATTTTACAAAAAGTTGCCATCGCGTGACGAATGACTTCGAGTCATGAGCGCCGTGTAGAAAAACACAAAAATATACTTCGGAACGTTAGATTTGAAAATTCAATTTCAAGCTGAAAATTGACAAAACAAAAACAACGTAAATATGCACAATTATAAACACAAAAGATGATTAGCGATCTTGTGGAACTTGTTGTTATTTTCAAAAATGAAAAAGATATACAAATAATAGGCGAAAAATGTTGACAAATTCATAATTGTTCGTTAAAAGATTTTCGGTGAAGGTGATCAAACTAACGAAAATAATTATGTCGCGAATAGGACGTTATACAACTAATAGACATGATTTTTGCTATCATGGTCAATATTACAGGACGCATTCGCTCGCATACAACCTTTTACTTCCAAGTTTTTCGAGTGATTGATTTCGAATAAGAGAAAAATTAATAAACACGTAAATAACGATCTCTTGTCGCTTAGTTCGCACAATTTTGGCACTTGGAACTTTTGGTCATTAGATACGCGATATTATTTTTTTGTGCGCCTCAGGTCCACATGCAAGAAGAAAATATATGGGACTGCCGGTGTAAGATCAATTATCAATTTTAAAAAGAACAATCAATCAACATCATACTGATTAACGTATTAGGGTAACGACGTATCAATCTTGGATATAAATCAAACCCCATTCCTAAGGCTTCTCGGATTCTTTTTTATTCGGATTATGATTATAGATACCGAATATGATTTCTATCTTCCCTACATCGGCTAATCGCTTTCGATCGACTGAGTTCTCTACCTTAAATATTACCCTCCCTGAGGGTATTAGTAAATTTACCATATTTTTCGGCAACCTTAAGATTAATCATATTCTGCACATCTTTGATCCTAGACTAGGCTGGAATTTCGCGTCAACGCTATTTCTAACTTTTTCCGCTGAGTCTTCACCGAGAGCCGTGGTTTCTACATTCTCCGGCACTTTTTGAAATCTGTTCGTCATTCTTAATGTGCGCATAAATGTATGAATGTTAAAATAGAAGGATATTTTTATACCACGAATATTACTTGCATAAACAACAAATTTAACATTAAAATGAACAAAGATTCTCATTCAGTTGATAGGGTCAAGTTTTCAAACGTTTCCGATTGTAAAATGAGCCCATTTATATGTCGAGTACAAAACCACGAACACATCTATAAATTAATTGTAAAATATATTATTACGAACTATCGATTAATTGTTAGATGTATGAAAAAAAAAAAGAAATTGTGTTGCACTTTTTTCATTTGGAATTTGTGGCTATAAATGTATATTACTGTCTCTTATGCTTACCTTGTGCATTTTACCCATTGCGTTGTTTGTTTGTCTATTTTTTTTTGTTCCATTATATTCGGTGATTGTATAATGATTTTCAATTAATAATTGGCAATTATTGGTGTCCTTCATGTAGTATTATTTCAGATTGATATTTGGGGTTTGGGTGGCTATTGTGTGTTAAACACAGCTCAAGTATACGGTACGCACGAAATACTTAAAACTGAAACACTGACGTATATATACAACTTGCTCAGTATGACATTGACAGTTTTGGTCCTCCATTACTAACTACTTTATTAGTATACTAGAAAGAAATGAATAAAGTAAAACATTATAACAGTGCAGTTGTGCAGAGGGCAATATCAGCTGATACAAATTTGTAGAAATCAGTTTGCGATGCAGTGACGCTATAAAGATACGACTAACGAAGTAAAAGTACAACGTGATCGGTCTTGAATATTATTTTTTGTATTCCTTGAAACTTTGCATGACAAATCGGCAAACGCCAATTTCCGAAGCGAATTATTTTATTAACAGGCGTGATTCGTCTTCTGCACAACCCAGTTATGTATAACAACTGAAAAATATTGAAGGAAGTTCATTTGAACGTACAGGATTACCAGACTTGCAACATTACGAACATTTTTATATTCTGGCCAAAATTATACCGCTTTTCGAAATAATCTTAATCTGGTTTGAAAAAAAAAATCATACAAATTTTTTAATGCAAGTACAATGCTGTGTCTAAGGATGTTGGCAGATACACACAATTTTTTTGGCAAAAAAATTAAACGCAATGTATTTTTTTCAAAACTTGCGCTTTCATCTATTAACCTTCTATTCGAAATAATTCGTCAACTAAATCACTGCCAACTCTACTTATAAAGATAAGCTATTAATGCATATATCTCGATGTTGTTTGCTAACTGGTGTCTGAATGGGTAATAATACTTAACCAACAATAGTTTAAGCTTCATGATATTTGATTTATGGTGAATTACAGACAAACGACGCCCTAGGGAACATGTTCAACTGGATTTACTTTATTCCCTTGATAGTTCTTGGCTCTTTCTTCATGCTCAACTTAGTTCTTGGTGTTCTCAGTGGGTGAGTATATTTTATTTTTCGTTGATCCGTTCGCAATGTCTCAAGCTGAGATCGATTCATACACAGAATTTTAAATAACATCATCGTCTCTTCATCTCTAGACCAAATTTATGACTTTTATTTTGTTCGATCTAACGCTGCTAAAATAATACGTTTATCAAATTGTTCAAAATATTGTTTTATCGGCGAAATTCCAACACTGGACTAGACGAATTCCGAATAACATTCAGATGAGTTCTGTAGCATTTGAGAAAACCAATTCAAATATTTCGATACGATAAGAATGATTCAAGTTACAGATTACCCGCGTTCCTAGCAATGAATTTTCACCTCATTCTACGTTATCGTTTAAATAAATAAATAATTGATGGTTCACACCCATGAGGTTTTTTCTTTATCTTCGTTATCGTTTAAGGTCATTTAATTTTTTTTTTTCTTTTGCTATCCTGGACACAGTGAATTTTCCAATGAGAGAACTCGCGTGGAAAGACGAGCTGCATATCAGAATGCTAAAAGAAAGAGGCTGTTCACGACTGCATTCAGTTCTTATTTAAAGTGGATCACACAAGCAGGTTTCCAGCCAATTTTTATTGAAAGTATAACAATTGCTAGATTGTAATCGCTAAATTCACCTTATTTTGGTAATACAATATTCCTACGCGAGTTTGAAACTTGAGATATACTGACTTGAATAAATTCCAAATTTCTCTATTTTTTCCTATAATATTTCGACTAGTGGCTTGCAGCTGATAAGTTCGGTAACGCTATTTGAGGACAGATTTTTCGTATCATTCCCATTCGCCCAATCGAGAGGTCCCCCACTCCTTATTGCGCTAAAGTATCACAGCTACACTCGATGCTGTAGTAATCCGTAAATGTAATTCATATTTGTACCGCTTGTAGTGAGTTTGCAAAAGAGAGAGAAAAAGTGGAAAACCGTCAAACGTTCTTGAAACTACGAAGGCAGCAGCAACTCGAAAGAGAACTCAATGGCTACGTTGAGTGGATCTGCAAAGCAGGTAAGTTGGCGAACCTCCCGCGTAATTCCTTCAGCTAAGCTTTGAAACATTGCATCTTAACACGACGATTTCATCCAATTTACTTACCAAGCTCGACACAAGCAGGTCTATTCTCAAGATAAATTACGTAGAAAGTATTGAGTAAAAATTGTATAATACAACACGTTTCATAAATCTTGCGCAGCTGAATCGTCACGTCAAGTTTAATATATGTAACATGTATACATTGTGTAACGCATATATTATTATATAGTTGCAATACCTGCTGCTTATTGATAAGCTGGTGTGACTGCAACAACTTAACATTTATGAAATTTTCCAGAGGAGGTAATACTCGCTGAAGAAAGAACCACGGAGGAAGAGAAAATGCACATTATAGAAGGTATATATATATGTGTGTATAAAGCTCTTTTGACGATACCTTTGTATTACTCCTCCACGAATTTTTAATTCTGGAAATATTATTTCTACAAATATCTTTTTCGGCCCCAAGTTGTGTGGTGAATTTTGACTGTATACGTTCTTTGATCAACCAAAATCTGACCTTATTATTGGGGTATTGTTTCAGCGAGAAGAAGAGCAGCCGCGAAAAGAAAAAAATTAAAAAACCTCGGAAAAAGCAAAAGTACCGACACCGAAGAGGAGGAGGGTGAAGATGACCCGGATGATGGTGAGTTGTATTTTTTCCAATAAAAATTACCGTTTTTTCTTTTCTTTTCTTTTCACCATATTTCGACTTGAAATTTCACATTTCCACTGAATGGGTGATCAGATGCCGCAGTGAAATGAAAAACCTAAGACCAACCGCCCAATGTGCGATCAATCGACGTTATATGTCAAGTCATGAATTATTTTAGTTGCCCTTTAGTGTCAATTGTTACAAAGATTATGCACAAGTATAAGGAATGATCTTTGAAATTTTGATAAATTCAAAAACAATTCATCTTCATCATCATCCCACGCCATAGCACTTCAATATCGCTGCTATTACTGCTATTACACAGGATTTACAGTTTAACGTTAAACGTGATACGAATATGCATATATTATCACTTGTTTTACCTAGTATACTATTGAAATGAAAGGATATTTTTATATTTTCGAAAGAAAGAAAGAAAGAGAGAGAGAGAGAGAGAGAGAGGGAGGGAGAGAGAGTGAGAGAGATGAGATGCTTCTTAATTTAAATATCATGTTCAATAATTAACAGCCAACTTGTCAATGAAAATTCTAAACACACGCTATCAGATGCTCCTCTTGTTTCAGTGCCTAAGAAAAAACTAAAAGGTAACTACTACACGATGCAACAAGTATTGTACGAGTAAAATGTTGTTATTATAACTGTATGTTTTTAAAAATTTACAGTAAGCGTTACAGTAATATTTAATTATGTATACTGTATGACGTGTGCCATACTGCTATGATAAGGTTGGCTGCGTCTCGTAGCTAGAGTTGTTGTTATAATCATATTAGCATAGAGCTACTGGATATCTGTTTTATCACTTCCGCGGTGCTATACCATGCAAATGCGCTGTAAAAAATTAATAATTTACACGCGTTGTTCAGCTCTGTCGATTTCAAGCTAAAAGCGATATTTGATTCAATATTGATAGATACAAAAAATTTATTCCGTTGGATCGAAATTTTTTTTCTTTTTTTTTTTCACACCTAATTATGTCTTGTACAATCATCGAAGTCCCCACTTACTAAGGTCAGGGTAAAAATTTCCAAAGAATTTGGTACATATTTCGATTTCAGCATAACTCTAATTTTATGTTATCTTCGAGTCACGTTAAATCCATTAATTCTATGCTCATTGACTTATGAAACACGGCGGAGTGTCGTGATTATGATCAATGAATTTAATTTTCTCTAATAGGTATTGCTTCTGTTGGCTGGTGATGATATTCATTTCGTTCGGACAGAGTATTTACAATATCATCCATCTATGATTTGTCTATTTTGTTCCTTCTACTTTTTTATTTACCATCTCTAAAAAAATGACTAGACTCACGGAATGCACCCCTTCAATATTGTAATAATAGGTGAACAATTGCATCTTGGGGCTTGATCTGCGTGGATATTTGTTATCATTTACCATTCATGAATTATAGATATTTCATTCGTCTAAACCTTCTTAGGGTAAAGTGATTATAATTTTTTTGTACATCCCAACACTCACTCAAAGATCATACGAGTGAAAGAACATTCCAAAAGTATCGACAGTGCGATCGGAGTGATAAGAAGCTACAAAATATTGTGATTGCTCTGAGCTACGTGTATTTAGGTATGCGGTGACAGTGAGGCCTGATTCACTGATTGATGTATTAGCTAACAGTCGCTGTAAGGTGATCCAATGTAGTTATTAGTCGAAGTTGAGACATTTCTGTAGATGCAAATCCTTTAGATTACTAAGGCCAGCTGCCGGTGTCGCAGCTTTTTTACCTACTATAGCTATCATAGTATTTCCCGCTTGTAGAAACACTGCGTTAGATTAGATTATGGTGTCATAAAATAAGAAACATTTGAGTTTAGTTGAAGTGATAGCTTCTGTGTACAATGAGGGGGAAAAAAAACCACAAACAAAAAAATAAATAAATAAATAAAGAAAGAAATAAATAAAATAAGGAGAGAACGTATAGTATAGAGTATTTGCCAAGTTGATGCTTACCTAAAGTAATTGTAACGTTCCTGTAACAATAATAGCAATAGTTGATGATATGTGTAAGCCGTAGACTACATATATTATTTTCCCTGAAAGAATAGGGAGGTTCGTGAGCAAAAAATCAATACTCTTTATTAATTCTGTTACATGCGAGGTAATCGCACATTCAGCATTTGTCATTTTGTTAAAGGTATGTATTCATATGGCAGGATGGGTTCTCTAAAAATGTGAAAATAAGAAATACTGAAATTATAAACATAGACTTAGATATCAGTGGTTCATTTTAAAGAGATTCAAAATTAGGAAAACTTTCAGAGATTGATTAGATTTCACTCTTCAATGGTTTATTTCATTAAAATGATTATTTTCTACAGAACGACTTATTGAACACTTTTTTTCAATTACGTTTGCAACGTTCAATACTTAATTCTACACTACATCAATCAATTATGATTAGCGAATAGCAATATCAAATTTGTTACTGAAAAAAAAGCATCCTTGCGCGTAAATTTTTTAAAAAAAGTTTTCCGAATAAAACGATGCATCCCGGGATGAAATCGAACAAATATACTAGATTTTTTTCAATATTTTAAAGCGATTTGCAACTGACCATCGGTATCTGAGCTTTTGTTCATAAGTATGTGAGTATTTTTTACGATTCTCATTTTTGGCAGAAACATCGTAGCTTACGAATATTTCAATGTGGTAAATAGTCGTTGCCTGACTACCTCATAATAAAATGACATAATAATAAGTATCAAATTTTGGCTCGGGAACCTTCTCAAGCCTGACGTGACATAATTATTCCCAATCTTGGAGGTGAAATATCGTACGGAAAGCCAGATGAGTTATGCTGATGAATTTTTTTATTAATTTTTATAATTATCTACCACTCACGTCTGATTTCTCAACTTCTTCATATCAGAAAGCTGTTAAAATTTCATTCTATTTTATTATCACACACATGGATAACGAAACATTGACAAAAATTTTCATTAAAGCTGAAAATAGGTCGCGTCATTAAATGCTAATACTGACGCCATGCCGGTGTATTAATTAATGGTTTTTGACGATCACAACATCGAGAAGCGACGCAATGATCCACGGTGTAAGAAAATTCCTTAAAAAGTTCCCCCAACCTGGGTGAAAACATACACGACACGTGTATATTTACCCACACATATCCAGTAAATTGGAGATTCCTCTGCGACTTATCGATTTCGACTAATCATTTAACAATTTCACCTTGCCTCTTAGATAGGATTATCTTTTATTTTCTTTCTGGGTAACATGTATGTATACCGAGGATGTGTACTACTTTCTGAATTGCTTTAATCTATTTTCGCAATCTGTATTATACGTATATGAATATTATTTGACAGTATTTAACGAAAAATTGTATTTTACGGTAATATCCATTTACAAAAAGTTAGCCTTGTTCGTTAAGCATTTGTTGCAAGAATAAATTATGATTATAGGGTTTTCGAGAGCTTCCTACCTCAAGTCTAAGGTGAAAAACAAAGGTGCTTGTCTACAATTCTGGCGAGTGGAGAAAAGATTTCGCTTCTGGATTCGTCACACTGTTAAAACACAGTGGTTCTACTGGTTTGTGATCGTTCTTGTGTTCTTCAATACCGCATGCGTGGCGGTCGAACATTATGACCAGCCAACTTGGCTCGAACAGTTTCTATGTGAGTACAAAGCTTCGGAACAAGATTGTGTCTAATTAGGATGATCGTGAACATGTACCCGTTACCCTTGACAATTCAGCACGCGACTCGCGGTCTAAACGAAGGACTTCCTTTTTTCAGATTACGCAGAGTACGCGTTCCTCGCTCTATTCATGATGGAGATGTTCATAAAAATGTATGCACTTGGTCCACGTATCTACTTCGAGTCGAGCTTCAATCGATTTGATTGCGTCGTCATATCCGGGTCAATATTTGAGGTGATCTGGTCGGCAGTTAAGGAAGGCTCTTTTGGCCTCTCCGTCCTGCGAGCTCTTAGGCTCCTCCGAATTTTCAAAGTCACCAAGTACTGGGCCAGTCTGAGGAACCTCGTAATATCACTGCTCAATTCTATGCGCAGCATCATTTCTCTCCTCTTCCTGCTCTTCCTCTTCATACTGATCTTTGCGCTGCTCGGTATGCAGCTCTTCGGTGGTCAGTTCAACTTTGACGAAGAGGAGACACCTCCTACAAATTTCAACACATTTCCTATCGCGCTGCTTACTGTCTTCCAAGTAAGATATTCACTTATATTATTATCATACTGTCATGTTTTTAAGTTACAATAACGAGTAGTAGAAGCGAATGGCACATTGGCAAGAGAGATTGTTACATTGCCTCTGCTTTTATGAGAATAGATGCAGTAACGGCACGACCTTCTTTTCGAGTTACAAAATAGAATGACGTAGTTGTGTAACATAATCTTTGTATTCTAATCGTTTAACGATAATATTATAATTCGTTGTTACTTTGAACAGATATTGACTGGTGAAGACTGGAACGAAGTGATGTATCAGGGCATCAATTCTCAAGGTGGCTACAAAAAGGGAATGGTATATTCCCTGTATTTTATAATATTAGTGTTGTTTGGCAACTACACACTGCTGAATGTATTCTTGGCCATCGCCGTCGACAATCTTGCTAACGCTCAGGAATTAACCGCCGCGGAAGAGGAACAAGAAGAGGAAGATAAAGAGAAACAGATGCAAGAATTAGAAAAAGAAATGGAGGCATTGCAAATGGGAGCCGATGGGACAGCGCCAAATGTGGAAATATGTCCGCCAAGTCCGACGCAAGATTTGTAAGTATAAATCCTACTTCGGTGTATACATTATCGGCCGGTAGCATCGAACATTGCAGCAAATAATAACGTTGACGACGTCAAAGTTGGAGAATTTTATTCCTAAACGGATCTTTGACGTTATAAACGAGGTTCGTCTTCTCAACACGACCGATCGAACAGTTTGCATGTTACGATTTGAGATTAAAACTCGTCTTCTTCATTCCAATTCCAGTAAAAGTGGGAAAGGTAAAAAGCAAGCCTCCGAGGAGAAGAAACAAGACGATGAAGACGACACGGGACCAAAACCAATGCTGCCATACTCCTCCATGTTTATATTATCCCCAACAAATCCGTAAGTTGTGGCTGTTTCTCGTTATAGTTCCGATTCAATTTGGCATCGTAACAATCATAATTCAACTGACAATGAAATTGGCTGCGTATTGTTTTCTGTTGCAGCATAAGGAGAGGTGCCCATTGGGTGGTGAATCTACGTTACTTTGACTTTTTCATAATGATCGTGATAATCCTGTCCAGCGTGGCGTTGGCCGCAGAAGATCCAGTGACCGAAGGATCGACACGAAACTATGTGTTGAATTGTTTCGATCATGCATTCACAGGAGTGTTTGCCATAGAAATGATACTGAAAATTATTGACTTGGGCGTAATATTGCACCCTGGATCGTATTTGCGAGAATTTTGGAACGTTATGGATGCGGTTGTAGTGATATGTGCGGGAGTTTCGTTCGTCTTTTCTAAGCTGAACGATACCACGTCTTCGACGTCGATGGGTCAAAATTTGTCGACTATAAAATCTCTCCGCGTCCTGAGGGTGTTGAGGCCACTTAAAACTATTAAAAGAGTGCCGAAATTAAAAGCAGTGTTTGACTGTGTTGTGAACAGTTTAAAGAATGTTATAAATATTCTCATAGTGTATATATTGTTCCAGTTTATTTTTGCTGTTATTGCTGTACAGCTGTTTAATGGAAAGTTTTTTTATTGCAACGACGAAAGCAAGTACACAAAGGACGACTGCAAGTAAGTTTTCTTCATTTATTGTTATTACTTGAATAGCAATATGAAAGTTCGTTTCGAACCTGTGCCGTTGGTATTCACTATTCGGTAAGAATTATTGTCGATGCAATATTGTCAAATGCCTTGTTAATGTTAATTAAAAATTGTAACTCAGCACTGCTATGTTCTGGGCATAATTCCGCTTATAGAATATTGCGGAGGTATAAAACACGTGTTACGGGTATGTACGGCAAATTTTAATTTATATCAATCGTGTTTCAGGGGTCAATATTTCAAATTCGAACATGGGGCGTTGTTACCTGTTCCAAAAAATCGGACCTGGGATACCCAACACTTTTACTACGACAATGTGATGGTTGCTATGCTTACCTTATTTGCGGTACAGACGGGGGAAGGCTGGCCTCAAGTTTTACAAAATTCGATGGCTGCGACACACGAGGATAAGGGTCCTATTCAAAATTTTAGGATTGAAATGTCGATTTTCTACATAGTTTATTTCATAGTATTTCCATTCTTCTTTGTCAACATCTTCGTGGCCTTAATCATCATCACATTCCAAGAGCAGGGTGAAGCTGAATTGCAGGATGGTGAAATAGACAAAAATCAGGTACAGCATTCTTATGCGATAATTATTACATCCCTGTCATAAGTATACTTCATTCGTGTGACGAAAACGATTCGATACGACTGAATTCATACTCGTATCATTCATTCATGGTGTATGTTTTCGTCGAGATATCGAGTTGTCGGTTCGTTTATTTATCATGTTTATTTGTTGACAGAAATCTTGTATTGATTTCACGATACAAGCAAGACCACTGGAAAGGTATATGCCAAACAAACGGAACAGTGTGAAGTACAAAATTTGGCGGGTCGTAGTTTCAACGCCGTTTGAGTATTTCATTATGATTCTCATCGTTCTCAACACCCTGCTGCTTATGATGAAGGTACGCATTCGTTTCGTATTAAATATTTTATATCTACCTTGTGCTCTTTAAATATTTGAACATTCAACCTGGACCGTTTATAATCGGTGTAGAAATATGCGGAAATGGTCGACGTTACACGGACATGTCGAATAGAATATCAAAATTCGAATCTCTCAACTATTTCAAGCGGACACTTAAATAATACCCAACAAAACTTCAGACATTCCGTCATGCAATAACCGCGACGTAATTTTACTTTAAAAATCCACGAATTTTTCTTCAAGACCATATTTTACACCGCTGTTTTCTTTATAAGTCCGTACCCATTGAAAATATATATAATGAATGAAATCACATCATATCAGATTACGCTGCTAACATAAAAAGAAGAAACTGCATTTTTGCGATAGGTACCGTGTGAAACAGTGATTATGACGAATATTTTATCGTTATTCTAACTATTTTTGGCAAATTTAACCAATCGAACATTCATTTCAATCTTACTACTACTCCCAATGATTATCAAAGATAATAAGGCGCCGGGAAATAACGTAACATAACACATTAACGGACAATGAAGTAACGGATAACGATGCAACGACTTATTTATATCTGCCTGCGTACTTATGTGTTTTTTGTGTCATGTTTAATTTTGTCGATACACAAATCTCTAAAATTCACGGTGTGGTATCATCAATGATTAATATTGTATTAGAGCAAAAATGTTATTGTCATGGTACGCATATCGCATATACTGGATCATTTCGTGCGAAGAAACTAGCTATCGTGATACCCAAGAGTCGTGGTTGTTTGCAGTATTAGTTGTGTTGAAAACTTACGGCAGCTTCGACGTTTAGTTAAATTGCTGATCGTGGCAGAGGATGAAATCGCAGCTCACCGTTCAGACTTCTCTCTCTCTCTATATATATATATATGTGTGTAAGCTTTGCACGAAATTATCCGATGTGTATTTAAATTCGGCTGGGAGTTGGTTCTAATCTGAAATATTATTTTTCTTCCCCCTCTCGTTTCTTCAACCGAATTATTTTGACATTTTGGAAAGTGTTTTGCTGGCAAAGTGTCAGGCTTGAAACCAAAGTTATGAATTTTCATTTATATATATTGCTGATATTATTTTTACAAATGTACGATAACTATTTATAGATTTTTTTTCTTTCGGCAATTCCCTTCATGAAATTGGAACTTGTGAACTGCTTGAGATTATTTTCGACCTTCGTTCAAATTTGTTTTTCATACAGTTCGCATGTCAAGCATTTTTTCTCTATTTTCATGTAATTGTGCAGCCTCAAAATACGTCAGAAAATAGTTTTGGTTCATGAAACGATTCACTTTTACTAAAATTGCACTACAGCTTCACGGTGTTAATGGAGTAAAATAACGCACAGAACATGCTTAAAAAACTTTGTCGTAGACGGAATGGATAATAGTTTAAAAATAAGACTAAAAAAAATTCTCTTCGCATCAGAAGTCGAGCGCAATATATTTAAAACAGTTTCGAACTTCAGGGTCAAAACAATATACATATTTTTTTCTTATCAGTTTCAAATTTTTTTCCAAATGTAAATTTCTCTCGTTACTTTTTTAATTTTTTCTAAAAAATGAGAATTTAATGTCTTCACAGACTTTGCATGATTTTCACGAATGTTCGTACACGAATTGAATTTTGCTTTTAATTTTTTGACTCATGCCTTCGCAACGTATGGGTATAATTTCATTTCCCTTTTGTTGATGGTAGTAATGATTATCAATATTACTACTACTGAATGATGCGAACTTTAACGATCTTTACATGTCCTTCTGTCCCATTAATTTTGATGTTATTGGTCAAAGTTTGCTTAAGATGACGAATAACTTCGTTTTCTAAATTCACACTTGGTTGGGCAAAATTTTTTTTAAAAAATCGATGTTGTACTACTTCTAGTTTTAATTTGCAATGCAAGCAGTATTTTGCTCCTTGGTTTCCATTCAAATAGTTTGTTTTGGGGACAAGGGTGGTTTCCTGTACAGATGCACAAGACACAAATTTGGGTTGCATAGATCTGTGACTGCATTGCGTGCACATCCCCATACTAAATTAATGCACCTAGCAAACGTGAAAATTGATAATGATCAGCACCCGTTGAAAAAAACCCGATGCTCATTGAGTTAAATTTGTTTGAACTCAGAGACCATAGAAACCAAACACGAACAACAGATATTCACTTGCAGCATGTGATATTTTTACCACATTACAATTACACACGTACAACAATAACGTAATACACGTATATGTATTGCATGGTGGCTGCCGGAAAATCAATCGTATGTTGACCGATGTATGCACGGGGCACTAGCCTAACGCAGAACAAGCTCCAGACCCCTTTCTGAACCAAAACCTGAAAAGAAACCTTTAATAATTAATTACGTATTTTTTGTTCGTTAACGTTCAGTAATTCCGAAATGTTGATTTTACTTGTTTCTCAATTATTTGCGATAATATGCTCTTAATTTTCAGACACTAACACATCGTTTCACGTGTCTGCGGTACAGACAAATTTAATATAAATTAACATACGAATAATTGATCCGCATCGACTGATAGGGGTATTTCAGATCTCATGAAATTGACAATAATAAGATACACATGAATGCACAAGAACCGCAACCACTAATCGTCTAATAATAATTGTTATTCAAATATTGTGATTATTGATCAGATTTTTCTGTAAACATTGATCAAGTCCTCAATGACGCGTACAAGCATTATAAATTAGGCTCAATGTATGATCGCTAACGATCTTAAATTTGATACACAGCGAGTGAACATTTCCGATAAAATTAAGTGAAAAATAAATACGCCTCACAAAGCTGCGTACGTTAAGCGTAAATATCGTTGATATAAAATAAATGCAGACAATTGTGTCACTGAAAAATGTTTGGTTAAAAGAATCCGTTCCTCCTGAAAGTTTGCTCATTTCTGCAATTGGGTCTATTTCAGTGATTTTTCTCGACATAGTTGGATCTACCAAAAGTACAGTTTTATATTATCCCCCGATGCCTTGTCTTGTTACTAGCTTCCGAATGAAAATAATTTTCAAAACTATCCATAATATGACCGTAACTAGAAGCTACGTAGCACGTGCGATCAGTTGGCACATATTATAATATATCTATTCAGCGCGTGGGTGGCGGGCACGCCTTTCCTCAAATTTATCGACGATGCCGATACAATGTATTTGCTATTTGTCTGTCTGTCGGTCCGTATGTTCGTCAGTGTATGCATTACAGTACCACGCTCAGCCCGACCCGCAAAAGTTAGTACTGAAGTACATGAACTGGGGTTTCACCGGGATGTTCACCATCGAGTGCACTATGAAGATTGCCGCATATGGTTTTAGGGTAAGCCCCTTACCCACCAATCTAGCAATGGCCGGCATTTATAAGTGGACATGGCGTTTCTTCCAGGTTAATTCGTACGGTACGATTGGCACAAGAAATTCAATCTCACTAAATTATGTGATAACTTGTACTTTCGACCAGTGGTAACGGGTATTGACGGTTATTGGAAAAGAAAAAACAAAAACTCACTTGACTTACCGGTCAATATTTACAAAAACTCGAATCACTGTAATCAATCATTCGAACTAATATTCATCAACTTAAGCCGACGTGATACGGTGTTAATTTTTCAAAATTACCGCAAATTATCGGAGCTTTATTTATAGTAAGATGTTGAAATATTTGCACCTCTGCATAACCTTGTCATGGTTTAATTTTTCAATAACACGAATGAAAAAAAAATGTTCCGATCACGATTATCCGTTGAACATATCAGTATTGTAAGAAAAAGATCTTTCGTTGTTCTATCAAACGAATTAATTCGCGAATGAGCTGTTGAAAACGACCATGTATCAGTGAAACTGAATGAAACGTCACAGCCAAAAATTTTCAGATATGTAAGTCCTGCTTATTAGTGAACGTATAGTGCGTTTGACTCACGCGATACCTATATCTAACTGCAAAACTATGCTAAAGATATGGTATCCCATTAAATATATTCTATTAAAATACACAGACACAATCAATCGAGTATCAAATTCTTAGAAATTTTATGGTGAAAAATTTTCCAATCATCACCTTTTCAGTCAGACCTCAGTTTCCCTTTGCCAAAGTATCAAAAGTATTCTCGTCATTCTGAAAATGACACAGATCGTGGTGCATATACGCTCTCATTTATTTATTTACGGGTAAATCGGCATACTCATGAAGTGTTTTTCTGTACGAAATCGAATTTTGTTTGCTGTTACAACGTATTATTAATTGTTTCAAGAATTTAAAGTGAATAATTTGACGCTCGATCTTGATATATATATATATATATGCTATATACATATATATATATATATATATACATATACATACACACCTTTACATCATAGATAACCATCAGCCATTACACATAACATCAATCGTACAATATTTTGTGAAAATCCATGAAAAAACCTATTTCCCAAATCACTGTGTAATTTTTCAAATCCTAATTTATTTTCAACATCGTTTTATCCATGAACCTCCCTTGTTACCCCGCATGTCCCGTTGCGTATACAGCACGCTGTGCCAACATGCCGAGGTGTTTTTTGCATGCAGTCCTTTATGTTTGCGTATGAATTACGACGAAGTGTATTAAAATGTCCTTGCCCTGCATGATCTTGTGAATGCAATTAACAAATTATGAAAAACACATCGCACACCTTGCAAGATTGGTTAGACTTGCTAGGCATATCAGGATTAACAATGTGAATATTATCACGTATGGATAAGTTACAAGTTCAAAAATATTTAGCGAAGCGAGTACAGAGTATAAATGAAAATTTTTGCATTTCGTGTGATGATTATCTGATGTGTTCCTGTAGGAAATTTGTTCCAAATGACAAACTACGTTTCGTACAGGTTGTAATCCGATGTTCCCTGCTCCGGTTGAAAACCAGTTGTCCGTAAATATTTTGATTGCAATAACTGTTCAGAACAAATCCCCTTCAATACTATTCCGATGTGTGAGATACATTTCAAATAATGAGAATGCAATAGTTTCGACTAAACAGACTTCACCGTTTATTTGTTGAATACATTGACATTCAAAATGGCAGTAGTCAAAATATAATGATGATCACCGTCTCCCATTAATCCGAAACTAAATGTGACTATTAATATTTTCATAATTTACCGTTCTCGATTCTTTTTCGTAAAATTATTACCTTAAGTGATAGGCTACAAGAAACTTTTTTTTCACATGTCCCGCATTAAAAGTAAAATACCAGAATGTGGATAGCAGTTATCATATCCCATTAAAAATGGCTTGCAGCTTCCGTTGTGTATAACCAAAGAATGACATCTGTCTTCGGTATAATGATTCTGTACCTTGTACTGTTACTAAAATAATTATACAACTGCACGCTGCGCTGTTTTATGGAATTTTCATTTAGACTAAATTCCCTGAGCCAAATCTGGAAGCTCACAACGCACGGTAATCTGAAACTGTTATAACTGAATATATAAAGTCGGATTATTGCAAACAGTACGTTGGATTTCAGGAACTGGTTACCTGTTAGAAAAAAAAAGAAAAAAAACAACGAGTAAGTCGTCTGCGAAATTCAAGCTCGCAGGATATATAATCTGAATGTTCTGAAATTTTATAATACAATGTCTTGTTTCACTTATATGATTAACCACGACTGTACACAGGGACAGAATCATTTTTCATCAAGTGTTTTCCAGTTTGAGAAATGTTTTGTTCCAACAACCCGCATACCCCTGTGTAATATATTATGCAAGACATTTCCAACTGGAATGTTGTTATGAAATGACAATTCTGTTTTTTATTGCGCCCTTAGAATAAATATCAATTGATGGCAGCAGGGAGAATCACAATAAGAATAAAACAACGCTATCAACGCCGAGTTCAATCCGCAATTTTTGTATTTGCACGTCAATCTATCCAAACAGAATTTTACATCCGCTTTTTGAATATATTTTATCCAAGGCGGTAACATAAGTGTGAATTTACAATTAGTAAGCGGACGTAACATGAAATATACACACGTTACTATTTTCAGAAATATCGGATACTGCGAATTAGTTTCAAAAGGCAAGCTCGTATATTTAATTAAAGTTATGAAAAAAAAAAACTAATTTTCAAAGCGACAACTCTGAATTGTAACTAAAAATGGTGGGTGCTGTTGAAAAAACATGACTAATCGACACTTTGCAGCTCCGAAAGTATTTCTATTGGCATATTATGGGTTGCGAAACAT
The DNA here is from genome assembly GCF_021901495.1 of Neodiprion virginianus. NCBI lineage: Eukaryota > Metazoa > Arthropoda > Insecta > Hymenoptera > Diprionidae > Neodiprion > Neodiprion virginianus. Next base: position 32,316,588 of record NC_060879.1, read on the forward strand.
ATTTCTCAAATTAAACCGAACGTATTAGCATCGCTGAACCTGTGCCTTCACTCGTTTCTTCTTTTAGAGAATTATTCACTCAACTGATAAAGGAAATATTTAATTCGTGTCTAAGAGCATTTTTTTCAAATTCTGCGATTGCATTGAAGGCCTAATTAAAGTTTTCTCAACCTATAACAACTTCCGGTCCCGCTGCCATCTAATGATATCCTAAAACACCCTGAAGAAAATTAAAAAAAGAGTCAATTCGGTATACGACAAGAATGCCATAGAGGTATAAAGGGCAGCAAATAGAGTTGTAGTTGGGTGTTACGTTTGTGCGTTGGGTGTGTTTGTAGTATCACGAGGCGCCGCCTATTCTAGTGGACAGCCTGGCCATCATGAACCTGGTCTTCACCCTCCTTTTCTTCATTGAGTGCATCCTTAAACTCATCGCCTTTGGATGCAAGGTACAGCCAAGCTTTTACTCAAATTCAATATTCTTCATATGTGTAACTTACAACAATCGATCGGTGTTTGAAATAAGAAAAGTAAGTTTCATCCACAACACAGTGCACCCTGTAATACGGAAGAAATACATCAGTGCCGTTGTCGCGCTATCAGTTTTCAATCTAAGAGATGAGGTCAGTTTGTCTTCAATTTTTTTCAACAGTAAACATAAATACGTCGACATCTGCATTCTAGATATTTGTTTCCGGTATAATAACTTTACGAAGATGCTATTTTTATATCACCGTGGAAATAACTAATGGATTGATTATTTATTTATTTATTTTTTTTGATAAATAAAAGCCTGAATATCAAATAGAGCACGAACAAACTTCTCACGTAAAACATTAGTTTCGCAAGTAGCAATGGAAGTATTACCGTACAATTCAGAAAATTCAAGTTTACAAAGATACAACACATTGAGAAGTTATAACAAACTGACCCAAGCTGCGTGATCGTCAAATTATGATTACAACGGTATCCGAATACCAGTTTTTATTGAATGGGAATTGCATTATTGAAAAAAAAACTTCCTCCTACACTACCCTACATTTATTATTCTTCATTCTGTACTTTTCACACATGCGAAACGTCGTAACATAAGTCAAACAACCAGTCATTGATTTTTCCGCTCATCACGTTACACTGGCCCTTTATTGAAAATAAAAACTGCTTCACTATTACCGTAGGTACTTACACAATTACCGATTTGTAGCTGCTTGCTGTCGGCATGGTCTTATATCCCTAGATTACTATAAAGATCCCCATCATTCCACTAACCACTCATCAAATAGTTTATTGTTTTTCATCACACATGCAAATACATTCTGCACACATATATACACATTGCATTTCACCGTTCATGCTTTACACTCTATATAATATGTAAACTTTGGGCTGTTTTGTACACTATTTATCGGTGGCATATGAACAAACGAATCTTCATTGCAACGAAGGTGCAATTTTCTTATTATTGTCCCCAATAATTTAGGCTGTCTATAAATCAACCATGGAAAGGAATTATAGATGTTGGAAATGATGGTACTGTTAGTGATATAATTTTCATTTATCGTGGTAAAATTGACCTTCTTCTAGTCCTGCGTATATGCTATTCCATTATACAAATAATCGAACGACAGATACTTTTCAGTGCCTGTTATTACTGTGTGATTCCAAATTTTTTTCGTTAATATTACCGTATACTATCAGTGCCATTTGAGTACATAAATTTTGCAATAGGTAAAAAATGTATCGGTGCAACGATTTTGGGAACAAGTATGTACAACTCAGCAGCCTTTAAATGTGTACAAAATGGCTGCCCAGGTTACGTTAGTGCTTTAACATTTCTTTTTTCATCAACAGAACTTCTTCAAAGATCCATGGAATACGTTCGACTTCATTACAGTGATTGGAAGTATCGTCGATGCTCTCGTAATTGAGTTCGGGGTATGTAAAGTTATATTTCCCTCACTCGCCGTATAAACCTGAACACGAAGTTCGAGTGAAGACTTGCTTTAAATACAATTTTCATTTTATAGTAAATCAAATTGTCGATGAAGTCATCGTAAAAATTCTACTTAAAGGAGGAACAATTTGCATAAATTTGAAAAATAATTCGTTTGTTACACGCATAAATATATTTATGTAAAGCAAGGCTTCCTGTAGCGCGGATTAATCGGGAGCTTTATAGTCAAACTAAAAGTATAATATATGTATAGGTACATACCCTTCAGTTAAATACATCCCTGGTGTCCTTAGGCTTGAACACAAGCGTGAATTTTCGACGCATAACTTTGATGATTTAAAGCTTCAATTAATTTTTTTTCAAACTGTAAAATTTAAAAAGTCTTATTTTATTGATCAAAATGCCTGAGTAGAAAAAATCACTTTTTCTTTAATTGGGTCGATGCAAATTCGCACCTGTGTTTTAATGAAGGGTTAAAGTCAAGCTTGTGACTTACTTAGGTGAATGGATTGAACAATGCTTTTTATGAGATTGTGCAGATTGAAATACCAGAAGTAGCGATGCCCGATTTATAACGTAAAAGATTAACCTTACTCGGATCATTAGTACACAGCATCTTCTTGCCTCTGAGATTAACCAGAATAATTATTTACATTCGTTACTACCACTTAGACCACTTTGTTACGATCAACTCTGCACAAACACCTTGTTCAGTTCGTATTGAATAGAAAATGTAAAGGGTATCCTCGTACAGTAAAACCTTTCACACTGTCCTACACGACCAATTTCACCAGGGTACTTCTTTGAAATGCCGTTAAACATTGGCCTGGCCAAAAAATGACAAAACTGTGGCTAAAGAACCGATAGTTTGCACTTCAAGGAAATACCCGTGTACAAATTTAGCTGGCATATCCATAACTTAAGAAAACACATTACACTTACATATTCTGAGTTTATTCCTTTATAGAATCCGGTTGTCTTCATCATTAAGTACTTCTTTCCGAAGTCAACCTTGGTAAGAAGCAACACCAACACAGTTAACTACTCTATCCTACCAGTATTTAGCACATGGGACATAGTTTCTACACTCGATCATCACGGACGTCATAACTTTGAGCCAATAGGCTCAAGGCATTCAATCGAGTTAAAGAAATACTTGAAGAGGAATGCCTTAATTTTTTCATATTACGACGACACTTACCTACCGGTGTATATCGATGTACGAAACATTGAGAATCTGATTTAAGTCCTGGCAGCGATAGCAGTACACAAATATTAATACATGTCACAGAACACACCTTGCAATGAAATAACGTACACAAGAGTAAGTGATTGCACTGCGTAATAAAGTATAATAAAGAGACGGAGTCTACTGACTATGAAAATGAATGCTAATTGAAATAAGCAAAGCGATGGAAAGCGAAGCAAGTAAAAAATCCAGCATTGACTTTCAATAGAAATCTCAAAAAGAAAAAAAACGGTGAAAGAAACTGAAAAGACACGCACATATTTATCTTGCAGCAAGCACTGATAACCATCCTACACTCATTACGGTGCAAAAGATCCTATTGGCATTGAAACGCCTGAAACACAAACGTCTCTAACTATTAATTTGTTCGTACTTTCTTTTTGTTCTATTTTTACCTTCATTTAAAAGATGGCCGGGAAAATCTTTACAAAGATATTCGGTCTTCTTTCGCAATCGTTGCGTTTCTATATATGGCTGGTTGAATTTCATGCCAAAGCATTAACTTTGATAAAACGTAAAGGCAATATTAGATTATATTCTATTCTGTGATGAAAACTTTAGATCCTTAGGAATCTAGTCAATTCAAGCGTTATCATAATAATTGTACTCGTTAACTCAGTATAAAACATAATTCTTGTACAGTAGCTTCATTATAATCAAATGAATAGATTTTTTGCCAATTAGGGAGCAGTCAGTGTTTCTTTTATTATCAATATAACGTTTGTGCTGTTATTTCTTTTTGATATTGCTTCATTAAATAAGTCTCTTCGTTTTATTTGCTATTAAAATTCATATTGAACTGCGGGCAGTTCATCATTACTGTGAAAATCCAACATTCCAACATTCGCACAGCATCGTTAATTATGCAGCATTGCTGGTAATCCCGGAGGATTTCACTGTACAATCGCAAACAAATATTCAAGACACCCACACACCGACATTCTATTTTGAATAAGAAGTACTCACATAAATGGTTTTAACCAATTGAGTAGCGGGAATTGATGAACAAATTTTTCCCGTAACAAATTTTTTGAATGATCAGTAATTACGTTCTTCCGTCAAGAGAGCTCGACAATCACAATTAAAATAATTCCACAACGTCGAGACGATTCTTCTTAAATTATACAACGCTGAAACCATGAGCGAAGAAGAAATTAAGTACGACTAAAGACAAGCGCACGTCCGTTAACTCGGAACGTTATAATACGTTAGATATTTACTATACAAATACTTGAAAGAAGTCTTCTACACATCGGTGGTAACTTGCATGTTTTCCAAGCAGTAGAATTGCTCTTTTACTTTAACAGACACAAGAAAAAAAAAAAACTTTCCTTTCAGGTCAGGTAATATATATTACACTAGGTGCTTTATCATGCAATGTAGTTGCTGTCCACGTATAATAGTATAGTGATTAGTATCCAACAACCTGAAAACCTGCGTCCGTGAAAACTAGAAATTTTCATGCTGTGAAATGCCTCTCGCGATAGAAATAATAATGATTGAGTTGGTAAAATGAATAAAATCCTTAACGATGCTTACATCCTTGCATTTATTTCCCACGGATTGATCCGGGGCGCAGCTAATTAGACTCCAACTGTCTTAACCGCGCGATTCTAACATGCATAAGGGATCAGAAGGTCTTGAGACTGTCTTTGACTTAAAACTAAATATGCAGACATCGAAGTAGTAAAAAAGGATTGGAAAACTGATTTATACGCAACATCTAACCGACTCGTATCATTATATGTACATATCGATATGGCCAAAAAAAATTATCGGGTAACTTTCGTATTTGGTAAAAGTCGAAACCAACCATACAGACACATATTGGTGTATATCGTGTAGAGTAACTAAATTCGTCTGTAAGTATCATTGAGCTAAACTGCAATGAAACCAACCAATCGCTGCGTATTCATTAAACAGCTATAGATGTAATAGATATTCATCTTAGATACGCCTGATATATTAAAGCTGAAAAATGAGTGTAACGTTTTGAAATCTTTCTGTCGCTTCGCTCTAGTAGTCTTATCTCAATGTTGTGTGCAAAATTTCAACGATCTTTTGCTTTACATTGATTTTTAAGGTCTACTCGAGTGAAGTCTGTAGATTAAAAGAGCAAGAATTTTGTATGTGTTTCTGAAGTGCAATTTCCTCTGCCCGTTACAGGAAAATTTCATCAACGTCGGCTTTCTGAGATTGTTTCGAGCTGCAAGGTTGATCAAACTTCTACGGCAAGGATATACCATACGAATTCTCTTGTGGACTTTCGTACAATCATTCAAGGTGAAATTTAAACGTCATGATCATTATCCTCTATTATATAGCTTTTATAATAATTCAACTTCGAGACGTGAATATGTGAAGATTAATTGTAGACATGGTCTGCAAGTAGTGTCCAAATGCTTAACTACATTTGTGCCAATGATTATAAAAGATAAGGAAGACGATACCTGCAAGTTGTATTATACAAGTGGAGGACAAATTCGAGCAAACAATGAATAATTTTTATGTCTATTCCAGGCCCTGCCGTACGTTTGTCTTTTAATTGCCATGCTGTTTTTCATCTACGCGATCATCGGAATGCAGGTAAAATACTTTGACTCATGTAACGCGTGTATTTCTATAATGTAATAACAAAGTGCAGAAACTCGATTGATAAAGGAGACTCAATCAGTCTCGCCCAACGATTTCTGAACGGTTCTTTTACACGGTATTTTGTCTGAAAAAATTGATACGCTGTGTTATTGATTAAAGTAGGAGGTGCACTAACTCTCAACCTTCAATTTCAAGTACGGTGAACGATTACGTCGAATTTCAGTAGCTGATCATTTGTTTTAGAGAATATCGGAATAACCTGTGCAATTCAATGATACTTACGAAGTTATTATGCTTTGATGTTTTATGTTGAACAGATTACGTAGAATCATTGAAAGTGTCGGACACGAACCTTCCGTAGGTTGTTTGAGTTTTACATATTTTTCCATTCAATGATATAATTTTTGTAAATCAAATGTATGAGTGATGTTATTCATCGCGATTGTACGTGTGTTGGAGCATAAAATTCGATGGCAGCGCCCAAAATCAAACAAGATGCCAAATGTTGGTGATATCATATTTTACCTCTATAGGTATTTGGAAATATAGCCAACGATCCAGCATCTGCGATTGATCGGCAAAACAACTTCCAATCATTCTTCGGCTCTCTATTATTGCTGTTTCGGTGAGTCGAGCAGCTAAACGAAAAACAAGTGTGCGGTGTTTTACAAGTTGAATTTAATTGATGAAACAAACCCAGAGTCAAATATTGCAGCCCAGAAAAGACATTTTCTCCCCTCTAAATATTTAGTTACTCTCGCGAAGAGTCACTTGTGTAAAAAAATTCTACCTTAACTAAATAACGTGGTGACACTGATGCGAGTTACATTGGACATTTGATATTTATCGTATCATGTTCGTATGAAGTGAGGCCCGACGATTAAGCTCTATCACGTTATCGTCGTAATAAGCACCACACGTCAGTCCAATGAAGAATTGTATTTCGAATTTTCATTATTCATGAGTCATCAATAATTTCGGTAAGATTGTGAATTACGAGGTGAATAATTTCACAATATCTATTGTATATACTGAATGATGATTAATTAAGTGGAAGTTGGCAAAGAATAGGTGAGCAAAAAATTTAGAACTCCAGGACAAGAGCAGTGGTTCTCTGTCTATGTCCTGACTGGAATTTAGTTCGGGCAATCGTTAAACACAATCAGTCGCAAGCAACTTCGGGTTTGTCGAAATAACACTCAACACGATCGTCAATGCTTACGCTTTGCGTGATTGCGTTTAACGACTATGCGAACTGAATTCGAACCAGGACATGAGACCCGTTGCTCCTGGCCTAGAGCTCTGAATTTTCTGCTACCTCATTTTCTGTCAACTTGCACTTCACTGATGATGAGATCGAACTTTTCGAGGCTGCATTGAAAGTAAGGCGAAAGAAATTACGTGTTATATTAAAGGTAGCTAACTCCTACGTATACGCGTATACTACTACACTGCATCGTAAGCATGGTTTGACAAAAGTAAGCTGCTCGACGTCTTTTAAGCGCTAGATTGTTGGTCAGCTAGTATTGCTTCCCTAACGGGAATCAATTAATCAAATTACTAACCCATCAAATACGTACAGCTGTCGAATCCCGCAGTATTAAATGTGCACTATCATACCTTGAGATCGTAAACTAGGTATTGTAAAATAATTCTGTAACTACAAAACGTTGATGCAGTAGAGTCGGTTATTATTGGTATCAGTTATAAACGTTGTTTGTACTGCCTGCAGGCAATTCGATGTTCCGATAACTTGTGGTTTCGTTCAATCTGTAATTGAGACTCTACTGCATTTACTCGCCAATGAGATTCCCGTAATTTTAGTTACATTTTTGGATAAGTCTATGAGTTGTTATTACAACAAAAATACGAAATGGCTGTATCATGCTTATTGTCTTTCTCGACAAACATCCCGATGAACTGATATGCAAAGTTTGATCACCAATTGTGCATATTGGTTCTGGGATAGAGTTCGGGCGGATAGAAAACAAAACTGTAACATTCATTTTTTCTCTAAATCATGAATTTCAAGAGTGTTGCCTGGTTTGAAAGTTCATTTTTACGTTTCAATTCACTAGCGGTTGGCCCAGATCCGTTTGTCTTCGGACTAAATTGAAAGTGAAAGATTCATCGAAAGTGAGAAGACAAAATACGAAACGTTTTCTTGGGTTAAGGGTGTAGGAACTAGGCAACGCTCTTAATATCCGTCTGACAATAAGTATGAAACGTAATTTTAACTGTGCTCCAATTCCGAAAGTATGCGCTGTTAACACTGTATGGGTTTTGGTTTCCCTGCTTATCTGGTTAGGTGTTTGGTAACATCAAACTGGATTCTTCAACAGCCATTTCGAAGCACAACAATTTCCAAAGCTTTATACAAGGACTGATGTTACTGTTTAGGTAAGTAACCGTCCTGTATTCAGAAAGGCATTTATTTCGATTAGCAGTTTTTTCTTTCAATTGCGATCTTTCCGCAATGCTTTTCGAATATCCGTTTTTTTCTTCTGCTTTACATATTTATTCAACGATAGTTTATATTGTTGCGGTCTTGAGCACTAAAAATATACGTACATTATTTGAAATCGTAACAACTGCTACTGTAATTTCTGAATTCATTTGTTGTTGAACAGTTCAAGACTGTTCCAATTCCTACCATGGTTTTCATATTTTTTAAATACGTTGCCATTGTTGGTAGAAAATGTAGCATTATGGGATCGTAGAATTTATGTGGCAAGTTTACAATTTTATTTCTAACGAGTAAACCATGAAGAGTTATCGTACAAGTGTTATATTTCTGGATATTAGCGTACGTTCCGCTAATGTGAACGAATCATCAATTAATCAAGTAGTCGAACCTCGTTACTAGGCTGATTGCTTACGATGCTTATACTTTCGACTAACGCAGTAGGAGGGTGTCAAGCTAAAAGAGTAACTATATTCCAATCTTCCGGTACAGAAAATCGATCAACGATTCATGAAACATTAATTTGGGTCGCAATATAACCCTACTACTTTGTCGGTTTGTTTCATTTCTTAACTCGGTGTTCTGAAAATGTCAGATTGAATAAAATTGTAATCGTATAACTTGTCGTACCTTCAGATGCGCTACCGGCGAGGCATGGCCGAACATTATGCTGGCATGTAAGAAGGGCCGTCCGTGTGCTCAGCCAAAAGAAGATAATGCTGCGGAAGGCTGCGGCTCAAACCTCACGTATGGTTACTTCGTCTCGTTCATCTTCTTTTGCTCGTTTCTGATGCTGAATTTGTTCGTTGCCGTCATCATGGACAACTTCGACTACTTAACAAGAGACTCATCCATATTGGGCGCCCATCATTTGGATGAGTTTGTAAGAATATGGGCCGAATACGACCCGAATGCAACGGGAAAAATACATTACACCGAAATGTATGACATGTTGAAAAACATGGATCCGCCTTTGGGGTTTGGCAACAAATGTCCAAACAGACTGGCGTATAAGAAATTGATTAGAATGAACATGCCGGTAGATGTAGATGGAAAAGTTAACTTTACTACGACCCTGTTTGCACTCATTCGTGAAAACTTGAGCATCAAAATGAGAACAGGCAAGTGTACATTTCTTTCGATAATATCTATTTCACGCAAGCGGAAACACGTAGAGCTCTCATGGTGTTATCGAATTTCTATCATCTTCTATCACACGTGAATTAAGCGTAGATACTTGCGCAATTTGTTCGCTATCCAGCAATCTATCAGACTTACGTGAAATTCTTTCACTTTTTTCCCTAAATTGTGAATTGGTACATGTGCAGCGGAAGAAATGGATCAAGCTGACGATGAGCTCAGAGTTACTATTCAAAACATCTGGCCATTGCAAGCACGGAAAATGCTGGATCTTTTGATACCAAAGAAAGATGGTACGAGCTTTTGTAATTTGAACTATAATTTAAATTCAACCGAATAGATAATTGTGTTCATCAGAAATCACGACAAATATTTTTCGCAAGTATAGTTAGTATTTCGCTAACAACCGCAGCAAACTCGTTTATTTGATTAATTATTTACTTTGTCCGTAGAGCTAAACAAGGATAAATTAACAGTGGGTAAGATATATGCAGCTCTCCTGATCCTTGAAAGCTGGAGGACAACAAGGTTTGGTCAAATAGAAGCAACTGGACCACAGGTGAGCCCTTAAGTCGAATAAACATTCAGTATCACATTAAGCAGCGTCTTATCTTATGAACTTGATCATCTTTATCAAAATCCCCTTTTTGCCGAAAAAAATGATGGATCGCAATTTTCTGTGATTACTTTTCATTGTGAATTTCGCAAACTAAAGAGATTATTTGGGGGTAGTAATCTATGAAATTTAGCTGAAATCAAGAAGAATGAATGTTTCTTGTTAGCTTCATCGTCGTAGAATTTGACAGCCGGTGCGAAAATTTTTGCAAAAGTTAGCAATCCTCAAGCTCCCGTAGATTATAGACAAACCTTGAGATCGATTTGTGTTTGTGTAACTATTCAACGCCAATACTTACTAACCAGTTTTGTATTTTGGGAAAATTCTCTTCACCATATGCAACGTTAGCAATAACAACTAAACTCGTATACGAAACATCAGAAAGCAACACCTCTTCTGTCCAGATTATTTATTATTAATTATGTGGTGATAAAATTTCTAATTGCCTATTAAAATGACACAGATACGACCGACACGTGTCATTTTTTTGAATCAATAAAAATGGCGTAGCTGAATGCCCTTGTCGACTATTTTTCCAGCTCGTTAACTAAATAACACGATTAATATCTGAACACAAATCGATCTTTGATTCCTATTTCTCAAATTGTAATCATTCCTATGTGCTAAGTAGTGCTGAGATATTTTTTCTGACATTATGTATACATATATACCTGTATAAAAACTGGCCGTGTTTCATGCGATTCATACTCCCATTTTGAGTCTACAGGGTTCAACGTATAATTTTTCACCTTAAATTCAGGAAATAAGCGTATAAATACCTATTTATTAAGGATCGTATACATGGTGATCATTGATTTAAATGAGAGGAAATAACTCCGAAAGTCAATATCTCAACGAAGGTGGATATGAAAATTTGCATTATTGATACACTTGTCAATTCTCTGTCAATTCCGATCAGGGCCGAGCTTTCCGATGCTCTCTGTTGTTGAATTGTATGAATTATAAATATAAGCGAAAATCAGACTTTTATGTCAGTCTTCGTCGTGAAATTACTTGGTGCAGCTCATACAAATGAATCAATGAATGCCATTCATTATTGAATGGCAAAAATATATACATATATATATAACAACCGTATTAGATGTCGCAAGTTCAATTACTGAATTAGTAAATTCGAAATGATATTTAGATTCTTATTGTTCTCCCCCTCCCTGAACGATTGATTGATACTATATATCACTTGTCGGATTAGAGTGTGCCCCCAACTTTTCCCATGACGTATATAAGTACCAACTACAAAAAAAGGTTAGATAGAAAATTCACTAGAGAAAAAAAGAATGCTTGGAAATAGCCATGAGTTTTAATCCTTTTTTTCTGGTAATATTTGACTGGCTGATCAGACGTGATTCCAAACGTCGTTCGTTTCTTGAATGTCGTTTTAACATGACGGTATCGGAGAAGTGAAATGTTATTGATTGAACTTCTACTTTCGAAAACTCGGACTGTGCGAGTTGTTGGTATCTCTATAAATATTCAGACGTAATGTCGGACATCGAATTAAGTTTTTTAAGTTTAGAACAGTTTCGAATAATATCTTTCATTTCTCTGATATTGGGGATTAATTAGGGGGCCTTATTCATATAGTCAATATCCGAATAAGATCTCACTGTTAGTTAGGAGCAGCTGGATGAATACATAGAGTTACTAAGAAAAAATTTGACATTTATTCTAGGAAAGTTAAATTAAACGATCGAACTTAGATAGTGTTGGTTTGATGTATAATTTGTCACGCAAAACATTTAGGTGGTGAAAGCTCTCAATCATCTTTGTGTGTGTTTTCTGTTTTATTTTCAGAATGATAACGATCATATCGATAACGATAATGCCGGGCAAAGTCCTGCAGCCCAGGCGGTAGTACGTTAATTTTTCTCTTACTTCTTTATCCTCGCACACTATTTTATGCATTTTTATCTATTCCTTTTAATAATATTTCGTAGCCAAATGTAAATAACATCTTATTCAGACTTTAAATTCTCAAATTAATAGCTTAAGATCCAACCACACAATTATACGAAAGATTATATTTTCCATTTACAAACTAGAGTAAAAGAAATTTTCTTATACTTTATTTATAAGCAATTTCGTAGGTCCTCTCCTTACAATTAGTAATAACGATACTAACCGCTGCTAGACTTGACGTAACTAATGGTGACTCGTCTGAGGAAATAACACAAGCTTGGTGTTCGCAGAAACCGATTTACGGTCAATGTTAATCAGATTATACAGTGCTTCAATATTGAATACGTCTTTATTTCTTTGGTTCTTTACACGTGCGGATGAATTAAATCTCGTTTATTTGGAAATTTCTTTGATGTTCGTGAATAGCGAAACAAGAATGTTAGATCTAATCTTCAAATTTTTATTATTCTACTTGCACATGCCTCAATTTCGAATGAACAAATTATTTATCTTTTCCAAATTACTGTCATTTATTTGGAATTCTCTCACGATGAGACGTGACCTATTTTTGCGAAAGAATAAAAAGATAAATTATGCAAAGTCTTCTTACAAGTAATCGTAAAAATTTTATCCTAGAAATGTAATCAGCTGAATAATTTTCTTACATTTGACTACAGTGAAATAATTCACAATTAATTGTTCAGTTCGCCATTAAACCCACGTTAGAAGATACCATTTTCTGCTCCAATATGCTGTACAGACAGTAAAATTCACAAGGACTCGGTCATTTTGATCTTCGAGTTGCGGGAGGATAAATGGTATTTTCACTACACAATCATATTATCACCCTCAAATAAATTTCCAATTTATTGTACATTCTTATTGAGTTGACTTTTTTTGTCATTCAGTTATTTAGTTTCTAAAATTTAAATCATACTTTTATGTTACTAATACAATTGAGAGAGCATTATCCCAATCACCATTTCAATAACAAAGCTGTTTTGATTTTAATGCAGAATGGAAAAAGTATAATATTATTGTCCTAAAATTGCAAACAAGTTGCAGGAATGGTGGATGTGATATTTCTAGATTTACTCATTACAATTTTTAAACTCTTTGCGCACCTTAGTAAGAATTAGATAATAATCAAATTCAATATAAAATAGTAACTAGATAATCCCATTACAAAAAGACTCCCGTCGAAGTATATTCTAAATGTTGTCCAATTTTATATATCATATACGTAAAAAATAAGAAAAACATTATATTATATAATAACGTCAAATCCAGTAAATCTCTGGATAAAAGCAAAAACAATGTTCAGTTATTGATCGAGTGAAGTCTACCTATATAAAATAAAAGTTTTGAGGTATATATGTAAAAATATTTCAGTTAAATTTGATAATCGGCTAATTACGTTTTGCTTCGCTGAAAGCTAACTCCGGCTGATACAATTTAAAAGTTCAAAAATATACAGTTATTACAGCTACAGCTAGTACAAACATATAATTTCCTGTTATATTTTCAGTTTACACTGTAACGATTTTCTGAGAATTGGCATTTATCACTGTGATGAATAAGCAAATGATATATATAATTGTCACACAATGAATTTAGTTCACACACAAATGGTTTCGAATAGCAGTGTGAAAAACACAATAGCCTCCACTATACCCAAAGATGTAATCCATCATATACGTGATGTGGACTTTCAAGTTAGTCTGCCTTTTGCCTCAACCCAAGTAGATACACTTTGGACATCGTGAAATAGATACAGATAGCGATACTAGATCGACTTTAGAATTTTCCGTATTTTCACAGCACTTTCGATTTGCCTAGATTTTGCTGTTACCTCTAGAAACATATTCAATTTAATAACACTGGCGTAAAAGGTTTGTTGTTGATCATCGAACGGAAATTCCACAAATCACATTCACAGTGCGATTTTCGATGGTTACAATATTATGCAAGTCCACAGAGAATGCAATTCTTGAAAATTTGGTGGTGTGATTCTAGAGATTTTTAACAGCTTCTGAAAATATGAAAATACGTATTATATATAGTTAGAAAAAAATTTGAATAGACCATTAACGAACTATATAGAATTTTTTGCTTGTTTTTGTGTCTTGATACTTAGAATACATTACCATTATTCTGCTAATGCGAATATCCAGAAATTAAATAATTAGTGACTTAAAAAATGATTGACCATTACTCTTGAAATTATGACTGCTTTTGTATTTTAAAGTAAGAATATTACGCGAACGTGTTTATAATTTCAATTCATTGTTTTGAATGCATTTTCGTGTAACTATAATATTTAAAAATTATGCATTTTCCATTGCGAATGAAAGTAAAACTGACTCCATGTTTTCTACGCAACTTTTGACGTACGTAATTAAGCGACACACAAAAATTCGACTACGTTTCAACTACATTATTTTTACTATACTTTACGAAAATCCTTACCTCAAATTTACCGTAAATATATAGATATACCGGTGGCCATAGTTTCGTTTGTACTGAAATTCTGTGAAAATGTTGGTTATCCAATTAGCATCTGGACTAGCATTCCCATATGATATGGTTTACTAACATTTTTCGGAACTTAAACGTGAAAAGTAAAGAACAACGTCTAAGCACCTGTAGGCATGTTCCCCAAATTACATCCCCGTGTTTGTGTGTAGGTTCGTTCATATATTACTCTGTGATTGGTGGCTACTTCTTGTACAAGCTTGCGTTTACTTGTACCTAACATTGAACTTGTATTGTACACTCATTTATCCATGTTTCTTACAACGTTTTCAGCATTCACGTATATGTCTAAACTGCAATGTTGCCAACATCGCGTTAGCTTTATTCGACATTGAGAATTGTGCAATTAGAAGGTATCACAGACGTTCATCGATTCGTAAAGTTTAAATCAACATTTAACTGTATTTCAATATTCGATTTATTTTTAGACAGTATTTTTGCAGGCAGATTGTTGTGTCGCGGTCGGTACAAATACCCGAATTGAATCTAACGCGACATTGGTAGAACATTGAACTGTGCATGTTTCATTATTATTTCTTAATTGCATTTGCAATATCTTATTAATTTGTATGTACTTGTATTATCTTACAATATCTTGACCATATACCCAAACACAACTTATAAATTGAATCCAATATAATATCTAACTTAACAAACATATACAGGCTTTGTAAAATAAAATTATCTCAATCACAAAGGATTGTACGGTATAAATGTAATTTATCTGTGCCGCGATTGTAATTCTGAAACCCGGTGACAAAAATGGAAACTTTTGATGCTGAGAAAAAATCTGTCTAGCCTCATGTAAATTTTCCATAACAATGAAATTATTGTCATTATAGAAAAATGTAAAAACATACGATCGTGCCCGGGGCTGTTGATGCAAATTAACAATACAGCACCAACACCAGTAGTTCAGCATAACATCTTGTTCAGAAATCGTACTTACACTTTGCAGTTACTGATCTCTCCAATACGTATAAATCAAAATAGATGCGAGAGCAATGAATTCGTTTTCAAATTACCATCACAAAATTGATTGAAAAATTGCGTAATTGCCGGCATTTATACGGTACACCCTTGCGATGTAATAAAAAATATTTAAATAAATAACATTACCTTCAATTCACACTCAGCACCGTCACACTTTGGCATGGTTTGAGACATTTTTACAATCTCTTTCAAACTCGACTTAATCTTTTTCACTTTTAATGCCTGGGGGATGATACATTTATGGTATACATATTATATCGATATCGCTATTGGGTAAAGCCTGTATGTGGGTGAAGGTACCATCTCGTGACGGGTAAAGTATTGTGACTTTGACACGGGTTTCGCACATTCGAACAGCGTTCAACCTTCTTCAACTGTCTCCTGGATATGGCCGGCGTCAACCATACTGGAGGAAATAATCACGGCACGCAACCCGGTGATAGCCGAGCTAATAGCTTAGAGCCCCCGCCAGGACCAAGCGGGGACTTGAGAGGGGAGCGCAGAGAGCTAAGGGATGAAGAAGAAGGGGCCCTAGGGGCTCTTGCTGCCGCCGAGCAAAGACGACAGCGTAGCATCAGGTTCGCAAACATTATACAGCCGTACGTGCGTTTGTCGCCTAACAAAATCGGCCTAGTGCGTCGATTTATACGACCGACCGAGGTGATTAACCGATCCGTTCTTTTCTCTCCCTCAGGAACAAAAAGGTGAACTGGATTGTGTCCCATCCGTACGATAAACTAGGCAGCAGCGGAGAGAGTAGCCAGGGAGGGGGTGGGAGTGGGGGTGTAGTTAACAACCTCGATCGAGCTCCCGAGCTAGAACCGTTGTTAGCCGAGCCCTCTCAGGAGTACCTACGCTACGATAACAGCTACCACCGACCCTCGTACTACCAACACCACCAGAACACCACTTTCGTACCTCGCTCCTCAATCCGTTACCTCAAGGTCTCGGTTCCAATCCTAACTCAACTCACTCTTTCGTACTGTCGAGTCAATATTTTCCAATTATCAATTGCCGTTATTTCTTCATGATAACACCCTCGTTAAATACGTACCATGTGTGTATTCTCTCTCCAAATTTTTGCGAATACCACTTAACAATGATGATTGAAAATTTTGTTAAGAGTATTCTGATCAACGCCACGAAACATTCAGTTGCCTCACTTTTAATCGGTAGTACCACACCGAATAGTACAGCCTTATTCTTTATACGCTATGCCGATTGAATACCAAAGCAGATTTATCGTACATGAATTTATATGTTAGGTATAGATTCTAGAACCAAATACTACATAGTTTCTGTCGATAGAATTCCTTTATGTTTCGTATAAATTTACCCAAAATATTATAATTACAAGTAGATTCTAGACCAACACGTCCGATCGTTTTAGGGAAAGTACAAATGTAGACGCCATTTCAATTCTATGCAGCTAATCGTGGGCTTCGTTAGTAACATGTGACGAGACTTCCAAAAATTGAGTTATTGATGTACGTACACTTGAGGATGGCGGTACAAACGGAATCGAACGACGTAATAGTAACCGCTGTGTATTCCTCAGATCTAAATAGTACAAGACGAGACAAAAACCCTCAAGTTATAGTACTTTTCGTCAGGTATTCATATCCACCACTTACACTACCAACTAGATGTGTTAGAAGAATAGAAACTGTCCCACCCTTCCCTAGCTGCTTTCACCTTCATGGTGTTAGTGTAATTATGAATATTATTGGATATATCTTTTCACCTTGTAAAAGGTCCCTTTATATGCGAGTGGTAAGTATGGGGCACTTATGCGTTCGACACTAGTGATTTCAGTGATTTGACTCCTTAATTATTACCTGATGCATGAGCATGGGAACGCATGACATAGAGTTTCTCTTATACATTCCAATTTTAGTGTTCTGTACTACATTACACTGAGAGTATACATGGAAATATTGTCAGTCGTTTGAAAAGATTTTGAACATTTTATACACAGTGTGACTAATCGATCTGTATTCAACGATATTGTGCGAGACAGAGCGGTTATACAGTTAGCTGGATCTTTTTGCTCCATTTTTATACCATAAAAGTTGAATCATCCGATTAAAGAACTCGCGATTTATGTAACGAAGCGTTCGTCCGTGCTTAGCGGCAATTAAATTAGACGTTTCAAAACCATTCAAAAGACATGACATCTTCAAACTCGAGGCAAAAGGCGTGATACTAAAGTTTATGGCTTAAAAGCTGTTCTGAAAAAAAAGTTGAGACATCATTTTGTAAGTCAAGATTTCGAGCCAATTACAGATCCTTCCTCTTTTTCCTAGCATGCAGCAAATGACGGAACGTATTCTCATGATGTGATTTCTTTAGATGGAGCTACAGGACGTGGTAGTTAGCGAATCTCGAGCTGGGAGCCTTGAAAGTTTAACGCATCCTGGCGAAAGGCTGCACCCTCATCATCCAATATCTCAACAGAGACATCATTCTAGGTCACCCAGCTTAAGGTATCCCTCTTCATCCCTCAGTTACACCCAAGATTACGCTTTCTTTGACTTGGAGGAACAGTGTTCGATCTCAAATTAGTTTTGGAGCTAAATGTTGTCGTCAATTTATAGAAAACACTCTCCGATCTTGCATAGATCGCCATCGCCCAGACGGCATAGATACGATCATCGTGTTCATCATTATCACGAGGGTCCCGGATTCAGCGACACAGTTAGTAACGTCGTTGACATTCAAAGGCACTCACAGCATCCACATGGCTCCCAGTATAATCATCGGCATAGAGTACGAGGTGAGTGCGTTATTTTCATTGCACTGCTCTCTCACATGGTTTTGTCTTTTATTTTGTGCTACAAATTGTATTCTTTTGTTTTTCCATTTCAAACGGATGCGAGACTTTCAATTATTCGCGCATTATCGTAAGAATTGATCGTAAACTGGTCTGTTTGACTTGATCTACCGAATAGTGGGTACTTTATGACATAGTCGAAAATACCAATGATCCATGGTGACACGTATATCATCTGGCTCAGTCGTTACGATTCGAATAAAAGTATCGAGACATTCACGTATTCACGTCGAAGTTGTTCCTTTTTTCGTTACGTGAGAATTGCACATGTTTCATTGAAGCAGCGGGAAAGCTTTAATTGTAGATTCATTGTTTGATTTTGTCTATGAAGCGGGTCACGTCACCATCCACAAATAAACCATGTAATTTGCCATACATACATTAGCACCGCAAATATAATTTTTGTATCACGGTGCTGCTACTTAACAAGGTTTCCTGAAGTAACTTGAAACAACTTGCATCATTCTCTTGAGCATACGTTGGAAACTACCCACAATTACAAACATGTTTTTTAAATTAACGTCTTGCATTTAATTCGTACAAATGAATTGTTTAGTTAACAATCGGTTAGCTAAATTTGGTCTCAAATTAAAACTGATATTTGCAAAGTTGCTCAACGTTCCTTGATGTAATATATTGTTTTATTTTGTTCTGTTTTGCGCTACATAGACTATTACGACTTCTGCAACTATTACGACGATGGTAATTTTACTGTTTAACCTTGGCATTATACCTTTTATCATCTGCTATGTTTTCTATTTCCAATCAATAGTCGCTCATCTGTAAAGTTACAAACATTGTACATACCACTTAGTTTAACATGTCACGTAAAAATATTACAGTCCCAAGCATACAATATGAAAAAAAACGGTGAAATTACTTATTCAAGAATCCTTTTATTCAGTTACTTGTGCTTACGAAAAGACTTGACAATCCTCAGTAACATTATCCAAATTCCTTTAATGTGAAAAATAATGTACACACTGTATACACATATATGCACAAACGAATTGCATGCAGAATTCGTTAATGTACTAACACCGAAGAAATGCTGATTACTTTTTTCGTAGTCAACATAGTATTATTATTCATCTTTACAACATTGCCTTTGTATATTTGACCTATCGCAGCCATCGTTAGTATATTTCTGTAACTCGTTAAATAGAAAACGTTGATAGGATTCGTAATCTTGAACACAAAACAGTAGATTCTGATTTTGAAATTCGAAATTTGTAAGCAGTAAACGACTAACGAGGGTTTGCGATGGATGCAGATCTACATTCACTACGAAAATTCATAATTTTGCATGAAAGATGACGCGGGCAATGATCTAGGATTAGAAATATGTTTACCGCTAAATATTATTTATCTTTTGGACTTTCACTGTCATATTTACCACGTCAGATGCAGCTTGTTATCCGTACATTGTCAGCTTATACAATTTGTTTGATAAAAATTTCAATCCATCTTACGAACCTGTCAGCCTTCTCATAACATACTAACATCAAACAGCTTCATAGTTTACACCGACTTGACCATAAATCCCACGTAGAGTTGCACTTTAACAATAATCTTGTAAATATAGTGAGAAACGGAGTGTGATGCGAAAAGACTCAAAGCCCTTGCAGTTCGTTGTCGTGTAAAATGAAACCCTGACACTGATCCCCGACTTGGATGTTATTTTCGGTAGTATGTCGGTACCCGTTTCGATCCTCCGTCATACGTCGAACACACATATATACGGTATGATTGAAGTGCGCTAACCGAAACACTTGGACAGGTTCGTGGAGCGCCTCGACGAGTCCAGCCAGATCACCCAGCCCGGTTCACAGGATGGGTCACAGTCAACATTACGGAACTACGAGCCTCGAGCAGCGGTCCCGGTCACCGAGTCCCGTCGGTGGGCGACAACCGGCGCACACGCATCACCCTCACCAGCACAGCTATCCGGTCCTCGTTACCAGAAGAGGTCAAGGTAGAAGGTTGCCGCCAACCCCTAACAAGCCGTCGACCCTCCAGCTGCAGCCTGCGAACATAAACTTTCCAAAGTTGAACGCATCGCCGACTCACGGACCACACGTGACGCATGCACCGCAAAACTCGCACGTACCTCCTCCCACGATACCCTTGAGCCATTGCCCGTTGAGCTTCGAACAAGCTGTGGCAATGGGCAGAGGTGGAAGGCTGCTACCGAGTCCGGTGCCGAACGGCTACAAGCCGCCACCCTCGCAGCCGAAGCAGAGAGCGCCGAGATCAAGGCACTCGGACAGCGACGAAGACGATTGGTGCTAGCCAATATGGGACCCTGGATTGTCGAGTGAAGAACTGGACTTACCTAGGGATTTGTCGGTATGCGCGTAGTGAGAATATGAATTTTCGTGTCTCGGTATTTTAAATGCGGTCGCTCGTGACGCGGAGGACGCTAAGTAAATATAAATATAAATAACGACAACAATAATAATAATAATAATAATAATAATAATAACAATAACAACAACAACAACAACAACAATAATAATAATAATAACGAACTGCCGAGAGCTACGGGAAAAGTTTCGACGTATAATGTATAGTAAGAGGTGAAAAATCAAATTGTTGTATTAATCAGCTGTTTTATCCTCATTATGATTATCGTTATTTTCTTCGATCGATTTGTCACCTCAAAAGTCCGGTGAACGAACTTCGTTGTGACTGCAAAATTTTTCATCTTCAAACTTCCAGGAAGCAGACTTGTGTGAGGAAAGAAAAAAACAAAGTGCTAAGAACTCTTTAAAAAATTCTCTAGTATAAAAATTTACCAAAGGCTTGTTTTATAAAAGAACGAACTGATAATAAGACAGAAGACTTTGGAAAATACGTTATGTAAATTTTCCGTATGAAGATACATCGTGCGCCGGTGATCAGTAAAGAGAGTTAAAAAAATTTGAAAAAAAAAAATCATAAACTTTCAAAACAAACCTGCCAGAATAGATCATTCGAATTTGTACGGAATCGCTAACTGAATCTTCATATGCAATACCGGTTATATTACAATCAAACCCTTTCATTCTTTAAACACAAAGTATGTCTAGAATTGATATGACAACTCATTTATCAGGGTATAATCACGATGAGAGTCGTGCTCTTAATGAACGTGAATATATTTTAATCATAGAATGGCAAATTTTAATTACTTCGTTAGTTTCTCTAAAACACATCTCTCATTATCTAGAATCGGAAAGTTTACAAACAATTTTTACTTCAGTTTCTTACTGGCCATTTATCAAAACTGAATGCTTGAATCATTGTTACGTTCGTTCTCGGCACGGACAATGTGTATTTATCATCAATGCATGAGCTGCAAATCTAAGTACATTTTTCGTTTAGATTTATTGTCATTGATACGATGGAGAAATATTAGCTAAAAAAATAAGAAAAATCAACAATGGTGATTGAAAAGTGTATAGCCAAATTGGTTTACTCTACGCTGCAATTAGCGACATTCGTAACCCAATTCTTAATGTGTTTATTCACTAATAGTTAGACTTCATCAGTCAGCGGCATTTCATTAAATAAGTCAAAATACGCTGTGAGATATATGAAATTAAGCATATGCCTGCAGAGTGATCATCATCAATGAAAAATAACAACAGTTGTGAATACCGATCAAGGTGTGACTATAAACCATGCATAGATTTATTCAAGTTTTTTACCTTAGCCTTTTTTTCTAGTACGATTTTTCAAAATTCGAGATTAGGTGTAACGGAAAAATACTTTGAAAAGCATACGGAGTTCACAATCAGTACAATTCACTAGTTTAATTTTCAAATTGTGTTGTTACGTTATTCGGCAAAATCCTGTACGCGTCTACATATATGTGTATTTGCAGTTACAATTTGTTGTTTATTTCTAACCATTTTAACGTGTAAAGTTCAGACATGACGCACGAGTTATGCTGACAAAAACATGACACGTGACACACACACAGACACAAAAATGTACAAGTTTTATTCCAGTTTAAATACATAAAATCCTAGTCAACGAACTAAATCATTATCAACGTAAAAAAAAAAAAAAAACATTCTTATGAATCTCTGCACTTGTAAAATATTGCATATAAATTACTATAACACGTGCTACGTATTACTAAACATAATAATAAATAATAATACATTTATTTATAAAATAATTAAACTTGTCCTTTCGGGATATTAACACGTTATATACTGCCAATCGTACGAGGTGTTTAAGAAAGAAGTTTGGTACGAAATGAGTAGAATTGTCTCCATGAAAAAGTTAGTTTTCAGTATTTCATGCTTGCGTGGGGCAAATCTGTGTGAAACGCGTATATATGTAGTATATTGATATGGTCAGGCTAACGCAACCATTGCGTTGTGTTAAGAGACTTTTAAAGACTGCAGTCGCATATTTATATATCGTTTGCAATATGATTATTGGATACTCGATACGTGGATTTTGCATCCTTTTTTTATCTACCGACAAGAGCGAAAGGATCGATCACCGATTCAAATGTTCCGAACTTGAAACATTTAAAACGTGGCAGCAGAGCTACCGCATATAATTTGAATTTGTATCCCGAACGGAGCAAGCAATATTTGCAGATATTTCTGAATTAAAATACGTACTTTTATTGATCAGAGATTCAACAAAATAAACCTTATAAACTGCGAACCTTGTATCGTTATAGTGAAAATGCTTATTAACGTGATATCATTGTTTCTGCGTATGATTGGTAGATGTTTGCTAACACAGTATTTCAAAATTGGGAATCAGTTTGTTTCTTGAATGAGGGGCACATTGAAAAAAAAAGAAAGAATGCAAACTCCATGCATCAAGATATCATTAAAGCATATTGAATTCCATATACATCGAGTCTTGGGAATCATGCATACATTGCATTTGATTATATATCGGTTCATGGTCCATAATATCTCGATTCAGTCTCCGTGGATTTGGCGCGAAACAATTTCAAATATTAGCACGTTGTCGGCACTATCCAAATGCATGTATGCATTTTATCTAAAGACTGTACTTAGGAAGCAAGCACTTTACAAGCCTCTTAATTTAGTCACGCTGATTTTGAATCAGAACCGCGTGATTCCTTCCCTTAAGTGCTTTTACCAACTCAATCGTACTTCGTATGTCCCATAATGTTGCTATGAGTATAAAGAAAAAAAAAAGAAAAAAAAAACAAATATTGAAAATCTCGTTCATTCCTCATTGAAAAAAAATCATGGATGTACTTAACAGGAATTCATCCAAAAACTTCGAAAAAAAAGTATAAGATTAAATATTATTACAATGTTTTTCTGTGATAAATCCAAATCTTAGTACAAGGGGTCACACCTCTTGAATCGCAGCTGGACGATTAATCTCGAAGTGTTTGTAACAATATTAAAATTAAAATAAATAATTTAATCTTTACCTAGTCTTATGCAAGCAGATGACCAAGACCTTAACGATGAACTAACGTTAAAAATAATAAATTAAATAATAACAAACAAAGAAAAGAAAAAAAAAAAGAAAAAAAAAACGGGGAAAAAAAAAAGAAAAGACTCTTGTAGGTGATTAAGAGTGTAATAAAATGCTGTAGTCAGGACTGTGCGTATGTAAGAGGTATCTAAAGTGAAAACTTTTAGCACATAAATGAATAATTAATGAGGTAAAAAGTAGCTGTTTCTATACGATACTATTGATACATAGCATGTCGCCATTTTCTTATATGAAAATTCATACTCGCAAAGTATACATATTATAAATATATGAAAACGCTGTGCCTGAAAGTTATAGATTGACAAGTCCATTTTTCCCAAATATTTGCACTATTTAATTTTCGCATACGGACTTGTCAGTAACCGATCGAATATAATTTGTCTAATTTCTTGACTACTTTTATCCGAGTAACATGCTACACATGCAGGTCCAGAAATGTGTAGAATGTACTATCGATATACCTTTTTGTTGTGAAACACACCGACATGACACGCGCGTCCCATTTAATCTTGTAAATAGAGCTTTTGTGATAATGATAATCGTCATTTTATTTTTCGAGTTTTCTTTGTGGACTTGGCACTCTATAAATCTCAGTTGCTGGTTATAACTAATATAAATATTAAATTACCATTAATACATCAGACTGCTCCCGTGCATTTTTTGCGTCACCATGTTTATTGTCTCTTGAACGTTCAAGTATAATTATTATCCTGATTATTACAGTTCTTAAAATCATTAAAGTTATAAATATTAATAAAAGACATACTTATGTGAAAATACTGTAATATACACAATTACACAAAACATGAATTATACAAATTATAAATATTACCATGTAAAAGTATATAGATATACGAAATTATAATATAATATTATAATATATATATATATATACGTAAATATATATATATATATATATATATATATATATATACATATATATGTATATTGTACAGTACCGTCGATTTCAATTTCAGATATTTTCGTGTGGTATATTAAATCGCGCTAAAAACCAGTTGGATATATGAAATCGATTGTACAAAACAGCAAAGTATTCGCGCAGCTAGCAACTCTCTCGACTTGTTCAAAATGCCCATTGATTAGTGAGAGAAAAATCTTTAATAAATTAACTAACTTATATCAAACGATTTCATTACTTGCATTTAATAAAGACACGTAAATATTACAATTAAGAGTTTTTCTACTTATCTATATGGTGAAAAAAAAAAAAAAAATATATGAAAACGTATTATATTAATTAATGCCCTGTCGATAATAATCACATTTGTCACCAGTCAGTCAGGCTCTGAGACTCGGAGGCCTATATAAAGTTTGTTCATTGCTAATAAACATCTTGTTATATGATTTTCCTTACCTAATGCGTAGAATAATATTTATTTAGGTACGATTTGAAAATGTTTGCCTTATGTTGTAAATTTAATATTTCAAGGGGTGATTATTTATGTTAATTAAAGCACTGTACTTACAACTCAAAGTTACAAACAATAACGTCATAATGGTTGTCCAAGATGTTCGGAAATAATTGCATTTCATTATCAACGGTAGATTGTTTTTCACGATCTTATCATCTAGCGCATTTAATTGAGGTGCCGAGATTCTCAGGCTTACTGAAAGAAACTAAACTCTCATAGAAAATTACTCTCTGTATTTAAAGATTAAAGTAAAAAAGTATCCTATATGATGAATCATTAAATTTGTAACAAAAGTTGCCTTAATAACTAACACTCGTAATCGTGGTTTGCGAAACTCTTGTCTTAAATACGTTAACATTTTTTTGCGTTTCATAACAAATGTAATACAGTTGGACATAGTTTCATTATGACTAGAAGACATGGTATTATCGATGCTGCCAAGAAAGTTACGCTTTAAAAGAAAAGAATGGAAATTTAATTTTCTTTTCGGGTATCGCGCTGTAAGTCGTTACCAAAGAAACACTGCTAACTCTTTTCTTGTTTTGCACAAACAACATTATTGTGCCAGTAGTCACTATATTCAATACGTAAGGAATATTATTTTATCTTTGAAGTTGTTATATTCACTTGCCATTATTTGTTCGTTAATAATTAACCATTTCTTAGTATTAATTTCGAACCTTGAAAAAGGACGTACCTATATTTGTAAATACGTAAAGCATGTATATGTGTTTGTACAACGGGAGCTCATATTATCAGAACCGCTTTAAATAAAGTTATCATGACAACAAATATTTGTAGTAAAAATATGATAAATGTGGTACTACCCGGACCTCGACATTTTGTAGAAAATATACCCCTTTTTTTTAATGAAACATAGAATGCTAATCCGAAACTGTTCTTTTATTCAACGAGGAACTTGGAATCCAAAGAATTTTAAAAGCGTCTCAAACGATGTGAACGTCCACTGTACATGATAGAATTAATTTAATGCATAGTAGATTAACGTAAGATTCTTAACAAATGGAATTCTTTTCGATGCAATACAATAATTGCGTTGCAAACATAACAGGCGAATTCATTAATCACCGGTGATGTCGCATGTCTGGAGAATTCTACGTAACATAAAATTCTATTGTCCAACTGTAAATAAAATGGAAATATACTTCCGACATAACTATACGTACTTCGAAAATTAACAGTAAAGTACAAGAAATCAAAAATATGAAAAAAATCATTACGAACTAAAAAAATACAGAATAAATGAACGAACGATGGCTAGCTGTGTCCTGTGAGAGGCTGGGATTCGTTGTAGTCCGTTGTTACAACATTAAAAAACCATGGAAAGCTTTAACTTTGAATAAAATAACCTTAATGGTATAGAGTATTGTAATAAATATGAACATACGATTATGAAAAATAATGTTGTGTGAGTGGAGGCTTAGCTGAATGCTGCAGGATGCTATTTTTTATAGTTTAATATCTATATACATCATTTATTACCAAAGAGTCTTTAAACTTTAGTTAATAAAGACGATGTATGGATGTGTAGATTACAATTAACGTGTGTCTATAGAAATTATTTTGTCGAATACGAACTTTTCCAAACTGTAATTAATCAATGAAAAGTCTAATCTATGAATCCACCAGTAAATCAACAAACGAATACTCCGTAGTCTTTTGGATACTCATTATACGTGTTTTTGCACGCCTCTAACGACTTGGCCATAATACGTACGGTTAGGTCGTTCATCTAGTTGTACAAGGATTTTCATAATCGATAATTATGGATAATCTTGGACCATATGTTAGCTGTATAACATTGCTGCATTCAAGAGACTTGCATACTTTTGTTGACTATTTACTTTGTATTAGCAAACAACTGCTCAAGATGACCGAAAAATTTGACGCCTTGCACAGAAATATTTACACGGTCACCCGTTATCCAATTTCAATACCTATGCTCAGCATAATGTGATCTTTCTTTGTTGATTGTTTAATGTTCATAATAATGTTTCGTCATATCGCATCCTGCAGCACCCCGCTCGACCTCGTATCATTGTAAACTTATTGTATATGACTTATTAAGACAAGAAAAAAAAAAGTTTGTTTTCTCAAAGAAAATTGTACCTTTATATATAAACATACATACACGTATATGTTACAGTGAAAGCTGAAACTTTGTAACTGTCGATAAGAAGCAGGTAACTTTAGGCTTGTATTTAAACGACATGCTCATTGCAGTGTCATTCTGATAATAAAAGAAAACTTTTCTTTGCCAACCCAAAAGGAATTGCATAGCGGTATATTATCAATTGATTGAGAGCCTGAGTGAATAACAAGTTATAGTTTGGAAATAATACTGGTCTGCTTCTCCTGATAAATCGAGAAAATAGCTATGCTGTATGCAAAAGTAGATTTTGCCTGGTAAGTTGCCGGATTTCTATTGTTGATACCAGATTACTAATGTTTATTGTTAGTTCTGTGTATCTCCATATTGTGACAACTCGCTTAAACCTATGTCTGAAATGAATCCTGGAATGAAAACTCACTAAGTTTCAGCCGGTTACTGTAGCATGTATCGATTGATTACTACGTTAAAGTTAAAACTATTCTAAGGACGCATCTGCCAGATTTGACATGCGCGCGAACTTACCATGAAAACAAGAAAAGTAAGAGAGAAACAAGAAAGAATATAAGGCATAACAAGCGTTATATTATAATAATGAGAAAGATACCTACTTATACATAAATATTATAATACTAGTTCAATTTGCAAATTTAGTGTGTATTGTCGCTTAGAAAAATGCCCAATCATTATTCGCCAGGATTCAACCCGAAACCGATTTCCAAGTTCATTCTTTTTTCAAGGAGAAACAATAAATAATGTACTTGAGTATACAACTACCGTAATTTAACTATAATCACAAAGCTATATCACCTGCATATTGAACATTCTACATAGTCGACTATCTTAAATTCGTGGAGTAGGGCACGTGATTTATACCAATTCAATGAATTCCGATTTTATATGAAAATGCGGTGAAACTAGCCTTTGTCTGAATGATAAAAACACCCATTAGATAATGGAATAAATCTGAGGCGCATGAATAGGAGGTAAAAATTGTTCTCCGTTTGGATTTGATAAGGCCGAGTCAAAGTCAAGGCCCTTGCTTCCGTAGTCATGTATTATACCAGCTGAACGCCTGACCATAAAAACGTTCGAACGATCACCAACATCGATCGCACGTCAACAATCGATAATCCGGATTTTGAACGAAGAGACACAGCTCAGATTTCATTCTGTATTCGGTGGTCGGCGAGTGCGGTCGTACTCTCTGAATCTTCGCTCGCTTTACGATCGGCATATAGTATTATTCAATCGCGGCTATATTTCTTGGGTACCCATTTTCAATTACGAGGTTTCCGCTCCATTTCGAACCGTGGGTGCAACCCAGTTAATTTATGTTATTCTTCATTTTGTTACTTTTCTTTTGCTATTGATTCCACGTTCTTTTTGGTGCGTTTTCTGCATTCTTGGGGGTCCAATTAGTCCTCAAAGGGTCACACGAATCGATTCGGTGACAAAAGATTTTTTGGTAAAAAAAAGTGAGACTAACCCCTTTGGATTTTTGGTGAAAATTTGACGATTCTGAAAAGCGCTAAAATAAATTAGATGTATGATGCACAATATCGACGTCATTTCGCGAGAGCAATCAATTGCGCGTAGTCTCCAAGTCGCTGGTATCAGCAAAACAAAACATTTAATTGACAAATGCAAAAATTCTGACTTGCGTTACTCGCTACTGATCCTCTGACGTAATCTTTGATTTTCCGAGTTGCACATTCATCTCGGGATGAAAATACTCACCCCTGAAAAGTCAGACTCAGAAGAACGACTAGAATAGATCCTAATGAATGCGGACCTATGAAAACGACGTGTTACGGATCAATAAATCCTAAAATGGGATTCAATCATATCAACAAAAAGTGTGTATGCGCCAAGACCCGCAGATAATACATCCAAAGTGACATCTGATTCCATAGTTTTTCCATGCTGCTTGTTTCGTCCCTCAAAGATCGTAATACGGAAAGTTAGCAATCACGAACTTACTAAACAAGATTTCTATGAATCAGGCGTTCATGTCAAGCTGATTGAAAATAATCCTCCGCAAGGAATCGATTCGCATACTGTAGTCACATGTAGGTTATTGTCAGTAACGTTTCTCAAGTATCATATGTTTGTGCGAGGATATCGTTGACTGAAGAATATAAAGACGGATACCCCTGGGAAAATTTTTGTGACCAGTTTTCGGCAGACAAGTGGGCCCAGGTGGGCCTGGGAGCGTGCGAGGGTTCTGCTCTATCGACTCCACCTAACGTGCTCGCACCGACATTCGTAGCAGCCAAAGTAGTATCAGTATGGTAGCTTGAGATTGAGTCGGTACAAAGTGAGTACGTAAGACTACTTGTCGACTGCGATTTAGAAATGTCGATCAGCTAGATCATCCCGCGTAACCGCGTCCACCGCGAACCACCGCAACTACCTCCGAGCACCTCCAACGACCGTCAACCACGTCCTCCCACCTCCGACCACCATCAACTTCTTCGTCCATCTCGTCCCCGTCCTCCTCCTCCTCCGCCCCACTCAGCCACCTCGACCACCGCCGATCACCGCTAACCACCTCCAAACACCTCCTACCCCCTTCAACTTGCATCCAACACCTCCTACCATGCCCTACCACTTCCTACCATCTCCGACCACCTTCTACCACCCCCTGCCAGCTCCTACCAGGACCTACAATCTCCTACGTTTTTTGAACACCTCCAACCACCTCCGACCACCTCCAAGCACCTCCGACCATCTCCAAGCACCTCCGACCACCTCCAAACGAGTTCTGTAAGTAACACTTCGAAAAGTGTTCGTATGGAAAAACATTCAGAGTAACTGTAATGCATCACGGATCAACTGATTTTAACCAAGATAAGATGGATGCTCCGTATACGAGATAGTATTTAACGCAGTGTCCTGATTTTTGTGTTTTTGACAGGGAGAGATGGAACGAAGCTTCTTAGAACTTCGAGTGTATTTTAACACACATATGAAAAGTACGAGCAGATATTTTTATCATCCAACCGTCACAGAACGGCAGCGTTATTAGCTGACCCGTTAACTAAAGAATATGTCCTTAGTCAAAGGCTGACCATTGGAGGGCCTAGCCGCTTGAGTCTGGAATCGGCAGGAAAGATAAAGTACGTATTTCTTGTTTGAAATGTGAAAACTAAAATCATTATACATCATATCGTATCATCATACATCATACATCGTACATAGTAATAAAGTTCGAAACCAAAGGTTGGATGTACGGATGTTCAGAAAGTGACGTCACCAAAAATTTTTTTTCTCTTGACGTCATTGATCTATAGTACTAGTAGACGAAAATCAGATAGCCGAATTCCTTAGTTTGGAAACAACCGCGCAGTAGAGCGGACGGGTGAGAATCGCGCTCCGCAAATTTCGAGTACCGGATTCTCTACCTCCCATATCGTGCGATTCCTGGTGCAACTCGAGTTCCAGGAGGAGCGCTGCGTAGTTTCTGCGCTCCAGGTCCGCTACCTGGTGAAATTTGACAATGACTTCTAGGACAAGCGCTCCGTGGTTCTGGCTCTCCAGGTCCTTGACCTGGTGACTTTTGACCTTCAGGACTAATTTTCCGTAGTTCTGGTTAAACTTGTCATGGTTACAATAAATTATTTCAATTCATTTTTCGTGCGAATTCAAATTCAGTAGTTTTCAACACGCTAATAAAATTTCTGTAATTTTCTCATAATCTTCTTGGTAAAATGTGTCAACAAAAAAATTATCTTAATCCTTACACTATATTTTTGATGTGTTCTAACACTGAAAATATTTATTGGTATTCAAGGTATCACCCGAGGTGGTTAGCGGTGGTCATTAGAGATGGTTGGTGGTGGTCGGAGGTGGTTAGGGGTGGTTGCAGGTGATCGAGGTGGACGAGGAGGAGGACGTCGAGGAGTAGGACGAGGATGACGAGGAGAACGAGGATTTGTGCACGGTGAGTAAAACATTTTTATAATATTTAATGGCAATTGTAATTATATTTTATTTTAAATTTTTTGAACTTGTCATGTTTACAATAAATTATTTCAATTCATTCACCGCGCAAGCCCAAATTCGGTAGCTATCAATGCGCTAATAAAATTTTTTATAATTTTCTCGAAGTCTTCTTGGTCAAATCTGTCAACAGAAAAGTTATATAAATCCTTACACAATATTTTTGATGTGTTCTATATTTTTACTGAATATGTTTATCAGTATTCGGGGAATAATCCAAGGTGGTTCGCGATGGTCGTTGGAGGTGGTTGGCGGTGGTGAGGCAGTCTGGGATGATGGGGTAGTGGGGTGTTGGGGTGGTGGGGTGTTGAAGTGGTGTGGCTTACCCTACCCTACCCTAGCCTAGCCTACCCTACCCTTCCCTTTCCGCCCCTACCCTCCTCCAATGCTCCTACTTCTACGTCAATCTTACTCCTACTTCTACTACGATCTTACTCCAACTCCTGATCCTACTCCTATTCCTACTCTCACTCTTGAACCTACTCCTGATCCTACTTCTAATCCAACTCCTACTCCTATTTCTGAATATTAATGTTATAGGATGTATAGACTGCGTGTCGAACTGAATCCTATATGGAAACAAACAATTCTTTTATTGTCATATTATAGCCGATTATAGTAGATAATCTAGTATGTTTCCTGGAAAATTATAAAATTTATAGTTTGCATCACGTATTAATCATAAATGAATCATATATATCAATGTCGTACATGGACCGCATATACATTTATACTTTTTGGTCTCTGCATCATTATTTAATCTGGTCTATTTGTGTTCATGATCTATGTATACATTCTTCTCTCAGGTACCTATACTTTAATTAAATCACTGTTTTGCTACGACTTTTGAAAGATATTTATTCTCATCATTAGTTTATTGTATCGCCGACAAGTCGGTAAGTACACTCAGGCCAAGTACTGGCTTGGAATTACCATTGCGATGACTGTGTTACTCAGAAGGTGAATGCAGCCAGCATTTTGTCGAAATCGGAAACTCTCTGATGTTCTGCGATAAGTTCTCATCTCTACCGTTGGAATATCTCACGGATCAATTTTCAGTTGTCACATCTAAGCCAACGAGGGCAACTGTACCTATAGTTTTTATCCAATGGTAAGGCTGACCCCTCTGTATTTTTGGCGAAAATTTCCGCGATTTTGAAAAGTGCCGGAATAGATTCTTTCATGCACTATTCCGACGTAATTTTGCGAGAGAAATCGAATGGGCGCAGTTCCAATACGCTGCGATCAACGCATCGAAAGTTGCAGCCAAAAAACAAAACATGTGATTATATGAATCCTTACGTAATGTTTTTGATGTGTTCTTATACTGAAAATATTTATTGCTATTCCAGGTACAACCCGAGGTGGTTATCGGTGGTTGTTCGAGGTGGTTCGCGATTGTTGGAGGTGGTCGGAGGTGGACGAGGAGGAGGACGAACGGAACTGAGTCTCAAAGCCCTGTTGACATAAAAGCAGCTATTCGATAGAAATTATAGTTTATAGTTTACACAGCCCATTACATGATATTTCATTATAAATACATATGTTTCAATGTATTTAGGAATAATTTATCAAATATACAGAGGTCATGTGCAAATAATAAATGAATTGATTCGACCGCAGTTTGATGTATTCATTAGAGCTTTGACAATAAATTTAAGCTTTGTGACTTCTTTTATTTTATTATGGATAATCAAAAACATTTCCGACTATTCGTGCTGTGGAAGCATGGGGATTAAGCCAAATGTAGCAAAAGATTAGAAACAGTGTATGTAGAGTACGGGTACTTTTCTAATAATGCAAATAGAACAGAATACCACGCCTTGCGAATTAGCTTTCCAGACAGAGATGAATGATGAATTTTAAGGACTGCATTATCGTTGTTGAATACTCTATGCCTCATGGGAAAAGAAAATCTGCAAAGATAAAATTGATGCACCGGATCATCGTCGACTTTAACTTTTGAAATGTCCTACCATTTTCGAACGCCTCCTACCTCCCCCTGCCACCTCCGACCATCAATGGCCACTTTCGACCACCCCCTATCACCTTCTGCCAGCGCCGACCACCTCCTACCATTTCCAAACACCTCCAACCATCCTATTTACCTATATTACTAGATTAGCTATGATGTGAAAAGAGAAGAATTATTCATTTCGAAATGGGATTCTATTCGACGCGCGCTCGATGTATTCCATAACATTAGTATTCATAATTATTCCAACAACTTTTCATTTGCTCTCTCGATCTTGAATTTTCATAGGCATAGAATCGAAACGCTGTTTTAGCTGGTCGCAAGTGAAGCATCTGCGTTGGGTGGAGGAGCGGAATTGTTTTTCGAAAAGTATTCGGATGGAAAAAAATTCAGAGTAACTGCAATACATAACGGATGCGCTAATTCTGAACGAGATGAAATGGATGCTTCGTATATGAGACAGTATTTAACGCTGCGTAGTGATTTAAAGACCTAGAAAGGTGATAGGGAGAGAAAGAACGACGCTTCTCAACACTTCGAGTGTATTTTAACACACATTTGAAAGATACGAGCGAAATTTTTCATCATCCAACTGTCGCAGAACGGCAGCGTTATTAGCTGACCCGTTCACTGTGGAATATATCTTCAGTCAACGGCTGACCATCGGAGGGCCTGGCCGCTTGAGTCTGAAATCGGCAGGAGAGATGAAGTGTGTATTTCTTGTATGAAACGTGAAAACTAAAAGCATTATACATCATATCGTATCATCATACATCGTACATCATACATCATCATACATAGTATTAGAGTTTAATACCAAAGTTTGGATGTCGGATGTTCAGAAAGTGACGTCACCAATTCAAAATCAGCTAGCCGAATTCCTCAGTCTGGAAACAACCGCGCAGTAGAGCGGACGGGTGAGAGTCGCGCTCCGCAAATTTCTAGTACCGGGTTCTCAACCTCCCGGATCTCGCGCTTCGGGTCCGCTACGCGGTGAAACTCGACTTCCAGGATAAGCGCTCCGTGGTTCCTGGTTCATGTTTACAATAAATTATTTCAATTCGTTTTTCGCGCAGTCCCAAATTCGGTAGCTGTCAGTCCGCTAATAAAATTTCTCGACTTCCAGGATAAGCGCTCCGTGGTTCCTGGTTCATGTTTACAATAAATTATTTCAATTCGTTTTTCGCGCAATCCCAAATTCGGTAGCTGTCAGTCCGCTAATAAAATTTCTCGACTTCCAGGATAAGCGCTCCGTGGTTCCTCGTTCATGTTTACAATAAATTATTTCAATTCGTTTTTCGCGCAATCCCAAATTCGGTAGCTGTCAGTCCGCTAATAAAATTTCTCGACTTCCAGGATAAGCGCTCCGTGGTTCCTCGTTCATGTTTACAATAAATTATTTCAATTCGTTTTTCGCGCAATCCCAAATTCGGTAGCTGTCAGTCCGCTAATAAAATTTCTCGACTTCCAGGATAAGCGCTCCGTGGTTCCTCGTTCATGTTTACAATAAATTATTTCAATTCGTTTTTCGCGCAATCCCAAATTCGGTAGCTGTCAGTCCGCTAATAAAATTTCTCGACTTCCAGGATAAGCGCTCCGTGGTTCCTCGTTCATGTTTACAATAAATTATTTCAATTCGTTTTTCGCGCAATCCCAAATTCGGTAGCTGTCAGTCCGCTAATAAAATTTCTCGACTTCCAGGATAAGCGCTCCGTGGTTCCTGGTTCATGTTTACAATAAATTATTTCAATTCGTTTTTCACGCAGTCCCAAATTCGGTAGCTGTCAGTCCGCTAATAAAATTTCTCGACTTCCAGGATAAGCGCTCCGTGGTTCCTCGTTCATGTTTACAATAAATTATTTCAATTCGTTTTTCGCGCAACCCCAAATTCGGTAGCTGTCAGTCCGCTAATAAAATTTCTCGACTTCCAGGATAAGCGCTCCGTGGTTCCTCGTTCATGTTTACAATAAATTATTTCAATTCGTTTTTCGCGCAACCCCAAATTCGGTAGCTGTCAGTCCGCTAATAAAATTTCTCGACTTCCAGGATAAGCGCTCCGTGGTTCCTGGTTCATGTTTACAATAAATTATTTCAATTCGTTTTTCGCGCAATCCCAAATTCGGTAGCTGTCAGTCCGCTAATAAAATTTCTCGACTTCCAGGATAAGCGCTCCGTGGTTCCTCGTTCATGTTTACAATAAATTATTTCAATTCGTTTTTCGCGCAACCCCAAATTCGGTAGCTGTCAGTCCGCTAATAAAATTTCTCGACTTCCAGGATAAGCGCTCCGTGGTTCCTGGTTCATGTTTACAATAAATTATTTCAATTCGTTTTTCGCGCAATCCCAAATTCGGTAGCTGTCAGTCCGCTAATAAAATTTCTCGACTTCCAGGATAAGCGCTCCGTGGTTCCTGGTTCATGTTTACAATAAATTATTTCAATTCATTTTCCGTGCAAGCACAAGTTCAGTAGCTACGAATAAGCTTATACAATTTATTATATTATTAATTAATTATTTAATCAATGACTCAATTATATTAATCTTCACACAATATTTTCGATGTGTTCTTATACTGAAAATATTTATTACTATTCAAGGTATAACCTGAGGTGGTTGAAGGTGGTCGGAGGTCGACGAGGAGAAGGACGAGGAGGACGAGGATTTGTGCTGGGTGAGTAAAACACTTTTATAATATTTGATGGCAATTGTAATTATATTTCATCTGAAATATTACAAACTTGTCACGTTTACAATGAATTATTTCAATTCATTTTCCGTGCAAGCACAAGTTCAGTAGCTACGAATAATCTTATACAATTTATTACATTATTAATTAATTGATTAATTACATTAATCCTTACACAATATTTTTGACGTGTTCCTATACTAAAAATATTCATTACTATTCCAGGTATTACCCGAGGTGGTCGGAGGTGGACGAGCTGGACGAGGAGGAGGACCAGGTGGACGAGGAGGAGGCGGGGTGGGTCGTGGGAGAGGACCTCTCCTCTCCTCAGAGGAGGGGAGGGGGAGGGGCAGGGAAGGGGGCGCGGTGGGGGAAGGGAAGGGAAGGGAAGGGGAGGGGTGGGTGGTGGAGAGGGGGGGAGGGAGGGAGGGAGGGAGGGAAGGAGGGTGGGAGAGCGGGTGGGAGGGCGGGAGGGAGGGAGGGCGGGAGGGAGAGAGTGGAGGACGGATGTCAATGCGAGCCCGTTAGAGTTAATAGAGCACAACACCCTCCCCCCCCCCCCCCCCGTCACACCCTCCATCCCGCCCGCCCTCCCTCCCTCCCTCCCGCCCTCCCTCCCACCCGCCCCCCCCTCCCTTCCTCCCTCCCGCCCCCCTCTCCGCCACCCACCCCTTCCCGCCCCTTCCCTTCCCCCGCCCCGCCCACCTCTCCCCCTTCCCTGCCCCTCCCCCTCCCCTCCTCTGAGGAGAGGAGAGGTCCTCTCCCACGACCCACCCCACCTGCTCCTCGTCCACCTCGTCCTCCTCCTCGTCCACCTGGTCCTCCTCCTCGTCCACCTCCGACCACCTCGGGTAATACCTGGAATAGTAATGAATATTTTTAGTATAGGAACTCATCAAAAATATTGTGTAAGGATTAATGTAATTAATCAATTAATTAATAATGTAATAAATTGTATGAGATTATTCATAGCTACTGAATATGTGCTTGCACGAAAAATGAATTGAAATAATTTATTGTAAACGTGACAAGTTTGTAATATTTCAGATGAAATATAATTACAATTGCCATCAAATATTATAAAAGTGTTTTACTCACCCAGCACAAATCCTCGTCCTCCTCGTCCTCCTCCTCGTCCACCTCCGACCACCTTCAACCACCTCAGGTTATACCTTGAATAGTAATAAATATTTTCAGTATAAGAACACATCGAAAATATTGTGTAAGGATTAATATAATTGAGTCATTGATTAAACAATCAATTAAAAATATAATAAATTGTATAAGCTTATTCGTAGCTACTGAACTTGTGCTTGCACGAAAAATGAATTGAAATAATTTATTGTAAACATGAACGAGGAACCACGGAGCGCTTATCCTGGAAGTCGAGAAATTTTATTAGCGGACTGACAGCTACCGAATTTGGGATTGCGCGAAAAACGAATTGAAATAATTTATTGTAAACATGAACGAGGAACCACGGAGCGCTTATCCTGGAAGTCGAGAAATTTTATTAGCGGACTGACAGCTACCGAATTTGGGATTGCGCGAAAAACGAATTGAAATAATTTATTGTAAACATGAACGAGGAACCACGGAGCGCTTATCCTGGAAGTCGAGAAATTTTATTAGCGGACTGACAGCTACCGAATTTGGGATTGCGCGAAAAACGAATTGAAATAATTTATTGTAAACATGAACGAGGAACCACGGAGCGCTTATCCTGGAAGTCGAGAAATTTTATTAGCGGACTGACAGCTACCGAATTTGGGATTGCGCGAAAAACGAATTGAAATAATTTATTGTAAACATGAACGAGGAACCACGGAGCGCTTATCCTGGAAGTCGAGAAATTTTATTAGCGGACTGACAGCTACCGAATTTGGGATTGCGCGAAAAACGAATTGAAATAATTTATTGTAAACATGAACGAGGAACCACGGAGCGCTTATCCTGGAAGTCGAGAAATTTTATTAGCGGACTGACAGCTACCGAATTTGGGATTGCGCGAAAAACGAATTGAAATAATTTATTGTAAACATGAACCAGGAACCACGGAGCGCTTATCCTGGAAGTCGAGAAATTTTATTAGCGGACTGACAGCTACCGAATTTGGGATTGCGCGAAAAACGAATTGAAATAATTTATTGTAAACATGAACGAGGAACCACGGAGCGCTTATCCTGGAAGTCGAGAAATTTTATTAGCGGACTGACAGCTACCGAATTTGGGATTGCGCGAAAAACGAATTGAAATAATTTATTGTAAACATGAACGAGGAACCACGGAGCGCTTATCCTGGAAGTCGAGAAATTTTATTAGCGGACTGACAGCTACCGAATTTGGGATTGCGCGAAAAACGAATTGAAATAATTTATTGTAAACATGAACGAGGAACCACGGAGCGCTTATCCTGGAAGTCGAGAAATTTTATTAGCGGACTGACAGCTACCGAATTTGGGGTTGCGCGAAAAACGAATTGAAATAATTTATTGTAAACATGAACGAGGAACCACGGAGCGCTTATCCTGGAAGTCGAGAAATTTTATTAGCGGACTGACAGCTACCGAATTTGGGATTGCGCGAAAAACGAATTGAAATAATTTATTGTAAACATGAACGAGGAACCACGGAGCGCTTATCCTGGAAGTCGAGAAATTTTATTAGCGGACTGACAGCTACCGAATTTGGGATTGCGCGAAAAACGAATTGAAATAATTTATTGTAAACATGAACGAGGAACCACGGAGCGCTTATCCTGGAAGTCGAGAAATTTTATTAGCGGACTGACAGCTACCGAATTTGGGATTGCGCGAAAAACGAATTGAAATAATTTATTGTAAACATGAACCAGGAACCACGGAGCGCTTATCCTGGAAGTCGAGTTTCACCGCGTAGCGGACCCGAAGCGCGAGATCCGGGAGGTTGAGAACCCGGTACTAGAAATTTGCGGAGCGCGACTCTCACCCGTCCGCTCTACTGCGCGGTTGTTTCCAGACTGAGGAATTCGGCTAGCTGATTTTGAATTGGTGACGTCACTTTCTGAACATCCGACATCCAAACTTTGGTATTAAACTCTAATACTATGTATGATGATGTATGATGTACGATGTATGATGATACGATATGATGTATAATGCTTTTAGTTTTCACGTTTCATACAAGAAATACACACTTCATCTCTCCTGCCGATTTCAGACTCAAGCGGCCAGGCCCTCCGATGGTCAGCCGTTGACTGAAGATATATTCCACAGTGAACGGGTCAGCTAATAACGCTGCCGTTCTGCGACAGTTGGATGATGAAAAATTTCGCTCGTATCTTTCAAATGTGTGTTAAAATACACTCGAAGTGTTGAGAAGCGTCGTTCTTTCTCTCCCTATCACCTTTCTAGGTCTTTAAATCACTACGCAGCGTTAAATACTGTCTCATATACGAAGCATCCATTTCATCTCGTTCAGAATTAGCGCATCCGTTATGTATTGCAGTTACTCTGAATTTTTTTCCATCCGAATACTTTTCGAAAAACAATTCCGCTCCTCCACCCAACGCAGATGCTTCACTTGCGACCAGCTAAAACAGCGTTTCGATTCTATGCCTATGAAAATTCAAGATCGAGAGAGCAAATGAAAAGTTGTTGGAATAATTATGAATACTAATGTTATGGAATACATCGAGCGCGCGTCGAATAGAATCCCATTTCGAAATGAATAATTCTTCTATTTTCATATTATAGCCGATTATTGTAGATAATCTAGTTTGTCTCTCGGAAGGTTATAAAATTTGTAGTATTCATCACGTATTAATCGTAAATGGATCATACATATTAATGTCGTACATGGACCGCATATACATATATACTTTTTGGTCTCTGCATCATTATCATAATTGATCTATTATCTATCATTCATGATCTATGCATACATTCTTCTCTCGGGTACCTATACTTTAATTAAATCACTGTTCTGCTACGAATTTTGGAAGAAATTTATTCTCAATATCAATTTCTTGGATCGCCGACAAATCCGTAAGTACACGTAGGCTAAGTACTGCCTTGGACTTCCCATTGCGAAGATTGTGTTACTGGGAAGGTGAATGCAACCAGCATCATGTCGAATTCGGTAACTCTCTGATGTTCTGCAATAAGTTCCCAACGCTACCGTTGGAATATCTCATGGAGCGCAAGCGCACGATTTTCGGTTGTCACTTCAGAGCCCATTACGGCAACTGCCTTTATATTCTTCAACGGTTATATCAACTGAACTTACACCCTGCAATCAGATATTGCTACATGCGTAGAAACAACGGTTATTTTGTGAATGTTTTTATTTAGATTTATCGTAATGATTTTAATTGATACAATGTTTTTCTGGTATACCGTTGTGTTGTTTGCTACCATTCCAAAGTCCAGAGTTAAGAATTAGCAAAATAAGATTCTCTGTACGTAGGTACTTTCATTCAAAAACAAATTTCCAACACCTTAACTTATATTGTCCGTGCGCTATATCACATTAGTAAATTCCACCAGTATTTATGTACATTCAACACAGATTTCGTTATGGTGTCAATCTTCAATAAGTCATAGTATCACTTCGTATTCCAATACAATCATAATTCTTTACGTCATTAACACGATTGAATCAAAAAAATAACCGACTAACTTGTCATTTTGCACTCTGACATTGGAATGGTTTTAAATCGTATAGTATAATGTAAATTCCTAAATGCATTACAGCACAAATTTTTTATTGTTTATTATGCGATTCTGATGAGAAATATGAATATAATGTTTTATACGTCAATTCGTAAAGGTTATTTTTTTTTTTTTGTTTAATTTAATCTTTTTAAATGTTAGGTAGTGCGTAGTCCCAAAAGTGCACTTCAAGTGCGCGGTTGGCTCTTTTTTGTCGTATACTAGCTGTGCGGAGCGCACTTGTACTGGTCGCAAACGGCAGAAAAATCGGCTAAAGTCGACTACTTGTTAAATATCAAAAAAACAGAACAGCAATTAAAAATAGTCCGTGTATTTTATTCCGGGTATATTAATATAAGAATCATGTAACGGTATAACTCAGGACATTATATTCATTTGTAAAATTTAGTGCCAGGCTC
This sequence comes from Neodiprion virginianus, assembly GCF_021901495.1. NCBI lineage: Eukaryota > Metazoa > Arthropoda > Insecta > Hymenoptera > Diprionidae > Neodiprion > Neodiprion virginianus. Next base: position 32,357,720 of record NC_060879.1, read on the forward strand.
GCGGGTTATAAAGAATAAGGCTAACCGATATAAAGGAAACTATAAACGCCAAAACAGATATATTTTTGTTAAATATACAAACAGTGAAAAAATCAAAATATTTCGTTTAATGAACTATTTAGCCGATAGTACTTCCAGCGACGTGTTATAACAGTGTTATACCTAATCGTTCGTAGTTTCTTTCTTTTTTTTTTTTTGACATTTTTCTTTCAAGTTTTATACAATTGAAGAGATATTTTACTATAATCTAAATATATCATATTCAATAATTATAATCAATTAATAATAATCAATATCGTAATGATCTCAACTAATCAATAATGCAAAAATTCATAATTATAATATATATAATGATGACCTTAACTATATAGATGCCTAAGGACTAAGTTTATGTTTAATAATAATATATAATTTTCATGTTGAAAAATCGTATACATCAGTGTTTTGCAGGGCATTGCTTCATTTGGGCAAGGGATATAGATAAATAAGAACATTGCTAGGTGGCAGGAAGAACGTTCGTCCATCTTCCCGATACCCAGCATTTATCTTTAAGCTATATTCTCCGAATTGTGGTTACATAATTTTAGTTTATTATATTTTATCGTTCGTATACTCGCACTGGGGCAAGCCTTGGATCACAGATAGTGAGGTGATCAAATTTCGATAGTTTTTCAATTTTATTTTCCTGTATCTTCTAAGGATTTCAGGGCGACAGCTCCTGAAATCAAACATCAGTTGGCCCATGTACCCCGTGTGTTATCTTATAATAAATAATATCAATAATTATTTATTTCCGAAATAACTTAAGTATTCAAATTATTATACCGATAACGACTGTAGAAAGAGACAAGGGGTTTTATACGACAGCTAACTAATGATAGGCAAGCGCAATCAAAATGAAATTTCGAAAAAGAAATCTTAATATAATAAAATATTCATTGCTGAATTACATAACGAATTTGTTTATACAACCATGCACACAATTTTCCAACATAATTTAAAGGGTGTTCAAATCTCAGTCGCATGAACGATAAGAAGACTCCAGAAATGTATTTATATTTCAGGGCAGAGAAGGAAAAGAGGTCTTCTTATGGTGCATTTGGATATTGCAGGGTAAAGTAATGATAAGTAAAATTGAAACGATGACTCATAATAATCAAACAAATTAAGCTTAAAACATAGTTCGTATAGGTGACATAACCATTCGCTAGCATACGAAATACGGTGTATAATAATACGAATTAGAAACGATTATTTCGTAATAAATTCATATCCCCTAGTATCTAACATAGTAGTAACTAATTCATACGTGATGCTCTTCATTATTGGACAAATCGATTTATGCTATCTTCCTAAAGACGATTCTATTGTATTTTCTTGTATTTGTTCAGTATATCATATGCATTAAGGCAAGATGTAGTGCAAAGGGTAAGTTAAAGTTATCATATGGTATGGAATTGTCATAGGTGTTAATTCTTTTGAAGCCATTTTCACAAAATAAACTTCTGCTTGATCTAAAACTGCAAAAATTGTAGTAAAAAGATCATGAAAGGAACTTTTCCTTTGTCAACTATTTTTTCACATATTCTTCATCTAGGAATACCGAGAGAACATACGATGTCATTTTATCTAATTTTTATTTTGAAGAATCTTAGGCAAAACACAGCGTCGGAAAGGCAGTATTATAGAAGACAACGTCATTGCACTTACAAAGTGGCAAAATTCAACTTCACTAAGAGCCGTGAAACAATTCAACGATAATACAGGACTCTTCAAGTTTCCAGTGATTCGCAAAAAAGTATACAGATTTAATCGTTCGCAAAAGAGCGTTTTTAGGAACAGGTACGGAACGGAAATGAAACACGAAAGATATTGTTTAGTGCATTACTCCGTTTAAATAACAGAGTATTACAATATTCGACACTAAACAATGAATGATACAATTCGTGTTCACCACGTGATTCTTGCATAGTCAACTTTCTGAATCAAATTTGTTACTGTTCTACTATACCATAAGCTACAGCCGGTTAATCGTACTTTAAACAAGGTTCCATTCCGTTTGAATTCTTCAAAATAATAAACACCCAATTTTTCATTATAAATATGGATACAAATTTCACCGAATTATTCAGTTTTTTTGTAGGCTTATTGAAATTCATTAGCTTTTATTGTGTGAAATCGAGAGACGGTTTATTCTCTGGACCGATTACACTCTGGGGCGTTTTTCATTTTCCCGGTCGGAATCAGAGTCCGCCGAATCGTGGAGTGGTGGAAATTCTGGAACAGCCTCGCGCTGTGGCATCCAACCTGCTCCGCCCCCAGCCATTGCCTTGCCCTGCGTGATTCGATTCATTCATTTATCCCTTAGTTACAACTGCCCCGATATTAATTTTTTTCTTCTAGTAACAAATGCCATTTTGTCAAAATTTATTGCCGAATCAGTCCCAAAATCTCTACAATAACACTATTTTAACTACAGTACGCAATCAATCTACAAGTTTTGCAAAAATTGGAAAGAAATAGCATCATTGTCTCGATCCTTCAATTTCGTTATTCAGTGAAAGCGCTTTGGGTCATTGACTCCATAAAATGATAGAACCAGATAACAAAATACTGCGAGTAGACAGTATGCATTTATCTTGATAATGCTGTTTTAAGTGTAAAGTAAGAATGACACATTTCAAATTTTCATAATTTGAGAGGCGTAATTTATATATAAGCTTTGTGAAAAATCTCTCCAAAAATAACACGAAACGTGCGTTAAATCATCTATAATTGTTGCGTGATCGAATAAATTTCGGGTGCTCATTATTTCAAATTTCTGATCAAAGAGACTAGTATCACAAATTTTGACAACGCGTCGGGTTCGAAAGAAAGCATCAAGTCCTACTTTTTGACATTGCTTTTTCAGATGAGACCATCGATTAGTCTTGGCTCTGAGTCAATTTCCCATAATAATTCGTATATATGCAGATTTATTGTTCTCATCTATAGAATCCTAATTGCCCGAGATGCAAACAGCGATCCCAGTTAACAAAACGAGTCCTCAAAATAAAACATAAACTTATAACCAATATTATACTTCTACATGCAACCATGCATGCTTACAGACACTCGATACATAATATCTAATAAACATTTATCTAAAATATTCTAATCATATCCACTGGTTAAGTATCAAAGCCATTAGCTGATATGTACAAAACCTGCTTATATAGCTGCCGCTAAATAGCTGCCTAATCCTATTTTTAATCTTAACCTAATATTCTAAATTTAAAACCCAATATTAAATTCTTATTGCACTTTGAAAGTATAATTTATCTTAAAAGGCCATCTTCGTAAGTTTGCCAAGTTATACTTTCACATATGATGGATGTGATAGGACGATTGAAATCTGTTCAAGGCCTGTACATTTCACAAAATATTGGAAGTGATTTTTTTCTCTTCAATGAACACTTAGTGGAAAGGCAACCGAAAAATTGTAACTAAATATTTAGACTAATTCGTTACAACGATACTCGCCATGTAAAGTATTCGTGAATATTATCAGGCTTCTCTAGCCGCCATAAAATAATATCGCCAACATATTGCACTTTAAAATGCACATACGTGTATTATATGTGTAAAATGTAGAACTTAGTCGCATAGGCTTCAGTTAATTGATTCAATCAAAGGCTTAAACTTGCCACCTAAAATTTCTATAATTCATACTCATTAAGTTATCTAAAGCTGACTATATTTAATTCAAACATGTGCTTGTTGCAACAGAGGAGATCCTCTTGGCGCATCTACCGTTGATTATTTAAGCTGCGTCGCATCACTGCAAAACAATTGACGAGACATCAGTCTCTCTCTATTCATTTAATTATACAAATTTTTAGTACTAATCTAGTAAAGTTGGATATATGCTAGGCTATGAACTGTGCTTGTGACAAATAATATTAATCTCTGCTTCCTTGTGCTGACTGGTATGTGAACCGAGTGACAGTGAATGAGTGTTGAGGATTTGGCAGATACAACACAGAAGAAAAAGTAATACCAAGGTTGTCAAAAGGTAAATATTACGCAAGTACGAATGTAATTCTGAGAACACTTGAAAAAATAGAGTGAAAATTCTGTGACTGAAATAAACTCAAAGTGGCTGTACAGAGGAATGTGTTTTGACCATACTTTATTTAAATGATAAATGTGAGTCACTCTTTTCGAATTTATCAATACAACCTCGTTGCAACAACCACAGTTCATTATTCTTCATGAAAGGATTTTACCCGAAGCAATTTATACTTATAAATATATAAATAATAAAATAATATTAGATCGTGTTATACTCGTTAAGGCAAGTGGCCAGATGCAAGCAATGTTAAAGAAGAAGTTAGTATTGAATTTTGCGTCTTCAAATAATGCGTATAATTGAAAAAGAATCAATGGAAATACCGAAATAACCATGGCAAGATATTCTCTATTGAATCGGCCATTTTCGACATTAAGTACGACCAGTTTTTTTTTTTTTTTTTTTTTTTTTTTTTTTTTTTTTTTTTTTTTTTTTAATAGTGCGAATCATACTTATTATTTGCCATAGCACTCAACAATCAAAAGTCTGATTCTGAGGTGAGTCAATTTCTTATTGCGCGCGCAAAATAAGAATATATTTTTAGTTGTTTTGGATCAATCGGCCAGTATTTTTATCGTATTATAAGTTGCTTTTTTTAATATACAAATAAAAGTAGTAGTTTAAGAGAAAAAACAAAATACAGAGACTTGCTCTGGTTTTTAAGTCAATGGCGTATTGACGAGAAACCAAGGCTGTCAAGATCAAAAAATAGACACGATGCTATTTCTTATTTGCAGACACACACAAAAGCTTCGAAATTGAAGAATTTAATAAAATTAATCATTAAAAATAAAATCTTACTGGTGTGAATCCAAGTTATTATTTTTCGTTTGGTTTAAAACAGCTGCGAACCGAAATGCAAACAATTTTAATTCCTGTTCCAAGACCAAGTTTATGGCATGCATTTTAGTACCTTCATTTCAACCCCTCAGCCCCTTTAGACAAGAGCATAATTCGATTTAAATGCTAACTCGTTGTTAATATCAGAATCGCTAACTAACAACGAAAATTTTACAGTTTATAAGACAACCTTCCTTTAGTCAAATTTATCGTAATTACAAGACAATGTACTCCACCAGGTTATAAATACTGCAAAACTACATCATGCACATACAATTAAGGGACTTTACGAAAGCGTTATTTTGGCTTGAAACTTGACTCGAAACACTAACTAGAGACCGGACAAAAAGTTTGAGTAGTTTATGATAGCTGCGTCAAATGTGTTTTTCCATTTCCGCAATTTCGAGGATTACAAACACTTTTAAAAAAAGTACGTCAAAATCTAGATTTTCGTATGATCAATTTCAAAAAAGAAGAAACACGTAATATAAGACTTGGGGGAGATCAAAATAGTAAAAACTCTATCTAAATATAGTAAATTTTTTTACCCATGTCAATACTCCATATTTCTTCTCCATATTTTAAAAGGTATCAAGATATTAATTTTTCGGAAATGTGAAAAGCCAACAAAGTAAATCGAACAAGCGAAAGCCCCGTTGATTCTAGGAGTGCAAATAGCGTGCAAACGGCGTGATTAACCAAGCTATTACGTATTGTTAATAAGTACAAGAGTTTAATTCTTGCCAAGTCATACTTTATAGGCATAGATATACGAACGTATCAGTTCTTCCATACCTGGTGCATGGGATCATAGCCCATCGATCCGTCGTTGTACGGTTGAGAGCCGTAGTCGCTACCGTTAATGCCCATGCCATATCCAGCCATATCTTGTGGACCTCCGGGTGGTGCAGGTGACATCATTGGTGTCGGTGTACCTTGGCTCGCTCCACCCATGCTGTACGGCGATGCTCCTGCAAAAGCTGCTGTAGAAACAATCGCGGTGCATAGAGGATTCGATGGTTTAATCTATCGAGAAAATAAAACAATTGGAGGTAATAATATAAATGGCTAGCAGGTATGGTTCACCCTTCAGATATACCGACAGGGAATCGTATCAACATTATTTTTGCCTTTTTAAAATCGTATTTGTCCTTGAATCAATCTTGCACATTGTAACATGCCTGTCACCTCCAATGGTTTATTTTCTTTTTCAGAATTCATTTATAATTTTCCCTTAGTTGTATAATAATCGTTAAAAAATATTGATCAGGCCGATTTGTTGGGAACCTTGTACTCGAAAATTGATAGAGTGAGAAATGGATGTAGCGGCGTTTCAAAGGAAGCGAACAAGCGCAAATGTTATTCAGAATTTACTTCTTTATTGCCCAGAGGGTAACTGGAACTACCGGGATTGCGTTAAAAAAAACTCCATAAATTTTCAAATACATAGAGTTCGAACGCCGTGGTGCGATCAAAACTTGTTTCAACAAAACTTTACCGAGTCTTCTAGAAACTTTCTCGGGATCGTTTATAACTTCGGCTCTCTTGTCACGAGTACACCGAAATCTCGTCGGAATTTACCACGCGTGGATTAAATGGATTATACATATACGCCAATTTTTGCCGTTTCGTTTACTACACACTAGAAATATTGTATAGATCTTTAAAATAACAAGACATTGGTTCCTAACAATTCTGCCGATCGATATAAAATCGGAGAAATAAAAATCAATGTATACACGGCTTGAAAATTCAGAACTGCCATCTTTGATCGCAACTTTTTTTTTTTACCTAACCACAGTTAACGATCGGTATATGTCGCAACGATTGTATTACTAACCTTTGATTCGACACTTTTCCCAAAGTATACTGATTAACAAATATTCAAATCGACTTACCAGCGGCTTTTTTGGCAGCGTAAAGGTTCGCTTCCTCTTGCGCCTTGCCAATATTCTTCTTGTATCGTATCCTTTTGTTGCCGAACCAATTAGACACCTGAGATACGAAAACAATACATGATTCAAGTCCGACAAGCGATTATATAGAATTGGGTTTATGATACGTAAACTTGTATTTAATGAAATGTTCCGAACAAACACTGAGCGGTGGAGTAAACCCGAAAAGACGATACAGGCATTGCGTAATTCGTATGTACAGTATATAATTTTATCGTCGCGTCAGCGGCCCTATTCCTTGATCGTAACGAGAGATAAAACAAAAGTCTCGAGAGCGGTTGTCAGGCGGTGCCTTGATGAAAATGTCTTATCTCGTGAAACGTCTTTGCCTTGCGAAATTCAGAGATTTCCACTTTTCATAGATTCGCATTTCGGTGGATTTTTTCTTCTTCAGATGGTTAATATACACCGAGGAACGACGCCAATCGAGGAACCGTTACTTCACTATTTTTTTGGTCGTAATAATATTTGTTCTCATGTACGTAATATCTGTACATTTTGTTTATTTAATGCGACACGTAACTACAAAAATGCAATTCTCTGGCTTCACTTCAATATACTGGTCTAAACGATTGAACTGAATGCAACAATATGTAAGATAATTCATCATTTCGCAATGCGATGTGTCAGTAATTGTTCATTAGATGGTTAAAAAATTTGCAATATAACACGCTGTCTGGCGAAATGAAAATATCTTGAAGCCTGCACGAATGTGTACTTCGTAAATGCATCAAGACTTTTGAAGTGAAAAATTGTTCGACAGTCACTCACCTGACTAACCGTAATGCCACACTTTCGCGCCAATTCTTCCTTGGCTTCTTCGCTGGGATAAGGATTGCTCAGGTGTGAGTAAAAGTATTCGTTCAGAATCTCGGAGGCTTGTTTGCTGAAGTTCCGCCGCTTGCGTCTGGTCAATTGGAACGAACGTAAATAAGATTATTCGTCGAAAGATTTATACGAACGTCGTAATTCTCCGCTTGGCAGATCAAGCTGTTGAACTTTTCGACCGACAGACAGCGAAATACGATTTTACAAATTTTCACGTCGTTGACGCAAGATATATAATAGATTTGCTCCGGCTAATCTTGGCGACTAATTATATACACATATTTAAATACCTAGGATTGAGGTGAGCTGAAAATTACCTTGCGTCGAGAAATCGACTTCTCAAGATCATAACTGCCTCGCACGTTGACTGTTTTAACTGCATCTGAATGCTGGAAAACTTCTTGTGTATGATTTGCACCATTCTCTCGATTTCCTTCGGCGTGATGGGCCTGGTACGACTTTGTTCCCTCAGGAGGTTCATAACGTGTGTCGTGAATTCGTTGCATGCCTGAAAAGCAACATAATTACGTCAATTTTTTCACCGAAAGCTCTGACCAATAAAATAATATAGTTACTTTATCGATCCTAGAACCATGTCAATACTTATATACCAGAAAATCATCAGTAGAATAGAAAAAAAAAAAAAATGACCAAACTAATTCATTATCTAACTTTATTCCGTAAGCTGGTTACGACCTGGAGCCAATCGACGTGAGCACAAGCATCAATTTCTAAAATTCATCGGTACGTGAAGTCGCGTACAATGTTCGCATATATCATTTCCCACAGCACCGATAACAACTGCATAATTCGTTGAATTATGAATATCGAAAGTTTCAAAGTATTGAAAGTCGAAAACGAGAATTGGAATAGCAATCGTCTCGAATAACTCGAGGACTTCTTATTTGAAACTCGCAAGGGAAGTACATAAGTGCGGTGTAATCGCGTGCGAAACAAGCGACAAAAATGTCCTGAAAAATATGAAATGACAAAAACGGTGGGGCTCGGCTCTGCCGTAGGCCTAGATAGCGGCGTAGAAGGCGGGCGAGCGTCGCGACGGAGACGACGGTATCAGTATTCGGGACAGGCACGCGACGACGCTGGCTTTTCCTGGGGGAGGCGCGGAAGGTACGATAGTCGGGAGAGTTGGTTCGGGGGTCGGGCGGGTTTGCAATTTCGGAATGGATTCCGCGACCGCCTCTCCTCTCCTCCACCCCCCTCCTTTCCTTTCCTCTCCTCTCCTCTCCCCCCCTCTCCTCACCTCACCTCTCCTCTCCTCTCCTCTCCTCTCCTTTCTTCTCCTCTCTTCTCCTCTCCTCTCTCCGCTCCTTTCGGGGCGAGCGGACGAGAAAAGGCGAGCGGTGAACACATCCCGACGGCAGCCTCCGCAGCCTCGGCAGGGATGCGGAGATGCGGGGATACGGGGCGAGAGGGAAGGGGGAACGGATAGATTGGATGGAAAACCTGAAGCTCTCGCCTCTCGTATCTCACCGCCAGCTCTCCTCGATTCCATCGGCTTCGGGTATAGGACTGGTATCTGTATGCGTGTGGATGGGTACGGGATATGGTATAATGTGTGCGGTGGTATCATCCGCACGTAAGAGAAACGCTGACATACAATTAAAAACGAGCTAGTTTACCCGTCCGTTTGCATACGTGTGTTATATGTGTATAAATTTTACCCAAGTGCATAACTGCTTGCCGTTCGTAAGAAAATACAACCACGTGTGCGTGTGATCGTTTTTGTACGCAAGCGTCAAATTACCGATAATAACCGATGCGTTTCGTGCACAATCTGCATTTTTTACCAAAAATTACAAAATACTACGAAGTTCAGATCAACGGTTCGGTTTTCATACCTCACAGCAATTGTTTTCAATTTCATTGCGTATCGTTTACTATGATGACAGCCTGATTACGGTTTAAAACTCGACACAGTGATACGGTCGTGAAACGACACCTAATTTATCTCGCACCGTAGCGATATATCATTGAATAAAGTAACAGCCCCTTGACGATGGAAGAGATGGAGGGAAATGAGCCGGGCATTTTTTACCGCATACCTGATCCAGCGTTGTCATTATTATTACAAAATTCCCAATTTCAATGAAACATCGGAATGGAGATTCAAACATTGCATGAGCTACATCAAACTCGGTCCGTACGCCTAGAGTCTGTGTAATAATAATAATTTGACTTGATTGCTAGCGAGTCGAATAAAGATAACGCTTCGATATGATAAGGGCAGAAGCTTGCAGTGAGGTATAAAGGGTCAAGTGAGTTAACTAGATATGGTTAATTAAAACACGGCCGAAATCAAGATTAAGATTAATTGAAATTTTCGTTTAAATGCGGCAAGGGTTGCCGCAGGTTGAGGCGGAGAAATGCGATTCGGAGCAAAGCAACGACCAGACAGCCAGCCTCAGATACCGGAACGCACTGTTTTGTCTTTCAATCGAAAATCTCGGGTAATCTGAACAAAAGAGCTCCGGTCGTGTTCACTTAGCGTCGCTGCAGACAAAAAAGGCAAAATGAGGGGGGGGAGAGAGAGAGAGAGAGAGAGAGAGAGAGAGAGAGAGAGAGAGAGAGAGAGAGAGAGAGAGAGAGAGAGAGAGAGAGAGAGAGAGAGAGAGAGAGAGAGAGAGAGAGAGAGAGAGAGAGAGAGAGAGAGAGAGAGAGAGAGAGAGAGAGAGAGAGAGAGAGAGAGAGAGAGAGAGGGGGAGATACGGGAAGATGGTAGGACAGGCTCGAAAAGACGGAGAGCAAGGTAACGTTACACCGTGACGGTGCCTGACGTTCGAATCTCTCGCTTGAAACGCCATTTTAGATCCGCCAACGAACCTCGCGGAGGAATTGAAATGCCGAGAGTTCCCGCAGCGTTCGAGTTTAGGAAAAGAAAAAAAAAAATAGACAGGAAGTGAAAACGATCAGCCATGTCAACAACACCGAACGAATTGCCCCAAAACATGATATGGGGATACGACAAGAGTACATAGTTTCTTTCTTTTTCGAACTCGATCGAACTTTTTCGAACGCTTTCGAACCACTTTAGCCTGCAGACGTGCGTAATTAGTTGGAAAAGATTCACAATTACCGAAGAGCCGTTATGAGCGAAACAAACGGTCCCTAAGATGGTGCACTGAGCAAAAATTTCATTGTATAGTAACTAGAAAAATTCAGCAAAACAGGTATCGTTAAGAAAACTATCTGAATATTGTTGAGATTACGAAAAACGAGGTACGCTTAACCATTTTGCGCTATCGTCGATCCTTTTTGGTAATCGCAACGCAAAAGCAGTGTGTTCGGTTTACTCTACTTTTTTAATTAAACAAAGCTTCAACGTCAATTTATCGTTGCACAAGCATTAAATTTTCGCAACAGTTGCAAGAAAATATAGTAACAGTGATCGTAATGAAAAAGAATAGTAACGGATACTAGACTTTCCGGTAACAGCTAGAAAACTAGTTTTCATTTTCTACCTAGAACAATATTTTTCGATAGTGGTAAAAAATGAAGACAGTTACGGACTGAGCGGTAAACGGAACAAAAAATTTCTCTCAGTGTGAATTCCTGAAAGCTGGTGCAAGACGCCAGCTAGCTCAGGACACCCTGTTAAATTTACTCGAAAACGGCGACAGCCGCCTCGGCTTTGAAGTATGTTAATGACCAAATTTATCTGATAACTGGTCGAAGCAGCACGCTACAGCACACGCAGGCGTACAAGATACCGCGAGGCGGGAAATTTTCGAGACAGGTATTGCAAAGGTGTGCGTGTGTCCGACAAACAACGCGGTTCCGTACCTCGTTATATTATACTCGTCGAGAACTCTGACGTAGGCTCTGTACAGCTACCGTGTGGCGTTCATGGAAGCAAACGGGGGCCAACGCGATGATGCTGGCTAAAAATACCCGCGAGTTTTACCTTATAACTTATACGGAGGGAGGAATGCAAGCCGTTGAGAAGCGAACGTTTACAAAAACAAGGGAAACGCTGACGCCGATGCTGCGGCATCGCCGAAATTAACGCCCCGATCACACGAATTGAGAGGCTGAAGAAACCCGATCGCGTTCTGTCGAGAACGTTAATTCGTTCCTTTCTGAATACAACTGTCGCGGATTTTTCAAACTCAATAGCATAACTGCTCCTACGCTCCTCGATTCAACGGCTAACAACTACGGGCGTAAGCGTGATGTAAGGAAGTACGGTGAAACAATTCGCATACATTTTATAAGTTTAATCTGTTAGAAAAAATATCCAAGGTAACGTCGTACAAATTTGACATTTTGTTCTTTAGTGTTTATAAATATTATTGATTTTGCAACTTTGGACTACACAAACTGGCATTTTCAGCAAACACAATATACGGAAATAAATAAGTAACCTATATTCGCGTGATTTCTGTGACTTCGTCTTGGATATGCACAGACCGAGCGAAAAATCGGTCTGAGTCTCCAGTGCTAACATACCTTATTTCCTTTCATTCACGGGTGTAAGGTATGTTCATGCATTTCAGAAATCACGAATCAATAATACCGAATTGAAATTAGGTAAGTGTCACGCCTACTTCACTATCCGCACAGACTCCGAATGCCCTCAGAGTTACACCATTACACATGATACCCATAACGCTAGTACCGAAATGCTACTGTAATGAAAACGAACCGTGTTCCTAAAACCCTTATCTCCTATACACATATTATATTCAAACAAAACTGTAAATTAACGTAGAAAATGATAATGAGTTTTTACGTTTTTACGTTTTTAGGCGCAGCAGTTTAGAGTGCTAAGGAACAGCGAACGGCACAATTCTGCTGGCATGCCTCCTATCGCGTGTAGTAACGAGAGTTGGCGCGAATGCACGGCACACACGACATTATGCCATGTCGCATTATACAACGGCACGCGTACTCGCAGTATCGAGGTACACACTTGACATGCAAGATTTTACTTAGCGAGGCAGGCCGGTTCATTTGCACGCAAATTGTCTTTTCGTTCGTTCGTTCGGCGTATATCCCGGCTAGCACTGGCTCGTCGAAGCGAGGCCGACGAGAAAAGCAGCACCTCGTGCCACCCGGCATTTTACTCAAAATTACGTTTCTTATCTTACACCTATATATACGGGTATATAGGGGCTAAGTTCCTCTTTTAACACGCGGGGTGAATTCAAAGTTTCATCGATACGACGTACAAATTAAGACAAACTTAATTAATACGACCTCGTTAAATTACCGCACTTTGCGGGTCACTGTATATTGTTATATAGGTATATTACACTCTCTCCTACTGTGCTTCAAGATTACATTCGATGGAATGTTTGCCAAACCGCAAAACACCGATAAGTCAAAGGGCCACCAAATCCAGGCGAATCGTAACGTCCGAATATCACGACGACGCAGCGAAATAAAGGTGAAAATGCTTGAAAACGAATCGATCTTTCAACTCGACTGTAGCATATAGGCTGGTACGAGTCTGCGGGAGTCGTGACGTCACATCAGGATTCACCCGCGTGAATACACAAACAGCAAATACGCATCTTCGATTCTTACCGCAGTAAATCCGGATCGCACAAGTTTACACACAAAGCGTACCTCGGATAAAGACCCGATCGTTACTCCCTTACCTGTTCGTACTTCTCGAGCTCTTGGTGGTAGATTTGTCTGATTTGGGCCAGCTTCGCTCTGTAATCCGAGTGCTCGATGGCGTTGTCCGGTTGTCCGGGTGGACCAGCGGCCGCAGCCGCAGACGCGGACACCGCGGAACCAGCACCGCCTCCTTTTTCGGGTCCAGCAACGCCCTCGGCAATCAGCATGTTGTCCAAGCGCATCAGCTGAGGATCGGGAGGTTCTTCTTCCTGTGTGTTGCGGAGGGAAAGAACTGGAAGCAGAAAAGAAGTCGAGCTCGTTAAACGTTTCGTCGAGAGGTAGTTTTACGCGTCATGCGCGACGAAATATACGGTGTGTGAAGCTGTCGTTCCAAGTGAAGATGTGCTTGGAAGTGATCGTGATCAACGGCACTCGATACACGCGCGTTATATCGACGGCGATTACAGACGCGAGATAAACGGCACTGCGGTAAAAATATTGATCTACTCCCTTCGTACCGTATACGTGTTGCGGAGACGAATGGATTTTCTTTTTTTCGTCTTGTATATTATCAGTCGTAAGGCGTTCCTTGCAGATCCGTGAAAATGCCCCGTACTCGAATAAAAATAAGAGAAAACACTTTGCTCATTAGTCGAGCATTGAAGGAAATTATCTTTTATCGGTCTGTTGGAGCGTTCCGTTCGCCGTTTGTACTTCGGAGTTCGAGTCGTTCGCTCGTAATAAACGTATCAATTTTCGTTGCCTATCGAGAGGATGACGGGACGACGATTTTGGATGTTTCGCATCCCCCCAGCTCCCGCAGGAACGTAACGCGCAGTGGTTTAGCCGGTTTTAGTACAATGCGGGGGGCGCTCTCGCCAGTAACAGCAGTTTTATTGTATTTTTACGGCGCATGATGGACCTGGACGAGCCATAAAACCTGGAACCTTCACTGCTCCTCTTCGCCGAGAGATACAAGCCCATCTTCGCGGCACTACCCCCGCCTTCACGACGGTGTCAAAGAGCTCTTTCAAGTGAATGTCGCGCACTTTGACCGGCCGTAAACTTTGCGGATAGGAGATAGGAGTGGCGAATGGCAAATTAATACTTCCTCGGCGATAGACGTTCTACCCCGTTTTATAGGCACAGCTCTTTGCCCTTTTATTCTGTTCTATCATAAATTTTGAACATTACCAAGCGGTACGTTCTACTTTAAAACACCGGACAAAATTATCGACTCGCGTAAGTAAATTTTTGCGATACCTGCACGGAGTGTAATAATTATACAACCTCGTCGATGAAGCGAAGAAAGGATCGGGTAAAAATGTTGAAAGATTAAAAAGTAGATGGGCAGTGAATATCCAATTTTCAAAGAAGCGGAAATTTAATTTATAGAACTCAAAAATTTAGAAGTCAAAGTATAAATAACGAAAACCATAGAAAGGTCGGAATACAGAATGCTAAACTTTTTCGAATCTTCGGAATTCCACTCGATATTACAGAAGTGTGTAAGGATTATATATTTTACCGTTCTATGTTTTGACTTTTCTACATTTGTCCTTTTGCATTTCGAATTTCTGTAATTTTCAATTTTCTATACTTGGAGTTTTTACATTTTTGATAATTCCACGAATTAGATTTTTGTGTTTCTATAAATCGGTTAGTCTACTTTTTCGCCATAATGGAATATACACACAATAGAAGAATATAGAATTTTCCAAGACATGAAAATACAATTCGTAGTATTTCAAAATATAGAAATTCAAAAAGTAAAAATGTCGAAAGCGAAAATCCGTGAGAATCGTCGAGATTATCTTTTAATGCGTGTTAAAATTATATTCACCAGATTTTCGCATGGCTGAAAATTCTGCTTCATCCTACAGTTTGATTCTCACCCACGAAAGAAAATAAACATATATAGCCATGGAATTTCCCGGTCGTTGATTCCGAGTTCCATGTCGACGTATTTGTATCGACATTTGATTCATTTTTCTTCCGTACATACGACGGCAAGTATTTATTAAATTTTTATTTTTTTTTCATCGAGATTGATGACTGCATGACGGAGGGGAAAGGATAAGACCGAGTCACTGCAGAATTGGACAGACCGACGGATGGATAAGCAACTGATATATGGCTATTCACAACGGGACAAATCCCATAGGAGGCAGGAAGACAATGCGCGTAAGAAAAGATGAATAAAAAGGCGTACGAATAAGGATTGCATTGAAAAAGATTATAGAAAGCGTGCAGAGATTGAAAAAACGAAAAGTGATAAGATGTTGATAAAAATATTTAAGGAAGAAGTTTGCGCGCACGTTACAATACCCAAAACGTTAATTTCAAGTCGGTCAAATAAATTCGTTGCATACAATTGAACTGCATTCAAGGATGATACGTATTTTTTTTATCAAAACGGTCATCAAGGTGCAAACTTGCATTTTATCGAACGATATGGAAGTTGACATCGCGATAATATTTTTTATTCTTCTGCGGTGAACGGATATAAACGATATAAAATCCTCGTCAAAGTAGTAAGCTGCAGAGCACAGTAAAGAAAGAGGGTTCAGCGGTAAGATCTCTGGACCCGAGTAGCGGCGACTGTTGCGGGTTTAGCGCGTTGTTAAACGGTTTAGGTATCCAGTAAACAGGTTTATTTCATTCGTTTCGAAGAGATCGTTCGTAGCTAACCGGCAGATTCGAGTTGGAGATCGTTTTGCCTTTAATCACGCACTTAGAACCGGTAAAAGTACAGACGTAAAAACAAAGAAAAAAAAAGAAAAAGAAAAAACCGAGATGGCAGTGCGCGGTCAATGAGATAAATCGGAATTGATCTCGATTTACGATTTTATTAAACATTAATTGTTGCTAATTTCACCCGCTACCGATAAAGCGAAATGGGTAACTTGTTCCCCTTTATCGAACTCCGACCGTCTCCCCCCGCATTCTAAAGTAATAAAATAAAGTGTCGATTTCCCCGGTTGTGAGAATGAAAATTTATGAAAATTACTCGCCGAACGTATAACCTTTGTAATATATATACTAGTCATGTAACGAATACTCTCATTCGCATCCGCATTCGCGAAATTCGTGCGGATATTTTGCGAATGTGACTGTCGCAAATTCTTCATATTTTGCTTAGATGAAAATTGTGAAAATAATATGAAATAAGATAGAAAAAAAAACATTAATTTGACAATGAATTTTTCTCGTAAAAGTTTTTCTTCACCGTACGAATCACACCCTAGTCTCAAAATTAATTTATTTCTGTCACCAATTTGTCGTTAAATAATCAAGCAAACAATCAGCTTGGTTCGAATCAGCTCCGCAATTTCCGAAATGGTGTACCTGTCAGTCGATAACAATTGTCACAACTTTTAGCCTCAGGGAAATGGCGTTAGATTAAAAAATGTACATTCGCATACGCGATACTTAAAAATTTACATTCGTTACATCACTAATATACATACACTCGCCTAATCAGCTCTGCTTCCATTCGAAGTTTTAGTGAATCTCGAGCGAAAAGAGACTCCCGTACATTTGTGTAAGCGTCCACGGCTGCAGGAGGAATCCTCAGCTCTGCAGGCGGGCGACCGTGAAATGAATGCAAGAGGGTAATGCATTTATACGAAGTGTAACCCTGTCTCTTCCCAACTAAGGCGATTAACTTCTAAAGCGACTCCCGCAGGACCCGAGGTGTAAAAATTTCGAAATTATGTTCCAGGCTTCGCTGCCTGCAGGCAGCCACGTTTGCCGATTCTGTAGTAACTAAACTTTGGCTAATCTCACCCCTCGGAGTGCCGCGGATATTATGGATATATACACATTACATTATACTCGATGTATTCGCTGCAATTTATGTGTCCGCGCACAGATTGTTATGCGTAATTTATACACCGGGATAATTCGTAGGACAAGAGAAGCGGTTTTTATACAATTTTGATTTCACGCAATTTTGACACCGATGCAGCAAAAATTAGATCAGTACTTTCGTTACAGTGACAAAGTGAACGCGATAAAATTGGCGTAATCTTAAATCTTAAATCTATATGTGTGTACTACAGATTCGGCGTAGATGTTAAACCTCTGATTTATTTTTTAAACCTATTACTCTGGCGCTACATCATAAACGTAATGCGGGAAGGATTGTTAAATTCAATTTTTTTGAAAAAAGAAAGATCGACGGTGTATCAATTTTCAATTCACGTTACTGCTGCGAAGTTCGCCAATTACACTCTCCGTACGTTCGTTGTTCGTGAAGTATTCAGAGTCACGAACTATAAAGCAAAGCGATAATAGTTATTGCAACAAACTGAATTCAAGTGACGTGTTATTAAAAGAAGAAAAAAAATAAACATAAAAAGTGAATCGTCCAGGGCCTGCAGGTAATTGAAATTCATGGCGACAGATTCAAGATGTACGAGTACATGGCAGGTCAGAGATGACAATACCAATACGGCTGCACTCTCAACGAGTTAACCCATCGTAAGCGGCACTGTAACTGCAAGCGGCCGCAATTAACCGTTCGGTCGTATAAACGCACGAAATGGTCGTGCAATAATTTTGACAAGCGCTGGAACGATATCGGGAGGGACAAAATATGAAAGACGAAGCGACGACGAACGTAACGAGCAAAAACTAAATTGCGAAGAACACGTTTGTTGATATTAATCGGCGAGAGAGGGGGAGAGGGAGAGAGAGATAGATTGATTGATTGAAAATATCGTAAATAAATAAATAACATAAATTGCTCGCAATTGAATATCTTAAAACTAGGCTCTCCTTAGTTTACAATATACGAGAGAAAGAGAAAGAGAAGGAAAGAGAGAGAGAGTAAGAGAGTACTCCTTTCACCCAATAATCTGGCCATTAGGGTGTTAGGCAGGTCCTTATGCTCCTGGCTGCTGGCTGCCGGCGGTTGGCGAGGGGTTCTCCGGGGTCCGGGGTGTTTCGGGGTCGGAGGTCCTTACAAGCACGTAAACTTGGTTTTACTGGCAGTTAAACATTTTACGACAGAGACGGTCTGCCCCGCGTGTACATAGCGGCATCACGGTAGGTGCCACCTATACGACGCGGGAGCGACTTGCACGATGCAAGGGTGAAGGGGACGATGTTGATCCTTGCCGAATGCAGGAAGCCCCCCTCCTCCCCCGCCATTCATTCGTCCTGCATATCCGACGGTGAATAAGGTTTCGCGATTCCGTGTCAACTACGCTAATTTACCGGCCCGTTTGACGCCAGGGGAATTCCTTGCCAGCAGCAATTTTCATATATTTTCTTTTCTTTTGCTCCTTTTTCCATCCTTCTTATTCATATTTCCGAGAAAGGATATATGGATGACACCCGAAATTCGTCGTCGCAACGTGACGTCACCGTGAGGATAATCAGAATTATTATACACGTTACACGTTGTTACTCAAAGAACTGAAGGTCAAACAGTTGAGATAATGTATCATAGTCAGATATTGTATGCCAGTGGAGTCCTGCGACTTGAGAAAATCGTGTATTGTAACTAGAGTATTTGAATTGAATTGGTTCAAATTTCATAAGCGTGTCGAGTACCGATAACCCAGATTTACGGATATGGTAAAAGAGAACTGCGGAGACTCGGTTACACGTTTCGTAATACTGCTTTTCACGTGTACAAGATCAATTGGCGTACAATGCGTGAATAAGATTACAGCACCGGCAGGGAGAGAATGAAAGCCGATCGCTTGGTCCAGCTGAGAATCTCAATTTCGTCGTTACAATTAAATATATCTACAACGATTGCCGGTCGCGTTCAATTCCAAGAGTACGATTAAAAATGAAGAACAATGCATGGGGGGTATATTGAAAGGGATGAATCGTGTTGTTCATGGTTTGGTCTTGCAATGCGTTCGCTGAAACTTTGCGCGAACCAACCCTACACATTCGGCGTGGTTCCGTAATACAATATGAATTTGTGTAACAGTGCAAGCTCGTGGTATTGATCTAAATGGCGAGCATGAAAGCAATTAAGATAAGGGGCGTTGCAAAGGGTTGGGTGCGCACCCGTCGCCGGTCTGCCTGCCTGTGCGGAGATATCTAAGCGACGGAGGGAGAAAGGGAGAAAGGGAGAAAGAGAGAAAGAGAAAAAGGGAGAAAGAGCAGGGGTGGAAAATTCGTGTACATTAATCAAAGAGGCTTTCGCCGTTTTGTTATATTAGAAATTGGGCAATTTTGATGGATACGTAACCAACAATAACGTGCACGGTGTTACCTGTGTCTCGAAATTGCGCATTGTCTCCCTTGAATCCGAATGTCGCCATACGTACAGAAGCATATAAATTCGTAGAACAAACGGACACACCTATTATACCTGTTATACAGTCGTCCGAGATTAAGGACCTATAGCTTACACAATATTTTCTGCATTGACAAGTCACGGCGAACAATGAAATTTAATTTAAGTTGATGATATGCGTCATGTATAAATTAGTTTCCTGTTTACGCATATGTCAATTACGTGTATCTAAATAAAAAATATTTAAAAAATACGTAGTTATTGAACAATTGTTTATAAAATAATAGTCTATTTCAACTAGTGTAAATTTGAGAAAAGAAAGAGAATAAATATCAAATTTCCGTTCAACAACAAACCTGAATAGCGAATCTTTTTCTCATACAAATACGACTGTAAGGGAATTCGATAATAGGCGTAAAAATATAATGAATGTTATGAAATAATAATCGATTGAGTTTTATATCCAAAGTGATATTCACACGCCAAAGTGTGTAATAAAATTCGTAAATCTTTCGAGCGACGAAAATTTATTTTTAGTAGCCTTTGAAAACGGTGGATGTATAATACAGGGAAAGAAGCGCGGATAAAAATCGTACAGCTAAGAGTTATATACGTATTATACCGGCTTTGTTTTAGTCTCGAGACGATCGAAAGTGCTAATCCCTCTCCCCCGAGCCGACATTAAGGAGTGAAAACTTTAATTACAAAAAGATTTGACCTCGTAATGATCGTAGGGATATATATTTAAATTCGTCTCTACCACCCGGCAGCGTTTCTTCACCCCTCTTCAGTTTCCCTCATTTTAAACTGCCTCCGGCTGAAATCTCTGAATCCTGCAGAGCAGTCGCCGAACGAGCGAGCTTCGAGACCTGTTCTTAATTAACTCCGACGAAGAAGATACGGGGAGAAGAAAGGAAAAAAAAATCACGAGGAAAAGAGGAAAAAGAAAGAAAGAAAGAAAGAAAGGAGAAGAAAAAAAAGAGAAAAACTCAATTTAGGTGGATTCCGCGCCAAGTCCTGCAACCTAATCCTAATTCCTTCGTAAATCAAAAAAAGGATAGAATATCCCATCTTGCACCCTTGGTGTCAATATCACTCTCTCCCCAAGCGGCTGCCCCTTCCTTCCTTTTCATCCCCTCCTCGCATTCTCTCCATCTTTCACATTGAGAAATTCAAGCTGTGCAGGCCGCCGCGCTTTTTCGCCAAAAATGACCAAGTTTTGCCCTGAAAAACTGCATATCTAGAATGATAGGCGTAATACGTACGGCCTATAAAGAACCTGTGTGTTAAAGGTCTGAAAATCGGAATGAAAGCTTATCAGAAACGTTTGTGAGAAATTGAACCAACATAACAAAGCATGCACTTATACGGTATGTGACGCTTCACCAATCGCAAAAAGTTTGCACTCCGAGCTTCGCAAAGCAGGACGAGGATGGAGAAGTAGAAGTGACAATCAAAAGAATAATAATACGATAAAAGATGGTCTTGTTCGGGGTGTAATGACCTTTTTCTATATCTATATACTATTTATATTGTGTGTGTGTATATATATAGATGCGTGTGTGTGTGTGTGTGTGTGTGTGTGTATGTATAAATAGTCTGTGGTTACAGTTGCCGGTTAAAATATCGTTGAAAAATAGATCGAGTTGGTGGCTGCATCAGCACGGACGGTGAACTTGGCGTTATTTGTTTTTCATAAATCAAAGGGTGCGTAGCTATCGCGCCGAGTCCCTGCGAATGTACATTACAATATAACGCGGTATAAAAGGCAACGGGTGCTTCGAACGACTTCAGTTTGCGCGATGCGGGGAAAAGTGTGAGGGAGTGAGAGGGAAGGGAGGGGGAAGGGCCTCAAGAGTCAGTGCCAGAGAAGGGAGAGGGAACGGATCTTTTCCAGTTTTCACCGCCTGCAAACCTGCCCAGCTCTCCTCTTTTCACCCGACCATGGCAGCCCACCTTTTTCTCGCATGCAAACCCGGTAGTGCAGGGTGAATGAGGAACAAAAGGCACCGCCGATATATACTCCGTGTCTAGAAATCCTACATCATACGTCATACATCATACATAGTATTAAAGTTCGAAACCAAATTTTCGATGTTCGGATGTTCAGAAAGCGACGTCACCCAAAAATTTTTTTCTCTTTACGTCATCGATCTATAGTAATCAGCTAGCCGAATTCCTCAGTCTGGAAACCACCGCGCAGTAGAGAGGACGGATGAAAATCGCGCTCCGCAGATTTCGAGTACCGGGTTCTCTACCTCCTGAATCCTGCGCTTCGGGTCCGCTTTCTGATGCAACTCGAGTTCCAGGACAAGCGCTCCGTAGTTTCTGCGCTTCAGGTCCGCTACTTGGAGAAACTCGACTTCCAGGACAAGCGCTCCATGGTTTTGGCTGTCCAGGTCCCTTACCTTGTGGATTTCGACCTCCAGGACTAGCGCTTCGTAGTTCCTGCACTCGAGGTCCGCTACTTGATGAAACTCGACTTCACGGACTAGCGGACTAACATTTATTGCCCATTGAACAATCCTCAAGCATCGAGGGCGTGAGGTATCTGGTAAATCTCGTATCATCTGGTAAAACACTGACAACGAGTAAGCGAACGTAGCAAGCGCACGAGCACAAAAACCAGCTACACTAGGCATCCGACCCCGAGCGAGCTTTGGCGGGTGAGGGTTTTAAAGCTAGTGGTATATTGTGTAACAAGAAGGCGAACTCGGTATTTTCGGACCGAGTGTAAGTTTGTAATACGAGTCGAAGGTGAGCCGAGGACGAATATCGCAAATGTCGGAGATGAAAAAACTGTTGCCTCCTCGTTGCACACGAATCTTTATGCAACAAGAGTGTGTGACGCGTTCTTTCACAGAGCACGAAATTGAGGTTGGAATCGCGACACCGCATGCGCGCAGTGTAGAAAAGAGTATTTTCAAAACACACATGGAAAAATGCATAAAACATGTTCACGTAACATAAAAATTATTATCGAGTTGGGTTTTATTTTCACTAATTATTTATTAGAAGAGATATTGATAATTTTGAATCGAGAAGGGGTGAAATTTTTACGGTCCCAAATAGCAGCTGTGAGATTTGGCAGCATCGCACATGTGGACAGCTTTTGGCTCGTCACGTTGTGTTGACAAGCTTTCGGTTTCTGCTTCTGTCGGATAATCCGTACAGCGTTGCCAAATCTCAACGTATAACACGCGAGTCAAATTAGTGAAAGACTGAAATTTTATTCGAGTTGATTCGACTAGCGCAGTTCCCGTAGAACCTCCTTAAGCTTCGAGTTTTGGCAAAAGACGACGTTTCAGCGAGCTGTAAGACGCGAGTAGTTTTAACGATTTGATAACAGACATGCGGAGAGACAGGAGGATGGGAGGGTTAGGGAGTCGGTGGAATTTGGATGATTTGCACTTAATTTGCCGGAGACTCAACACGTCGTCAAATAAGCAACCCCCTGAACCATTTGGCGCGTTCCTGTCGCGCCTCGTCTCAGTTTCATTAAAAGACCCTCTCCTCGCGTTTCTTCCTGCCAATGACGAGCGTCAGCCTCGCAGGTTTGCCGACGGTAAGTGAACGCGAATCGCGATCGGCTGACACGCGTGTATAATAATGCGCAGAATTTATGTAGATACGTAAAATCAGCTATGGTATTATTCTCCAGACTTCCCGATTAGAAATAAAAAAAATACGAGTTCGGAAACGCATAATTCAGTCAACGGATTGGAAATTTTAAATTCTGAAATTACATGGAAACTTACTAAATTTCAACACGAGGTTAAAGTTTTAATATACATATAAATAACGAAATATTGAAATAAAAAATCACTATTTGGCAGTTGTATATATAATGCTTTAGGCCTTTGAAAGAATTTACAAGTTAACAAAATATATGAGTATATTTTGCCTTGTTGAGATTTACTAACATTTTTTACCATCTCAAAGTTGCGAAACAAATGTGTTATAATTTTTCATAAACGTACGCGATCGTTGTAATATCGTTACCAACTTATACACTTCGATCATATACATCAATTTACAAACTGTTTTTGACACTGAAAACAGCGAGAAAATAGAAGCTTAAAACAGGGAACGCGTACATTCAAAGTATAACGTAAAAACTCTAAGCGGTCGACGATGAGCTCTGAAAAAGTGACGCAAGAAAAAAATACCCCATAATACCCATACATCTCTATATGTATACGAGTACCGAGTAGAGAAAATTTTTTTCTCAACTTTTTCTTAACACAAACATCTGTTGGGAAAATGCAGCGTGAAACCGTTCAGTTTTCAACTATAAATATAGTATACGTATATATATATTTTTTTTCAAAATTCAAGAAGAAAATATTGTTCCAAATGACGAAAAAAAGATGCTGTTCAAGTTTCAGCTCGTAATACTAATATTCAGCGGTGCCTCATCGCGATTTTCTATTTCCAATTTAAATAACATGGGACTTTTTCTTTACACCTTGGAATTTTATAACTCGTCAACGCATTAATGTACTGATAAGAGCAGAACGTATTTTTGAAGGGAATTGAACGCTGTACAAAAAAGATCTGTTACCATTTTATGATAAATCTACTTCTTCAAAAGTTATTCAAAGTCTTTAAATAATTTTCGAAATCAAATAACTTTTGAAAGAGTAGATTCATCATAAAATGACAAGAGGCCGTTTTCGCAGATCGTTCAATTCCCTACAAAAACACGTTCTTCTCTTATCAGTACACTAACGTTTTGACGAGTTACAAAATCCCAAAACTTGAAAGAAAAAAAAATTCCCTTATTATTTAAATGGGAAATAGAATATCGCGACGAGGCACCTCTAAACATTAATTTCAAGAGCTGAAACTTGAACACCTTTGTTTCGTCATCTGGAACGAACATATTTTCAACTTCAATTTAGAAAAAAGTAAATTTTTTCGTTACAGTCTAACGTACGTTATACATGTATGTCGTGTAATACTTGTGCAAACATCTACAATGTGTACAATGTTATCTATTACGATCTACATTGCTAATTCACCTGGATACAGGTATCTAATATTTATGCAACGCATCGTGTACGCGTTACACACAATACACGAGGGGGTTTATCTCGAAGGGCGGTAAAGCTCCTCGAATCAAAGATTACGGTAAGCCATGTATTGCGTTTGAGGCAGAGCTCGATAATCAATTTCTATAAATGTAATCCGGCAATCAAATTTGTAACGCGTGTCTGCGGGGCCCTGCTAAGGGAGACGAAACCCCCGCTGAGAAACCCATCGCGGAACGAGAGAATATCTCCCGCTGAGGCTGAGGGCCCGAAAACACAAAGGGCCCCCTTTAACATAGCCGAGAAACTCATGAATATTAATTTGATATATATGTATACCTACGCGCCAACCGACCGCTCAACTTATTTTTCTGCCGCATTTCATCCGCCTTTTGGGTTTAGGGTTGGTCGAGATAGAGCTTGAAATAGCTGGTCGGTCGGCTTGGTTTACGTTGATTTACGCATACCAGGCCCGTTATTGTCGCATTTCTTTTCATCGCGCGGTTACTAGCAAAACAACGATTGCTAAGAAAATGAATAATTATAGTTCTCCCTGCGCGTTTCTCATTATATTACTCCGCAAACGGAGAAATTAATTTATCAAACAGGTACAGCGAAAGAAACGCTTCAACTCGCGAAACAAATTATTATTTTGATCGATGGCCGGTCGGTTGAATGAAAAGAAATAAAAATAAAAATAAATAAAAATGTCTCCACCATTGAGAAGAGTTCTGTAAGAATTTTACGTTACAATTATTATTTCTTGAAAGGTACGTCTTCTTTTTTATCGGCGTATGGAACAGATTTTCACGTTTTTGAGTATTTCACACGGCGCGGATCCTTCTATTTCTTCCGATCTTTCTTCATTTTCATCACCACCTTTCCTCCACCGGTGTGTTTACCTTCGTCCTCCTCCTTCTCCTCCTTCTGGCTGATGATTCCCTGGCCCCGCGGAGACGCGGGGTTTTACGACGTGTTTTACGCGATCAAAGGCGAGCCGTAACAATTATTGGGCGATTTCGCGGCAGTAAAATTCGCCGTCGCCCTCTGCTTCGCAAGTCAAGGGGTCGGCTGTAAGGCTCGTCCTGGCCTGCCGCATCTCGAAGAGGGTATGAACGAACATCCCGCAAATTTGCTTCGCGCCATCTGATCCCAATTACAATTTTAAATGATAATAATATACCCACTTATCCCCGTCATACACGGAATGTATTTTTTTTTTCTTTCTTTTTGCAACGGTGTTATCGCAATTTCACACTAGGAAATAATCGACCATTTCACGGAAATTGCAGAAACGACAAACGACGATGTCAGTCCCAAATTCGAAATCGACAAACACAGATAAATCTTGTTGAATTGTTGAATTTACCAAACACGTATAGGAGTTGAAAAATATTTTTATCCATGCGAATAAAACTTTACGATACAAATTTCTGTTCCGACCTAACACTTTTCTGTTCAATCAGCTGACGTTTCTTTGCATATAAAAAAAAAAAAAACATTTCTTTCGCCATAATTGGTGATTTTTGTTTTACCGAGCAATCGGGCAATAGGAACTCACTATTATACAGTATTTATAACAAGGCCAATGTTGAAACGCGTCATAAAAGTAGACAAACAAAGTCTGACGAAAGAGCAGAACTAAATCTGGATTATTTAAATTGCACCGAATGATTCGTTAACCCGCAATCCACACATTCACTATTTTGTAGCAATCGCTCGATCATCCGTCACACCTTTATACCAATTGCATCATCGATGCATACGAATATAATCTGTATACTTGACCGGCGATACGTCTGCAAGGTGATTACGAAACAGACGATAGAAAAGGCTTGCGCGGTATATTAGAATAAGTTGTAAGCATATCCAAGAAAGAGATAACCCGCTGGAGAAGAGCAAAGGTGACTATCTCTCGAACGTTATATTAAAGAACTGCGGTCTGGTCTATAAAAATGATGTCATAAAATGAACGGGGGAGGCTTAATAAAATCTTGGAAGAAGACAGAGGAAGAGAGGGGATTCTTATTGCTTGGTAAGTCCAGTGTTTCCGCAATATACACACACCAGGTGTATCCAATGTCTCTTCGTGCCGACCCGGTTCTTAGGTTATGCGTCTGTATGTGCGAGGATGTACCATCGACGGTTCTTGCGATGACGTGGTCGGCGTAACTTTAGAAAATTACTTTCTCAACCTTACGGCTCGAATATTCTTTTCGGAAATATGTACTCTCAAATCTTTCGTTTATTTAATTATTTAAGCCGACGGAACGGATAATTATTTCCGTATAATATATTCGATAAAAATCAAAACGTGTCATTATGTGCCAGACATGTCTTCAAATCATTTGAAACTTCAATTTCAAGCATATTTTAACGAAACACGGATCACCCATTCGTGAGGTATAACTGATAAATACTCTTGATACGCAGAAAAAGTCCAACACTTATCCGCGAATGCGATCTTGTACGTATAACGTGATTTATTTTTGCCGATTCAATTACGCCCCCCTCCCTCGAGCCAGGGGTCGGCCAAGGAAGTGCGAACGACGGAAGAAAGTAGGCGAAAGCAGCGGGGAAAGATTTTCAGTTGGCAATGTTCGATGTGCAAAAAAATTTAGATTCAGAGGTGAAAGAAATTTCCTGGAGATTCGATTGGTTCATTTTAAAAATAACTTTTCTCACATGTGTGCCTGAATATAATTAATGCGTCGACGAATAATTAGTAACAGCGAGTCAGCGATCTGTACACGAAGTGTACTGTACACGTAATATTACGTTCGTATAAAAATATTGTCCGTCGTTGAAGAATATCCGGCATTAAGAACAATATTAACGTGTAAATTGTGCTTCTCGAGATTTTTCGACTATCCGTTGTTGAGAGTTGTCCGTTAAGAGAAATTTCACTGTAACGATGATCGCCGCAAAGGTAAGTAATAACAACAACAACAACAACGGTTGATCGCCGTCGTATAACGGGGATACATTTAGAAAGGATATCGTAAAACCGGCATGCGCGCTTGATAAACCGTTTCGAATTAGTACATAGAAGCACTTTAATTATACCGTATGTAGGGTAAATTTTTAACCTCGTTAAGACAACGTCGTAAACGATAAAACGCGCCAACTTCCTTCCTCGCCGTCCCGCGTAGTTACATTACAAGCCAGGTATACGCATTATTACAGACACATCCAAGCATAGAACGACAGAAAACCGTCATCGCGTCACGGCACGGGCACGCCGTTGCGAATACTCGAAAACATACCTACACCCACCGTTCCCGAAAACTTGTCAATTCCCGCTCTTTCTTATCACCCTATTTTATTTCTCTCGAGTTTAATTTTAATTCAATCTTAATTACTTTCTTCGTTTAATTTCATCGGGTATCATTCGTCCGTATGACTATACATCCGATGGATGTCTCGTAAGAGACGTATACCTATTTCGTCGTCACTGCAGGTACGAGAAACGCAGGCGAGGCGAGCAAAGCGAGTTTATTTTCTACGAGCGTATCGCATGTACGTACCTCCGTTTCGTCCTGTTCTATATGTATAATATATATTATACACACACACACGCACCCACAGGGACGCATAAGCGATACGCGATTACACATGTGTGTACTGCAGCGAAAAGAGACTCACACGGTGCATACATAGGTACGTATGTGTGTGTGTGTGTGTATATGAGTGTACATGCACATATATATATATGTATATATATCGCCGCACATGCATGCCGTCCTCTCTCTCTATACCGGAGAGAAAAGTCGCGCAGTTGTGTGTGTGTCGGTTCGTCGGAGAGCCACTCGATCAATACACCACGTAGCCTCCTGCTGCCCCAACCCCCGGAATCCACCTCCACCCTCGGCTCCGCCGCCCCCGCGGGAAGGGGATCAACGGAGAAGACTGCACTACACGGGCAGACATCTCCTCTTCTTCTTCTTCTTCTTCTTCTTCTTCAATGAAGGGAGATGAAAAATTAGGTTTTATTTTTCTCACCCTGCTGCAGAGTCTCGAGGCATAAGCGATTGATAAGACCGTTGGATGATCAACCGAATAATTGGACGAATGAAGAGAGGAAGATGGACGAGTATTATATACGGTAACCATTGTTGTGTATTGTGCTTATTAGTTGCGGTTAGTTATCGTGTAATAACGAGTGCGGATAATGGCGAGAGAATTTTCAAACTTTCGTTATTTTCACCATGATTTTCTCATCGTTGCAAATACTTGCTTACCTGTGACCTATTGAACTCGCTGTATATTACAGCTGCAGGAATGCGGTTTTACACCTAGTTTAAAACTGTCTATTTTATTACGCAGCTTTATTATCCGCGTGACGTCGGAGAACGAATGAATCTGAACTTGCCACAAAAGAAATAAACTCATATATAAATATATATATATATATATCACGATACTGCGCGATGTGACGCTGACATTTTCTTTTCGTACAAAATTTTCACCGCGTTTCAAACTTTAACCGTTATACGGTCGAAAGGGTTGTCCAGCTCTGGAACCCCTGCAATTTCTACGTATAGATATTTATACATATATATATATATATATACATCTGTGTGTGTCGGCACTATGTAAATTCCATTCTTCGTTTAACCACTCACGCGATACTTCGAAGCGAGAATCAAGGGAGGGTGAATCTAGAAGCGCGTAACTATGTGACGAATTCATGAAATTATATAGGTATATACGGTACAATATCCGCGAAGTTTGAAGTCACAAGTGATAATTCTGGTATTTTTTTTGCAGGTTAATTTTCACTCTGCTTATACGTGTACACTGTACGCGTATAATTAGCGTGTTCGCGAGGCTAATTTTAAGATGAAGTTCGTTGTAATTGTACGATAAAAAAAAAAAGTACGTGGCTATGTAATAAAGGTTAGATTCTGGGGGATTGAATAATCCTCGAATGAATTACAGCCCTGCTTCCGTTGTGAGATCGGTCTAGGGGCGGTAGGGTGAGAATGCAATTCCACTGCGAATGGCATATACATCAACCCTCGTTTAACGTATAATTCCGAATAACGGTATCCAAGTTTCGAAACGTGAATGAATTTGGGTTTGCAAGCGTCGTTGACTCTAACGTCGATGATAATTTAAGTTAGCTATTCCTGAGGTCGAACCATCATCGCGCGAATAAAAAAGGGACGAGGAAAATTCGCACTTGGCATCTGGATGTAACCGGTAGCTAGGACAAGGCGGGAAGAATTTTCTTCACGTCGTCAATCGCTTCGCCCTTGGGCAACTGGATATGAGAGAGAGAAAGAGAGAGAGAGAGAGAGAGGAAGAGAGCGATAGTCCTGAAGGGTGGACGTAACCTGGACCACCGGAGGTCTACTCCGTTTCATTTCCTAGCCCTCCATCTCGCCCTCGCAGCACCCCCACCCCCACCCCCACCCTCATCCACCTCCTCCTCCCTCTATTCCCGACCCCAGGGAGCCGTTACCACGCGCCGGGCTACTCGGCTACCCTTGCAGGATAATCTACGGTCTTTTTCCCGGAGAACGCCGCGCGACGGTGTTACGGGAAAGATCTTTCCAACGGCGGAAAAGGCGAGGCGAGGCATAGAGAACCTTCCAAAACTTACGATAACTCCGCGCTAATGGCTTTGTCTTGTAGTCAGATTATTTTCGAGACCATTCTCCTTCTTCTTATTCTTCTTCTTTCCAGCGGAGATACGAAGGAGAAGACTAAGAGGAGAGAGGAGAAAGAAGAAAAAGAAGACGAGACGCGAGAAGGGAAGGAAACCGAGCTCTAGGTGTATACGAGTCCGATGGAAGTTGCGGCTCTGACGACCTGAAGAGGATCTTTTATAAACCTCCGCGTTTTTCTTCACCATCATCCTCTTCTTACTCGTCTTCACGCCTGCACCGCTACCGCTACTACTTTGATACATATGCAGTAGCGAGTTCACGTCGCGGTAATGAATCAAGAGTCATACGTGCTGTAATATTATACCGACGTCGCGTCGCGTGGAGAGAATGAAATTTTCGCACCTCGTTATTGTGCGCTTTACGAGGTGCATTTCTTGTTTTTCCCACAAATTGTGACTCATTTTCTCGTAACTTCGCACATCGCTAGCAATTCTCTCCAATTTCTTTCTCCCTGACACGGCGATAAGCTTCTAAAGTGCTGCGAATTCGAAAGGGAGAACAATTATTCAAGTGGTTATCTCGAAACCTTAGAAACTTATATTTACCTTAACACCTCAAAATACCCAGTTGAAATTTTATAAGCGAGTTATCACGAGCTAATTAATTATTTGTGTATTCAAAATGGAAAATATTCGTCTAACGCAAACGATTCGTAAAGAATTTTATGATCTGTATACTTGCAAAAAAGAAATTGGTGCAGTCTAAAAAAGACGTTGATTACAAAAAATCTTTACGAGTATGTTTTTTTTTTTACAAAGCAATCCGATAGCTGCTTTATAGTTTTGCAGAAATGTAATTGTATGCTGCTACATATACCTAAATCGCAATTTTTTTTCCACTAGGAATAAAATTACCTTGTAATTTTCACATTTGTCACGTGGAACAGAGACGATACATTTTCATCTGTGAAATCGTTGAGATAAAGTAATGAAATTGACGTGTGTAATAATACCGATACGATACAACTTAAAATAATGAGTAGCTATTTCGAAGCATACGTAGAAATATTGGACGGCGGTTCGCAATGGATAATAAAAAAAGATTTTAACGAACATACGATCAGTAGATATAAAGAAAGAAAAACATATGGCAATGAATATGGTTCTGTAATTATGGAATAAAAAAACAAAAAAATAATAATAAAAAAAAAAAAAAAACAATAATAATACCAAATAATCAGAACGGCGTTCCGTTTACATGGTCGGAAGATTCGAGAGCATCGTGCGGAGCAATGTGGGGGTGAAATTCAGTCGGTGTTACACTGCTTTCTCGTTTTTCGAGAATTTGATATCGAGCGGTTGCCGTCGAGGGTGAAGCGAGCGAAACGCACCGGCGACCCGGACGCCCTTCGCCGACGGCGGAACGCGAGGGTCCCGCCTCAACCCTCCACCCCCGCCTCCGCCCCTCGAAGCATAATACATATGTATATGTATATAAACGTGTACATACGACGACGGCCAGGCGGCAGGCAGCCTCGAAGAGAAGAAGGAAGGCGTACGAGTCGCTAAAAATACAAGAGAGCACCCCGCTCGTTTTCCGCGAATGCTTATTTTTTTTTTATACGCATACGTATATGCGTCTGTGTACATATATACATATATATAGATGTGCGTGTGTTTGTGTAGCTGTAGCGCGAGTCGCGAAATACACGAAAGCGTCGAGTGGTCAGGTAGCTGAGAAAACACGCCCGCCTCACGCGTGTCCGATAAGAAAATGTTCACTCAGGTTTTTTTCCTCAAGCGCATTGGCGTATGAATGTTCACACATGCATAATACATTAGGGTGGTCCTTAAAAAGGTCGTTTTTGAACTGCGATCGACCCACCCTCGAAATCGGCTTCGAATAATTCAAAAATAATTTCCAAATTTTTTCAGATTTTTATCTCAACTCTAGCCCGTGCCAGAGAGAGGGTGGATTTTCCCATTTGAAATACATACGTATGTTTCGGATATTCTTTTTTAGCGTATGTTTTAACGTAAGAGTAATAATGTTCGGTAAAATCTGTAACTACGAGGTCTTAGTGGGCATTAGCGCGTTACTTGTAAGATACGTATTTTTTCTCAGATAGTAGCACTAATTCCCACTATAACTTCGCAGTTACCGATTTTATAAAACAATATTACTCTTGCAATAAAATATATGCCAAGACCGAATGTTCGAAACACGTGTGTTTTAAACGGGGAAATCCACCCTCTTGGGTCACGGGTTAGAGTTGAGATAAATATCTGACAAAATTATGGAATTATTTTTGAATTATCTGGTGAAGTTTGGAGGGGAGAGGACATGCGTCGAAATTCAAAAATGACCTTTAACGTGCAGTTAAAATAGGCGACGAGTCGTTTCGCTCGATCCTTTTCCTCGCACGGCGAAGTCGTACTTTTCGGCATTGTGCACAAATCTGTCCCCTTCGAGAATTCATATTTCGTTTACGGAGGAGAGCCGATATCTGCTGCTTATATCCGTTCTGCTCGAATCGCTCTCTCTGCTCCTCGACGCGTCTGGATATACATTATGCATGTAACATATCGAGGCAAGCCGAGAGGCATAGACGAGACGGTTTCGCTCGCTGCTGCCATGTTTCTTACATATTCCCGAAGAATTTCGAAAATATTTTCACCCGATCTGTATTATCGTATCATTTATTTTACATGCGCCGTGCGTGTTGATATATCGGTTGAAAAGATAGCAGATTTTTTCAAATTGGGCGAGGCTCTCAAAAGTTTCATCGTTGTAATCTATAGCGTTTGATATCGTAGTATCTGTGCGGTATTTAATTGAATTTCATTAAGAATGCCCGAAATCATGAAATTGGGTTCTATCTTTAAATTTGACAATGAGATGGAAAAGACGATTAAAAAATAATTTATTCAGCATAATTATCATCGGAATTTTGCTACAATCAAATCCGAGGATCAGAATGCGTTGTTTTATTTGAGCATATTTATTTTTTTCCTTTTTATAATTATAAACTTGCTCGCGACAGTTTCGCTGAACGATAAATTGTTTACACTCGATCACCCATTCCGTGTTTTATCACCAGCACGAAATGATGTAAATGCGACAAAATAGTTGTCAACGATTTATTGAGATGTAACATGGAATAATTGATCCTGAGGTACTGGGACAGAATTAAAATTCGTAACGTCAACTATTATACGTATATAACGAATCGTTGAAGGCTATTGCAATTTAGAGTTACACCGTCAACGATAAATGTTCACGCGAAGCGAGACATTGTGACAACTTATTTTAAAAGCGATATACGCGACACGACGCGTCGTAAAAATAAAATAATAATTATCAAGCTGGCAAAGACCGTAAAATTTTTCCTCTCCAAATATTCCGTCACGTTAAACGTTACGACGAACTTCAAGGAAAATCCTTACCGTCAAGTTCCGCAATGCCGGTGAGAATAAAAACGTTGATTTTTCCACCAGATATACATCGTAAAGTTAAAACACCCCCGCTGCATGATAAATATCAGCGGGTTCAGTCTCATTCCTCCTCAGGAATAGACGCACATACAACAGTTTGACGAGCCCCGATCCCCCGGCGCGTTTCAGGCACGTGGATAATATAACCACTTGTTCCATGGTCCATTTCTCCCTCCCTCCCTCCCTCCCTCCCTTCCTCCCACTTCTACTCTCTATCTCTCTCTCTCTCTGCTCGCTGTACGGCGGGAGCAGCAGTGAATGATTGAAATGATTTGCCGAGTCTTTTTTCATCTCCTTCCAGCCTCTTCCTCGCGTGAATTCGCATAGGTTAAAGATAAAGAGGCCGCCTCGCTCCTTCGGTGGGTGGAGGAAGATATCGTTCGCGGGGAGGCGGCTGTCCCGAAGCCGGCGTGATGCCGGGGCTGCAGGAAAGGGGGCTGTAACCCCCGGCTGTAACGCCGCTCGTAAAAACACCGTAAACTCGACAGCAACAGGTCTTGTGGCTGGCTGCCGCAGACTGGCGACCCCCTCAAATATCATATTCGTCCGAGAGCGGGGCCCCGGTTAGTTGAGCGACGCTGTTGCTGTTTAATACTCGGCCCGATTTGGAATTGGCCTGCGTTGAGATCGGGATGTCCGATCTTGTGCCCCCCAATTCCAAAAATCGTTTTTCGCGGATAGGGGCAAAGATGTAAAAATATTAATACCTAAATAGAAGGGGTACGATATCGAATTTTCAAAGAAGCTGAGTTTTTATTCGTTATAGAATTTAACAAACGTCAAAGGTCGAAGTGCGGAAGTGAATAGATACAAAGGTCAGAATATAGAACGCGAAAATGCAAAATCGTCGATATTATAATTCGTCTCGACAACACAGAATCGTATACAAATTCTAGATCATGGTTTTCTGCATTTTCGGTTTTATATACTTGGACTTTATACACTTTGATAACCCATGGCAACGAATTAGATCTTCGCGTCTTTGAATATTCGATATTTCAGTTCTCCTATCATTCGGCCATTCTAGTTATTTACCACCACCTTTTTTTTTGCAATTGTTTGTGAACGACGACTGAAGTCTCCGTTATTCTTTACACCATCACGATCCGTGTGAGAGTAGGAAAAAAATCCACGTACCGGCAGACGATTGGTTTGGGTTTATTTAATGTGTCTGTACAAATTGAGTTCAATGTTTATGTACATGCATTTGCATCTAACCGCTACATGCATGGTTGTAAAAGCTCTGGTTGAATTCTTGTCCAATTAATGTTCCTATTGAATATTTCGTAACTGCTGATATTATCGCATGTTGCTGTGTTTTGTTTTCCGTACACATGATCGTGTTGGAAGTTATAGTAACGTTGTCGTAACAAAGATTTATGATGAGGAAAAATCGTTATTTCGCGACTTTGGAATTGCTTGAAGTAATTTAGTGAACCGTAATAAAACAAGACGTACTCATATTTTGAAATCTTGGTTCCTTCAGTCATTGTAAAAATAAGAAAATGGTGCATGTTTTGCCAATGTTTCGTTACGATAACGTTACAAACTCCAATCTCGTCACATTCGTAACGTCGACGACTTGTAACGGTGCAATCGTTACACACATGCGTTATGCCGTTAGGCACTAATTTAATCTCACACGGTCGAAAGCGATTTTAAGCCCGTTACTGATAGCTTGAGTTTTATGACGAGAATGTTAACGCGACGATGAATTTTCATAAAAAAAATAGTTGTTTCGCAATTTTGTTACCGTTTGTAATTCTTTAAGCCGTGATACTAATGATATTTTCCAAACTCAATTGCAACTTCAACGTTATTCCATATATCATAAAGTTCCGAAATATGCGGTATTTTTTATTCATTTTTTTATTGTTTTCTTATTTTACCTACCGTAAGTAATCACGATGACATTAGCACATGAAAATTGCGAAAATTTTTCTGTTCAAGTCACTTTTATCTTTATAATACGAATCGTTTCCTCGCCCAAAAAGCATCATCAAGTTTTCTTCCTCGGTATGAGAGAAAGCAACAGCCCTCCATTTTTGTCATTACATACACAAATTCGTCGTCTATTTTTCTCAATAAAGGCAATTTCAAAAATATACCCATTACGATTACAGAGATTTATAAGAACAGAATGCAAACCTCGATCCGCGGTGTGAAAAAGTGTAAGTTTTCACGACTCGCGACAGTGCTAAGGAATATTACGTCGCGTCTGACGCCTGTCAACTTTCGTATTTGCCGTTGTCGAAGAAATGGCCCAAGTATAAAGCGTGCGAGTCTCACGCAACAAGAGCTCGACTCGCAAGTCTGCGAGCTGATCAAAGTTGGCGGATCGTCGGGGGTTGACTGGTTCTGTGCGGGGGATGGGGGGGGATGGGGGGGTTTGACAGGTGAATGGCGGGCCACCCTGGGGATATTCCTCACTCCTGCTTAACGTCAAACGTGAATTGTGATATCGTTTCGGTAACTTTGATGTTGTTACGTCTGATCGCTAAGTAGAATTTAGATCTAGCCGTTTATCGTTTGCCAGCCTAGGCGACTGTGACCCCTAGGAGGTTCGGTCTCTCCCCCCCCCCCCCCCCCCTCCCCGCCCTTCACCGACCCCATTTTTACCCGAAAAATAATAAAGCTCATCCCTTTGAATCCGCGGATATAAATTTGACGATAGGTTATACAATTTGAATCCGCCAATGTTGGGGACTTCGAATCGCGTTTGTCCTCACAGAATAATTATTGACGACGATCGTTTCAAATATCAATAAAATCGAAACTTAATATTATTTGTATAGTGAGGAAGAATTAAATCGAGATTTTTTTTTTTTGTCATCCGCAGCTGCTTTATTAGGAGGATTATTCTACGCTTGTACGTGACTAAAATTGAAATAAACATAAGATTTATATGAGAAAACGACCTTCGATCTTAGGTTACCAAGAATTTATTCAACACAAACCGGAACAAGGTATAAGGCAGAAAATTTTGTCGAATACTTTGAAACAGTTTTTCATTTCAACGATTTGTATAAAATGATGTTTTCAAAAGTTTTAAAACTTTCTAAAATACTACCAACATCCAATGGTTCACATTTGATAAAAAAAAAAAAAAAAACTTTTTCCACTGCAAAATTATTCCCGATTAATATCGACAGTCCATGAATTATGGTCGCATTAGGTATGTGTTTAGATATATTCATGATACCAATTTAATTGACGTACGAAACTCATTGATCAAAGAAGAACAGAATGTATATATATAAGTATACACAGGTATATACCCATGAATTCCTAGAAGGAGAATAAAAATGAGACGCTGTCACCGCGGGACCAAAGCAATAAGCAAAACGATAAAACGACTCCAAAAAAAAAAACCGGTGAACGTAGGTAGATATGCATAGAGTCCCTAGATATACATTTCCGTTCAGTTTTTATACAGCCTCGGAGTAGAAACAAAAAGTAAAAGAAAAAACGAGAAAGAGAGAAAAAGAGAGAGAGAGAGAGAGAGAGAAAGAGAAGAAGAAAAATATCAAAGATCGAATATCTCGCAGGCTCGGCTCGGATGGAGCGAGAAGAGATCGTAGAAAGACAAGGCAAGACGAAATTCCCACCAGAGCCTCTCACTCTCCTCGCGTTCCTCGTGCCGTTTTTTTCCACTAAATCAAGTTTGATCCGACAGGAATCGTTGCCTGGTTTTCTACCTGTTTGCGTGTGTGCGTGCTTGTATTATATACTTTTCGGCCGTCTCGACGCGAGGCGACGCGACGCGACAAACGTCTCGGTGTCCCGCATCTGTCTTTTCAAGCAGCTGCAGGTATCCGGCCGAATGGTTCTACGCAAGGTGGGTACACACTCTCACCGTATAAACCTAATGCAAATACCTCCCGAACCTATCCCTACGATACATTATCACGTTTCTTTACGAAAGAATCACATAAAATCGGAATCGCGACATCGTCGAATTTTTAACGGTGTGGATTTTTTTGTTTTTTGTACTATATCGGCAGAGTGTAAATGTCATGTAACGCGCATTAATTCGATATTTTTTAAAATGTAAAAAAAGACGAGAAACTTTTGTCACTTGGGATTGATTTCATTTTGCAAATCTCTATTTATTTCTCGAATCACGGGTGTTTTAATATCATACGTAGCTAACGGATCTCAGGAGTTGCCAAATTTCTCAGAATTCGTTGTTATTACTAACCGCCTGCATGTGCGTATAAATAACAAGACGCGAAAGAAGTAAGAACAGATATGCGATATCTTTCTTACAAGAGAGACTGCATCTGGATATTATCGATAGGGGAAGAAGACCTTTTTATTTATACCCGATATGATATATAATATCTGTATAAAGATAACGAGTAATGAAGAAAACAAGAATTCACTCGCGTGTTGGAGAAACTTGAAATCGCCCGGAGGGATTGTACTGCTGTGGCATACCTTGTAACCGAGCAGTAGATTAAACGTACTCGCTCAACGTGAGAGTAAAAGAGAAGTGCACAGCTATATGTGTATTATAAAAAATTCTAATCCTTAGAATATTATAACGACAGCGCGCAGGTTCGAACCATTTATTTTGTACGCACGTAATTCCTACCGATATATGGTATCCGGACCCCGCGCGGTA
This sequence comes from Neodiprion virginianus, assembly GCF_021901495.1. Taxonomy (NCBI): domain Eukaryota; kingdom Metazoa; phylum Arthropoda; class Insecta; order Hymenoptera; family Diprionidae; genus Neodiprion; species Neodiprion virginianus. Next base: position 32,396,071 of record NC_060879.1, read on the forward strand.
AGCGATGCTGGTCCTTGAATTCTCTTCGTTTTATATCTTCGAGGGACTCTGCGCTTGAATTTCAAATGCACGTGCAGCCAAGATCGGCTCGGTTATCCGTACGGTAAATGTATGTACATCATCGCCACCGCGTTGCCGTACATTTTTATTTATATACACGTAACAGATACCAGAGGTGAGGGCATAACGAATTTTTCAAGTTCTACGCAGATTAATTCGGTCGGTTAACGATGGTCGGGAAGAGATGGAAAATAATTGTATGTTGCATTATGAGTGCGGAAAGTGGACGATTTCCGACGTGTATGTGAAGTTTGCAACATTTGCAGTTTGCAGTCGGATATCGTCAAACCGAACGGTGTGACACAAGCTAGTTTTTCCAACACCCGTGAGGGGAAGTTTGATTCTAGAAACCAACGAATGTAGTATAATGATTTGAATGAAATAGATCGAACGTAATCAAGAAGTCCAGAGGCACGGTCTCAGCTTCACGAAACCTAACCTAAGCGCGCAAACTTAGATTTAACTCACAATCGGCACAACGACGTCACTAGCCGCGGGTGACGTCCATGCGTAAAATTGAGAATTTCAGCTAAACGCATGCGCCAGTGTAGTTTTGCCCCACTGTTCGGAAATGGATCACTTTACTCAGGGTCCACAGGCTTCGAGAATTTTACAACTTTAAAAATAATATTGAAAAGAATCCGGCCAAAGTTGACAAAGTAAAATCGCGTGTAGGTACTTATCGAAACAACGAGTGTGTAAATTTATTCAACTGCACACTGCGTGATAGAAATAAAATAATGATATGCGTAAAATATAATCGTATAATAATCTCGTAACGCAGCAGACACAGACCATGCACGAAGGCAGGGACGGTGATGAAGGAACGAAATATGGTGGGCAATGGTCGTCGGTGGTGTGTATATATATATATATGTATATATATACCTATCCATATATATATCCATAGCATCCTTGATAATTCAAAATTTCATTAAAATTCATGAGGCATTGGCAACAGCGAACGAACGCCAGGCGCCTCTTCTCCTCGTTCTTCGGCTATAGCCATGCCTTATATATACATATATATACACGACGAACGGATAAGTTAGCAAGAAGAAGAAGAAGAAGAAGAAGAAGCGGAGCGAGCGCGAGCCAAGATATGAATAATATAGAGGAAGTTCTAATTGCTTGGCCCGGAACTTGAAGGAAGAAAGTTTTGCGCACGCCTAGCCAGCAGGTATTTAGCTTTGTGTAGAAGAGAGAGCATAGTGCTTCTCTACCAGACTCAACTTCTGAAACAAAAGTTGCGCAGATGCGCTTGTTCACGTCGCGTTGGTATAATAATGTCTGCACAGATATTCCCGAGGAGCAAACGGAATGCGAGATTGAAATTCGTAGGAGGAAGAATCATTGTTACAGAACTTTTGAACCGTTTCATATATTCGGAAAATCGTGATACCGTAAAACCCAACAATTACAAATTCTTTAAGCTCAACCCATTAAAAACTTTTACTTATAATTTCCGTTGCACGAGAGATGCATGTATGCAAAACACGTATTTTGACACATACAGATCTACAACGATATTATACGTGGTTTTATTGTACGGAATAAAGATGTCTAGTGTCAATGACGTATAAAATTCTAGACGAAAATAGACATTTTCCCAGGACTCATTTCAACCTAACTTTAATAACAAACTCACTTTTTTCATGTAAATTAGTTAGAAATTAGACGTCAGATATCTCCATCGTAAGTTAAAACAGTCCAATTTTTCTTTCAGCTCAATTTTCCTTAAACTCCATTACCAAATATACCAATAAAGATTAGGATTAGCTATTCTTTCTCAACGTGAAAGTAGAAACATCAATCCGCTCAACATCAATTTATCAATTCTTTAAATTTTTTTCAAAAACCATATTTCTCGTCACTTATACTTTTTTCACACTAACATCCGTCTTGCCTCACGGAGTGTAATTTTCTACATTTCAAAGAATCGTACACCAGTGAGTAAGAAAATACAAAAATTCCAGGAAACGTGCCCGAATTTCCTACAATTTCCCAATTTTTCCAGACGCGCGCAAATTCCCTGACAATTCCCGATTTTCCAACTTTCCCCGACAGCTAGACACTCTGGAAAGTAAAAAACAATCACAAACCCAGGAACGGTGCAGATGTTCTAAAGATTTTGAGATAATTAGGCACTGAACTATCCGAAATAATAGTACGTAGATTTGATAGGCGAATAAGTTGGGAAAAGAGCGTCATCTTTGTCGTCATCGTTGTTTTTGCTTGCTCGCTCCGGGCTCTGCAGCAGGCGAAACGTAAAACGTTCTCCCGCGCGAAGCCTAATGACCTGTAAGATGAGGTTCTCTGCGCTCCATGCAATTTACATACAATTAGCATACGATTAGTGCAATCGGTTAGCTCGAAAATAACTTGAGCGAATTATTTGTCCCTGTCCCCAAAGTTTCGACGAAAGTAGAAAGAATCGTGTTACAACTGTACAAGAAAACAGATACCTAAAAATTCTCTAATTCTAAAATCTAATACCAAGGTAATAATTAACTTGAGCTATTCCGAGTTGATATATAAATTTTTTCCCCTTTTCGGCATCACGCGTTTCTCCCTGATATCCGCGGCTCTATCACCTGAGCGCAAGGAAGGAAAGCCGCTACAGCGTCTCGGCGAAGTTCGCATCTGCATATCAAAAACTTTGCTCTCTGCGGGTAGAAAGACGACAGCCATGTTCGCTTAATATCGCAAGAGCGAACGACGAGAATTACGCTTTTCAGCGTTTCAGGACTCGGCCGTCTGCGCGTGCAGATTATGAGATATCTCCTCTCATGCTCTGGAGAGTGCAGCTGTACCGCAAGAACGTTTAAAGGGAGTTCAAGAGACGCGAGGAGTGTGAAAAATGTTGTTAGAAGACGATCACTCGACCCTCGAAAAACATAAAAGGGCCGTTGTCGAGAGGATGGTCCGAAATTCGGACAAATCGGAGTCTTAGGAACCGTCTACGAACAGCCTCGCTTTGCTTCGATTGAAAGGAAGAAGCAGAAGAAGAAAAAGAGAACACAGATCGAGTCATGCAGCGAAGCGTGCGAGTGCGGGGCGAGCGAGCTCTCATTTTACGAGGTTATTTTACGGTATTTTTATGATATAACATACCTAGTTTCTCGAGTTTATAGGTTTGTGAGATTTTATCGTAGTAGGTAACGTATGGTTTGTTAAATCGTCCCCTTCTATTCCCGCCTTACGTAGATACACCCACACGCCACCCTATCCGTACATTCGTCCCGAGTTGATTCTTTCACGTTCACCGGAACGCGATATTTTATACCTACATGTGTAAATGTTTCCCAGTTTGTTGCGTCTATCGGGGTAAAATTTTCACAGAAATCACCGCGTCGGATGGTTTCTTCTCTTCCTTGTGCTTCTTCATTCCATTTCGCGCCAAACGACACGATGGTAAATCGCATTTAACTTTCTGTTCTGATATTTAATTCTTTCGAATTGAAAAATCGTAATACATCGCACAGCGTTAGTAATTCACCTCCATTTAAATATTCGTATCCATATATCATTTGTCGTAGGAGAGAAATTCTTACAGTGTATATACATATACAGGTATATATAAACAACGTGAAATCGTTGAGCCTTGATTCACTCATAATTGCAGTCCGTTATACCTAGTGCGGCAGAGAAACGCGAGGCGCAATCTCCAGAAGGCGGCGGACAACGATCCTCTGCAATTACCTACTGCAGCAGTGCAACAGCCGCCCCTTATACAGTCGATGCACCTAACGAGCGTCGAGTTGCCGGCTACATTGCCGAGATTCGACTATAGCGGGTGCGTGTAAGTGGACGGGCAGTAAACTCGAACGAGTGACTCACGGTCGTTGTTTTAGAATTTGTCCAGATTTTTAGTGTTGAAACTGGGGATTGAAAATAGGTTGCATAAGATATTGAGAAGCGGAGAAAAATCCAAAAAACCGAAAAGCGAACTCTTGTTTTGAATTTTATCAGGGAGAATATTATACAAATTGAAAATTCGTGATTATGGGGGATTTACGAAGGAAAATTTTCGCCGATTTTTGGCATGGATAGAATTTTTTATTAAAAACAATTTGTCTTGCGACGTTTCGGCCGAGCCCTGCCGACCATTATTAGGCTGCTATTAACAAAAGAAAACAAAAATTGTTCGACATGAAATTTCTTTTCTTGTTTACGCTGTCTTATAATTAACTTATATCGTCCCTACGTCAAGATTCGGACGCGTGTTTAGAATAAATACAATTTAAGAAGAATACAAGTATAATCTTATAATTATAGAGATAGCATTAACAAGAAAAGAGCTGCCCTGTCAAACAAGTTTTCGTTTTCTTTTGTTAATAGCAGCCTGACGATGGTCGGCTGGGCCGGGCCGAAAGGTTACAAGACAAATTATTTGGAATAAAAAAATTCTCTCACGACAAAAATCGACGAAAATTCCCCTTCGTCGAGTACATTACAGGCATGGTAGGTACGTATACGGATTTATGCCGACACGCTGCTCCGAGAATGCGGCCCTGGGCATGCAGATGGGGGTCCATTCAAGGTGAACCGCCTTCCGCGAGTGCTCGGATCGAGTCTGGTATAATTCCGACCCGAGCTAACAAGGGATTTCTATTTAAATACGCGCGCCGTTGATACATCGAGAGTTGACCGAGGCGAAGGGAAAAAGCATCGAGGAATTATTGTCACACGCCTGCGTTTCTCGATACGCGTAAATCGGGTCCTAATATTCTAATACCAAATGTGTGGAAGAAGCTCGTCGTGCAATGCGCAAGTACGAATAAGGTAGAATCTATATATACATATATCAGGTATACGATACACCTATGCTGTACGGATGTTTCTCTCAAAGTGTGTTTGAACGAGATAAGAATATAACTCGTGCCCGTGTTTGTAATATTTTTTCCTGCACGGTGGGATGCTTCGTCACTATACGTATACACACCTATTACACACCGATTACACGTACCTGCTGTATAACTATTACAATGCCGCTCGATGCGTAATACGTGGCTGCAAAAGGTGTTTGACAAGAGATAAGATAGGGTCGTGTTATATGTGTTTGTCATGGGCTTCCAATATTTTTCGACAGGTAGCTTCTATAAATTCTTGACAAAATATACGCACGGCGTAAGCCGAATTTTTAACGAAGGTATTCAACTCCGCAAACGTTATTTTTCATTCGCAATAGATACGAATTCAACAGGGCCAAGTTGGAGGTAAAAAATCATTTCTCGAACAAGTCTGCCTTCTTACGGATTCCACGGCCCCGTCAAGTACGACTTCGTTGATGGAAAAGTTTGATTTTCAATTCGGAATTAGAGAAATGGAAAATGGAAAACGGAAAACGGAGGGTAGCTTTGAGCTACGGTTGGAAAGTCGCCGCGCGAGAGGGAACGAATGTTTTAGAATGATTGTTTCTGGTTCCTGCAGGGTGGATGTCTAATATTATACGTTATACAGGGCGCAGGAGAACAAAGGCCTGCAGGGAGCGCGTATTGTGCTGTCAAGTTGACGTGACGTTTACCGCTGGGCACGTTAATAGAATTATTCCTGCTGATTCCGTTGCCGCTGGCTTGTTCTAATAAACGTGATATCCATTTCGTCGAGGTACCGCATCGAGAAAACTGTACCGGATGCTTCCGTGCCGTTGCCCGCAACTGTCTTGTACGCAGACTACAGGGTGTCTCGGAAAAAAAAATTACGATTTTCCACCGTGACACCAGCTGAAAAGCTTGTTTGGGTTAAAACAAAGATTCTGTGAAAAGATTTTTCGATTTTTCACTTCTTGTCACATTTTTCCGAATATATGAAGAAACACGATGAAGCACTTCAATTGTTATTTCTTTCCTGACATTTATAATCTACCCAAAGATCACGATCCGTAATACAACAATGCAAATCGTAAAAGTTCACACTGAATTATAACTATTTTACGAGATTGAATTGCTAATGAAAAAGTTGTCAGATACACTTCTCGAACATCAACCGAAGACTTGATATCACAAGTGTGGGTCTCCTTTGTGACGTAAATTGATATTATGATTGATCTGAGCAATAAAAAAAAAAAATGTACTCACGTTTCTTCATAAATTTGAAAAAAGTACGCAAGTGGAAAATCAACTAATCGCGATCTTCCACATAACGTGAAACGCTCATCTGTTGACAGAATATTCTTTTCAACTCGAACAATCTTTTTAGGGGGTGCCATGTAGAAAAATCGCAAATTATTTTTTTCTTACACAGCCTGAATTTTGTATCTGAATTACAATATCAATCCTCAGAAATTTCTCCGCCCCGTTAACGTCGGAAAACGCGGATTTCATCGTCGAAAAAAAGAACTAATTTCATGCAATTTGTTGAATCCTATTTTCTGCAGTGTTCGCACTGCTGATACGTTTTGTTAATAACAGTTGTTAAGCATTCGCGCCCTCCAGATATAAATGTGGGGCAAAGATGGCCAACAATTTAATATAGGATCGTTACAAAGAGTGAAATTACCCGTTTTGCCCCCTTTTCTGATCTAATAGTCGTCACTGAAAAAGACCTTTCACGTGTCAAAGGAAGAGTAAGGTTGCCGCGTCGATCGATATTATTGTGAAAACAGTCTAGTTTCTGATTTCTATCTACAGGCACGTTCGCCAGTAAAAGCATTTTCATTGCTCAATTTATTTGTGCCTGTTGGATAATTTCCTTACGCTCAACGAACCCGTTATTTTATTCCGTAACGCAAAATCGTTACAGTATAATATATAACATGTATATATGCAGTCTTGGCAGAAAGGAACGTGCGGTATCGCAATTAAAAATCTATACACCCACCGCGTACGAGATCTGGCAAAAATCCAAGAATCCAAGAATACGAGAATAGCGCAGGATCTGATATAGAAAATAGTAATTCGCCGAGATATTTCGATGTGCTCGTTCGCGATGATCATACCGAAGCGAGAAGAGGTTGAAATCTTACGGGCAATGGAGCCAATGAAATCGGTTGGATGGGGGTAAAAAAGTATAACGGCCACACAAGGCTATTCAAGGGTCACAATATCCAATTTTCAAACTTGAAAATCTAATTCGTAAAATTTCAACAAGATGTGCAGACAGTAGAAATATATATTGTATACCTAACAATAAGATCGAAACTCACGTTTTTCGGATTCTGCATTTTGGCTCTCTGTGTTATACTTTCAACTTTTCTACAGTTTGTCTTTTCCATACACTTCACTTCGATTTCCATAATTTGAAATTCGACTAGTTAGATTCTCTCGACTCTGAAAATTCTACTTTCCGACCCGCCGTCCCTGACTTTTCTCCGAAGATCGTTGGTTTTGGGACTTGATTTCTGAGACGCGCGTCCCGTCGATACGACCCTGGGTCCCAACCTTCGACGGCAGACGAGGCGAAATGTACGCCGAGAGAATTTGCTGCGCATAGTTGGCATTCCCGCGACGCTCCGAGTTCGAGTCGCTGGTCGGCCATGGCATCCGTCGGCCGAGGGTTTCTCTCGCTTCAACAATACACCGCGTAAAACGCGATTTCGTACCCTTTCTCTTCGCGATAAATTATCATTCTTACGCAGGCTGCCGCCGACTCTTCCCACTTTTCGATACTTTAGAAGGCACCGCGTGAATTCCATTTAGCAGACGACTGAATTTAACAAGGTTGCCCCTGATTTGAATTGATAAATTTCACGAGTTAGTTGTAAATTTTAGGTTTGTCAAAACTCGTCAAAACTCTATGAATTTTTTGGCGAATAAAAGATCCTCGGCTATTTCAAATTTTACAGGTTAATTTTCAGGTAGTAGAATGGTTATCTAAATTGATACATACCGACGTCAAGAGTCAATTGTTGCGACTCTAAAGCCATGTATAATTTGGCAAATAGTTATATTTTTTCCATACCCTTAAATTATCAGCACCGATGCTGCAACCGTCCTCTATTGAATTTAAATACGCATTAGCATGATCGACGCTGTCGCAATTTGGATCGCGTTAACGGGGTAATAAATTCTATTTGAATTGATTACCGGTCGTTGATGATAGAGCTATACGTAATGCATAATAGACGCGTTAAAGGAAGCCACGATCCGTCGTTGTCCTTGATTGTGTAACAATGCGACGGCACGAGACTCTAATAAACAAAACTGAACAACAGGCGCGATAGTGATAATGGTAACGTAACAAAGAGCAACAAAGAAAAAGAAAATACGAAACTGACCACGTAAACAACAGCCAATATGTAAACCGTCGGTGTTTTTTCAGTAAAAATAGTTTCGACTCGCGGTCTCAAATATTTGTGGCCTTTGCAACGTTTATAAATAATAATACTCGATACGGATTATATGATTCGAGAACAGGTCAATTCGACTGGTTGTTGAACCGAGCAAGATTAATGACTCGTTTTCTAGACAAATTTTAGTTGAGGAAGGCGAGAGGCGTACCCAATAAACGGCACTTCAGCTCGCGGTGTTGTTTCAAATTAATTACTCTTCAATTAGGTACAGTAACTAACACCGCCACGGATATCTTTATAAGTTCATTGCTCATCGTCAACGTCTAATTGACAAACGGGTCAACGTCGAGCAGCCGGTATGGGATTAGAGTGAATCAGGTTTGAAATTCAGTTTAGATTGTTTCCTGCAATCTCAGCGCTCTTTCTTAATCTGTTTTATAATCCATGGTTTTTAAGAGGACGTCGTGTAAAATACCGCAGATGGTATTTTTACAATTCTCACTTTTTCTGAACGAGAAAATCCCTTCAAATTTTGGCAAATCATTTGGCTCGAAAGAGTACAAGGAATCAACGAAATCACCGAACATATGCTTGCAACAGATTCTCGCTCACTTTGAGGCGGTTGCGGGATTATTGAATCCCATGTTTTTCGTATTTTTACATCAATTTTTCGAGTCAACCCACAAGCACAATTGGAAACATTTGTAAGCGTATAATTTCCCAAAGTTTGAAACGATTTAGTTACTCCGGAGAGAAAGGACTTGTAGTTAAAATACGATTCGGTCACTCCGTCGGCACTCCGACATCCCCTTACAATTAAATTATAACTACGGGTTCCGGACTCGACCAGAAATCATCGCCTCCTGACTCGTCCCTCGAATACCGTGATATTATACACAAAAATATTACAGTGTTGGCGATGGTTGAACGCGCGACCCGTGGCGTGAAAATATATATATTTTTAGACCAGAAACCGTGGCAACGTCGGCACGGCGCGGAGAAGAAAAGAGAAGAGAAGAGAAGATGAGAGAAGAGGAGAGAAGAGGAGAGAAGAGGAGAGAAGAGGAGAGACTCGAAGTAGTACATGACCGAACGAGGCCTCCTTTTTCACGTGAATTTCGGCACCGCCCGCTGTCAGGAGAGTAGAATGTAGAAAAGGTAAGGGCGAGGTATCCAGGGCCCGAAAATGAATAGGACCCTAAACGCCGTGACAATGGTGGAAATTTAGGGGCTGTATTTCCCTTGGCTGGCAGCGTGCGCAAAGCGCGCAAGGTGTTTTTCTCACATTCTTCACCGAGCCAGAAGCGGAAAGGACGCGGTCAGACAGACGGCTGCCGACGAACCAACCCAACCAACCAAAGAACCGCGGAGCTCTTCGGCGGAACGGGGGAAGAAAAAGGGTTTTGTTTATCTTCGAGTAAATCAAGTGTCGGTGCGTTCGTCCGAGCTCACGGACGCTCTAAACTCCGCATCTAAATCGTATCTTCGCAGATTACAGAGTTCATCGAAAAATCTCGGAAAAATTATCAAAACAAGAATAAAAAAAAAAAAACGAACCTCTTGTAATACGCTTATTTGTCGTATTTTATAATATTGCGAAACGGATCAATGGCTCAACTAACGCAAGAGGTACGGTTTCGGAATGGTCTGCATTTGCTTTCTCTCTTCGCATCGTCTCCGCTCATTATCGGCTTGGACGAGTTTATCGTAATCGAAAAAAATCCATCGCCGACGGCGAACGATGATCGGTTATACGGGGTTCACGGATCCCTAATTCGAATCTATCCTCGCCCCATGAGAACCCTGATTATATTAAGTACGCGGGAAAACAGTCTGCTTAACATAGCGTTTATCTGCTCTTCTCCATTTTAGTGCTTTTTCACTGCCTCGTCAGCCATTGCCCATAAACTCTGTGGTGGAGCGGCGCAGTTCAGTTCTATCCCCGGTTTCTGTGTAGGCGTGTACAGATTTACACACCGGCATTCGTCCCACATGCATGAGTAGCTCTGCATCGCGCCGAGCGTGATACACACCACGACGCGGCGTCCCGCGCACGTTCATATATGTAAGTACATACATGTGCACACATGCGTACATATACGTATGCACACGGAGCGCCGCGTCGCTCTCTCGGTTGGGAATACAGCGGGCCCCCCAATACCAATTCGAAACTCGTAAACATAATTTTTATGTGATGTTTGGATTACTTTACGCGTGGATAGAGAGACCACGAAGTGCGCAATTATTTTGGGGCTCCCCTGTTTTCAGGCCCCCTTTTCCGTCGCTGACGGCTCTTCAGCTTTTCTGTGCCGACTCCCCTGATCGGAAAAAATGGGATGGGAAGGGGGGATGACGCGCCTGCAGCAGCATATCAAGGGTCGTTCACCGTCAACAGAAACGTCTGTCCGTATGTCTGCCTGTCTGTCTTCTTCCGAGCCCAGTGAACCGCGAGGAGAGGCATTCGATCCAAGATGCAGGGAAGGACCGAAATCAAATCCCGCCAATTGCGGAACACGTCGTTTAAATCGAGTTCTCCGCTACCCACGCGCTCGGATCAACGACGAGCATGACAATCAATGCATGCCGCGAAAGATGGGAGGTGAGGAAGAGAAGAGAGACGATGGAAGAAAGTTGAATTGTTTTCCCTGTCGGTGATTGAACGAATGAATGAATGAACGAATGAGGGAGGTGTGATTTACGGAGTCCCGTCGCTTCTGCAGGTACTTTTCTCGTATCTGTTATTTTTATTTCCTTTTTTTTAAATCTTCTTTCTTTGGTCTGGTTGGTCGTTTTTAGTTACTCTTTATCCCCTGGCACATTTTATGTAACGTATTGTCACACTGATAGCATCGCGAGATAAGGTGCGATAAAATCGTGGCCGATCATCCATCATTGCGGGTGACATTGATACGGTGTGACAGCGTCGCCGCTGCTTAAAACCCTTCGAAATTCTTTTAAAACTAAAATGTTCCTCCGGCTTGAGGCGAAGTATAAACAAACGGACGTGTGCACGAATATCTGCATGTAGCCGTGTGACCTTCTTTTTCGATTCTCTGCACGGACGGCGACAGTCGTTGAATAATCGCGAAAACGTAGGTCGGAATGTATCGTACAGCATTTTAACAACGTGTGAAATTCGAATTCGATAATGCAGGTATCTGATGTCTTAGCTTACCAGTTTTTTCTTTGATTTCGCACAAGACGGAGAATAGGGCTGGTTTCATTCTGTGGCAATTTAGCGTGTGTTTTCTGTGGACAATAACAAACAGAAAAGACGTTTAACTATTGTTTAAACAGACAGCGTACACATATTCGATATAAATTAAAAACAACAATAACCCGCAGTAAGGCCGGTATATTCAAGTGTTAAACAACTATCAAACCGATCGCTTGTCGTATTTTGCGCCTCCTTTATTTCGGTTATAAAAACGAATTACACTCAACGCATTAGTAACTCTATGAACAGGTACTTGTTACCGTAATCGTCACCTCTTTCCATTCTAAATTACAGAGTATCGATCCCTGAATCATCGACAGAATCAAGTTCCCGACGGAATTTCGTCCGCGCGATATTCATATTTTCCCTAAAGTATACTCGCAAAATGATTGAATTGGGAATTTAATTACCTAGCCTGTGCCTCGTCCAAACTTTGGTCCGTTATGTTCATAATCTGCTGTAATATTTCGCCGATGTCCTGTTTCCTCGCCTCGACGCTCTGGTCGGGGCCTTGAGCCGCGCTCGCATCGACGGGCCCCATGCTGCCGTAGCCCCCCGTGTTTTGGGCCCCTTGACCCTGGTTGCCCCCCATCAGACTCACACCTGAACCACCGTGTTGCAGCATCCTTCCAGTTTCATCCATCAACTGAGTACCAGCTCCGTTTACGTCTGGCGGCTCGCTGGAGCACCGATGTTCTCTTTGCTCTGTTTTTGTTTTTAGTTTTTTTTTTCGTTTTTTTTTTATGACGCCTCTCGCGATTTTGTCAGGACTTCGGAGCGACGAATGAATGATCCCGAATGGTTTTCTTTACAAGATTTACAAGAACTAAAAACAAAGAAACACACAACAGTAAACAAACAATCTAACAATCGCCAACCGACGCGTTTCACTTTCTCATTTCTCTTCTATTTTGCGATTATTATTGGACGATGATGATGATGATGATTATTAAAATACTCCCATCTCGCGCACAAACTTTCGTCGTTGTATTAATTTTTCAACACGTGTTCCACTTTATCCGCAACTAACAACGAATCTTATATCGCGTACATATGTTTCTCCGTGTGTAAATACGGCAAACTCTGCTACCTTCGTCGTTCTCTTCGGGATTATTTGGAAATATATATATGTATATACTCGCAACTACGGTAATAATAATAACAATAACAATAATAATCACTGTGGTTATTATTATCGATTTGTTACATTAAAACGCGATTGAAAATAATTCGTAGACACTATCAGCATCGTATATGTATTTATATGTGTGTGTATATATATATATGTGTATACATATATAAATATATATATATATATATATATATACAACAGTGTCTTCTGGTATTAATTTCCTTTGTCTCGAATTTCGAACGTTCACACTTACGTTTATTCTTATATTTTATTGTATTATTGTATTCTCTTTTATCCTTTATGATATATATATGTGTATATATATATATATCTCTTATGTTTTAGGTTCGTAGTCGGTATGATGTAGAGTAGTGTCTAGTTGACGGATTGTCAAAGTGTTACGTATACACGGTTCGTTTTATTACAGTTATTATTTTATGTATCTATTTGTTTTATTTATTACTTTTTAATAACTATTAATTTACGTCATCCTCGTTACCGTTTTCGAATCCTCGGTATTGTTGTTTTCGACGGTATTTCACGGTAAGCCTAGGCCGATTTGGAAAACTCTTGCCATTCGTATGGCATTACTCTGTGCCTTTACAAGGCAGCGCGCGGCCCGTGTGCGTTCTGTCTCTAGCGATCTGACTTTGGTTAGTGTGAAACTAGCTTCCCTCGGTGCCGAGTGTGCGTGCGTCAGCCATACCCGTTCCCGCCAATCAGAGGACCGCATTCGCGCTCCGTCCTCCGACACGAGACGTCTCTCTCTCACTTGTTTGCTGCCCCATGCGCGACTCTTCGTTGACGCTTGTTTATTTAACCTCCGAGCGTCAAACTATCACCGATTCGATGTCGTTCACGGTTTACACGCACTGTCGCCAACACTCCGATATTCACTAACGTCTGATCATTGTATAAAAGTTTTTCACATTAATGCTGATTGTATTCACGTAAGGCAGGTTTAGTCTCGCACGTCGCGCATCCGACGCTCATTCCTGACAGCAGTTGCGACGCAGACTCCGCCCACATTGCACTTTTTATTCTACAGTTTTTATTTATGTACCCGATTAGGCGGCATGTTGATACGTATTTGTCCCATTGTTTACTTATTGGTGAAAAATAATATTTTTACTCGTGTTTTACCGGCAAAATATCAACTCTCAAGCGTCTAAACGGAGCTTTAATTTGCCAAACAAACCCGTGAGCATGCGCGGCAAATAAACATGGCTTCCATGGCGGCCATGTTTGAATGCAGTTGTTGATTGGAACTGGAACCGATGTTGCAGGATTTCTTTTGCGATTACGTGGTAATATTTGGTATCTGGGAAACTTATATGTTGAAAAATTTTGGAATAAAAATTAGCCGCTGTTATCAAGTGTTGAATTTATCACCGTTATAAAGAAAAAATTTGAACTCAACTTTTCAGACTGTCGTTGCTGTTTACTACAATAAACAATAAATTAATGAATGCATGCGTGCAATAGTGCGTATAATTATGTCCGTCAGCTAGGATAAATCAAAATAAATAATGGTTTCATACCTGGCTTACGGAAACGTCAGATTCGTCAGGATTCACGGATTAAATTCTAACATAACCCAAAATAACCTTAACTTAACCTAATCTAATCCAAGTGACAACGAGGCTTGACGTCTACCCACGTTTCCTTGCAAAGTTTTGCACGCTACTTTTCGCCGGTAAGAATGTCTGCTGCTGATAACGGTACAAGAATATTCAACCTCAACGTTGCACCTTCTTTATCACTCCCTCCTTGCCTGGAACGACGTTTCCCAATTGATAGTAGCGCCATCTGCGCGTCATTTGATAGTACCAGACACAGACTCAGTAAGTCTACGGGCCTGAGAGAGCTCACGCTCGTCTTTCCGTGATATAGGTTTTTGACACTAATTTTCGAGGTATTTGGTCGGTAAACGCGTGGCGTAACCGACCAATACTCTGCCGTATTAAGCGTCGCGAAAACAGTGAACGATGCGGAACACCTTTACGGAGATCAGTGGTCAAATATGAACAAATTACAAACATCCACTGTTTTCGTGATGCCGAATACGGCCGATCACTGAAGATACTGCAGAGTGCAGTTCAGTTACCGTCATGCCTTTACCGTTCAAATATCTCTAAAACTAGTTCCGAATACCTGTATGGTGTCAAAGGGCGCTAATACACTGGAGACACGAGAAGTGCAAGCGTGGGCTCTCTCAGGCTTCTGTCTGCTTCTCTCTCGTACGTTTCGCGATTTGACCACGCCGCGGCGACTGCTGTTCGTCATCGTCATTATATTTACAAGCTGCAGGAGGTGCACGTGAAATTTTGTGGTTAAAAGGAAAGACAAGATGCAGTTAACAGAGACGCGTAAGGCTAAATCATTCGACGTGAAGTTGGCGAAGCAGATATTGATAAGGGAAAATAAGTACATAACAGATTTGTTCTCCCGTATGCCTATACCATACTCTGCCCTGCACAAAAACGGTTCGAACTCAAATATAACCTGAAAATTTGATAATTCTTACGTTGTATAGACTCGTCTGGTTGACAACGAGATATAATTTAACGCTTTTTTTATTGCAGATGAATTCCAAGACGATGATGCCGACGACGAGCAACAAACCGATGACAGAGGTATTAGTTTTTTGCAATAAGTCTGCTAGAGATAACAATTGTAGAATATTTAAAGTTCTTGGTTATCAGCGGCACGCTTGCGTGCGGAAAGACTACATAATTGATATTTCCAAGGATTTCCATTAAAGATTGATGAAAAGTTCATCCATTACTGTTAATTACCAAATACTCTCGTTTTGGGTTATAGAAAAGATGTTTTCGGCTCTGGGATCAGGCACGTCGAGAGCGAATACGTTAATAGAGTTGCATGAAAAATTGGAACAGTTGAAAGGAAAGCGATTGGATTATAAAGCGAAACTTTTGAAAAAGGGCCTGAAAAATAGACTGAAGAAAAAAAGTAAAAAAGAAGAGAGATTGATGCAGAAAAAACTGGCCAAGACAGAGTTGGCTGCAGCTGGGGGTGCTAAAGCGAAGCACGAGAACGGAGATGTGCCCAAGTTCACAAGACCGAAACCAATTTTCAATTCGGAAGGTAAAATGGTCTTCAGTAAATTCGACTTCTCAGAAATCGGTGCTAAAAAAGTACAGCCCAAAGTAGACAAGGATCCCAAAAAGATTCTGCAAAAGTTGGAAAAACAGAAGTTGAAGATAAACGAACTACAGCAAGCTGGAAAAAAAGATGCGGCCGATGAACTTCAGGAGAGACAAGCTTGGAAAACTGTTCTAGCCAAGGCAAGTGGGGAAAAAGTCAAGGATAATCCAGAGTTATTGAAAAAATCAGTCAAAAAAGAAGAGCAAAAAAGGAAACACAGCGCTAAAAAATGGGAGGCTCGAAAAGAAAAGGTTCAGAAATCGCTGGAAGAGAAACAACAAAAAAGACAAGAAAACATTAACAAACGAAAAAGGGAAAACAAAATAAACAACCTGAAGAGAGCTTCTAAGAAGGGTCGAATCATACCTGGATTTTGAATAGCTTTCTTTGAATCATCAACTTAGCACAAGAATTGTCACTGTATGTAACAAAAGCGTTATGAGATCAAGTAACGTGGTTCAAATATATTATCATGTTCGCAAGTTGTGACGTTATTTGCAACACAGTTTCCATGGCATTCAAACAGATTATTTTCATCGTGACTTGTTGCAAAATCAAACGAAGACAGTGTTATTCACAAATAGGAAAAACTCAGACAGCGGTGCTGCAATTGTGGGCTGATTTTGTTATTAAAATATATAGTTTATTCAGCGAATATCTTTAGTACATACAGTATTTTTGGGAAACGATGCTAGTAAAATTAATTCATCTTATTACACTCTATAAATATGGTACGCCAACATTTTTTCTCAAGATCCTGTTATGCTCTTGAACTTAAAACTTCAAAGTTTTTTTTTTTTAAATTGAACTTCGTCGAATTAGTACTACTCTACGCCTAGCCTCAAGCTTGTACCACCATACGTACAAAAGTTTTATCACCGTCGAATATCTAAAACATTCGACAAGTTCTGCTTCGCGTGATCGTGACTACTGTTATCTGATTCTTGTATTTGTGCTTCTAATTCTAATGTCAGCATATTGTTGGTCAATATATAAATTGAGCCGTAACTTTAACGTACATATTCATGCAAAGTCTACTACTTTGATATGGTATTTACGCAGTTTCAGTGTTGCACTGCTATTCTCCGCTAACCAATTGTGAACTTCTGTACTCAGCACTACGTTTTTAACGCACTTGTATAATTGAGTTTGAATCTGAAAATCGAATTCAAGGGGCCCATTCTCCAGATATTGCAACGTGATGTTCGTAGCGATGACATTTTGTTCTCAATTTTTGTACTGCCTTCAAGTAGATTTTAATTTTAGAAATTGTTTTAGAAATTAAAATTCCTCCAATCCTCCAGGCATTATGAAATTAATGGGACTCTGATCCAATTATCTTGGTATGTCCACCAACATAGCAACATTTACAACGTAATAAGTGCATCATGATAAACTTGACAATAGACACAAACAATTTTCACAATTACACATGCAACATTCTTACAACTATATTTTATTATTACGCTTCGCGGGTGTTGCTGAAAAAATTTAACATATTCACTTGATTTCGATTATAGTTCAGCTGTATGCAACAATTACCATTTGCTACTGTGATCGTTGTAATAGGCCAGTCGTAATTATCGTGTGTTTTGGAGTGTTTGAAATGATGAATACCATGACTAATGCATTAGTGTTCCTTGTAATTAAAAAATGTATTCGAGTGGACTTATTTAACGGGATATAAAATGTACTCGTGCCGTCTAATCGGCAGAATTTGGCAGACGAATATGTTATTAGACTTGAAAATCTGTAACGTGTGACGCAATTGAACCGTAAACAGACAAGTTACGTACCTAGACTGAATAAATATTTGCACGTAATATAATTGGAATAAAGTTGAACGATATATTTACACGCGACTTAATTTTATCTCCGGATGAAATTTGTGCCTTGAAAGTACTCCTGGAAGGCATAAGTGGGCATTTCATTATGTGTAGAACATGTTTCGAGTTTTTAACTTACAACACTTATCAGTATATCAATAAGGTTGGCATCTTTTCCTTCTCTACCATTTTCGCCTAACTAATTATAGATATAAGATACTTACTCCTTACTCACTTCTTACCGAGGCGTGAGGATAAAAATATTTACTCGACTATTCGGCATATTACTCTAATTTTGCTCTACAATATCTGATTAATGTTTGTTACATATCCATTATACAATTCTTCTGATGCGTTGGTCCATTTGCTGCTATTCTTTTTCAAACACCTACATTACAACTATTTTTCACATTTCACGAGCGACCACAAATTTCTCAATTTATAAGTATTAGTTTAGCATTTTTGATTGGCAACGAGGTTGAAGTTAGTTACGTTATCGTAACGAAACATGGGGCAAAAAATCACTATTTTCATAATGTTACAACTATTTTTATGGAACTAAAATTTCTAAATATGAGATTGTTTCGTTTTATTTCGGTTCACTGAATTTCAGACAATTCCAAAATCGAAAAATAACCGTTTTCCTCATGATTCGTTACGATAACCTTATTAACTTCAATATTATATGATGATTCGCAGCCCGTCAACATTCCTTCGTACTTTCGTACAATTCTTTATAATTTCATCCATTTACAGATGATGTCTTATCAATCGCGCTTGAATTACGATTTTTTACGAGACAGTTGTTCGACGTTGTCGATTGGAAGAAAATGATGTTACGGTATCCGTTACTTTAGCACAAGAAAGATAGGCTGCCGTAGATCAGACCTTTTTATTTGCGTAACGATTGTTGTGCAAGTCTCGCAGAGCTCCCTGCAAAACAGATAATTTTATGCCAAATATGCCAAAGTGATCCGCGCTCTGCGCAAGGCTGTACGATCAATATGATCATTACATACGTAAGAATGCAAATTAGCGACTACCCTATAAACGTGTGTAGTACAAGCAAAGCCATGTCGGTAGATTCGAAAATGAGGCATCGCTCAAGTGGGTGATCAATTTTTTTTCCTTTTATCAAAAATTTTGAAAATGACTCAACATGGGAATTGATTGCTCTTTCGGTTGGATTTTTTACCTAGATTTGCTAATATTATACACGTGTACCTACCTATAATCTAGAGTAGTTATTATACATTTATATACCCATAATCTGATATTGGCCTGTGACACTTTTGAATAATTGCGTGACCAATAGCCGTTAAAAATAATTACGTTATACTCTGTCACTGGATACACTAACTATACCCATATAGGCGTACATGCAATTCTTTAGCGAGTTTTTTGCGTGCTATCATAATCATTCGAGGTATCGATTATTTTACGCCGTATGTCGCAAAAGTTATTCAATTGAAAAGTCTTGCCTCAGTTATTTTAATTCGAGAGTGGTAACCGGTGCTCCCCGGTTGAACCACAGTTGCAGTGTATTCTATGTACGGTGAAGATCAATATTCGGAATCAGAATATGCGGGTGTGTTTTGAAAAAGTATTGAAAGGTAATTGTACGTAACTATCACCATATTCCATTAATGAAATTTATGATTGGTAATGTTTAGACACAACAAAATAAAGCAATCACTGTACGGTGTCGTGTATATTTTAATTTGATTTCAATTCTACAGTTGTATAAAAGGTAATATCGACACCGATACTTCAGAGGTACCGGAACAATTACGCATTTCAAATTAACTGCAGACCTCTTACAATTTAAAACTCGTAATTCCAATTATATACACATATTACATACGTTATTCTACTTCCCCGCGTAATATATTACACATACATCTACTGCACTGTATAGCAATTGATAATATAATAATTAACAGCTGTTTCTATTTTGTACAAGTTGTGCATATTCGCTCGAGACTTATTTGTTTAATTTATCGCGTTTTGCGCGTTCGCAATAGCTGTATAATTCGTCGTCTAGATTTCCGATTGTGCGATAGGAGATTTCACCACTTTGACCTTCTTGACGTTATCGCTTTATACAATGTAACATCGCGACAATCACACGACGTGAAATGTTCACTATAACGTCGGTGGGTCAACTTAATTAATCTTGGCGCAGGGTATTCGATGATTCGAAGACAGCGGTGCAGCCGATGCCGACGTCGTTGAGACTCCGTTGTCAGTAAATGATCGGCAGCTCAAGGACCAGCGCTTCGACGAAGCCGCTGTCTTCAATTTCCTGCTAGGTGTCTCCCAGCACCGTTGTCACGCTGTTCGCGTGTGTCAGGGCCGTCCAAAGGGGGCTGCGATCCACTGGGGGTGGCACGACCAGAACCGTCGATCCCCTCGGCGATCTGAAATACGTGTAATACCAGATTTCAGTGTATTTCCCCTGTGACAGCAGGCCAAGACGTGTCGGTTATCGATATTGAACGAAACAGGGTGAATCCGTGCAGTCGGTCATAATCATTAATTTTTAAAGGAGAGACAATCAATTACGTCAAAGTAATTTGCATTCAAGTATTACCTACATGAAAAAAAATAAAATAAAATGGACGTTATCAACACCTTGCAACGTGGAACTATTTTAATACCAACAACAATTATATAACGTAACGTAACTACGGCGATAACGACAATGGAAAGATGCGGGCTTATTGTTAGAGAATACCAGGCAGTCTTCGTAATGATATTGAAAATTCAATTTCTGCAGTCGACGCCATCAGTCGAACATCCATAACACCGCAGCTGTTTCTAATTTCATGTCTCAGCCCTATGCGCGAAGGGACTTAATAACATGGGTCGGGAGGATAAAACGAGGGAAGCCTAACGGCACTGAGAAAGTACCTACTCCCAACCTTGATGGTTGATAATAATGAACCTGACGCGGTGGAATGAATTTTACTCAAATTAAACTCATAGCGGAAAAGATGGTTGGTACGCGGATCTTAACGAAGATTAAAATCAAAACCCGTATACTATATCAATCTCCAGAGTGATTTTCCTTCTACGCGATAGTCACGCTGCTTTTCTTCCTGCGGGGAGACAAAGCTACAACAATCATAGTTTCTTCAGCCAAATCACTAATTCAAGCAAATTTCTCTTTTAGAAACATCCTCGGTCATATGCCCACTCAAAATACGATGCACACACATATCAGCAGTACATTACGCGTAAATGGACGAAAGGTAGTTTACTTGGTTTTTAATGGTCCCACCTTGGCGGTGCCGCGAGAGCCGTATGCTAGTCAGGACTACTCAGTTCCAGGGCCGTACTTTGTTCCGGGTCCGATCGCTCCTCGACGACTGTGTCCAGTTCCAGGGTTGGAAATGCCCGAGAGCCCCTTTCGCTCCTCAGAGATACAGCCCTGTTGGTTCTCCCGACTCCAGCTGTTTGCAGTGTCGGAAAATCATCGAATTAACCGGTCGCCAAATACATTTACCTCAATTAATTCTTCTCGCATATACGATATACATACACACGTGTTATTCTGCCGTCAGATGCGAAGTAATGCAATGAATCTTGTCATTTTGTTGCTTCTTTAGTATTTTTTTTTTTTTTGTACCATCAGTAGAAACAGAAAATTTCAAATGCCGATAGAAGATTCACCGCGGCAATTAAAATTCGGGGGAAGGAAAATCGTCGTTTCTTGTTGGATTAATTGCAGTTTTCAAGTAGATGCAACAAGTGGTTGTTTTGCCATGAGAAACGAGTTACTACTATTGAAGAATTAATTGCTACGACGACCCGATCTAATAGCGTAAACTTGCTGTTTCGACCCACTAATGAACAGTTCCAGTATAACAGCGACGGAGCGAATAATAGGAAGTATAACTATTAACTGCCAAAGCAATATCGGATATACCTAAGCTAATCGGTTAGTTTCTCGGTGGATATGGAACACAAACGGTTTCACAATAATATTGCTAATGCAACAGCAGCAGCTACGTTAATTATCGAGTTATCTTGTTTCGCTTTGAATCGAACCCAATCTTATGCTGCTCAACTTTACGGTATGTTGCATTATGCATCTAAATCCAGAGTCAGAGAATTTGCTGTAATGTAATAGAAGGTCTAACATCCGACATCCTTGCTCTGTAATTGCAACGAATGCATGAATCCCGCTTGCACAGAAAGAGAGAGCATTAACAACGGCGGCAGAATCAGCAGCTACCACGACACACGTATATTGCGTACTCTGTAAATTTATTTCACCCATGTCTTCTTTTGATGCTGCGTGCAGGAGTAAAGAGTTTGAATTAAAGGTGTAATCGGAGGTTGGGCGAAAGAACAAGGAACAAATAAACCAGAGATGTCTACCGGAAATGTTACTTTAATCACGATGACTGGATTATTGACCTCAATTCTTTAATAATGGAGAATTCTTGGATTTGCACGTCGACGAATGAATGAAAAACGAGGTAATTTTTGTTTCCGACGTTTCGGCCTCGATTGGAGGCCTTTCTCGGGGAATAGTTTATTTTGAAAACAAGTGAAAGAACATATTTTTTCATCAAGTTCAAAATACCATACAACTAACAATTTTTTTCAAAACGATAAAGAAAAAATTACTAACTAATATATACAAACAACCGACGTCTATAGTCCATACTCGGATCCTTCGTCGAGCATTGGTGCAAAAAAGGGATATTTGAAACCAGACATCGCATTTTTTTTTCATCTTTCATTTGAAAAATTTGTCAGTTTTGTTGCACTTGATAAAAAAATATGTTCTATCACCTGTTGTCAGAATAAATCATTTCCTGTGCAGGGTCTACAATCGAGGCCGACGCATTGCAAACAAAAATTACTTCGTTTTTCATTCATGCGTCGACCTGCATATCCAATAATTCTCCGTTATTTCGATTATGAATTTGTAAGATACTTTTTGCGATAATATTAACGACGAATCGGATTCAGGCTTATCTTGTTCTTTTTTTTCATGCCTTATTACAACCCTCTTACGTATTCAAACATCTCAGCCGACATTTTTTTACCCAAAAAAGACATTGGGGGGGGGGGGGAGAAGATAAGTATGAAATGTACGGAATCATCAATATAAACTCCGTGACTATCCTTACATTGTTGAGCTTAAAACTGGGATGATAAAATCGTAATATGTAAAGTTTCAATTGATTCAGAAGTGAAGTGGATCAAGTCTAAATGGAAAGGATTCTAAATGATCCCAAAAGCAAATGTCGCTGAGAAACTTTGAGGCAGATCTCCAAACAATTGTCGATGTCGTTACTCTCGAATATTGTCATCCAGGTGGAGAAAATAATTTCAAATATTAGATTTAATTTTCATATTCACATCATTTGTTTAATCCTACATCCGCAGTGGATTAAACTTTGAAAATCCCGACGCACCTTTCCGTTGATCAAACAGAATCTAATTTCGACGAAATAACAAACGCGCGGCTACAGTACGACGTCATGTTTAATGTAATACGTGTTTTTGTTCACCGTCGAGAAGACGAAGGTAATTTTCCACCCACGCAACCGTATCTGCAAAGCCGGTGAAACGGTGAATAGCGCGGGACTTTCTCTGGAGACGATAGAACGGCTATTCGCGAGGGTTGGAAGCCCATTAAAGCCGCGTAAAAGAATATTTTTCGAAGTACCATCAACGGAATATTTACGAGATGTTAAACTCGTTGACAGTCACTTTGGTTATCTGTCTTGAGCACGATGACGGGAACGTGGGAACGTAACGACGTCAACGTCCGACGTTTAGCGTACCGAGATACGTTCTTAGGGGAGGTTTTCAACGCTTGCCTGCAGCCACCCGTCGTATAGAAATCCTTCCAACTTTTATGAAGGTTGACGCTCGAGTCGGCCCCCGGGATTTAAGTGTACTTTCCCCGAGACTACTCGATAAACAGCCACATCGAGGTATAGATTTACATAGTATATAAACGGTGAAAAAAATCAGCCTTCTCTTTACCTTTTCAACGAAGTCAATGAACAGCTATCGGGAGAGATAACAATAGATCGGCTCACATTATCCCAAATTGTACCTGAGTTTCCATTTCTATATATAAACTCTGTCGTCCCGGCGATGGGAGAAAGACGGAGATCCGAATAAGGGTCGAATGTCCCCGTCGCTTCAATTTCGGATGCTTAAAATAGCCGACTGAGGGATGTTATGCATTCTACTCCGGCCAAAATCCAGCAAACGGAGTTCCGAAATCGTATTGGGTACCCAACGCGACACGATTTTAAACGGCGAAGTTACTCGATTGCGAATATTTCACGATTAGCAAAATTTCAACCAGATTATTACACACGTTAACGAACAACGTTGCATTTTTACCACACACAATGGGGGATGTTCTTGTAGTTTAAATGAGAGGGAGAAAAAGGTGAGTGACAAGGAGAGCGAGGGTTGGCTTACCGAGTCGATGGATGGGGCTGAACCTGACAAGACTCAGCGCGCCGTGGTCCATGTCACAATTTCTCCTCCTGGCTCGTTCTCTCGCTAGTTTCGCACGCCTCCTCAGGCAGCAGATGACCAAAAGAGCGAGTAGAGGGAATCCAAGTATACAGGAAACAATAGGCACTATAATGCTCTCCGGGGAAACTGCGAAATGAGAAAGTATCATCAAAGCTCAGATTCTCGCGAGAACAGTGTTCTTTCAGCTCCTGCGGGCTTGCAATTTTTTAAAACATAAATCACCATTCCAGATCCCCGGATAATCGCGAACACGTATGTTTTCCAATTTATTCGCGGCAGGGGGACTACGGAGGAACCTTGAAAATGTTCCGAGCGAGCTTTGTATCAGCTGACAGCTTTTTCCAAACTGAAACTGATTTTAATCTAATTAAAATATACAGCGGTTGATTTTTCCGCAAATTCTGATCAAGCGTGTACGAATAGACCGCGATTAGTCGAAATGATTTCCGACGGTGAAAACCTGTACGGTCGATACTGTTCGAATGTTGACACGGCAATTGTAAACATAAGCTTGACTCGGTCACTTCTGTTTCAGCGTTCGCCGCGGTCGGAACAGAAATTTAACAACGCGCGTTTACTTTGGTGCTATAAATCCTTGTTGGCACTGTTTTAAGTGCTCGCGATCAGTGGGTGATTCAACGTAAAGTGTTTAAACGTAATCGAGTATATTCTTCCCGTTACTCGAAGCAAGAGTTAAGTGCAGCCTCGTGATTCCAGTCGTGTTTACGTGCCTTCAGGTAACGCACATTGTAATATATTGATTGTACGTCACGTGCGTAAGAACATCACTGATATACACGCAGCCTCGTGTGCGTATCTGTGAAATCGGAGTTCTTTGAAAAAAGTTTACTCATTGTACGGATCAGGGATGTTTAGGAAATATCACGAAAGGTGGGAGTAGCGTTTTTTTATCCATCCTCAATGTTATAAATCAGTCCCAAAATCCTTGCATGAGATAAATTTTTGTTTTCGTCTTGACATTTGCTTAGGATTACGAATGTTTTTACTGTTAGATTTTTACTCTTTTCTATGAATTCGTGTAAAAATAATTCGTAATGTATCGCTTTTCGAGATTTGAAGCCATTGCTTTACGCTTATCACCGATGACTGTTTCGCTAACTTCCATAACGTGTTGAAAATGAACTAGTTATTTCAACTCTGCAGCGGAGACAAAGGGATGATCAAAAGTTTTTTTTCAATTTTTTAATGAGCAGTGAATGATACCTGATATCTCTGTTGAAAAACTCTCCCCCTCGTTTCTCATTATAACGTGCATGTAAGGATTAAAGGCGGTGAACAGAAGTAGAAATTTCATCAACCGACTTATACAACAGACGCACTTTTGATCGAGTATATAATTAACCAGACGTTACTGTCGCGCAGTTTTTCGGCGTAGATGTCATGAATAGTACATCCGAAATGAGGGTAACCGCGAGACAGAGATACGACGTTATAAATTTTCATCATCACCGGCAAAATGCGAAGATACGACGACGCGAGATGACGAGGACTGGCTCCAATGGGGGTATTGTAATTTTACGAACACCCGAGGAGCTGCAAGGACTGAAAAAGGGGATGCGAGCCTGCAGCGCCAATTCACCGTCTACGTTGCGTGACGCGTCTGGAATCGAGACGAAAATTATGAAATGTTTTTCATATGATGTTTTTCCCTGCAGCAGGATTTGAATATTCCTCATAATGACGGAATGGCTGGGGCGCTGAATGTACACAGACAGGCAGGCCATTCCCGGCTCTCCCTCCTTGCCGGAACCGATGAAATTATAACGCAACTGTGCTCGTCTCGTATACCCTGTGCCTACATTAGGGTGTGCCAAAAAAAAAACAAATTTTTTCTTTCAAACACGCATGAAAATTTCGGTAGAGCATCTCAACTGGAATATCTCAGTCATGTATGGGCTCTTAATATGGATATTTGGAGGTGCCTATTTTATTTCTTTGATTTTCCATTCGAATAATATGTACAAAAAAATTCGGAGAATTTGAATTTTCTTTTCTCGCAAACTCTTGAATTATAAATAGAATTTTCCGATTAACAGATATCCACCTATAAACATTGAGCCATCTTGAATAATATTTCTTAATCTGTAAGAGTTAGGAAAATTCTATCATAGTACTTTTTTATAGAGCGTTAAATTTTCCATAATAACCTGTATTCGGATACTTTATAAGTCAAGCTGTTTACGAGAAAAAAAAAAGTTCAACAATTTTCAGATTTTTTTTTACGTGTAATTTAAATAGAAAGTGGATGAAATAAAATAGACACCTTTTAATATAAGTATTAAGAGCTCATATTTGACTGAGATATTCTAGTTGAGATGATTTACCGAAATTTTCATGCGCATTTGAAAGCGACAATTTTTTCTTTTTTTTTGCTTTTTCCATTTTCCATTTGTAATGAGCTACCATTGTTGATGGCGTGATTTTGAGTGATCCGCTTTTTTCAGTTCTCTTATACATATGACAGCTAACAGTAAGTATAAACTGACTGCACGCACTGCTGGAGTTATGAATCTTCGTAATGTGGGCACGTCGTCACGCGATCACTACGACAAAAAGAATGAATTCTTGTGGCGACGGCACAGAGTTCTTCCATTGTTTCATTCTCGTGCCTTGCAGGAATTATTCTAAGTGTAAAGATAATAATTGAAATATAACAACACACCGGGTCAATTAATATTAAAACACGGGAGGACGATATAGTTTTTCAAACAATCGGTACGATATTTTGTTGCGGATTGATGAGCGCAGACGTGAAAAAAATCTCATTTATTTGTTCGGACCGGACGGAAAAATTTCCCGAAAAATACCGCGGAGAGGGATTGAAGAATTTAAGATGTAATAAAATTCATCTTATATAAATATTCACTCTTGTTTGCAGAGCGTGAAATTAAATCTTCGGTATTATGCCAGCCGGTGAATTGTAAAATTGGTAAGTAGTAGAGCTCGGTTGTTGGTCGGACGTAAACGTGTCGACGCGAAGTTTATCTGTTTCGAAATAACGAACATAGTTTATTCCAACGATACATGGCATAAAATATGTACGTACTTTTCTAAGTAAAACGAACTTGTAATTGGGTTTTTAGTTCGCCGAACATTCACCCGGCTACTTAGTCGTAAATAATAAATACGTATTCGAAGCGAGAATTAATTACTGGCAAGAATTTGTCCAGCAAATTGCTTATTTGTCTCTTCCAGACCTCGAACAATTCCGCTAAATTACCTTCACTTTTCCGAGCCCGTCTAATCGGTTCCCTTTAATCGCTAAACCATTTAAAAATTTTCTTTCCAATTTCCATGACGAAGAAATCCTAAATCGTTTAACTTTTTCAACAGCCTGATAAAAGACCGTTTTTTTTTTTTTTTTTTTTTTGTTCCAGACGAAATCCTGAGAGCTTTTTATTACCTTTCGTGGTCAAGCATCGATTGTTTCAAGACAAACAGCGGCGAGGGAAGTTTCTTTTCAGCCAGTCGGTGAGTTTTTGACTGATGTATCACTGATTCAGGCAAAGAGAAAAAGAAGAAAGAAACAAGTAAATAAAAATAAGATACACGAATCCTCGGAGTTTATAGATTGCAACGTTAATTAGCTGCTTGGACATTTTGGAGAGATCCAAAGAGCGACTCTAGATTATTTACTCGTGATATAAGTTCAGAACTCTGCCTCTCTATGAGCTACTCGACACCCAAGCGAAGCTCACAATGCAATTAACCACGTGTTCTCGGTATGACTACCACGTGTAAGGCGTGCTTTTGTACATACATGAACAAAACTTCACTCACACTGTCCCCTCAAGCAGTTTTAATCACGCTTTCAGAGATGGCGGCAATTAAAAAAGACGCACCATCATAACTCGTATGTCGTCGTGTTATTACGAGTTAAAACTAACCAAGTGCCAAAAAATTACTTGTCGTATGTATAATTACAAAGGAGTGAGTTGGTTGGAAAAAAGTTTCAGACATTCGACCTTCTAGTCTTTATACATAAGGAATTAGTTTCGAAGAGATCGATGCTTCTCGTTATTGTCGAGAATTGATAACCCATAATTTTGATAATAGCGTCGTTGTGAAAACCTTATTCGTTTCGTCGCCCATGGTTGTTGAAATTTGAATGATAACTTGAGCTTCGGGTCAGGCCTGGAGGCACCGCCGTTCGGTTTTCTGACGTATTGTATTGAAACAAAGTACTGCCTTCAACTCGAATTACACTTTGGCAAAGGCCTTCGCTAGCGAACTAGAATGGTTTATACACGTCCATGGTCATACATTATTTACACAGGAAATAGCGTACTCCGTTCACCCTTCGGCGTTGAATATTCTGCCTACCGCGGTCGAGGATCTTGAACCCAAAGTTTACCGGCTAGAGTTTGAAATTACCGCTGAACGTGCGCGTTCCGTTCCGGTGTGAATTTTTCTTCCCAACGGTTGGTTGCGGATTATCTGTACACGTTGTTCCAGTTAAAGGAGACCGAAATTCAGGAGAAACTCTATCACACATTTGTTCGTTCCTCGTAGATGTCGGTATTACAAATTGAAAGTGACAGTGCGATTCCCTAAGAATGCAGACGGCAGGCAAGATAATGCAATATAAATGATGCAATCCATTTCGACCGTACGCTTCGTCCACAACCTTGAGTGTAACATCACCGTGTACCAAGACTTCTGACAAGACTAGAATGGTTGGGTAGGTAGACTCGTATATCATCAGCCTGCAAGGCAGGAGAGTGACACGACTTATTCTTCTTCGGTGTAAACCGATATTGCAAACTTTGAGCTCGACATTAAATTATAGTACACCTACTTTGTACGAGACAGACATTCGAGAGATGCATTGTAGACAGTTTCATCTAGTTTCCATTTCATGCTTCTGTTTTATTCTAAGTGCATCCTTTAGAAGTGTTCTGGCTGAGTTATCGAACGACGCGTTGAGGTGGAATGGTTTGATACTTTTGTTCCCGTTAAATTCGTAACCCGTAGTAAATGGACTGATTTATTACTTGCTCGCCTCAAGGATCGATAAGATTATTCAAGTTAATTTTTTGCCACTTACTTACAAGGATTGCTAAGCGTAAAAGCGGGCAGAATTTTTCTCGCCTCCGAAATATTTCCTCTACAGAAACGTCGTGGTTTTTGCAGTAGCTTAAAGTGCTCAGGACCCGCTCAGAATTTTCACCTTGTTGAATATTCGAATTTCACAATTCTTCCGTGCGAATCTTTTAAAATCGAAATTTCATTCAATGTAAACTGTGCAATAATCTACGGAGCGAAATACGACCCAGTCTCGCAAATCCACAGAATTTTTAATAGAAAATGTAATGAGAATTCTCCCAGCATTCAGTCCCGAGGATTGGCAACTTTTCGCATCGCATAGCGAACCAGGCCATACCGACAGACGGGAAATTTGCTTTTCAGTTCTGTTTCTATTGCAAAAGATTCAGGAGCACAAAGTATAGTTCTGTAAAATCGTGGCATTATATGGACGCACCTTTCAGATGGAAGCCTGACGGACTCGAGATCCAATACCGGATCTCTGAGGAATTTACACCTGTCTCGGATTCGAAAAGCGATGTGCAAGTCCGACGGTCATATAAGACACGAAGGTTTGAAGAGGTTTCGAAATACCGTGGACTAGTTGTTCGCGATCCATATTAGTTCGCCCTCGAACTGGGTTTGCGCGATTTTCTGTTTCCTTGCAAAAATGGTGATAAATAAAAGGCGATATTGTTCCGAAAGCAATTCATCGATGAACGGGATTAATTGCCCGGAATCGCTGCGTGATTAGATTAGACTGTAACACTTGCGGGCAGGTGTCAGCTCGGTTGACTTTAATCAATTGGGACAGGCATTCGGGTCGACTCAATTATCCATTTTACAATTATAATGGTATTTTGTGGAACGAATAGCGCGAATTGGCATTGAACATTTTTTGAATACCTTATCGAAGCGGCGGAATAAATGATTAATCCGTCAGCTTTGAATATTAATACAGCTACAGGGAAAACAAAAAAGCGTCACTCAACACGGCTCAGCAGGGTAAATTTGATTTTTTATTACGCACATCCCTCGCTCTTCGTTCATCTCGATTTCATTATACGCCTCGTTGCCCACGCGCATTAAGCATAATAGGATTTCGAAAGTCCCTATTTGCAGATGATAAGTTAAGAACCGTGAAAGAGGCCCCCGTTGTGCAATCGCCACGCGTGTAACGCGGCTATATGTGCATAAAAGCATAAAAGCTCATACTTTATATGTATTTCCATATCGCACTGCAAGCCGCACTCGCATAATACGTATAGTGCGATGTACCAGCTGAATGCGAAATTCTTTGATTTCTTATGCGTCGAGAAAAATCGAAGACAGAAATACAGTGAAACACTTGCCATAACGGCTACTTGTGACATGAAATAAAACGGCATACTTTTGAATAAATAAGTTAATTAAAAGAATTATTCCTTATTTTATTTAAATTCATCCACGGAACGAATACTTTTGTCCCTCACTTTATATCTGGAAATATAACAGAAATATCACCGGTCAACACGAATTTTGAGTGCGGGTTCTAGACATCAAATTTTGATTTCTTCCATGTAACTAATAAAAGAAAAAACATTTTACTCGATATAATTTTATAAATATAACGTACTGCTACCTGATGCTTATACTGCCAATCAAAAACTTCAAGACTTATTTATCAACGTAAATGAGACAAAAACAAACTCCGTAACTAATAAATGAAAATTTTGATTAATAATCGACGTATAAAATCAAAATATCTTCATTTGAATATACACACAAAAAACAAATTTTTTTTTTGTTGACCTGTGTAATCTGACTTGAATCTTCTTTCTCGATTTGGATTCCTTATAATTGTCCCACAATACGGGGTTTCTAACTCTAATTCTAACAGGCGGGTCGCGGCCTTGTCCGAATTAATTTTAGGTTAATTAACGTCAAGTGCTGTTCAGCTTGTAGAAATGATAATCGAACACATCAGTCCCGGGGAGGAAGGAATTCCCACTGCGAAGGCGTGGCGTATCTCGATCATCGAAAGGGTATATTCCAAATCGGATGATGGCGTAGCTGGACCCGAAAGCCGCAATGTGCCGCGTCCTAGATGCAACGCGATCCGCGAATGGGTGATTAGGACTTTGAAGGACTTAGTACCCGCTCTTAATAACCTCGCTCACTCCGAGAAGCCAAGGGTTGTGTTATCGGCGACTAAACTGGATTAGCGATTGCCACGTTTGTTCCGATAACAGAAGTTAAGTGCAATCGCGTGAGAATTATGCACGTTTCTCCCATTGCGCCAAGTGCGTTTCGGTCCCTCGATTTCTTCGTCAGCGAGACTGAAATGTAGCGGTAAAACCTTATCGTACAATTTTACATTTTTTACTCTGGCTGCATAGATAGAGATGGAGGAGTTATGCCAGGTATAACCCGTCTCCCTCCCTCTACACCTGGTTCGCCGATACGTTTTCCCACTTTTAACGCGCTCGTTTCGACAAATTTAAAAAGAAACCCAGCTGCAACTTAGTAAATTTTACCATCTACGATGTTGAAATATGTGTTGAAAATATATAGGAAACTAGAAATTCAAGACTAAACATTGGAGACACAGGGAGGTCAATGAGCATGAATGATTTTTACGCAGTTGGTTAAAATTTTTCGCAGTAAATTGTTAAGTGTGAAAATATAGATTCGCATCAAATCATAATTACTGGAAACAAGCGACTATGATTGTATAGTTGAAATGAAAATACATAGCTGTTGATTATTCACGTTTTTTCGGTAGGAAACAGGATCGGCCAATCAAATGTAGAGTGAGAAAGCCAGAGTATCCAGGGTATAATATATCTCGCTCTCTCGTCACTCGGGTTGCAGTTTTCGCGAGGTTGACGGCATGGACTGACCTACCTCCGGTAGCATATGCTCTAATTGTAAGACTAGCTGCGACTTCTCGACGCCGCGCCGATGAGAACTTCGACACTTGAGCCTCTGGATTAGGTCCTTATTGTTGGACGAAGAATGCCTGGCAATCAACTTACCCGTTGGATACACCAGGATGGTGGGTCTCTTCGATTGAGGGGCCGATGGCACTGTGGGACGTCCCGCTCTCACCTCGACCGACATTTTTCCGATCCTCGTTGAGCACGTCTGGAACAGATCGCGTGAAAACACACCATGAATTACAAATTATTTCCAACGACTACGTTTCAACGTCGCCCATTAGCTCGCATTGTCAGCTACGTGATGTAGAAGATTTCTATTTCCGGCTGGCCCACTTGGCCTTACATTTTCTCTGCCTATGGCCGAACTTGTGAGGCGCGAATCACGCGGGCAGTGATTATTTTTTTAGGGACAATAATTGGCTCTTGCATGAAGCATGAACCATGTGGGCAATGTTTCGGCGGTGAAACGAACTGGTTCAAAGTTTATATTTAATTTTGCGCATGTGACGTAGCCAAATTACCACCCTGTTTGTTACCCTTACGCTCCTCACTCTGTGCCTTCGATTAATCAATAACATGGGGCGCTCTCACCGACTCGTGTTCTCAAATGCTCACATTTGAATACAGTAGTTTACTTCTGTCAAAGTTTAATGATTTGTCGATTGTATGCGCATCGAACTTGATAATACTTTCGAAACGCGATAAATGCAGGTTGATTTAACTTTGAACTATTTCAAAGCAACGTCTGTCAAATCTAAAACTGCACACGGCTTGTATCACGTGGTCACTGCAGCCTTTAGCAACAAAGTATTAATATAGAAGATTATTAATCTTACGAATCACTAAGGTAGGCTTCTGCAGGAAACATTTCATCTCGATCATCGATCACTTTACTCGTGTTCATGAATATATAATTTCAACTTGAAGTGTTTTGTCACTCCGTTGACTGGTAGGCCTACTTTTTCCCTTCCATTCAGAATGATGAATATGGAATTTTTCGCCACATATCAGCGATGGCTTGCCCTTCTGTCAGACGAAGGGATAAAATGGCGAAAGGAAGTATGGAAGAGGGTCAAACGGTTTATGGAAAAATTGAAAGGAGGAACGATACGACATCCCCCAAGGCCACCATGGTTAATGATACATGACGACTTGATAACAACTCTACAGATTATTTTTTGGCTAACTTTTTCTTCCTTCGATTAAGGTCACGGGGATACGTCAAAGTGTCAGGTGAATTGAATACGAGATGACGACTCGATTAACGGAGCCCCAATTACACGATGGAAAACTTGGCTGATGTTTTTGTTCCTCGAGTTTTCTTTCCCTGACGTTACTAAACTTTCACGAAGATAAAGTCTCTCAGCATATTGCATGAAGACATTGTTACGAATTGTTGCTAATAGGAAGAAACTTAGTTACACGGCTACATCGCTTAGAGACTGACGTGTAAAATGGAGCCTACACTTCTGTGCTTATGCTTTAAGAATGCAACTTACACAGTTTCGAACTGGCAATTTTTACCTCCGCTTCATTTTTATGTAGTCACAACGTGAGTGTGCCAGCAGTCGAAACTTTGACCAAATTTTTGTACGATTCTGTGCAAACGGCACATATTTATTCCACCTACGTCGAGGCCAGTAGCGCCTTTTCCCTTCATCTAACGATAACGCCTTTACTTAACTGCCTCCAGCTAGAAGGGGTGTCGTTTCACAGGTCCTAACTTCTACGTGACTATCCTTCGAAAGACTGTTTAGCAGCTGATGCAATAAGAGCGTATTATTAAAAAATTCTCTCCAGACGTACCAGTCCTGTGAAAATATTCTATTTGATTCTTCGGCGGGTCATGAGAGAATTTTTTTTTCAATCTTCTTCGCCACATGCGAGATCCCTGTGATACCGCAAATGTGAAATAATTATTTTTTTCTTGTCAGCCTTTATAACAATTTCTTAACTACAGGTCATCCGCGGCGTGCATACGAAGATAATTTCAATGCCAAGTAAATATATTTGATCTCTA
This sequence comes from Neodiprion virginianus, assembly GCF_021901495.1. NCBI lineage: Eukaryota > Metazoa > Arthropoda > Insecta > Hymenoptera > Diprionidae > Neodiprion > Neodiprion virginianus. The sequence continues at coordinate 32,430,216 of NC_060879.1, forward strand.
ATTGTGAGTATCGGTGCGAAGATTAAGTATTTCTGACTAACGATAAGTATATCAGCCGTGGTTCTTTACCAGCAATAAGAAAAATAAGCAGCTTCGATTGCGGAATGAATGGCTCGACGCAGCTTTGTAATTGAAAATTAGCGCCACGATAAACTTCTGAACGAAGACGAAGTTTAATTAAAATCAACTTCGGCTATGCAATGAATGCTGTACGGTGTACCAGGTGTATGACGAGGAATCCCGGTGCGTGGGTTTACCCGACCCCTTTCACAATCAGGTGTGTTCGGAAAGTAATTTAATCTAACAGCTATGCCTGCGATACAGACGTCGAAACGAAAACATCGATTAGCACTTACCCGCGAACCCTCCCTTATTTAATCGGTGATAAAACACTGAGAAAACTGAAGGCGAAGAAAAAATAAGCAAATTCGGGTTCTTGTCATTAGCCGCGTACCTCGTGATCCCTGTAATGCCGTTACTTTTTCAAGGAATCTTTACCCCGTATAGTTTGCTCTAATTATGAGAAGCTTAACTGGCAGAAATTGAGTGCTCTTACGGCAGTGCAAATGGTACCGACTAAGTCTTTCGTTTGTTCAGTCTGTATATCGCTGACATTAGTTTGCGGTACGTTTCGTGTCTGGCGTCGACGGGATTAATCTAGGGTGCGGCAGGAGGCCGTTCACAAACTTGACCTTCCAACCCCGGCTCGAGACCCTTTCTTCCGGATGATGCAAGAACCGAAGGAGCCGTTTGCCGTGCACGAGAACTCCCTCGGGGGGAAGCTTTGTGATAGGCGCAAGGATCAAGAGAAACGAACGGAACCTTGGATTTGACGTTGGGAAGAGGCGGGCGAGTCCCTTCGATCCGAGCCTCAATCAAATGCGTGATATGGCATGACTAACGAGGGAAGAAGACACGGACTGGTCTGGACGAGTGAAAAGTCGAGGGAAAAAATATTGCAGACAGATCGCGGAGATGCCGCCTTACATCGGCCAGGATTCCCTTTCCAAAACTATACGAGGAGATATGCCCACCTTCAAGAAGAAATAGAAACTTACTGTTCAGAATTAGATGAAACTTTCGTGACCTTGTTCCCCGTTTATGAGAGCAAGGATATTGCGTCTATTTGTTCAACTTATCCCCTTGCCCTGTCAAGCGGCTAGATGACTAGCGTCACTGTTTTGACAGGTGCACGTGCTCTCTCAGTTGCCGAGTATATCAGAAATACAGGAGTAGGAAAATTGTTTGGCAAGAAAGCGATTACCTTATTTCTCTAAGGAGGATCCACTCGATTCGGGTGAATCGAGTCGTAAAGTAGATAGGTTTGGGGTCACCTGATTGAACCAGGACAAAGTAGAGGATCGCTCACCGCCAGATAAGGTACCCACATTGAGGTCGACCATTCTCGAACAGATTCCATGCCTGATGGAATAATTTAATTGCCTGATAGCACCGAGGTATTCCAATTATCCACAAGTTATCGGTGATTGATATCATCGATGATGCAACGCCTGTCGGCAAACTTCTCTTGAAAAAGTGTATTTTTCCTAAGTTGTGTTGAACCAAACTTGACGGTAACTGCACAGTTAATTTTGCGTTGCAGTTAATACCAAACTCCGCGAGTTGAACGCCGTGTAATTACACTTTCCGAAACTTGGACGGTTCTTGCCTTGGATGAGAACGTCATACATGCCCTTGGCATTGGCGATGCTGGGTTCGTACGCCGTTTCGAGTGTAGCTACATCCTAACCGCGTAATGTAGGCATATTGTTTCATGATGGGACTGAGTAATAGTGATTTAAGCACCGAGTTCCATTGTTCTCGCGATGGACTGTCTTCTTATCGTTCAGCCTATTCCCATCGCTGAGTCCACCCGCTGATACGGAGTTAGGATATCATAACAACGGGTATCTTAAGCCCAAAAGTTTGCTTAAAATCTCAAAGTCAGCCTTGCAGCATGGCCTGCGCCTCTGTTGATCTTTCGGTGAAGCTTTGACAGGAACTGAATATATTAACGACATGAAAACGCAAGCGTTGTCGGGGGTATCGAACCAAGCAAGGAGACTTTTCGTTCGACTTTGGAATACGGTGGCACTCGTGGATGTTATTTCAATGTTTTATACAAATATTTTGTTTCACGCGGCGTTCCTCGCACCGTGGAAGAAACAAGCATGTATTTGGCATAAGGCTTAGGTATCGATCTTATTCCGAAGGCGTAACTAAGAGTGACGAAGAAACAACTCCGAGGGACTTTTCTGTCCGAGTTGGTCACACCTTTCTCTTACTTCTCACGGACTTTTCCAACTTTAGGTGGGTTCTGCAGATGGTGGGAAACCAGCTGAGTGTTACTTTTCGGAAGTAATGTCGGCTCGGCTTCTATGGCTTAGAATCAGCTTGGCGCCCCGACTTCTGTCTAGCTATCGATCAACGCACGTCGCCTACACAGGGAAATAAACGTAATATAGATTTTACATCCGTGTCGTAAGTATATGGATAGTCCTTTTTTGGAGTCAAATCTACATCAATTGCGATGGATCTACCTAAGCATATCGTAACTCTTACTATTGATTTTGTAACTCTTATTATCGGATTTGTAAATGTTGACAAAATTGCTGTAGATTTAACTCGAAAAAAGTGCTATCCATGCACATATGTTCACCATGAGAGATGTAAAATCTACATTATTTTTCTTTCCGTGCAGACGTTTCAGAGTGATCATACATTAGCGACTCACCCGTTAGCTAACATGATTAAACTTGGCACGATGGTATATCTACTCGCATATCTATTATAGCGGATATTCATGAAACCCACCGGTATATGTGATATGTCTTTAGCTTTGGATTATCCGCATACATGCTCAATTATCGGTGTGGAACTCGTCCCTATGCTCAGGCTGTTCATAGTTACCACGTATTTGCTACTACAGTACGGGTCGAAATGCCTACAGAGGGTGTCTGCGTATGCAGGAGTACAACTGTATGCATACACGCACCGAGTATTCTGGAAATATCAACTCTGCTGCATCGTGGAAAATTTCAAATTCATATTGTTTCTCAAACGGAGATGGTACTTTCATGAGTGGGTGAACGGATCGCTTTTCCACGAGTCTGTTATCGACGGCTGCTCTCGCTTGTGTCAACGTGGCTTATAGACGACGATCAAAATATCGTACATTTTTTCGAGTCTTTATTCACCGTTTTATAATGACGCTCGGAGAGAGGTTGCATCTGCATTATTACACTTTTCGCGGCAACATAATGCCTGCCAAAACGAGAATATACAAATATGCCACTGTGAGACGTAATTGAAACTCGAGGTTTACCATACTCGAGACGTCTAAGGGGCACGTGAATCACACTACACAAATATTTGTAATATACGCAATGAGGCAAGATCAATATTAGTAGTCCGGAAAATGGAATTAAAATTGAAAGCTGCTTAATCGAATGATCCTTTTCGAAAACAGATTCACTAGTATCCGTAAAATGAACATCCGAACTCTTCTTCTTCTTACTTTAAATGCAAGGCATTCAACGTGCAGGTATGATATGTGTTCTTATGACCCTAGCGGTGGTCGAGTCGTCATACGCACGTTACCGAAAAAGTATTGCGTGCTACTCGTCCAGTGGATTCACGTCGATTGAACAACACTTCGAGTTTTCAACGTGAGTGACACGCGCCGTTATCGCAGTATCTAGTGGTCTCTGACAGACGTTGATTACACTTTTCAAAATGACATGACTCGAAATACAGTTATCGACTTTATAATCGATTCATGTAACCTATTTCGGGCATCGGAGAATTGATTTTTATTATCTTCTCAAACCTCATTTTACCTTATCACAGTTGATGATTTGTAAAATATTAGCTCTTCAACTGAACTGATCATAGACAGAATTATTAATCATGCTTAAATTCTATGAGCGAAGGTTAAAAACTTCCCAAAAAAATATGTTACCTATGATTTTTTTTTTTCAATTTCGTACTGTTTTAAGGCAGTTTTCTTTGCATCCATTTTCGTTTATTATCTAGGATTTATGAAACAGAAACGAAACGTCTTTCATAGATCGAATTCGATATTCGATATGTCAAAGTGAAACTCATACTACCATTCATATTTGCGAAAAGCGGCTTCAAGCCAGCGATATTTCGAGGTTCCATGTGACATGTCGTTTTCAGCAGGTGAACGTGTGACAATTGATGAAAATCTCATTAAACCGCGTTGATTGCGACTGCGAAACTTCGTTGTTACCGTACGCCGTATGACCAACTACCTACCAATAGAATTTAGTTTCATCAGAGACGAAGCCTTTATCAATTCGGATCCAATAGTCCAGCGATTGTTATATCGTATATCAAACTATATGTAACAAAGGTGATGCTTTTCCGCGGAGATCGAGAACGTTCACAAATACCCGTACAATGGACTTGAAGTAACACGAAGAAGACCTCGAGAATCCTGCCGTTCACCGTGAAAACCAATGTATTAAACTTTTAGCGTATTAATTTGATCTACGGGGATAAATTCGATTCTGAGGGACGAGAAGAATAAACCGTCTTTATCATAGGATCAACTCGTTCGGTTCAGTTCAATTCACAGTTTTCTTGACGAATCAGGGAGGCTTGCAGAAAATTTCACAAATCACCAGGTTACGTCCGACGAAACGGAAGGAAGCTGATACCGAATGACGTAGTGCAGAGCTGAGGATTTTCACACCAGTTTTTCAATGCACCCTCGAACCTATATTTTCTGGTAAATATCCGGACGGATTTTCCCTGTGTTACACAATCTGGGAAAGCTTTTTTTGCAAAGCTGGTTGAGCATATTAAGGTCTGCGTGCGGACTGGAGATTGGGGATTGTTGCCTGTGCAGTATTATACTAACGGTGGTAGCTGCCGTGTGTTTGCGGAGTACCGTTAACCCTTACGTATTTCAGATAGGTACGTACCACCTACCCACCCTATATGAATACACAGCGAGCGCAGAATCTGCCGCCAAATAATCTCCTCGGCGGCGTTTTAGTTTGACATTTTTCCAATGGTGTACAGCCAAAATTCGGGACAAAACCATTTTACAAGGATTTCAAAATTTTCCCTCAGCATTTACATTTTTTTCACTTCTTGTTCGATGCGTTTTTCTTTTATATTATCGTCTGCATTATTAATCGTCCGAGCGAAGCACAACAATTTATTTCTTTGCTAAACAGCTCGCACGAAAATGACGTGGGATATGAGCTTACATTAATTCCGCCCGACGTTATACATTCGCTATGCATGGACGTTGTACGTATATACGTATTTATCCATTGTTGAGAATATACCGCGAAACACTACGAAACTAAGTGTGATAATTAACGGGCTCTGGCATTGTGGGCCAAATAGTTAAAGCTTTTCTATGGCCAGTTTACAGTAGGTGATGTTGATACATAGAAGTACATTTCAGAGGATATTATTCCGGAGTTTAGACCAAAGATTTCTGCGCTTTGTGAGCTAGTGCCGCGGACCAGTATTGCTTAATTATGTCTCATTCTATTCTTGCCTTGCTTTTGCGAAAGCGAAGAATCGCAGCTGTTTATACCGGGTGACACCGACGGTCCGATAAATAGAAGGAAAAAAGTGAAAATGAGCCACTCAACGATAATGGTGCTCGACCAACGGTGCCATCCGAAGAGGGGAGTCAACTTGAGCTTTTTATCGCAGCCACAGCAGCCTTGTTTCCTGTCGACGCAATTTTCAGTCCCGTTAACGACAACGTCCAAGCTCTGAGAGCATTCCGTTCGAGATCTTCGCGCGAAACATAAAGGCTTGAAAATCAAGACTGCCTTGTTTCCACGCGTCGTAACTCGAGCACTTCTGCAGAACCGAAGGGTTTCGATCCGGGGTAGGCGACCTCGAAGCAGGAGCCGATGCTCACGAGCCTGCATTCTGACATCCTGGCGTTTGATCCTTTGCAGCGGAAGCTGTTTCGTTAACGTGTTCGCACACAAAAATTTTGAGTCCTAGTCAACGCCTGCCAGATATTTCTTTTTTCATTAGGTTTATCAGGAATGCCAGTTCTGTCGCTCTTGTCAAATCGGTGTGCTAACTTTCCTGAAACTCTAATTCTCAGACTTCGAATCCCATAAAATAAAAAACAATACATAACAACTATTGGGAACTAAGACGAAAGAACACGCGGGGGAATTTTCGGAACTAAACTTTTTCTTCGTTTAGACTTTTTTCAGTGTTCAAAAATAAACCAAAACTGTGTTCAACTTACGCTGATAAAAATCAATGAAAATGTCACTGATTCTATTTTCCGTAAGAATGAGTCTTTTAAAAAGTTTAAAAAGTTTTTTAAAGTTTGGCTGTTATTTTTCACCCTTGCTTTGCACGTTCTTCTTTACTCAATCCGAGCGTACTATTTTTTTTTGTCGCCATCTTTACTATTATTCTTATGATTGTCTTCGTTTTTTAAAGAGTTTCGATGTAGTAATCAATACTGCTTGGATTCTTTGAGAGGTTCAAAAGTATTCACGGAAAAATGTTTAGCGCGTTTTTTTCCGGGTGTGCAAAGTGGCAAAAGTAAAGTTCGAAGCCGCGGAATGAGAGGTAGTAAGGGGATAAATGCTTCGAACTGATTTTGTTCATAGCTTCATAGCAGGTATTTAGGTTCAATTCATGCAAAGATTTTCTTCCGTTTGGCCAGTTTACAACGTTTCGTTCCACGTCCCTGTGACGCTTGACGAAGATAGGAAGAAATTGACTTCTTCCTTATGTTGTCTAATTACCGGTAATCACTTACACACTGTAACTTACGAGCCAGCATTTTATTCAATAAAACAAGGAATATGTGTTTTATCTTTGTGAGCCATGAATCTCTTTCAACTAAATCGATGTAACAAATATGCCTTGATGAGGGTAATGGTTGTAGAAAGTTGCGTTGGAAGTTGGGTCGACGAGTCTTCGCGTGTTTTTTTTAATATATGACTGGAATATTGCAAAAGGATCAAAGCTTTGCGAAACGGTGGATTAATTTCGGTATGACAAAGCGCTGTTGACCTGGTTTGAGATTATCTTACCGCCTACATTCTGTCCTTTGATTCGCAACCCAGGGCAGATTTATACCCCTAACGAGCACTGCACGATCTCTATGATCTCAACAAATTGGATGTACCTATAAACCCGAAGCACCTTCGCCAATCAAACAATTTGTTCACCAATCTCGCATGGTAAGCTTCTTTTAAAGCCCTCTTCTTCCATTCGCCGAGCGTCGTTCATTAGCCACCCTATACGCCTAATGGAAAGCTGTTCTAAAATCAATTAGCCAGGTGAATGAACTTTGGCCCGGGATTTATCGCCCTATTTTCAGCATGTATGAATTTCCTGGTAATACAACAAAGATCGGCCTTCGCAAGGCGTTTTCGTAACGCCTCCTCTCAAATTCATCTATAATATCGGATCGTGAAAGGGGTTTTAGAAAGCTTTGCAAAATAAGGTATAGATTGTAATTTTCGGTGTACACCATGTCCTTTTTGTTTTACGAGAAAAGTGTATCAGCGTCATGTTTTAAATATCTGCTGACGTGGTGAAGGGTGTCTTTATCAACGATCTCACTACGACGAGAAGACCCTTCAGGCGCCGAGACAAGAGTCTGTGGCTAGCGAATGGTAACCCGACGAAATAAATTTCATTCGGAATTCTCCCGAGAATATACCCACACCGTGAGAGTTCTAACATTGGCTTTAACGCAGAGAGAACACCACTGCACTACACACGTACAAGAACATTCTCACAGAATTGCGGGTACCCTAAATGACGTGAAGTTACGCCTCGGGAACCCTTCTTACTTCTTACTTTGACGGCTTAGTTTGGGATACGGGTCAAGAGGAGCTCCGGTGTTGGAATTATACAAGAAAAATAGAAGAAAAATTCCTCCACAATTTCAAACTTTGTTGCAGAGTTTGGTTGGAATTATGAATCGCAAAACGACCGATTTAATATATCGTCGACTTCAGGCAAGAGAATTACGTTGGTTCGATACCGTCGGAAAATATTTTTAAGCAAAAATTTCGTTACGGTTCTTGCGACGTGTTTCATAAAAATAAATTGGATAACGTGATCTTGATGGACACAAAATTAAATAACGCGGGCTTTTTCGGGCTTTTTCGGGCTTTGAGAGACGTCGTACTTACGCACGTTTTATCCGTAAATCTATTACACGCTTTCTGAAATATAATAATATTTCGTTAAACATGTGGTATTTCATCGACGGTATTAAACTTTTCATGTCTAATACATACGATGCCAAAACGTGGCGAGACTGGTTGAAAATTTTCAAATCAATATCTGCTCCAGGCTTTCCCGTATTATTTTCCCCAGTTCGAATTTATAAAGTCGGCAGTAACCACCTCCAAAGATTTTCGATAACTGGGTTGAAACGATTTCCAGACGTATTTTGAAATCGAAAAAGCACGGCGCCTGAGATCGAACGTCAAATCTCGGTCAGTTCGTACAAAATGCTCAATAACTTGACGGCGATCTCGTTGGTATAACAACTCTCAGGAGCCAATAAAGCCATAATACTACGGGACACGATCGGCGCCTCGCTCAACCTCAACTTGTGCACGTATCGCGTAAGGAACGCACGTCCAAATTGCCTACGCGTTTGTTATCTCCTATAATGTAACACGAGCGCATGCGTGTATGTTTACGTACGTACCTGAATTTTCACTCACAGGGTTTGTACGTATTTACCGACTCTCGTAACCGGGAAAGCACGAACCCCAGCTTTCGAGCCTTATTTGCAATTAGTACTCCTCTGCGGAGGCAATTTCGCTTCTGTGCGTTGCGTTCAGTAGCGTCATGCGGAAATTTTGATACTTCTCGCCTGAAAGCTTGTATGTACATAAATTAACGCGTGGGGGTAAAATTTTATCATATACCGCGTACAGATTTTTGTTTCAAGGGAGTTCTGACGATACGAAAATTTGACGTTCAGTTTTCGGTAATATTTGGCAATTCGATATATTTATGTCATTCATTCACCAGAATAAAATTTTGTATCGTTTCATGGGATTGTTTGTGAGATATAAGCAAATATGTCTTCGCTCGTTTTACACGTATTCTTATCGAAGAATGGCTGAGAAATTGAAGTTATCAATTGAATTTGTAATAAAGTGACATTGAAATTCCTTTACAATTTTTTTTTTTGGCCGTAGCAGCAAATCTAATAATAATTGATTAAGATATTTCAAAATTATTCGCCACTTCCATGATATTGGAAAAAATTATTTAAAAAAATTTATACGCGTCTGAGATTGTATCCAGCTGTGCAAGCCATAACACGTTGTGACGTGGCAACAGCGTATCACATTCGTAAAACGTGAAATTGCTGTATTGGAGTTATTTTTCGGTTGTAAATTTAAAAAAAATGGATTTTATGCATGACAGATCTTGGAAGTACATAAAGTGAATTTAAAAAGCTTTCACAATAACGTGACGCGACGTTGCCAAACTCTGAAAAACCCAATACGCTAGTCAGACACGTAACGCAATCGAATTTTTACTTGCTGCGTAACGCCGTTGAAACTTCCTTAAATTCACAATCGAGTGTCGATGTTACTATTCCCAATTCATAAACTCGTTCCTTTCAACTTTTAAATAATAAAGACGAAGTAATTAACCTTTACCGTACCTTTGGGGTGCGATTCACCCTAATTGTTCTCCGGTAAAACAATAATGACTTGTTCCCAATACTCAGAAAAGGATTCTATTAAATAAAAGTAATAACGAAATATGCTAATTTGTTGCACACACCTCAAAATAATACAACACGATACACACGGAGTGAATTCCACCCCGGCATTAAAACTCTTTATACATCAAAACCTCCTCCATAGAAAATCGACAATTTTTTATTTTTTTTTTTTTGAACCTTTCAAAATAAGAAATTACAAAAAACGTTGTCAATTTTCTATGAAGCAGCACATGAAAAAGTATTCAATATAGAAGCAGTTTCAATGCTGGGGTGGCATCCACCTCGTGTATATCGTGTTGAATTATTTTGAGGTGTGTAAAGGAAATGTTAATCTCTGCTTATATCCCAACACGTTTTATTCGACAAAATCTCACATTAGGTACATACGTGTCAACGAAATTTGAAAAATATTAAAATTAATATACTTTACCTAACAGGGCGTACACGTGTAAAGTTAGCTCATGTTTCGCTTGAGGTAAAATCATCCTGTCAAAGTTTACCTGTACAGGGTACGTGTCATCGGCCTGGCGGTTTCATTAATTATTAGCGAGCGATCGGTCCTCTCGAATCCCTTTCCGCGAGAAAAAATTCAGGGTTTCATTTACACGGGAATAAATTTTTCCAAAATTCCTCCCCTGAGGTTAAATTTGATTACAAGCGACGCTTGTAACACGTACGCTCGCCAAAATATATGAATAACAAAAATACCAGGATTGATACATTGTTATAAGCCATGAATGAGAAAGTTGTATGCTCGTGAAAACCTGCCCCGAAATTCAGCGGAGGAACGTACATCGCATTCGCAACATGCGAGGCAAGGGTGCGGCGACAAAAGGCCCTTTCACACGTGACTGTGTGCCTATAGAGTCGGGCGGTTTTCCCCATCGACAGGACTCTCATCAGCCGCTGTAACGAGCTCTCCGTATGACCGACATGACGAAATTGATCAAATTCTTCCTATTCAATTCACCTTTCAATCTGGAGGGAATTGACGAACCTCGTATTATTAGTATTGATTTTAATTTGGAGGAAGATCAAGCGAAACCTCATCAGTACAAGCGGCTTATCGTTTGAGCTCGGAATAAAGCGCATCAAGCCAGTGGCTAAAAATTGTCGGTGTTCCTGTTTCGAATTTGAGCAATTCGGGATAGCCGCATCAGCAAAAAAAAAAAAAAAGAAAAGAAATCGAAGACAATCTGAATTTTAAGCTTCCTTTGGGGTTCATTATTTATATCTGATTGTAAGATGAACTGCAGAAACTTGAACGATATTTCGGGTTATATTTTACGCGATTTTGTGCTTCGATCGCTGAGCAGATGTTTTTGTCGATGGAGCATTATACCAAAAGTTTCGTTTCTTTGCCGTTCGTCTGAAAGGGACATTTTCGGGGGAAAGGGAAAAAAAATGTTTGAAAATGACCAACGTATCGCCCACGGTTTTCAGCCTCAGGAATTGATTCAGCTAGAGGGGCGGCTTTATTCAAATTCCACGTCCATCACGGGAGAAAGGATTTTCGGCTTCTTATAGAACTGAAGTTTCCACTTTGGTTCAATGATTTATTGGGTTTATCGACGGATCGAGTCTGTATCAACTTTTTTGTAATAAAATTTCTAATAAAGAATCGGCGTCGTGATATCACAATGTATAATCGAGTTCGAAATTCGAGGGTAAAGTTTCGCTTTCATCTTTCGATGCCCTGCTGATATTGCTGAAATTTTTTGTCACAATTGAAGCGCTAAATTTGAGTTCGTGGTTGAAAATTGAATTTATCCAATTCGCGCCGATTGCGTGACCTAAACTTTGGCATATAAATCATGCAATATATTACCTCAATCAACGGGTAAAGAAGAGAGGGCATTGAAAACAAAGCCACGTGAATATCCATTATATGAGAAAAAGCACGTCGACGACAAAAAATGATCTCGAGAAAAGCCTTTGAAATACTACTAACCGGTAAGAATAATTTCATTAGCTTTGTCTTGACTTTCCAGCTGTTTATCCTCGTACAGTTACACAGAAATGCTTTCACCGAGCTGGACTCACAATTAGCTGGTAGCCAGCGTCGAAAACGTGCCGCTGAAACTTTTTCTTCGACTCGAACAACGAACTCTGAAATCATCAGCGAGATGGCCAATGCCAAAATTATACCTAACTGGGCTGATTGATTTTTCTAAAGGAGGAATGGTGCAAGCATCGTTCTGACTGTGATAAATCAATACAAACGGAAAGTTTTTGTTTCGATAAATGTGATTACGTCAATTGCTCGCGAGAAGAATTGTTGCAACAAATTCAAGGTTATGGGCAACAATTTTACCCGTAGCAAAAAGGGTTCAGAATTTCCGTCTGGTTCGTCTCCCTCGATTCATTGCCTTTTTCAGTTCGACACTTCCCATTTTTCCCTTTGGAAAAAATTGGAGAAAAAAGAGTTCACGGGACTTTACGGGACTTCACAGGACATGAAGAAAAAAATGGAGGAAAAAGAATTCACGGGACTTGATGTGATTTCATGGGACTTCACGGGATGTAGAGAAAAAATAGTCACATTGCATGATCTGCTCAGTTGCGTGAATATGTGGATGCAATTTTCCGGAAACGTGACCATTGGCGAATCTTCGTCGCCCCCTAAAAGTCAGTTCGGGAGCAGCAAAATGACCGTAGAATTTATTCAACATTTCTTGCCCAGCCAAGCAAGCATAATTCACTTTACACAAAATTTTTCTCTTGTATTATAAATCTCCGCAAGTTCAGACCACGTGATTTAATGTAACAGAAAATAAATATGACTTTTTAAATCTGGTCTTTAGGACACCAAGAAGTTTCAAGCATTTACCGCCCTGCATACTTTATAACTTTTGCAAAACTTATTAAAATTCGACGAAATTTTTTTTTTCTTCTTTCCTCCACGCCTCTGAGCCATGTCACTTTCTTATATGTGCCGCATTCTTATCGAGTATTTCATTTTACGATCCTGTCTAAACGTAATTAGCATATTCGGTGCACACATAATGCGTCCACGAATGGTTAAAGCTCAATTTCAATTGTTTCACATGCATGTGCATCACGCAGTGAACCCACGGCTCAAATAATCCACGTATTTGACTCGATAGCCGTAAAAGTCGGGGAAAGAGTAAAAAATAAATTCTACGCCATCGGCCATTGATTTGTGAAAATCTATATCTGGATCCAGGGTCGTGGAAAGAGCTTCGCCTCGGTTATGAATCACGATACACAGTCAGCTCTCTTTACAAGCTTAGGTTAACGATTTGTCTTCCGGTTGGCGGGTTGAAATTTTATATTCCTCGCTCCCTGTTTTTTCCCTCCCCATCTCGCGGGGCCAAGAACTGACCTATATATATAATATGAAATCAATTGTCCGTATATCCTCCAGAATTCCGGTGAAATCACTTGACCGCATTAGATGATACTTGCAGGCTTATGCACTTGGCCGATTTGGCCGAGATATATGCCGTGAAACTTTTCCAACTCCGAGTACTTTTGGTTATAAATTGGCGATAACATTTTATACACCTGAATCAAGCGAATGGAATTAGGTCCGTGAACTTTTGCGGTAACCTGCATATCCTAGAATTCCTTTCGCAATCTTTCGCTGCCAATTTTTCTTTACTTCTTTTTATTTTAACCGTTCTTCGTAACAATCATCGCATTAAGCTGACATTCGGGTAAAAATTATGAATCTCCCGAAATTTATCAATTTTCTTTCAAGTATAACAAGCTGGCGCGTTTGACATTTTAGATCGTACCGTTGTTTGAATCTTAGTACCGTTGATGGATTTCCGTTGTAGTCTCGATGAAATGACGTGTAAGTCCTTTAGTTCCTTGGCTGAATTTAGATTTCGTATAATGCATGAAATACGTGACGCGATCGGAGTTGTAAAAATTTTGTACAAGTATTGGTTTGCCGTAATCCTGGCTCACGACAGATTTACCGGGATCTCATAGCGAAATGAGACACTCTGGTAATTTTCCGACAGATCCTCTGTGAAACGGTTGCCTATTTCTGCCTATTTCTTAGTGATTTTATAATGATGGTACAAGGGTGGCTCTGAAAATTACGTCGTTCAAAGGGCAAGCTGGGTGGAAAATATACATCACAAATTCTCGTTCGTTCCCAAGCAGCTGTTTACGGGTAATTATTTCGCAAATATTCTATGAACGTCTCTGATATTTGCGAATTATATATATTGGCAAATTAACGATTTCGTAATTCGGATGGAAGACTTGATTCATCGATGAATTTATCAAAATTCCAAAACACTTCATGCGGCAGTGCATTTTATAGAAATTCACAGCGTTCAGTTGGTATGGAGTGGAATACCGATCGGTTCATGACGTGTAATCAAAATTTTACCCGTAATCTGTTGAATTTTTACGCACCTGACTCTTTGCAGTGGTGTTGAAAATCGATATCATACCTAAAAAGCACGTTTACAGCCAGCAGATCAAATTACTAAATGCAAAACCGGAAACGCGGACTACCGGAACTACAAATTACTACCTTTTACAAGGCATGTAGGTACATTAAGAAGTTTGAGATACTGCGGAGTAAATTTTGCCTCTGCAAAGTAGTAAAAGGAATTTTTACGACGCTCTTAACACCCTCGCAGTATTTCTCTGGCTCATATGCGAACTCACATACTTCGAGCTTTCTCGCCACTGTATTACATGCAAGTGTTCTGCTCCTTCCCGCCGTAAGAACTAAACCCACTATACATATACCCTGGTCTTGAAATAATTTTTTTTCTCCTTCGTCGAAATTCCGCGCAATCCGAATCAAGACGTAGCGAAAACCCGAGAAATAAAAATCACTCGACTGCGGAGCTGAAAAAGCTTTTATCCAGAAACACGTGAGCCTTCTATAAGCTTTCGCGTTGTGTTCAGTCGGAAATTAGAAGCTGAATGCTACGGCTGTTCGCCCATCAGGCGGCTAAACACTTCCGGTTGAAGTCTAAGCTCTGAGACCGGAAACCAACGCCGTGACGGCGATTCTACTCTGAGGAACCGTCTGCCGCTGATGCAGAAAGTCGAAACTCGCATCGCGACGTTTCGCGGTGCTCCGAAGACCCACAATGCTGTACGTGGGAGTTTCAATTTTCTCTTGAGAGGTCTCGTACGTACGTGTAATGAAACTTGTACTATTTCTTGATAGAACTAGTGGGGCCTCGGCTGGATAAACGGGGATCGATGTTACGCAGAGAATGTAAAACTTTGTCTGCAATTTTGTTACAAAAAAATTTCGCTTCGAGGCTTTCGACGATTCGAAGAATCTGAAGAACCTGACCACCAACCAGTCTTCCGTATAACAAGTCCTTTTCCAATCGAAATTATACGCGCGGATTACAATTGCGAATTCAAGGATTACAGTCGTAATACTTAAACCTTAAGAGACGACAGATCACGTTGAAGACAGTAAAGTTTTATTCCGCAGTATAAATTGAGGATCGTGAAACTCGGACTGATCTGATTCCAGCTCGTGCAATGCCTCGCGAAATGGCGTCACCAAAATTCGCCTCGATGTGAACGCTTCCAAGTATTTATAATCTTCGTTTCGCCATTAATCTCCGTGTATATTTTACACGTTGTACAAGAAAGTCTCAGGAAGTTGTACACCAAGAAAAAAATGCGGTTGCAGTTTTTGGCGGAACGGGAAACTGCAGATGTCATTCTTACGACGCGACGCGAAGGAATTAGGACCTCGGCTGCATTTAACGACCCGGGGAGAAAATAGAACGCCATAGTTAATCGTCTTTTCGAATGGTTCGGCTGCCGCCGCCGCGCCGGCGAAATGACAATTAAGAACAGTCTTCGTTGATCGCGCGGCTTGCGGAAAGGTCGAACCCACAAATCTGTGGGAGACCTCAGAACGTCCTTTAGCCTGGATCTGGAGATATCTCCCGATCCGCATCGTACCTACGTAGCTGCGTAGTGGTGGAATATCGTCTCGAGTTACCAGGGCGCAAAATTTTCCTCGAAGAAGAAAGAAAAACGGAGCCAGCCGAATCTTGCGACGGAAGAACAACTCGGACCACCGCCGGAAGACAACTTGAACGGTTATTACACGTAGTCTGGAGTGGGCAGAGTAAGGTCGAGGGCTGGGAAAAGAGAAAATGAAATCAGAAATGAAAACCGAAATGGCAAATGGAGAGAGAGAGAGAGAGAAAGACACGAAACACGGAACACAAGATTGTTTCCTTTCCAATATAACCAGCGTGTGTTTTATCCTCACAGATACACGATACATCCATTTGTCAACGCAGGATACAACCAGCAGCCTGAGGGCTTCGTGCTTGGGGGAAAATATGGGACATATACATACTTTTCACCGTTTTTAATAACTTATATTGCCGCGGTGCCGTTGCTCCAGGGGATCGAATGAATGATTAATTCAAGCTAGCCCGCTGGCTCCTTACCACCATAATTTACGGGGTCTAACGTGGTTCAAGGTACGGCGTCTGCCTCCCGTGTGCTTCGTGTGCTTTGGAGCTTTCATCCACTTTCCCTTCGTTCCGCCTCCCCTCCTCGCAGTCCCATCTCCAGACTTTTCAGCCCTGTATTTTCAACTCCTATCGACCGTAACGACGACGGGACAGGACGTCAACCGGGTCGCCATCGGGGGTAGGCTCGATGTGCAAGCGTGTAATCGGACGTTGGCCTATTTCGGTCTATCTTTGTCACACGATGCCAACCGCCTTCCGCCTTTCCTACGTTGCACCCACACCGACTCCTTGACGTGTTTATACATCTGAAGGGCCTCGGGTTGCACGCCTAACAACGGCGCTCGGTGTACCTCGGTATATTTTGAATCCAAGCATGGGGTGAAAACGCTGACAAACCCTCGCCATCCCCTTGAGAATATGACGCCGGGGGTGCAGGAACATCGTCGACTTGGAGCTGCGTGACGTCTCTTACCTCGACTTTCACTCTTGCTGACAATGAATAGAATGCGATATCTAGTCATGATTATCGGCTTCTTACGATCGATACCTGCACTCGCTGTGACAGTACACTTCTTTTTCCGTACCGCAGTCTTCGTTTCTTCACCTGCGGTCAGTCACCTTAAGTCTTTCACCACCGTGTCTTGCTTGACAACTTTATCTTTTATCGCGATTTTCGTACCGTCAGTCTTTTTCAGCTGCATTGCACACCGCGTGTACTTTAGCTTTCGCAGCTAACAAACTCGTTCGTCAAATTTTCGAATCGCTGCAGCGTAGGAAAAGATCATAAATACTCCATAGCGTTTGAATTTTTTTACTTTCAATTCTTCTCCTGCGTCTGCCAGCGAATTTTTAACACGCGCATGTTAAACACCTCAGAATTTTCGTCGCAAAGTGCGTAACTGAGGCGAGTTTGTAAGGTTGCAGGTTCGTTGTCCTACAGGGTTTTGCAAATATCATTTTCTTAGTGAAATTCATGAGTTTATTTTGGCCCGAAACACCAGTTGTGTGTATAAACGACCCGCTGCAGGGTATCGACTCTCACTATAAACACCAGGGTAAAATCATTGTCTCTGCAAATTTAATCCGCAAAATCTGTGCCTGAGATACGCATGCGAGTGCGTTGAATGTGGGCTTCGCACTTGCGAATCCTTAATGACAAACGACGCTTGAAATTTCACTCCCACTTAACGAGTTAGGAAATGGCGAACTCTCGTGCTACAATACTCAATGCTCCGTTTGAACCTGCCGAGGGAAGTTAGCGTTCGGAAAATGCGATAATGATCAATGCCGGAGAGACCGAGGACCCGGAGTGAAAGCCTTGTCTGTTGTACTTTCTCGTCAAATCATCGCAAGTTGCGTCAAAATCAATGCGGCGCGCTCGCCGCTGCAGCTTTGCACGAATACCGAACATGGTCATCGACCGCCCCTTGACCTACTCATGGCAAAACAGGTAGGAACTCACTCTCAGATTTTGTCTGCACGTGAAGTATCAATCGCGGCGTGTAGCTTACAATTGCGAGTACAACGGTGCGTAGGGCAGCTAAATTAAACCTGAAAGTTAATTCTTTTTGTTCGTCAGTTTTATTTTTACGTCAATGTAAATTTTCTCGTTTCAAAAGCGAAGTATGAATTGACGTACATTTTTTTTCCCGATCGGAATTTTACCGCGGGCTCGTTAAATTTCACGCTTCCGATGTCTCGTACACCGTGGTTAGACAATTTTCGTTCGAGTTTGAAAAGCTCGATTCGATTAGGTAGGCTCTACCCGATTTGAACACATTTCCGTTCCACTGACTTCGGAACGCGGATTGATCGTGTCAAGATCGAGGAATAAATATCACGTAGCGAAACTGCTGAATCAACACCCAAGAGAAAAAAGGTCTTGAATTTGCTTTCCGGTCGCGTTTTTTCGGCAAGTACGTGCAGACAATTTGATCCTGTATCATCCGAACCTTGCCGGTTGGGGGAGAAAAAATGAAGAAGAGACATCTCATCCCTCGAACTTGGCATCGAGTATCACTCTACACGCCTATGTAAATCCGCACGTTTTACCAAATTTCACTGCTTTTTCATGAGACGGGAATTTCCGGAATGTTCGCGCAGAGACGTCGGTACGATTCGGACGTGGATGCATGAGGTAAAAGAGTTTCGGTTTCGTGTACATCTCCTAGAAACGTCTATAAATAGGTGGCATACGGACTCGGTGGCCTAGTTTTCTCCTCCGCATTGTGTGTATAAAGCACTGCAGCGCGCATTTCCCCGTATTTAGAGCCGAAATTCAATTCAGATTTCAAAGTTAAGTTCACGATGGAAAATTTCAATCTTACCAAGGAACGACGAACGTATCCTTTCAACAAAGGCCGCGTAATCGGCATTGAATATTTTTCCCTTCGACTGCGAGAACCGCCGCGTAACAACTCGCTTCGCGTATCCAGGGTTGAGAGTCCGGGACGATGTCGGTACGATCAAAAAGAACTTGTGTAAATTCGTCACTTCTTCGAGCGATATCGTAATTGCCGGAAGCCGGCTCGGGTTTAACTTTCATCGGTCCATAAATTATTCATTCTTGATCGTTTCCGTTTCGTCGAATTGTTACGGCTCCCTCGCATAAATCAAACCCTTGATCTTCAACGATCGATCTTCAATTTCGCATTCCTCTTTCTATACTTTTTACTCCGTTCCTCCCGCTTCACTTTATTTCACTCTCTCATGCAATGCACACATTTGGCGATACAGCCGCCATGCGCAGAAACGGAACTTCGCGATATTGACATTTTCTTATTTTACTTCAACGGTGTAGTGTAAGATTTGAACTTGAAAAAATAAATTCAATTCCGCGCTCAATCGAGGGGTTTTTTTGTACCTATAATTTTCAGTTCGCATCAATTCGCAGTCCGTAATATAATATAAAAGCACCTTTCAGCCATCGATTTCCAGTGAATAATGGTGTTCTGATAAAATTCCGTCGGATTACTAAAATTACTAAAATGCTGATTGATATTGTCAGGTTTAGCTTACAAGGGACAATACGGAGAACCTGGATTGCAGTCACGGTCTCGGGCAGCGAGCGAGGGGTTCGAGTCTAGAGTTTAATAAAAGAATTTGAAATTCCATTCAGGATTTCTGGACCGGTTGAAGGGGGGAGCATCAAGATCAAGGGAGAAACGGTGCGAGTATAATATGTATATATGCCTCCTCGACTCCGTGCTGACGTATTCAAAAAATTAAATCCTCGATTCGACGATTCTTTTATTATCATTATTATTATTATTATCATTATTGCTATCGACGTCATCATCATCATAATTTTTATTCCGCCGCAAAGCCGCCGAACCCTCAAACTTCCTGTCGAAAGGCACTTCTAGACTGTGCTGAATCTGCCATTCATTTTTATACCTAACGGTACTGAGAACGTGGCAAAAAAAGAAAGCCGCAGAAGGAGGGTTCCGACAGCGCGAAGGTTGTAGAATATTGTAGAGCTGTGACTTGCAACTTGGTTTTTCCGTGCACGTGTTGCGTAGGCTTGACCTCATGATAATCCTGACACGGAATGAGCTGGCAGAGTTGTAAATTTTTCATCGCAAACGTCGAGATCGGAGAAAAAAAGTGTGAATAGAAACAAGGTGCAAGAATGTACAATCTGTCATAATTTTTTTTCTTTTATCTTGTGCGAATTACCTGTACCAGGTATATATTCTAGCGACTGCACAGTACGGATTGAAGCATTCGTATAGTACCGATTAAAGGAAAAATTTTTCAGCCACAAATGACATCAGCATATAGAAACGAAAAATATAGTGCATGCATTAAATTAATTCGTTATAACACAAAGGTACGTAAAAATATTTCGGCCTTGTTATATGAGCTTAGTAATGAATTGAATTATACGTTACTGCACCGAGTCAGAATTTTGATAACAAAGATATAATATATATATTCTTGGCTTTCAACCACCAGTACAGATGCAAAAAAATTGCGTTTTCTGTGCGTCGTTGTTGCGGTTTACACGTTATTGATTCAAAGTGCAATTTTCGAATGCCGGTGTGGGCTACAGGGTTTGAGGTTTCTTTCTCATTCGATCAGATTAATCCTTAGGCTGCACACCTGGGTCAAAATGACCCCGTAGCATGTTCATCGTAAATTCTATGTGAAAAACATCCGAAATAATAAGATTTGATCCAAGATAAATAATGAAATATCGTGAAATCGTTGATTCATTTTTTTTCCAAAAATTCAAGTTCACTCACTCGAATAAATATCTTTCTGTCATGGCGCGGTACCTCCATATGTTTTTTCTTAAATATCCGTGTTTTGAGAATTACTCAATCAATTTTCAGTTCAACGTATTGAAAATTCAGTGAGTTATGATATTTTGAGTAGAATGATCCATTTTCCGACATTTTATTGTTTTATGGATTTCTTTTCATGTTCAAAATCTCTTTCTGCTAAAGATAACTAATTCACTTTGAAATGTAGTACTTAAAGAGTATCCCGGAATTTTTTCAAGTTATTTGAATTCACATATTCATTTCTACGCAATGATTTTCGATCTAGGGTCACCAGCGACTCCAGTCTTGTACACAAGAGGTGTGCAGCGTAAAGGGTTAATGGGAACAAAGCGCAGCAAAGGAAGCTTAAAGTACTATTGGCGCTGAGAAAAAACGAAGGAAATATTGCACAGACGACAGGATTACCTCGAAGGTTGAAATGTTGCGCGAATTTCTTGAGCAGTGCTTCATCTTTTCCTTGAAACTACACAGCGCGTATCTGGAAGCGAAAATAACCGACATCGTCGTGGGTCTCCACGTGGAATTAGGTATATTCTCCCTCTCGTACTTACAATTGGGATAGGCGTAATTGTTTACATCCTTTGATGTCGGGAGCAGATATTGGCGTTTACTTGCACGTAATGCTCTCGGTAGATTATCCAAGTGTTATTGGCGATCGGATATCAAACGGTTTTCACTTCCCTGTCACGCTCAAGCCTAACGTCATTCGAAATAGCTGATCGTCGGGGAAGCCGTAAAGTAGACGATCTTCCGAGTAGGTAACTCATTTCGGAAATATACGCCGTGGGCAGAATTTTGATCGCACAACACGTCATCTCGTTCCTGTATCACGCTCCAATCGGGATCGATAGGTTATCGGCTGCATCAGGATGCGATGTAATATTATTGGGGTATTGCAACGTCGAGATGAATGAGAAAAATCATGGTCTTGACACGAGTCTCAGCCTGTTACTTGATCCCGATACCGTTTGACGTCTTACATTCGGTGCCTGACATTCATTTCCAAGTCGGATATGTTCGTTGGGCGTATATTTTTGTTTCTAGAATATTCTATGTGGTTGTAGAATGTCTGTTTTGAAATTCCGTAGCGCATCTTGATCGAGTAGTAGGTTTTTTTTCTCTGTGCGAAGCGAATGGATATCTTTTGGAGCAGATTGTAAGAGCATGGATTTCAAGATTTCATCGTATGAGCGATTATCGGATATCTGTGCCGAAGGTGATAGATCGAGCTTCGATTCATCCTTCCCGCTGAAACGGCTATTTTAGAAGAATATTTTTCTTAAATCAGAGAACGATTTGTCTTATCTGTCACTCGGCACTGCTGCAGATTCATGCCGGCAAACAACAGCCGTTATTTTTCGTTTTCATGCTGCATTCGCGTACCTACGCTTTCTCACTCGTACGCACTGAGAATCGCGTGGATTATCCATAAGTAATATTTCTGACATTTCGCGCACTCGAGGGAAAACGAAATGTTTGAAAAATTCAAGTCCAAGCACCCTTCGAGTTCGCACACTGTGATTCTACCCGAGACTGAGTGAAACAAGGAGCTTATCCACGTCTTCGGAGCTACGCGAGCCAATGAAGATCGTAAAATTTACGCCCCACGCGCCATCAGCGAATAATTCGGCATTGAAAACTCGCGGCGAATAACCACATTCCAAACCAAGGACGGCTTCCATTGGCCGCGGCAATTAGATCAGCCAAGATATCTTACTGCTGGTAACACGAATCTGACTAATTGGAAATTCACAGCCAGCGAACATTAACGAAGTACAACTTTTTTTCGGTTCCGATAGGTGCTTTTTCACCCCTAGAGAGATCCTCTTACCGCGTAAACTCGATCACGCGTTACCTCGATTCCATTTATTAAAATTTACCCTCCGAGCGGTGGAACTGCACGGGAATACTGAAGTAAATTTACCTCTGTATCATAAACTTGCACTGTGTTGATTGGCGTGCTCCGTGCAAGCTAAAACAGTCGGATCGCACTGACTAAACTTGTGTTACAGTTAGTCTTGTTCACAGCTAATATCAACGGTAATATACAATTCAATTTCAGTTTGGTTTCATGTAAATCGCACGATGAAATCCCACCAAATATCGTTCTCGGTATTCTTTATCGCGGACTCTTTTCTCACCTCCTTGGTCGCTTGACTGTTACGCGATTCTCTTTCGTAACCGTATCAAGCATAGCCCACGATCAGATATGCGGAATCCTGGCATCCGTTTTTCAGATAGCATGGATTCTCGATGGAATACCGATACACCCGGAACTCACGTGGATCTGATCCAGCATGCCGATAGCAAGGATTGTATCTCGACGGTGTAGACGAATTTTCTGTTTGTGCCACGGGGATTCGGTACTCAAGGAAGGCTTCGTCGTCGCCATGCTTCTTCGTTCCAATCTCATTCGGTCGACCCGCTAACTGTAACGAAGTGAGGTTAGGGATGTTGTGCTGGGATAAATTATCTTGGAGAATTTCGGTATTACTCCAGCTCCTGGACGTGCTTTCTTTTGTCCTAATCTTAGCACAGCCGGAACTGTACCGGCATTAAATGGGTCACGCGAGTCTCGGAGATACCGAAAAACCCACTTTTACGAAAATATGAGAAGAAAAACACGCCGCCGAGAAACACGAGCAAAAATATTTTTAAAACTGCGTTTCAATTTAGTGCTCCTTTCTTTGATACGATAAGGTTTGGCAGAGGCTTTTTTTTTTATCGAAAAATAAGAGGCAGATATTTTTTGAAGCGCCTTCACGCTTCGCTTTGTGAGCCAAGTGCAGAGGGTATGAAATATTCTCATTCGCTTTCTTTTCAAGAACAACGAATAAACTTCTTCTAATCTTGATCATCGTCATTTTGTATCTCGATACCGAAGAGTGTTTGATTTATTCACGGCAGTGTGACTGCAATAAAATGACGCGACGTATATAATCACACGACGGGGTTTCCGATACGAAACGCGACGCTAATTAGACGTTGGTTCTGAAATTTTATGGATACCTGGATCATAAATTCTACCGTTAAATATAATACGGCCACGCCAATAATGAGCCCCCGTAAGCACGTTGCCGCGACGAGGGTGTATTGCAGGTACACGACAGTTCCCATAGCTTATTTCATCCTCTCAACCACCGAGCCAACTTCCGCTTTAACCATCTTTCGATCCTGCACTACCTTCCTGCGTCTCGTGCACGGTTTAATCCACTTGTCTCTCGATATTGTCAACGTCTTATCACTCATAGCACAGTGCCGTTCGAAGCAATGCTGCAGTATTGCGATAAGAGTACAGACCTACCTAGTGAATTGTATTAACGAGGATCAACCGAGTCTCATAGACACATCCTCGATTGAACACGTGTCTTAAATGTGGAAGGGGGGCATCAATTTCTATTTGAGCCCACCTTATTGGCGGATCTTTCGATAATCAATCCAAGTTCTTGGTCAAACAAATTTTACGTTCACAAACTCGATCGCGGATCACGTAGCGGACGAGAACAGCAACAGATCTTGATTTTCATCGCGCTAAAATCCTAAACCGAGATAGTTATCGTGCGCCGTCAGGAGAAATTTACCATCTGTTAGACTCCCGAGCGAGGGGAAATTATTTTACACTGGTTTTGCTCGGCAGCACGTTACTTCTACCTCTTATATTTCTCTTAACAGGTTGTACTCCGTCGTAGACTACCCCTCGCTTGCAAAATGCTTCTACTACCACTACACGCCACCGGCACACTCTACCTACGCTTAAACTTACCCTACCTCTTGCAGTATTCATACTTTTTTTATACGAGTAAACGTTCTCAAGTCTGATTTTACTGTACACGGCAACTCGTGCTACTGTCACAGCGGGTAACCGTTCTAGAGGAGAAAAAAGGTAAACTCACTGTCGCAATCGTAATCGTCTTACTCTCCAACCACTGAGACGTAGACGGTAAGTTTCAACTGACGTAGATAACGTATCGACCTTCGACGTCGTGCCAAGTTTTACAGTGTAACTTGGAAGGCTGTCCGCATGTGTTATCAAAAAAACGCTACTGGGAAAACCCGACGAGACTAATTCTCACGCGGTTATTATATGCAAGGATTTTAGAAACACACTACGAGTACTTCGGGGTGGATGGAACGAACAAAGTCCTAACAAGGAATGTTAAGTGAATAGATTTGTGTCCGAGAGGCCAGTAACTCGGTTAGGACTTTGATAATGACCACCCCGTTACCGGTCGTGCGTTATCCCTTTCGAGGGTGGATGAAGTCAGGCTGTATTATTTTACCTCCGTTATTATGCAAACTACGGTACGTATTTTGCACTCGATTCGGGGATAAGGGTGGCTCTCGTTTAACAATAGAAGTACTATAAAATACGAGGTTTTTACTCTGAGGAAAGTCCTTTATATTGCATTACCGTTGGATATATGTGTATACTTAACCCATAACAGCGTGGCATCTTGCTCTATCATTTAACCGTCGAGTACATTTAAGTAACAACATACAGCGTTACATAGAAATTATTACTATACCGTGCTGGTGGGTGAACGATCGTTAACCGAAGGTGCACGAAGTAACAGTGTCCTCAGGGTATGACAAAGCCAGATATAAAATACGAAGGATCTCGATCTTCCGTAATGCAAAATTCCTAATTAAAGGGATGTTTCATGCACACGTGTGATGGAGCAGGATGAATTTGAGTAACTGCGATGGTTGAACAAAGAAAATTTCCGGCTGAAGCAACGTGATCAGTATTCCGACCGGCAATCTTAAAGAGGTTGTCTTTACTTTGTGGAAACTGAATTACGCCGAATTCTCTTAAATTGAATTCCTGCTTTGACGATTTGTCTGTGTATTGAGATTTGCCGCGGGGCAAAGTTCCGTGCTGGTTTTTGACAATGGAAACCCTTGAAACCGTGAATGTTCTAAGACGGTATAAGCTACACATCAAACTACACGTGATACGCGTCTTTGACTTTTCTCTCGGTAACGAACGATCACCGGAACGGTGTGCGGAAAGCTACACATACTTAAGCGTCAAGATGAATGATCTCGTGCGATTTAATATCATTAGGAAATTATGGCTCTCTGGTTGTTTTACGGCACGGCTAGAACCTAGGACAAAGTAATCTGTTCACTCAGAGCTAAACCGTTTCCCATTCGCATAATCTTCTCGAAACTTGTGCCGCTGCCAGTTGTAGATACGTGTATCCATTGATTCCTGCATCTTCGTAATGGGTTTGGATGTAGTAAAGTCCAAGAACGTTTTCAATATCTTTCGGTTTCGTGACTTGTTCTTCGCTTATATGAATGGAACGGGCAACAGAATTTCCCAGTTTCTTCCCTCGTTCCTATTTTTATTAAATTCGACTTTAGCATAAAGCCCCTGTTCCGCTCTACTTAACCTAACCTTGAAAGTTCGATGATTGCTTTCTTACGTCTCGTGTATCTCCCTTGCAGATAATTTCACAGATGGGATGCATAAGCACTGCAGCTTTCAGCTGAAACAAGGTGGCGTCGACTCGCCACATACATTCACTGCGAACTTCGAGAGTCTAGTTTCTTCACTTGTCGTAACGTGTGTTTTTCAATTACGCCCTTACCAGTCTATTCACACGTGCCTTTGTCTCCCTGCGATTGAAGCAGCACCGGAATTCGATTGTTGATTCGTTTTATAACTAGATTCGCGAGTGTCATTCAAGTGGAACTAACGGATACCGAACTGCGACGTACGTAATTGATTCGAGCACCGCTCGGCGTATCTCCAAGAAATTTTATCCTGCACCTCCCTCTCATTTAATGAAAATCTATCGTTTCTTATCATTTACTTTTCTCCTTAGATATCCCTCGAGTGTCCAAAGTCGAGAAGATCGAATGACGGTGGTTCGTATTACGATTCTCTCATTACCTTGTAAGTCATTGATCGTATAAAGAATTGCTGGAAACTACAGCCACGCCGGATATTTCGTTCTTCAATTCGCTTCGTTTTGCTGCCACTCCGGGTGCGGACTGGAAAGAGCTGTATGCACGTAAATGTGAGTAAACGCTACGTATTTACGCCCACCGTTCCCAGAATCAATTTCAAGCTCCGCAATCAGTTGAATGCGATATGCGTGCTTTCACGGAAATAAAAAACTCGATAAATGCAAATTGCTATCGATCGCGTTCGTCGGCGTACATTATTCCCTAATTTCGGAACGATAGTCAGCTATTTACGGTAGGTGATATCTCGACAAACCTCGTGAATGTGCGAGATCGTTAAATTTGTAACCGAGGTACGATACTTCATTAATTCTATTTATTTATTCATAAGTATATTTTGTATACCTTTATGCGAGATGTATATCTGAGGATATTTGTTGGGGGAATCAAGTGAATCATACTGCATGAATATTTCAACATCCCCGTACCTACTTCTCTCTCTTCGTATCGCAGATGAGACGGGTGGCTCGGATGGCGTAGATCCACTTCAAATTCGAAACAAAAATACATGCATCTCATTTACATTTATACATTATACGTATTCAGAGACGAAAATACCCTGTCAAGCGCAGCCACGATTCGTCAATTTTCAAAAGTTACGTCACCCAGCTTGAACTCCTTTGTTAAAATAATAGGCGGTATCGCAGTTTGACTGTGGCTCAACCTCACACGAACTCGGGGCTTAGTTATATCGGTCTGCGATCTCTCAAACCCCGAGTGCCCAACTTTTCATAAACCGTACTGCGCCAGATCGATATAGAAAAAAGAGATTTGTTAGCCCGGTAACGAAGAACGTTTTCAGTCGACTGTGCGCGAGGCTTCCTAAGTACGCAAATCAGAGAGACACATAGAATCCAAGATTTCATCCGGAACTCACTCGAACCCTCTTCTCAATACAAATCATACGGTATACTCGACCATCAAATTTAAAAACCTCGATTTTGCGCGTGAAATTCATTAATTACGACAGTTCGATGCCAAGGATTTACAAGATGTAATTACGAAATCCTTCTTCCTCCGATCTGACTGGGGTGAGAGAAGAAGAAGAAGAAGAAGAAGAAGAAAGAAAAAGGAAAAACCCCTAACGGCAGAGTTTGATAGAATGTAATTGAGGCAAAGGCATTCAGTGCGAATTCGAAGTGTCGCCTGGTGCGTTGGAGGGTGAATTTTCAACGGTTTCGACGATCGCGAATTTTATTTGAACTTTCGACAGGGCGCAATTTATCGGCACCCGTGATCGTATAATGGACTTCAAGCTTGTGATTATCAGCGCGAGGTGAATATCGTTAGTGGATTTTTTGACGGTCCAGTAATTATTATCTCTCAGGTCCGTTTTTATCCGAAGAAGTGCCGAGGTCAATGTCTATTCCAAATCCATTCACCCGAATCCTCGGGGTCACATTTTTTTGTATAGACCTTCCAACAGCTTCAAGAGCTCACGATATTCCCACGCATAAGCGCGACAATGTTGACTTAGTTGTTTGAACAGTAAACGTAACGTTCAGTCCCACTTTACAGGTAACCAGCACTGTGAGCTCGTAGTGTAATCGAAATCTTGTATATTACATATTGTGTAAATAGAGAAAATAATCTCCGGCTCGCGTACAAGAATCCAGAAATAATTGGATTTTTAATCACTAATGTTCAGGTTTGTTGACGGATAGAAACGATCGCGTATCGTCATATTATCGTTCGGTATCAACAACACTGCAACTAGTATCCTGCTAAATAAATGCAGAAAAATTGATCGTACTCCTAAAGTTCTGTGGTTCCCGATTACACATCAAGTATCATAGTTGTATAAAAATCTGTTCACCTCGATTTAGCGACGTCATGCAAGCACGTGTGTATAAATGAATTATGTATCGTGGATACGGAGAAAAAACATCAACATTCATCGCACTTTGACACGTTCTAAAAGCTTTCCCAACCAGAGACTCTGACGAAGTGGTGAATGAAAATAGGGAGATGAAAAAATAAGTCCGAATTTCCAAAGCCTGTAAGTTCGCTAACGCTCAACCCTTGAAATGACAATCAGTTCAGATCATCCGGGTTGATTAAACTTTCGGGGCGGTGCGTAGTTCTGCGTAATTAATTTCGTATTAATGCGCGTTGGCAAGTTGAACTGCGCTGAATCACGGAGACAGAATTCGGAACGCAGAAGCTTATGCAACTATCCTTGCCGTCTATGGAGATGAACCGTTGGTCTGTATGAGCAAAGCTCACAGTTTCTGCCGAAACTTTCTAGCGGTATAAGAAACGGCCGCAATCAACTCGTGTAACTCTTGGGAGTGAAGTTCATTACCCAAATGATTCGGTGGCGAAGAGGCTTTCCACCCAGCGGAGAGAGGCGAAGTAATTTCAATACGTACCTACCGAGGGTCGCGAATCGTTTTAAACCGTGCAGACATTCCGCTACATCCGCTTCTTCGCCGTCTTATACCCATTTGCCAAATGAACTTGCAACGCCTAATTTAACGCGTTAGACTCGTTCGGTTTCTTGCCTTTCCAACGCCGCCACGCACTTCGATCAATCATTCACTCGACTGACAATGAGGCAAGGCCCCTTTGAGTTTTGGATTTTTGGTCCAGCCCGCAGCGCGCAACGCCTTTGCCACGGGCGTGAATCCATCACCCGGATAATCGGCGTCCTGCATGTTTTACCCGTCCCGATCCATCCTTCACAGGACCTTTGTTACGATCTATTATCGACCGCGTTACCCGAGTATTTCTTGCCCGGTGGACGCGTATAATGTACGAACGCATCTTATTTAAATGTAAAGTGTTTTTTCGTTTTTTCGTTTTCCCCTTTTTTTCTATTCTATCTTGTCGGTGAAAAAATGTCTGGAACCGGTCGAGTTTTTCGTAATATGAGCTCAGACTTGCTCGCTGTTGCCGCGCCCGCATCAACTTGGTAAAGGAATTCAACTCAAGCTCGAAAGCTGCACGCCTATAAATAATCCCTCGTACTTCTAGATAGTTTCAATTTCTGAGGATAGAAGGTCAACATGATGATGAGTTTGGATTAAGTTCGCCATTTCGAACGGCATATTCAAATCAGGAAACCGAATCATCGAATGTCATTTGAATGACAGTGAGAGCTGAGTATTATTCGAATTGTTTCAGACGGTTGATAACTTTTAGGATTGAAGTATCGCGGTTAGGGGGAAACAAACTGAAATCTTAGAGACAAAGACGATATAATCAAGACTAGAGTGAGGCATGTAACAAAAATTGAAAAATTACGACAGTGAATCACTGTAACATTCGCTGGCATCTCTGCAATTTATTCAAAATTCGGTAAATGTTATTATATTGCGGAGGTATTTGCATTGATAAACGAAAGCAAGGATAATCACGATGTTAATCAGGATCCATTTAACCATCTATTGACCGTTGCCAATTTTCGGATGAAAATGATTACCATTATTTTGCTTTTAGATCGCATGTAGCCGTAGAATCGATTGCTGCTTTACAAAATGCTACCTCTATATGAGTTGATTGCAGTTACTGAGAACAATAAAATATAATCGCTTTTATTCGCGTTAGCAATAAAAATTGAATGTACATTCGATTCTAGAAGCTTGTGTCACTTGTTCGACTACAGGAAACTTGGCGAGGGTGGTTTGGATTATGGTGAGAACTGGAACTAAGGAATGGAAAGTACTTAAGCCCGCTGATACGAAACAGACCTTGTGATCTTGTTAAAATACACCGATTATAGGTGTACGTTGAATAAATTGATTTAACGAATTAAACCAGTTGAAAGTCTACACGCTAAGCCCTGGGGGAATTACCTGTAGGATTTTAATACTCCTCGGAAACAAGAGATTCCCGGAATTTAGACTGGATTAGTATAGAGCCTCCAGATTGAGAACGTATACAACTTAATTAAAGTTTAAATAGCGACTTACACCGGTATAATTAACTTCTGTACGATGTGTCAGTATCTGCACAACCAAATTACTATCATCTAACGCTAGGTGCATATTCTACTTACAAAATTGAGTGCACTCGACCTTTGCACCCTTGCCTCACCTACCGAACCAGTAACAGAGTTCGTCGTAAGTTAAAGGTGCAAATGCAGTTTCGTCGCCTATAATTCAAGCTCGTCGGGATTCTCCAGCACTGCAATGTGTGCAGCACCAAACCGCGGACTATTCGGCGAGAGAAACGCGTCAGCGAACATGAATCAGCAAACTGTTTCGGTTTGATACGGGTTATATTGTCGAACATACTCGGCTGGTCTGCAATTTGAGCAAGTATTACGGATCTACGGGTCCCTGTGGCTCACGCACATTGATCCTCATCGCTCTTTTGCATTACGTTCATGTTCAGGCATGGCATGCAGCAGTCGTTTGATATAGCTGATATTGACACGGGCGTAAAAAGTTCAACTCTTTCAACGAATACGCCTTTTTGGTTCGAAAGGAACTTCTTTCGGAACGGATAAACTTCTAAAAGGGAGTCGCGTATGGTTCGAAGAATTTTTTTAATAACGTTATTTTATTAGAAAAGTTTTCTGTTACACGCTCTTTTTAAATAACCGGTATTTCGGCGGGTGACACAGTGGAAATGATAAGAATGACGGTGTTAACACAGATTGAAATGATCAAGTGTCAATAGAAGAGAACTTATTACACAGCTGCACGATTCTCAGTTTGACTCGATCGAATATTTTAAAGAACTGCAAGCTGTTTTAATAAATCCTCTTTGTTCAAGGCTACGTTAATCACATCGAGAAAATTAACTAAAATTTGTGAAAATACATCGGTCACTCGTCATTGGCGCATTAACCCTAGGACTTTACACGTGGATACCTAAAATCTAAAATCATTTTTTCTTACTTTGTTCAATCGAATTTTTCACGGTGAAAAATTAATATTAGGTTTTTCTCTCATATACTATTCTGTTCTTCAGTCTCTTAGCTTTTGAATGAAAAAAAAAAACCTTCTACGACAAACAAAGTTCTGGGGTAACACCTGTGTTGGTTATTTTTTTCGTACAGATAATGTAGAGTCCTAGGCTTAATCAGTTTTGAGTGAATAACGAGGATTTATGATCTCGGTAAATTACCTCCGGTTTTAAAACCGCTAGAAAGTTAAGAAAGGTAAGACGGATTTAAGACTATTACTTGATCGGAAGATCCTGGTCGATAAACGAACTCAATCATTCAACGTCAAATGCCCCGCGGACAAGGGATAATAACTAATCCATTAATCGTTTGGCTCGAGTATCTTAAGGTTAAACAGATTTTCATGAAAATCCTTGAACTGATCAAGTCAGTGATTAAACGTCGATGAAATAATGCACTTGTAAGTGTGAAGTGGGTGCGTACAGCGCTGAGTTAACCCTGATATACCCCGTGCACGTGTCGAGATAGCGGGACGATAAACACGCAAGGTGAAAAGGTTTGAATTTACGTACCTAAACGGCGATCAAGCTGACATTGTGGTTTAACAAATTAAGTTGGAGAGTTGGAAAGAAAAATGAAGGAACAAAAAATCGTTGGATCAGATTACTTCCAGCCGGTCTTTCAGTCCTCGATCCAACTCCTCTTGAGGCTCAAAACATCCATTTTCCAATCCGCACTTCCAAGGATTAGGCACAAGTTTCAATCGGCAGTAATTAATTCGTCCTGTACAACTTTAAACGAAGAATCGCTTGGTTCTTACTAATCCATGAACACAAAATCCTGTCCCTTCAAATAAAATACGAGAAACAAACGAACAACAAAAAAAGACTGTTTTTTTAGGTGGGGGGGGGGGGGGGGGGGGGGCAGAATTTAGTGCAGCTTCGGTGAAGATTCCAGCCGTTTGACTCTATAAAAATTATTTCTTTTATTCACAACGTCACTATTTCTCACTGAGTAATTAAAGTTTTTTGAAATTCAATACCGAACTGCAGATCGTGGTTATTACGATTAATTGTAACAGTTTTCCGGTTTCAAATCTGCGAATTCACATATTTCCTACATAAGAGTTATGAAATGGTTATTCGTGAAAGCGCGAGCTTCGTGATAATTTAACATTTAAACAAATGTATGCAAAACATTCCGGTCAGCTGGCCATTTTTACTACACTTGTTTAATAGTGGACGCGGTTTTTTCGGGCTCGACTTCCCTCAATTCATCCCGTGCACCTCGGCTTCGGGTGCCCTCGTGTCTATCGTCCAGAGACCGACATCGACACGTGTTCGCACGCCCGCGTTGTTTCCGCGACTGAACTTCGCCCAAGAGCTTCCAGGTATCGAAGCGCACGCGCCATTTGTCCAGCCTATTCGAGCTCGGTTCGTCTTATCGGGCTTAAATATTCGTCGGTACTTCCGGAAGTACGAGCTGCCGATGTAGGCAACGTTAAGGGGTAATACCACTGTGAAAACCTAAAAAATGCACCATTTTTATGGATGGAAGAAAAGGTAATGATATACTAACATTTCAGAATGGCTCCAGTGTTACCATTTTTTAATATTTGTTGATAATAATTTTCTTTAATATACTTGAATTTATGCCTAATAACTTTCTTAAATATTATTATTTTATTTACTTTGCTTCCGTCCGCAAAAAAGCGGTAAAAAAAAGCGTTTTCATGACGTTGCGCTTGCAGTAAAGGTCTCTGAAATGCGGCCGCCTGTCCTAATAATACACCCGGTATAACTTCCGCGGTTTAAGTTCCGCATAAGTACAATTCGAATACGCAAAAGAAAACGTAGTGGCCACAGAACTATTCTACATGTGCTTTCGAAACTTTTCCATACGTACAAGGCGTTGTAAAAGTGCTATGCACTTTTGAACAGACTTTTATCTAGCAATCCGATTTTAAAGTTTTGTAGGTGTATTGAATTTTCACATTTCAGCAACTTATTCAAATTTTGGATTGAATCGTAATGGTAGAGGAATCATTTCGGATGATACAAATTTTACGAAGCTATTGCTTCTCCGTCGCTGAATGAAATTATTATTTCAAACGTGAAATGCGCATTCAGCGCTTTTTCGTTTTCTGAAAAACGGGACGAATGAATCCAATTCGCAGCAGTCTGACGAACCCTGTATTTTTTCACTTTGATCAAAACTAGGGTGCGATTGATCCCCTTGCATTATAGTGGATTTGTTCCCCATCCGGTAAACATGGAAATGCTGAAAAAAAAAAAAAAACCATTCCGTTCAATCGCATTTGGAGGGTGAAAATCCAACTCTATCCAATTCAAAATATACCAGCGTTTTGTCAACCGAAATTGGGTTACAACTCTAGAATTCAATCTCCGTGAAATAAATGGTAAAAAATGATAATTGAATGTTAATAAATACGCATAAAAAATTTTTACCTTTCGAAATACCATCTTTTCAGTCCATCTCGATTCACCCACTTCCCGGATTTCGCAAGTATAAGAACGCTGAGTCTGCTTCGCGGCAGTGAGCCTTAGCCTTATTGTTAGGGTCCAAGAACAGATTCTTTCAAAGTCTATCACGAGGATAAGTTTTCTCTCAAAGAGTTGCCGCCAAGTGTTCATCCGAAGTTCTTGACAAATCGATATCAAGCTGAATTCTTTACACGCCAAGATGAGATGAGGCCACTCTCTTCAATGTCTCAACTTTTCCTCGACCATTCAAACCCATGCAGCAGCCACTGCCAAAGTGCTCATCACCTCCCGCAGAACTGGCTTGTGTAAAAGGTGTTAAAAGCTTCTGCGGCAACATGTTCCCATGGGAGTAAAATTTCGCTACGATTACGTTGCAATTACGCGATACGCAATGAGAGCATATGTAATAATGACTGAAGGGACCACTGCAGTCTCGGGGAACTCCGTCGGTGGGTGAAAAATGACTTGACCTGAAAAAGAAGAAGGTCAAACGGTGTTTCAGCTAACCAAATCACAGTTTCGCTTTCTGGTTGTTAATAAATGACGCCAAAATTTCCCGTCACTTTTCAATTGCTCAAGATATTCGAGTACTCAAAGTATACTAGTCGTTATAAATTTTCAATCGCTAGTATTGCCGTCGCTTATGGAACTGCGCATGCACCATTGACTACGATTATAATCGTGAGAGTATATCGCGCTATATAAGCTGCAGATCAGCTGCAGTTGGATAGGCTGTGTTGAGAAAAGTCAATCGATAAATGTGGGCAGGTTAGAGGACGCCGATAGACGGCGAAAATAGATCTAATTAATGCAAAGCATGGTGTATGAGGCGGTGAGATTTTCCATCTATTCGAAATTCGAGGAAAGGTAAAGTTCAAGAGGAGGGAATTCATAGGGCTTAGTTCGATGAGGGAAAGGCTTCCAGAATAGTGAAAAGTTATGATCGAGGTATCACAAAGGACACGACGTTCAGCTCGTGTCTGCGAACCAGGTAAACGCCTGTTTCCTTGAGATTATGTTCTCGTGAGGTAGGAATAAAGTTCTCTGACCCGGTCACGTGTAGGATCATGGGATTTAGTGGATATCGTATGAATACTCGAGGACTCGAAGGTCCTCAGCTTACCAGACTATTTAAATTAGCTTGTTGTCAAGACACGAGATCAGGAAACACCGGAAACCCGATTTGAGTTTTACCGGAAGTTGAACTCGTCGTCCCTATAGCTTCATAATCGCCGGGGGAAAGGAAGGGCTGAGAGTTGTTCTTGCGAAATTTGGCGGAAACGCGAGACAAAATGCCTGAGTTGCAGCTAGCCTTCGGAAGCATTCTACGCCTGCGAGTAATTGTACGTACGTTAAATCTACCCTGGAAGCCTGGAGGGAATGAACCATTTGGACGGCATTGCCGGGTCGCTAAATAAGTCTGCTTTGACAGATGTTTTATTTCCGACCTTGAGTAAGATCGCCTTCCGTAGGTGATTTCAATGTTTCTTGAATCATCCGCTTACTCAGGGCAAATAATATAGCGACGCTGCACGCTGGATATTACAATTATATTTCATATTTTCAATATTATGAGATAAAAGTTTATATATTTAATTTGTTCCTTCTGTCATTCTTCATATCCGAATTCATTACAGACGACCAGTCAGAGTGAATTATGGTACTTACGGAAGTGAGACGTTTGATCGTTCGTCTGTCTCCTTCGCTTGAACAAATCGCTCGGTGTGCGTTTAATGAACAAACCTTATGACATATCTAATATAAATCGAGGAAAGTATGCAGCTTTGGATATATGAGAAGAGCTGCTTCTTAAGATCTCGGAAGCTCTGAGACTCGTGCGGAGACTCGGGAAGCAATATTCGCATATTCATTCAGCGACAAATTCAAAGCGCATATTTACAGGGAGGTCTAATATCCAGCATAAATCATTACTCAGGCTCAGATGGCGCGATAAGCGTCGTCGGGCTTATCGTCGAGACATAAACGTGGGCACAATTCATCCCGTGTGTGGCTGTAAGGCGGCTAAAAGGAGAGCCTGTATCTATTTAGCTTTACTGAAACCCACGTCAAAGGGAATTATCATACTGGCAAAGTGCCGAGCTGCCTACCAACGCTATATGAGTGTTTAGTTTTCAACACCTTGGCTGTTGATGCGCATGCAGATAAGTAGAAATTATACGCGTGATGGAGCAGTAATTACATCTACAGTCGTTACGGCGGGAAAATATTAATGACCGGAATTTTTTCAACCCCCATTAACGCGAAAGAGCGCCGGCAAACGTTAGTTTTTTCACCGGAGCGTAAATTATTTTCATTTCGCATCGATGAATCCAGATTATTTCGGTTAACGTGAGAGCAGCCTGCAGGCTATGCTACGTTTGTCGGTCGATTTTCAATCGTCGAGAAGAGTGAATTAACCCGCGTGAAATTGATTTCTCCTTCTGTCAACGTACCTTTGCTGCTGGAAAACCAAGGAAACAGAACGCCAAAGAAATTAGAAAAAGCACAAATAAATAAAAATTTTTACACTAAATTAACACTTCGTCCCCCAAAACTTGGAAACAAAGCAAAAGCTTACAGTTTTTCTAACTTTTCACATATATTTATTGATTCTATTCAGGATGTCATATACGTATAATATTTACACACATCGGTATAACAGGGTTTACTAGGTTTGCGTAATATTATAAATGACTTACGTGCACAATTACTTATTACAGGATACAAGGTATAAACTTGGATCTTAACTATTTTCTAACACACCGTATTTTTTCTCTTCATACATTATTCGATGTGTATAGTTAACAGATGTTTTACCTCGATCGCTTTTTAGGTATAAACGCTATTTTCAGTAGATTGACCACCGGAGCCTCCAGGGCGATCGAGATGCAGAAAGACAGCAGGTATGAAGCCACGAGATTTCCGAAATAGACAATCAACTGAAATGACGAAAAACTTTGAATTAGATGGATCCATAAATTGCCGCGCATATCTACAGGATATTTAAAGGCGAGGGCATCCAATGGCTCTGCATACAAGTTCGTGCTCAGGTATGGGTGAAGTGAAGGGGGACAAATGAACTCATATATTACAGGTATAACGTATATCGATGGGACGGGCGGTGCTTACGGCATGCAGGGGTTTTTGCGTTCTTGTAGCGAGGGTATAATATCGGACGAAATTACCCCCGATAACTTCAGAATGTGATTCCTCCGAAAAACTGGTTATGAAAATCGCATTATTCCCGAAATGGCGCGGTAAGAAGAGTAGTCCAGCCAACTTGAATATAATTATAAAGTTATTTGGCAAATTTTACAAAACCTGGATTAGAGCTCCGAAAGTCTGTGAGGGGATAAAACACAACCGAAGCCTGTAACAAGTCGTTTCTACTACTTGGCAGATTGCCTGTAACGCACCACCCAGCTATAAATTACCCCGTCTGTCTTTGACTTTTGCAGTAAAAAATCTAGACTGAAAAAGGCAACATACTTGAAGGATTTCTTGCGTCATTAAGGAATTTCGATGTAAAAAAAAAGCTCCGAGACACTGAGTCCGTTCTTCTTACCACTATCCCATTATGCAGATGTATCGGTCCGTCCATCTGTGCCGTGGTGATCACCATGATGACAGGGTGGACTAGGTAAGCACAGTAAGTGAGTCTCGAGAGGGGATACATCAGTCTCAACGACAGCAGACTGTCTACGACGGGCGCAGATCCGGTGCAACATTGTACAACCATGAATGCCACCGCTACAGCCCACGCAGTGTGGCCTAAGGAAGCGTAAACCGAGCTCAAAGTCACCGTGATGCTGCCCGGGTAAAGGCCGTAGACGACGGCGAACATGACGGAGGCGGAAAGCAGCCATCCGATCACTTTGGCGTACTGCCGGATAAAGAGGGTACGAATTAGCTAGTGACGGACGGTTTGCAGGATGTCCGGATATCGAACGACTCGACTCACAAGAGGTGTTCGCAAGCCGCAGTCGGTTTTGAACAAGATGTAGCCAGTGATGGTGCCGATCAAGTATGGCCCAGCCCTTAGCCATGGTTTGTCGTAGAGCTCATCAAATAGGGCGAACGGTTCCTGAATTCTGATTAGGGAAATCGAATAAAATTAGTTTAATGGGGCACTTGGAGCCGATAGACTAAGAGTGGTGTCTGCCCGCGCTATTCACTTGCCTGGCCACGTAGTCGTTCTGGTAGGCGACGGAGAAGGTAGTGAACCACGACGAGACGATAAGGAAAATTACGGAAACTGCCACGAACTTGAAATACTTCACCGAAAGCAGGAGCAGGAATATTCCCAATACGTAGAACTGGGTGTCGTTGGCCATGTACCAACTCCAGAGCATGCACTGGAAATTTCAAACGATATTCACGTGAATCTTTCACGTTGGCAATTAACCTTTCAACCGCCAAATCTGGGTCAGAACTGACCCAGGTGATTAATTAGGGGATGAAGAAAAAGTAATGCAACGCTTGAATAAATTGACGCCGCGCAATGTCAACGTTTGACATTCTCGAATGGGAAATGTGGATGAAGCGTATGCACGGTGAGTAAAATCTCTGCTTTTTGTCGGGGCTTTGTCAGGTTACGTGGAGTTACGTGTACACCAAAATAAAACACGTCGCTTTACCGCGGGTATTATAAACGTCGTTAGCTTGTTACCCGACTTGACGCAACACTCCGGATGAACGTTAAAATCGCACGAATTGCACCGACGTCGCTCTGCACGTTACCCGACTATTTTGATGACCGCAAGGTTAATACACGTAGAGGTGATAATGTAACATTAGCGATATCTAATGAAAGATTGATTACTCCACCCTGTCCTGAATATTAACGAATGAACCGTCAGCGACATTGCAGTACCGACTAAGTATTTGCAATTCTCGGAACCCCGGTGCCACTGTGGAGTTCGATTTTGAATAATTTTCCATGAATTTAGCTGATCAACTGTGGCCAAATTACGGAACATTTAGTTGAGCGCCGTAGGGATTTCATTTCAAAGGCCTCGGAAAGGAAAATTTTAACGAGCCTGGCTTCTTTTATACCAGAAAATACTACGGGACCTTTTGTTTTCACCGAGGCTTTAGTCTTGAATCGAATAAGCACCGACGAAAACCAAGAAGCACACTGACTAACCACCCCGGATATAAGAGTTTCCCCGGATCGTTTCTCAATAATTAAATCCAATTCTCAGCGCACCGACCCGGAGACATTGTCTTGGGGCATAGAATTGACAAAATATGCTGCAAACGTCAGAGGGACAAATTTAAGCTGAACCGATCAGGGCGCCTTTGGTTAAGATATTTCTGTCAACCAACCATTTCCGTCCGAGGGTAAAGCGAATTTAGGTAAAGAGCATTCCTCCACCAATACTTCTCGCAAGTTAAGTGATCCATGATGGCTGGGAAAAACACTGTCCTAGCTTGAACGTGTCTGATCACAACTTCGTTTACTCCCAGTGCGAACAAGTAGGCTGGTGTCAACCTGAAAAAAGAGTGTTTGTTCGCTTATTTCGATCATTCATTGGGTTGAAATGAATTTTCAAACTCGCCTGATGAATCTGTACAGAATCATGACTAGGAACTTGAGGGAACTGGATTTGAAAAAGTGATTCTTGTCCGTTTTCACGCTGCCCAGTGATCGGTAGTACAGCACTGTTACCAGGAGGCCGCTGAAATAGTTGGAACGTGAAATTACGCCCGGGTAAAAAGGTCGGGTAGTGCCGGTGGGCCATTAAGACTGTTACACCGTCTGCTAGTTCTAATTTTCACTCACCTAATGAAGAAGAACGTGTCTACCGAGAACGTGGCGTTGCTTATGGTTTGGAACATAAAGTTCCTCTCTGTGACCGTACGCAGCATTTTATTCTCTGGAATTTAAGAAAGTCGCACATAAATTTCAAGTAAGAAGAAAGACCCTAATTATCCTACGACTTCCTGAAAAAATGATGTAGCATCTTTGCCTACTATACATCCGAGCCGACGTCCATTTCAATTTAAATCCGTCGCCTCTTAAGTAAGGACGGGGTGCCCA
This sequence comes from Neodiprion virginianus, assembly GCF_021901495.1. NCBI lineage: Eukaryota > Metazoa > Arthropoda > Insecta > Hymenoptera > Diprionidae > Neodiprion > Neodiprion virginianus. Next base: position 32,470,080 of record NC_060879.1, read on the forward strand.
GCTCAAGAGAACCAGCGAAAAAAAAGAACGGAAAAGTGACAGGAAGCGAGAAAGTGATAACGGACATCTTAAGCTGCATCGCGCGACATATCTGCGAAACTCGTTCCGCACTCATCGCCGTCGAAGGCAGGAGATTTGAAAACTTTCCGACTCTTGAACTCCAGCAAGTTCAGCTCGACTTTCCTCGAAATGTTGAAATGTTGAATACTCGTAGGGTCGCTTTTAGAATCAATTTCATGGTCGTCGAACGACCTTTGCACCTGGATCTGACCCCATCCTAAAAAGACTCTGAATTTGGGCAATACCTAAGCCTCAAATTTCCGCCACGGTCGCCATACCGTCACGGTTCGTGTAATTGCATGACATTGCGAAAGAACGTGAAAGGAAGGCGATGCCGGAGGCAGACATGGGGTTCTTTTTTACGCTAGCCATTAATCAGATTCGCAATCAGTAGGCGTCGCGAAAAAACTACTTAATAGCGGCTCAGAAGTCCCGGATCCCTTACTGACCCCCACTTACCGGCGATGGAGAACACTTGTAAGTAGGTGTGGACCATCACAACCCAGCCCAAGGAAAATACTCTCAATCCATGAAGGCAGGTCAGACTGTCGCTCGCTGCTGGTTCTGTGCTAATTATTTTACCACCATTTGCGATCGGGTTGAAAGCCATCAAGCATTTTACCCAGAAACCTGTAACAGTATATACAAAGCTGTATCACGATCCACTATTTTTGTTACAGTCGTAATGAATTTCGAACGGATTCACTCCGATTTTAGACCGTTGGGTCGCCACTTTAATTCAGCGGCTTATGAATCGCTCATCACGAACTCGCCCGGGATCATTCAAACTTCTAATTACGAACCGAATTTACTTGAGATTCAATTAAGATGAGTAGGGTTTTAGGGCGGGGCTTATCCGATGTTTACGAAGAACAAAATCCCACGAATTCCAACCGAGTCTCGCAGCAATCCATCCAACTTTAAGTCGGCATCGCTCGCGGAAGATGATGCAGTGGTTGGCCAAACATTACCATCGGTTATCCGAGGTCGCAGCTAAATTGCTTTGAAGAAGCCAAGGTTGTCCGACCATGAACCCTGCCGATGACTTGCTAATGTCGATAGAAAATCGGACCCGATGATAGCGATTGAAGAAAAAGGGATTGGAGTACCTTTTTCAAGCTTAGTTTCCTTCTTCCCCTGCTCGCCGGCCCCTTCTCTTTCCATCTCGGTCTTCTCAATTAGCTCCTTGCTGGTATCTTGAATGATAGATATTCGCCGTTCGTCCAGAAAATTTTTATCCGGATACGTGCTGATGTTTTCGTTGTTATTCCCGCTGGCTGAACATTCCACGTCCGATTCACGGCCTCGGGTATCGTTGTATTCGTATGCCGTAGCCAGTATCATCAAAAGCAGTATGACTCCCGCGACGCCGCTAAAAATAAAAAATTCCTAACGTATCCATAAGCCGTGCCGCATGCGTGAAGCACCTGGTACTTTCTACCTGGGCATGATATCTGGTACAATTCGATATTGAATTTAGCTCTGGTATTCCCATCCGTACAAACCCAAGTCACACCCCGCCAAGAAAGCAATTTCAATTTATAGTTTCAGATTCACCCGCGATCACATACTGGACGGATAATTTCACGTTCAAATTACTAAATCCAAATTGATCATAGGGCGCGTGATTGGACAGACCGCGCCAATTCGGGTGGTATCACATTACGGCGGTGTTACGCCGTGAAAGCTCCCCGAGTTACAATTCTCGGAGTAGTCGCTTCCTCTACCTCTAATTTCTGCCATTCTCCAGCCTCAATACGCGATTAATATATAGATGTGGATGGGTCCGTATGAAATCACGCAGAATTCAACGGGTCCAAATTCCATACCATTTGGAAATAAACTGCCTTATACTTTGACGGATTTGAACAGACTCGTACTTCAAGACGTCAGTAGGAAAAAATTTCTGCAGCCGTTCAACCTTTATTCTAGACAGTGACTAAAAGTTCAACTCGGTTCAATTAATTACTGGCCAATCTTGTCAAAATTCAAAGTTTTAACAGAAAAATCATGCAAATCCGTCGATTTCTTTTACATTTCTGTCTGACGGAAATGACAAAGTAATCTAAACTATTCGTACAAAAATTTGTCGAGAACAATTCTGAAACGTAGATTTCTTTAAATGTGTCAAAGAAGCGACATTTTTTATTTACGAATGATTCGAAATTCCAATCCGTAGATATCTCTTATATATCTGTTATAGAATAATCAGTATAATCTATATATATATATATATATGTATTAGAAATAGGAATAGATTGGCGTCGAGTCAACCGTCATCCGTTCTTCTTCGCCGCCGTGTATCTCCACGTGTTTCACCCTTGCCGGTGGCTTTTTGCATTCTTGTGATTCAAACTGTAATTTTCCGAGGTCCCAGAGTGCTCGTGCAGGCTCCGACTTTACGACACCTCGTTCGCGTCCCGCCTACAGAGTACCAACCTTATTACATTCTTAGCTCGGGCTTTGGCTCAGGCTGGCGATGGCGCAGTTGTTCGATGAATTATTTCGCTGTTAAAGTAGCGTAAAAAATATTGTAGCGTACAATTTTGGCCGCGGGGTTCTACCGTGATAGGGAAAATTCAGTCCCAGGTCGGACTGCCGGTGAGTCTGCGGTAGCCTCGCGAGACAATGGAACACCGGGCTCTCCGTTAATTATAGTATTTTAGGGCCAAGTTTTAACGGTTCCCATCCCTTGCCGTGCCATTTTAGACATCCGTACTTTTCGCACCCCATGTACTAAGTCCAGTGATAAATGTTCGGGCAAAAATATTCCTCTCATGGTGTTTTCGTAAAGTTTTCATTCTCCGTAGGAATCGAATATGAACTTGTAAATATTCTGAAGATTACTCTTATCTAGAGTCAGAGATATGCACGCAACAAGGGTGAAAATTTTTATCCAAAACCGATCAGCGGATAAATATTGTCAAGTTGTAATATACATGCAGAATGAATGTACAAAGGCATGAGACGTGAAACGTTTTGCCAAATATACGAAAGTTCAGCTCCACGTTGTCGTAACAGTTTTAAAACGCGATATTCCCGCAGAGAATTTTCAACGTAAAGTTGAATAAAAGTTGTGTAACGATGCGTGAAATATATGAGAGGTTCGCTATCGTCTACCGCACGTATACGTAAACTACGAGGACTTCCAGGATAGAAATATTCACGCGAATTCTGAAATAAGAAACTTATAAAACGGAGACGTCGACAAGCCCATAACCGACCACACTTTGCACGAATGTCGTCAACGATATTTGGTCACGGTGAATTTTATGACAAGCAGGAAAAATTTACTGGTAGATATATAAGAGTATGAAATAACTAAGAAATGTTTCTACCGATTTTGCGCAAAATCTAATAAACTCTAAGTCTAAGGAATTCAAATCAGCTACCAAAGTCCATGCAAATCTTATAGAACTAGAGACTTTTCACACAAATACACAGGTACTGCAGACATCTACCAAGTCATCGACCCAAGATACAGTAAAAATTTGAAATTCATTTCGGGGATGTTGCACGAGTAATTTTCTCTCCTCCTCGAGCGACGAGCGAAAAATAAGTTGATGAATTTCTGCCAAAGCAAGTGTACAGAGAATAACGAATCAGATGACCGAGGGGCTGGCTGCAAAATTTAGGCAATCGACCAGTGAGATATTACTTATATATTGGTACTAAAAGTGTATTACTATGTAAAATAAAAGAAGACGAATCGTGTCTGCTTTATAGGGGAGAAATTTTCTGCCGCGCTTTCTCTCTCGCATCAACACCGAGAAAATCTTTTTCCAAAAGCTCTTGCGATCACATGTACAACGTACATAATATGCATACTATATTTGAAAAATAGAAGACGCAACACCCTTTAGGGCATATATATGCAGTGTGTGTAGAGTTAAAGAATTTCAAATCATACTGACCTAGCTACGCTAGTGTTACATAAAATCTGAATATTCTCTCAAACGTTTCACAGTCACAGCGTGCACGACTTTTTCATCCATGATGAAAGAATTTCACCACGTATGGTGGCTCTTCGTTTGGAATTAAATCGCTGTCTGTGCGAATGATTGCGTGGAATGCACTTGAGAGCTATATCGCGCTATCCTGGACAGCACTGGACTTTCACGAGTGCATACGATCTGCAGTATAGGCTTTCTATTACGCGTTTACGTAAGCTAGGTGTAAGCAATAAGTGCAGCCTGAAGTAAACGCTTGTTGTTAAGTCATCGAGTTGCAAGGATAAAGGATAATCTCTGTGTTTCAACGTCGACACGACAGCCTGCGTTATGTTTGCTAACTCCATTTACCGCTGATTGGCTCATCGATGTTCCGTGGGATCGGTTCGGATTCACAGCCGCAATTTTTACCCTTCGCTGTGAACTGCCTATGCATGACGTCACGAGTTGTCCCTTTGCCATTTTCGGACAAAATAAATTCTGTTCTTTCCGTCTATTCTTCGAACTTGTCGTTTTATTGCAGGAATTTGACACGGAGAAATTAGCGAAATACGAGAGCCCGTCATTTGGCATTCGCTTCAAACTTTGCGATCGATAAACGTAATCGGTTCGCGCCAATTTCGAACAGTTATAACCGCAGTGATTAAATGCATTCACGTTAAGCCTGAAGCTCCCTCGTGACACACCCACACACACACACACTGCATTGCCTGAGTGAAACGGACATTCGTCTTGAATCTGGAACATAGATTGTAGCCTGCCTTGAACCGAGGCAACTGTTATGCCATCGTTAATAACCCGCGCTCCGCAATTCGATAACTGGATTGCGAATGGTTGCTGATTCCGTGTACGTTGCACTCGGTATTATAACTGTTTTCCCGCTGCAGATGAGTTCACGGCTCGAGTAAATGCATCTAATTACTCAACTTTCATATCCAGTGAATCACATTCACCTACCGGTCATAGTTTTAACGTGTTTGATAACGCGTTAAGAATTCGATCATACGCCGCAAATTGAAACACAATTTTCTCTGATTGATATATTTACCTTTGATAAATGAATGATAAACGACTTTTTAGAGAGCTGCTTTACATTGACCGAGATATTTTACCGAGAACTTTGCAATATCATGCAAAAATTGTAACGGGAGCAGTTTATTTTTCAGTGAGTCGTCATAAATGAATAATTATACGACGGGAGGTACAGGAGTTGAGAATAAAAAAGTAAATGATGGAAACACACAATGTTGCCGCTTTACGAAAGTGTGGGATTGTTTAATTGTCTGTAAATGAACCGAGAAAAAGAAAGTGAAAGAGAGAGCTGAGAGGAGAGCACATCATTTTGTATTTTTCATTTTCTTCACCCCTCGGCAGGTACAATGCTTTTGTTTTTACTAACGGAGTTAATACGTTGGATATTTATGCGAACCCTACTTTCAGACATAAATCATTCAGTACATGTAATCTCAGCGTGTAGTTACACGTTACAGAATTACAAATTGGTGTATTCGATAGGTAAAAAGTACCTATTGCAGTGATTTGTTTTTCACCAAATTTTTGGAGGCATATTTTCAAAGTACCCGTCGTTGTTATGTAAAACTTAATACAACTGCAAAGTATGAAGTTGCGTCGTCGCATAATTAGGACTCGATTCTTACACAGCAAAGCTTTACCGTCTATCCAGTAAGCAAGCTTAAACCGGGCACAAAGTAATCGCGTTATTTATTTCCGACCTACGAAAGAGTAAAGCGGAACACAAACGCGAAGTGTAATTACAACTGGGAGCTTTTGTCGCGATTCCTCAAAGCGCGGTAGCTTTTCGCTCGTTTAAACTCTTCATTTCGGTTCGTTCATTTGACAATTTACACCGCGTCGTCACTCAGAGGCAATTCGCGCAAAATTTTTTCATCTGTCATGGTATATCAAGTTGGCTCAACATTATACGGGGGCTTAAGAGTCCCGAGCTGCCGAAAGTTTCTCGTTAACTCATCGGCTTGTTTGTCTTTGTGCTTGCACCGCTTTGTGTTAACTCTATTAGCCATAAGGTTGAATTATTTAACAACATATCATTCACTTTTATACCTATATATTATACTGGCAAACTGTACGCCCGAGTAACCTTCACCATATTTATAGGTTTGCGTAATTTCGAAGTTTAAATTCCTTTTTAACAACTGTTTATAATCCTCGTTTAATTTTCAGCAAAATGTAGATAATACACTTTGAGACCGTTTAAATTGTCTCAGTTTCATGAAACGTCTACGACTAAACTTTACTACAAACAGAGATTTTGCGAGCTGAAGTAGCAAGTGTTATTTTTCGTTGTATCGAAAGCAAACGTGTAGCAAGAATATCGTGTACCTTCATATCGACCTGAGAACTTTCCACAATCGTATGGTTTTCAACTTGACTTATACTTGCAAATTTCCTAACGATGGAATACAGCTGCTCGTCGGATCGATTGCATTTTAAACTTACTCGCGCTGTGCTGAACGTCTTCAGTTTTTTACCCCCGAAACTTTTCTTAAAAATACCTCACGCCCCCCAATATCTGCATTTGCAATCCGTGTAAGCCTGAGGCTTCCATGGATGGAATCGCACCAAGGCTTGTTGGCATCGAGTATAATTTGGATCCGGTTGAAATTTGATACCAAGTGTGAGATACGTGGCTGTATCTAATATTCGAGGTCTGGTTTCATCTCGCGAGGAATGCTTACTGTAGAATTTCGCTGGTACGGAAATTAGCCGTTCGCAATGCTCTCCGTCCCAGCTTCATCCATCTTCCCATTGATTATTTGTATAGGTATGCTGTATTTAGATCTCCTCTTTGCACCCATAGAATTCAAATATAATATATCTACCTATAATTTCTGTAAAAAACTGTCATCCCTAAATTCCCAAATATTCACACCACGTCGAACGTGAATATTGCCATTATATATGCCATTAATCTTCGAAAGTAACTAGGATTCTATCGGCTTTTTTACGGCGGCAAGAAAGTCCTTTAAGTTTACCTGCAAGAGTTTGTGTCTCGGGATTATATTGAATAAAGTTTAAAATATGGAGCACCAGTGACTCGCAATTTTTTCAGCTACAGAGTTCATTGTAGAATTCTCAATACAAATCAATGAATAAAGTATTTTATAGACATAAATAGGCCGAGAATTCAAAGTAATCGAGTTACAGACTCTATGATAATGTCAAAAATATCCAGTTTTTTGGTCATGATTTTCGAAATTTTTCTAAGTTGATTTCATTCGAGTCTTCGCCTGCGAATAATGTCCAATCTGTAGATGCGTTTCGCTACTTTCCCCAGGCATGGAAATTCCATACACAGCGTACATCTAGTATGGATTATACTACCTACCGATCATACCCAAGTCACCGTCTATGAAAATATGCATCCGGGGCTTTGGTCGATCCGTCTGGACGCCAGACGATCCCGTATAAACCTGCAGCCAAAGTAATTCCGTATTCCCCGAAAGTACTACAGGCGATCACCTCACCCGACAAAGACTAACGTAACCGTGCTGCGGTACCTTGCGCAAGTTGAAGCTTGCAAATCCGCGAGGAAAGAAAGTTGAAAGACGTTTCATACCTGCGGCACATGCCTGAGTGCATCTTATACCGAATCCATGGTCAGACTTGTAACGAGTATCACAGAGAAATTTCACTCTCTCGCGTTTTTCCGATGATTGAGGTAACGGAATGGTGGAAATTAATTCCAACCGCTTCCTTCTTTTCACTCTGAATACTTCCTGCGTTTAGCTCGCTTTTTCTACGTTTAGCTATCACCCTCATTTTTCTTCCACATATTACAACACCTATTGTTATTTAACGCGTAATATTTCAAAGCGAAAGCATCGCCAGTCTCTCTCACTTTCCGCGAAAAGAGACGACGTCGAGAAGTCTTTGGCTTTCCCACTTAAACCGGGTCAGTGGGCTCCTCCGAGTGTTCGGTTAACAAGTTGTTGCGAACAAACGGGTCTTCGCACAGGCGGTGGTAACACGAGATAATCGAAAGTCCTTGAGGTGCCGGAGCTTAGCGTAATCCATCTTATCGTGTGTTTTTGGTTTCTTTTTACCCAAAAACCAGGCAACGAGACGCGGAGTAATTTTACGCGGTTTGTTCACTCGCGGTAAAGCAGCGCGTTAAAAATTAATGTACTTCTCAAGTAACGGAAGCTCGTAATAAAGATAGCTGAACAGACTTCGCTGGCCTGAAGGGAGCAGATTTTTGAAGAGTATCTCTATACGCTGTCACAATTACATCGCGCCTCACGTATCCACCGACCAGGTACAAGGTACCTCGTCCTCGTACCAGACAGCCACTACGTTTCGTCTCTGAATCCCTAGGTAAATTAATTTAGATCTTGAGGAAGCTTGCAAGCACAGCATCGATAAGACCCGAGTACTCACGGTCGTCTCTACAACCTGAAACGGGCATTAGGACAGCTTCCTGTGTAATCCTGGGGAGAGGAAATTTACGACTTGTATCCATTTAGCGCAGCCACGCGCTTGTTCTATACACAACGAGACGTGAAAGAAGAAAGAAGCTGCAAACAATCAGGAACGTATAAAAAATCGAGTGAGCAACTACAAACCGAATGTTACAACTCCAACTCAGATAGCCGTCATGAAAATGCGATCTTCGTAAATTTTGTATCCGTATAAAGGGGCAGTGGGCACAGTAACCCCAGCTTTATTGCGATCAGCGTTACCGCATCAGCGCGGGATTCGAGTAGCCTCGATATTCACTGCTCTTTTTATTTCCGGGAAAAAAATCTCTACCCCGTAAAAACTCCCTCGGACATTCCACCACCGCAATATAGGTATAATACACTCTCCAGATCCGTAAATTATTACAAAGGGGGTGTATTGCGGGGATGAAAATGCACAACGCCGCAGTGTTTTCAGGGTAAAAGTTTATTCACAATTAATAGAACGCCTCGGTTTTAAACTACCATTACTGGTATATTCGCGGTTAGTCGCAGTTACGAACTACTGCTCCGACTTCTGTTATACCCAGCTGTGCCAATTTATTCCCGTAGCTCGAATATAATGTTATTATTTTGCGAAACAGAGTACATAAAAAAAAAAAAAAATACATCAAACGAACCTCCACGCAAATCGTCGAGCATTCGCGATCATCCCAACCACGATTTGCAAAACTACATTTTTATATTGCTAAAAATTTATGGGAAGGTGGTTCGGTGACTTGCACTGAGAATTTACAGGAATGGGAGGAATAAATTTTTTTTTTTTAAAGCTCAGGCGGGTTTGAATCGAGCAAGTGATCAGTGGGCCGGAACTCCCGTGAAAGTAAAGATGGTGCGGCAGAACGGAGCGTGTCTTGCGACGTGAAATGAATCCCAGCAGCCTCGAGGCTTACCGGAAATGGGAGTGGCCGCGATTGGTCCTTCTACTTACGACAAGATGTGCACCTTCGGATCCAGCCAGGGAGAGTAATCGTTCGCCGGAACAGACTTCACCTTGGCGATGTGAATTTTCGGACCTGCTGAGCTGTGCGTCAGGTTTCCCTCCCTCTCGACTCTGTCGGCAGTCGCCCTCAGCATCGAGGTTACAGAGACGCGTTTGCAGGATCCAGGTAGACAAAGACCAAGGAAAATCTGACGGGTCTGCGGAAAGAGATTAGAGATTTTTATTGCAGAGACGGAATGGTCGTATGAGTCTGAAATTTTACGGTTCACCCGAAATATTTGACGTGGTAAGAAATTGTAATGCTCTATTTTAGCCTTCTTCAACGTTCAGTTTAGTCTCTCCCAAGCCTCCCTGAGAGCTATTTCGTAAATTTCAAACTCCTTGCCTTCTTCGAGTATAATGCTTTTGGACGATGGGGATACCGATAAACAGAGTATATCAGTAAATTTTGAAAAATCTCAGCGTATCAACCATGTGATTTTATTTGACCAACAAAATATTTCACAACCATGGTTCTGCTCAAGCAACTTTTTTTCTACCTTTACTTTTCATGTTCTTCTTTAATTCGCTTTTATTTTATTTAACAATCTACAAGCCCTGTAAAATGAGGTCAGGGCTCTGCCGACCTTTTTTTCTGCTAGAGGTGAATCATGGATCCACGTTAATCTTTCGTAGGTTCTTAAAGTTTCATGCAATTTTTATTTCCTTCGTAAACCTGCCGATTAGGAATGAGTATCAACGGGAAAATTTCAGGGCTCAAAGTCATTTGAGATTATTATTACACTGCTGAAATTTAATCTCCATTTTGTTCGTAGTTACGCGGAGCTAGAAATTTGGGGAGATTGTATTTTATTCCAGAGCATAAAACCAAACGGGATAACTTATGGTATTCGTGTAGTATCATATCGATGTTACGAGTTGCTGCAAAGAAGATTTTTTTCCTTACCGAGGATGCGAGATCGGTGGGCAAGGTCAAGTACATTCGGGCGACGTGAAATTGCACGGGATACGGAGGGGAATCCTCGGGCTGACCGGGAGACTTAATTTCTCGGTCCGCGTTGTCCAGTTCTCTGCAGAGAGTGCTCGAGCCGAGCCAAAAATCATTTCCAAAGTGGAACTGGGAGGAGTAACGACCACTGGCGTCAGACACTGTGAGAGCAAGAGAAAAACAAAAAATACAGGTAGGAAATAAGAGAATGAAAAGCAAGCAAAAATCCTGAGAATTTCCATAATGAACGAATACATTCCCGGCACCAACTTCAGCTCCGCACCTCGTTTTAAGAATAATTTACTTTGCTAATTTTACCGTCTTGATTTGAGTTTGTCCAAGCAATGTGTATATATATATGCATGTACATAGGTATATTTACCCTTCGCTTCAAGTTTCACCGCGCTTTCACACCATAAAATTAATTCACTCGGTCAAAGTTTCACCCCTTTCATTTTTGGTAATTACTCCCGTAGATTCTAACGAGTTCTCAACTGTTCGCGTTATTTTCACAAAATAGAAGGACTACTTTTTTCTCACCATCTGATAAAGGTGATAACATTTCTCTAGGGCTGCTTCACGGCATAATAATAAGAAAAAGTCTCGATAAATGTAACGCGCCGTTAAGCCTTCAGCCCTGATCTCACGTTCATTCGAGAAACCTCAAAAACGTACCGCGACGTACGACCACTCATATCATCATTCATACGAGCTTTGCCAAGACGTACGAAGCACTTTCGGATAAGCGAAATGGGCTTTTACTAGACTGGCGTCTGAATTTTCGCTTCCAAAAGTAACGCGTCATAGTTCAGAGCAAAATACTGTAGAATAAAAAAATTTCCGAATCAAATTTCGTTCCTGTGATTTCTAATTAACGTTATCGACGGTCTCAGTTTTATTTAAAAAAAAAATAGATATATTATAACGAAACAAAATACTCAAACAACTTACGCGTGAAATATTTGCGTTTAAAAATTCTCATAGAGAAATTTATAATAATAATTATCATACGTGACAACACGAAGTGGTAAAAATCACCATTTTAAAGCGATTCACACTGATCTATCACTCCGTTTTTAATAAAAGAATTTCAAGGCTCGCCTTTCCTTCAGAACTTTGATTATGCGCCGTTTAATATCACTCCAAAAACTTTGCAGTCCCGTTTTTCATGCTATATCCCTCTCGGGGGCTGCATAAACACACGTGTATGATGAGGCTACCTTTTTATATCAAATGGGATATACGCGCGAATAAATTTCACTATCCTACCGTCTCTGATATGGAAATTAACGTAGATACAGCACCAGCTATTTCCACCGCGAATGTAAAAATAAGAAAAGAAATCGACATTAATTTTTTTCTGGGATGCAGCTGTCTAGCCGTTCTCGCATTTTTCACACCAAAACCTTAGACACGCTAAAACAAATTGACGAAATTCATAAACCTTGTTTTCAAGTTGTTGCTATCATGTTTGCACGACTCACAATCAGAATTGTTACAGCATACGATAAATGGCGCAAGCTTGCGCCATATCGACGCTTCGAAGTAGGTGTCTTTGGTACGAGGTGAAAATACCAATGACACTTTCTTCGTGCAGATACGTGACGATTGTTTCAGAAGTGAGCGAGTGCGAAGAGACTCGCGAATTTCATCCTTTAGCGCATGTATACATTGGCCTATATCGAGATTTCCGTCGATACTCATGCAACATCTGACTCTTCTATACGCGCCTTTTTCCACCCTTATTTTCTCCAATAATCTCCGGCTGTGTGCCAATACATAGCCGAGCGTTTTGCCCCACCCGAAATATTCTAGAAGGGAATCTTTTCAGTTATCTGAAAAGTTTTCTCGTTTATTAAAAACTATCGAACTAAGATATCGAGTTGACCAGCTGCCAGCTGGTTCGCGGGCAAATATATAAAGAGTTGCAACTGCGAAATGACTTGAAACTTTTTTATCCAGCAAAAGGCCACCGTAGGTATAAACACTCAGAGACAAATTTGTGTTTTTTTTTTTTATCAAAATCTATTTGCAAACGCATTTAGTAGAACATTTTTTCTAGGTGACACTATGTTTCGATGGAAATACCAAAATCAATCAAATAATTGCTGTGAGATGACACAAGTCGAAAAGGATTGTCTTCAATTTTTTTTTTTTTTTTTCATTCAATTCTTACATTTTTTGGTCTCCGAATAATTTTTGCCTCACAACCGATTCTTAACCAGCTAATTTTCCGATTAATTAGTACCTCAGAAACTCGCATAACACAATCGGCAATCAATACTTTATCTGGACGACATTTATTTTGCGGAATCAGTAAACAGCTACAGATGCATGCGAGTAACCGCGTAGAGTTGACGTAGAAATTCGATACCAGGTATCCGCGTGAAGCTCGGCTGGGAAGTTGGCAGGCCTCTCTTGCCAAGAGTTCATTGCCAGTTACGTAAAATTACCGGTTAGCAATTCCGCTTGATTTGAAAAGTGCACAGAGTGTAGAAAGTGTGAACCTTCGACTTAGCTGCAAGTGAAATTAAACGAAGCGACGTGAATGGCTTTGAATATATGTATATACGTATTTTTCTTGCCAAGCAAACCACACGTTGCTGAATTTCGTCGACATCTCTTATTACGGACTGATTCCGAAACGGCCCCAACGATTTTTCGCATGACGCAAGACAAAAGGTTCGTCGCTCTCCCTTCGTTGCGTTGCCTCCGTTAGAGTAATCGCGGTGAATTCATTCGGGAATTTTCCCCGTGATCGGGAAATTGGTTGTGTGTACTGACAGAAGGAAAATCGATCGAATGAAGCGGCGATCGTTGACTACTCGAGTTCTGATTAAATTTAGCCCGAGCACTCTCGAACTCATAAAACCAAGTCCCTCCACCCGTTTGAATTCGTTATAACTTTGATATTCACTCGCCGTACTGAATTGAAACGTCCGTCAAATTGCAGGACGTGCATCGAGCCGCGGATCTAACTGGGTTAAATTGCACAGCCTGATCGGCTAAAAGTGCAACGAAACTTTCTCTGTTATACTATGCATAACTCGACCCTATCGCAACGTGTTCCAAGTTCCAGGCCTTCGGAATACCAATATTAGATTCTACCCCCGAAATGGTCCTCCTTTCCCTTGCGTGTTATACATTTTGGGAAAAAAGAAAGAAAACAAATTCCCCTCTTGCTTTCTTCCGTTTCCTTTCCGCGCCGTTTTTCTTTCATCATCCGAACGAATAACTGGACCATAAAAATAATTACTCGAATCAGTGAGGAACTCGGCAATGGCGGTTCTTTCCCTACGAACAAGAAGAGAAGCCAGGCTTGCGGAAATTTAATGAGATTGACGAAGATTTCCTCCAACTCAAAAGTTCGTATTGCACAAACCTGCGGACAGGAATAATAACATATAATCACTCACGTCATTTTTAACAACCGTTCAACCAACCTGTAATTTCGATTACGTGTAACCGTCAAGTGACTGGTCAAGTGGTGATCTTCTGACGTTCCTAAGTAAAGAATGAATTGTGTAACCGTTGAAAGCGATTCAAAGCGGAACGCAAAGCGTCGTTCAGAGATTATTGCCCTCGTCTTTTGATGCAATCGAAACTATCGAATAGGATGACACAAAAAGACATTGATGAAACGTTAATGGACCGATTACACCTTGGTGTGAGGCAGTAATGCTTCTTGAAATCACCCTGATGTTTCATCACATTGCATTGCAGTGTCTCAATGTCCGTTTCACGTCTGACCGAACAGGTAATGGTAGCTTATTAGTTCGGATAATCATTGTACCGATGAAACATGAGCGACAAGAAACTTCGTTACAATACCTGTGGCAATCAATTGATTAAATTTGCCTGAATGTCGATTCTCACTGACTCAAAGAACAAAGAGATGAGAAAAAAACGTGTGAACGGTTAAACTTTTTTCACTTACTTTTGGCAGCCCAGAGGCTGCCGTTCCTTAGGGAGTGTAAAAACATATCCATGTCGCTTCTGCAATTTTCACTCAATTTCCCGGGGATCTTTTTCCATTTCAAAGGATCGTAAAGATCTGACAGCCACTGAATGCTGTTCGCCGTTTTAGCCAATTTCTCCTCCATGAAATCCAGATCCAAATCCCTGTCTATCTTCACGTCTTTCTCGGCTATCGTAAGGTATTTTTTCCAGTCTAGTTCCGGGTTGTTTTTAGCAAATCCCACCAACGGTTCCCTATCGACAACCACGTCAGCTGTTTCCGTAAAGTCTTTCGATGAATTGTAGCTTGGAGTTTCCGGTGAAATTGAGCGTGTCAGACCAGGCTTACTGAGTCGTAATATGTTCGATTCATTTTCCGTCAAAATTATCGCGACGCATTGAAACCCTACAAACAGCAATACGGCGTTTTTCAACAGAGCCATCATTTTGCTTTCCAGCCGCAGATCTTCTGCCGATCGACTCTATAGTTTTCCACGATTCCCAAGCACGCGATCAATTTCTTCTTTTTAAATTTTCACCGAATTCATTGTCGTCATGCAATTTTCTCATTCGCGCATCAAGTGCTGCAATGCTCGCGTAAAAAAAACAAAAAAAAACTTGTTATTAGTATTTGTCCCTTGTACGCAGGTGTTTTTATATTCCCTCTACCGTTACCGCAATTATTCTCACCCGCGCATCTAAATTACTCAGAGTTACTCGGTGTACGTCCGAGATCTACTTAACGCGTTCCTCTTGAACACTCCACGCTGTAATTAATTTTTTAAATCCAATTTAATTCAAGTTTTATTTTCTTCACCACTGAATTACTTTTCTTGTAACCAGTATTTTATTGTCTTTGGTTCATTGACGTGGGTAATTCCACGACGAACTGCTTCAGGCGGGATGTCATCTCTTCTCAATGAACTCACTTTACAAACAATCGGTTCTTGCTTCGCGGTGAGATTATTGTTTCGCTTCTAACTAATTGTAAGTTAACGCGAAAAACGACACAGTGCCAATGATTTGGTGAAAGTCTTACTTGAACTGCATGTGCAGGTTATAGCATACGCACTGCATCGAACGCACTGACATGCAGTTGCATCGGTCCAAGCCGTTCCCCTTCCCCTGCATAGATGCATTTCTCTCTCTCAAGTCTGCAGCACAGTTTCCTTAAGAACTCGCCTTCTGTGAGCATTAAGACTTTTCCGCCACCTTCTTCCTCCGCAAGTCTATGCTCTAGAAGCGAAATGTACACCGCTTGCAGGTATGACGTAGATGCGGCGCTACGTCCAGCAAACCAAGTAATACGGACGCTCCGTTTCTCTAACGTCAAAAGATGTTATTTATTATACCGCAGTAGTCGAGTGAGGAAATCTAGCGCAATATTACGAAATCACCCTTGGCCGAACCAGTTAAGGTAAGTGTACCAGTTATTGACACGCTTAGACCTAATTATTGACCCTTTTATTTTTCAAAAATAGAAACTGACGGTAAAAATTGTGAATTTCTCAATGACGAAAGCCAATTGCTATACGGTTAGACACTACAAATTTATTTTTTGGTAATTTTACTTAATAAGAACTAAGGATCAAACAGATACAACCAAAAATGATCAATAATTAGGACAGGGTCAATAACTGGTACATTTACCTTATGAGAATATCAGCGTAGAATATGTTGCGCAATGGTTTGATAGATTCGACAAGTAGAAAAAAATGTTGGTGCAGTTTGGTATATCAATTATATTTTCTAGTACAACGGTAGGAATGAACGACCGACAGATAGGAGGAATTATACCAGTTAAAACTCGTGTTGTAAGCTTACGAATCATAAGTAAATGGAAACGACGTTTAGCCGTGCGTGAAAACTCGTCTGCATAACCCGTCCATCAAATTTAAGCGTTCGCGATAAGAACAACGTTAACCAGGAGTTACACGGTTTGTTGTATAATCCGCAAGCTCACGACCCCAAACCGGAGTGGCAGTCTCGACGGTGTTGAAAAACAAATGATTCGCCGTTGATTAAACGTGCCGGGGCTAACAAAGTAAACCAGCGATTCAAGGGAGGCAGATATATATATAAGCTACATTCCACGTCAGTCGGTCCCTCGTATTCCTGTTCCAAGCTCACGATCAGCTGCCTGCCCGCTTCTTCTCGAGACGGGGGAAGTCGTTCCACCATGGCGTAACATCGTCTTACCTCCTGACAGCAACAGTGGATTTCAACTATTCAAGGTGTACATTTCATTGTACGAATGATATAAATTTGCCACAGTTCTCTGCGTTACGGCAGTTTCAATTTCACTTCCAAACCCTATAATTGTGGGTGTCATGCCACGTCCATATCGTCGTGGCTTCCAAACTGAAGTAAAAAATTGGAGTCCCAGTCAACAGATGATCGCGCAATTGAAGCAGTGGCAAGGTGTTATAATCCTCGTTATCTTATCCTCGTGTCGTTAGACGTACTCGCCGATGTCTAAGGAGCCGTGTCCAGGGATGTGGCAAAGAATCTTTCGCCACGACATGCGGCATCGTTAACTGGGGAGATTACTTTTCTCTTATCTTCTCGAGCCTCGAGGACGGTATTAAATTTATCGTACTATCGCTTCACGGCTTCGCCACCCTAAGGGATCTGACATATCGCACCCTTTAGTATCGACCCACGGCCAGGCCGACGGTAAATCAGAGTCTCCTGAAGTAGTGATGTGCTTGCATCCCGTTTGAGTACTGCAAGTAAACGGGCGGTGTAACGTCTGCGGGGGAAAAGCTGCGAGTGTGTTCAATATTCCTCGAAAGAGTGTCTAGACTCTGGACGATTGTTGGGTACAAATCACGATGATCGATACTGCTCTTGGCTAGTCAGGGAGACCGTCTCTTCATCGCTCTGTATCGTCTACACGCGACCCTGCAGAGACGCTCGGGCTTTAACACGAGATTACATTGTTTCTTGATGGAAGGAGAACAACGACCCATACAGGGCATCGAGACGGGAAAACGTCGGTTGAATGGGTTATCGATATCGCAAATCATCTCCTTCCCAAGCAACAGTTTCGCTTGTTACTCTTTCGTTTCACCGATGGTTTTTCTCTTTTCATGGAGTCGTTTACTTTTTACCATCCTACACTTTACCCTCGTATTTTGTGAAAGTCGAAGAGTGAGGAAAGATGGGATAGGAGAATTTTCTGGCTCACTAAAGCATACAATTTTTTCCCCTGTGGTAACTCACAAGATTGAGTCGTCATACGGTTATTCTAAAATTAACAAAACGGATGTTAACCTTTTCACTTTACGAATCAGCGATTTACTACTTTTGTCGCGTACATCCACGCCTGCTTTCTGCTTTCTTAGTCTCTGACTAAAACTGTGACGCTTGCGCAAAAAGTTTAGGATTTCGAGAATGATCAATCTCACGAGGGTCCATATTAATCGGTGTTTCACCTTCACCCGTGAACGTGCTGTGACATCGGATTAAGCCACGACTAATCTTTGTAGCGCAAGAGTAACTCCCTTTAAACCTCCTTTTGTGCAGGGGGCTTAAGATGTGCCGGCACGATCGTATAATACGCACCCTAAAGGGTGTGGGCATTTTGCTCATGGTTGGCTCATCTATGATCAACCCAAGCCTGCTCGTTTTCTAGCCTGACCCTGAAGTTTCCGAATCCCAACCCTCGTTAGTTCAACGTAAACTATCTATCGGCTAAAGGTCGATAAAATTATCAAGAACTTCACTTCAGAGGCGTTGAATCGATAGCAGCTTGTTAAATTTGAAGGAATGCAAGGCGAACGTATTCTTCTCAATTAACCCTTGTTATATGGTTTCTAGTATACGTTGGCTGTCACATGAAGTCTTTCGCTTCTTACCCGTATTTTGGCTATTTTTAGTGCTCTGAAAATTCTGAAAAAGTTCATACATGTCCTCCGAGGCGTCTAGTTGTAGTTCACTTAATTATTTATTTGGGAGCGCCTTCTAGTTTACAAAATATACACATAACAAGAAATCACTCGAGCACAAAAAAACCCATGTGACAGGGTAAAGGTTAATCAGTCCAATGGGTTTGCTGGATCTGATTTCACAGGACTGAAAGAGAGCTTCCATTATAGCTAGAGGTCAGAGGTGAACATTAACTTTTTATCTCGAGCTCGAGAACATGATCCCTATTCTCGTTACGTACCTAACTTTACAAAAATAAATTCGATACGTCGCAGAATCAACCGCCAACTCGACTCGTGGTTTGACCTTCGCAATAACAAAAGTCGTGGTTCGGTCGAAAAACTAATCCTCGAATGTAAAAAGTGTCGTTAAATGTGCTTGTGCGTAAAAGATAGTGTGGTCCCAGGAATATATTTTGAAATTCATCGATACCACCGTCAGTCGGGCATTGGATGCGATGTAAGAAGCTCAAATAAATTCGGATCTGCTTCTCACCGTAACTGATTCTCAGGCCTATGAATAAAAACTTCCGCAGCACGATTGTCACGCATTGATAACGAATTTCATGACAGAAAATTTCAAGCGTTTGTACCGAAAATATTGGAATTAGGTACTTGAGGATTATTTGCTTGCGATTCCCCGTGACGAGTTCAGGAAAGTTTACTGTATCAAAGATCACTGATCACGTTTCAATCGTGCTATGACTTCCCGGACGTGAATCCCGCTCTCGTGATCAAAGCCAGTCAAGTTGCCATCGCTTCCAAGAACAGACAGTATATCGTCACTTGCAAATATTTATCTGATCCAGAGATAATTGTTCTCTCCTTTGTCCCCGCCAAAAGCACATTAATCTGCATAAACTATGCTGTCGTTGCTGATTATTACTAATACGCAGGGCGCAAAGGAGCATGCCCACGAAACTTGTGTAAGATTTTTCTCATTACGTTTTCACCTCGATTGTATTTGTTTTTTTTTTCAGTTCCAAATTTAAGCAGCATCAGATAATGTTTGTTTTACAAATTTGACTGCCTATAGGCACAAGAAATTACCCTTCACGACCATGAAAATAGATAAGCACAACTGGGAGAAAATCTATTTGATGATACATTCAATAGTAGATTTAATAGTAGTAAATAGATGAAAGTGTTCGACGTACAAATTTACTTGACATTAGCAGACTTTGATCGGAGTACAAGGCCAATTTATCTTTATAAATTACACGAATATCAAGCTGGCATACAGTAACAATATCAACTATAAACATATAGGAGAAGATATTTGGAACCTCTAGGTGACCCTGGTAACCGAGAAAGATATGGAGGCCAGGGTGGTTTCACCAAAGTCAAAGAAATCCCGTCACATCAGACTGACTGTTTCTGGTGACCACGATATACAGACTAGGAGCATGTCCGACGTATCTTCCGCCTCGGAAACCTAGGTAGACGAGTTTAGCGAAGTTTCGCCGACTAAGGCAGAAACCGAGGAAGTTGTGGAGGCCAAGGAGGTCGACCAGAACATATTAAGTTTCAGAAGCCAGCGTAGCAAATAAGGTGGGGTTACAGCGGTCATCCGACAGTTTTATTTGTAACACGTGATATAGAAACATAGTAAACACATTTTTACAGCAATTGGAAATAATGTCATTAACCAACCATATTTAGTGCCATTCTTGTGCCTGTGTATACGTATTTTGTGCTTGTATAACTTCGTTTAGCATGTGTACACCGTTTATACTTGCAATCAGAGCAATTTGTAACAGATAATGATTCAAAGTTTCACCAACATTCTGTGCTTATTGATCGAGGAAAACTGCGTAAGATTAGGATAGAGTATAACAAAGTTGGGCCTTTGTTGTACTTTGAGCCACTTTAGCCTTGCATAATACGCCTTAATATGATATAATTTCCTGACATTACAGACAAATCGCACACGCGCGTTGACCGCTTGTTGCAACCGAGTACCCTCGACTACGGTGATATCAGGCAATATGATTGAGCAGTAGTCGAAAATCCAGAAAACAAGAAAAGAGCCCAGCAGATGATGAAGGTTAGTCGTAAAAGCTTGCTCACTCGCCCTAAGCTAACGAAGCGTTACGTAGACTCGATTTCTTATACTCCTAACCTGTTTGCGCCAATTAAGAGTCAGCCTAACATGAAGAGCAAGATTTTTCGCCAGACTTACGTAAGAGGTAGGGATACCAAGTGCTACGATTTCGAGTATCCGAGTCGTGTATTCAACGTATTGTTAGTCCGAGCAGAATACATTCTCGTTTATTCTTGCTACACATTCATCTATACGAGAGGGTGGACAACGCGCACAGATTACTGAGGTACGCCCGAAGTTACAGAAAACCAGTGCGAAGTTTGAGCAGCCTATGTGCGACCCTTGAGATGTGACAAGAACCGTTGTAATCTCGAACCAGAAAAGTTGAGAGACGCTAATTTTTCTATCACTTTCACATGATCATCAGTGATCAAGTGATGTGAAAATAAGTAAGTCACAAAAAGAAGTGTGTAAGCGTCCAAGGCATCTGCGCGTTATTTGATTATTCACGCTCCTTCTTACTCGAACGATCAAGTCGCAGCCAGCGTGACTCGGGTAATCGGTAATCCGCACAATGGGTTACCTACGTAAATTGTTACCGAAGCAAATTCTTAGCTATTACTGGTGACTAATAGCGTTTTTGTACTTCGATGAACAAGTGGTGCTGAGTAAAAAGTTACTTTGTTCGAAAAGTGATTACTGGTCTTATCATCGTGCTCCGTCAATACTGTGTAAGAAACATCACGTCTTTACTTAACATTGAAGCCTGTAACGATGGTATTTATGAAATGCGTTAGTCCATGAGGTAAGACCTACTGATACAAAAAATAACGAATATTAGTCAGTAGGTTGTAAAGCTTGTAAAAACTGTTGACTACCTGCTTGAAACTGCTTGAAAATCGATTCATGCAAATATGAATGTCACGCTGTCCTTTATCTGTTAGGAATACATCGCTTTGACAAAGCGTTATTATCTTTTTGTAGAGAACTATGATTTTTAGAAGATGAATCCGTGCGGTGGATTGGAATATACCTAGTAGTCCATTGTACAGGCATCACCTTTTTGTCATAAAAAAGTACGTCTCGCACATTGCTCTTGGTGTTCCATAACCTGTGTGATTTTCGTTGAAGACAAGTTCGATATTTTTACTCCGTAAAGCTTATTCAAGTACAGAAAAAAAAATGCAGTAGATTTTCATCAAAGCCTGTAACATCTGACGTATCTTGCGACAAAAGCTTGGTACAAAGAATATACATTTCCACCTTGAATAGCCCAAGAAAGTGATTAAGGAATCGGGAAACTCCGGCTTGCAATTAGTTAGAAGTAAGAACCCTGACTTATAGTCCGAGTCCATTGTTCTGGAACACATTCAGGCAAAGTGATATACGCGGTTAACGCTTAGCTACGATATAAAACGAGAAGACCAACAGCGCGAGAAATTGCCTTCGAGGTGGATACAATATTACCCCGTCTGTCAATTCTGGTAATAGATTCGAAAACGATATCGCACGTTGAGGGTTATCGGCAACTTTTTTTTTCAACAAAAATAAAAATGAAACAAAAAACGAATCGCCCAAGACAGTGATTGATACGTGAACAGCATCGCCGCCGTCGGTTCAATCATGAAATATTTCAAGACTCGAAACCGCGGTGCGAGTCCGCCGTGTCGAACCTCTTCGTGCGGAAAATGGGTCCAATATGTTCGCGAGAAAAGGTCGATATCGGTTCATCGGTACCATCAAGTGGCGAGGTTCACTGCGCTCCTCGTTCGAAACCCTTTCGAGTGTCTTACAGCCACTTATCTCTGTCGTCTATTGCTCATGATGGAGGTTGATTTCGAGTCCAGATATCTGAATTTCTGATAGTTACACCAATGCCGATGCAAAATTGAACCGATTTGACAGGGACCGCTGACTGCATCTAGATTTACAGGCATTTACTCAAAACCGTGAGAACCATTCCCCGTAACCACGACCATAAACAACTGCATTCTGAATTATATTCTCGTTTATTGATCGCTGTGTTCTCTGTACCAACTGATTCGATACCCGGTGTTCAACGCACCTCGCAAGAAGTGCGTTGAAAACCATTCCTCTGTAAACGATCTTTCGTAC
Organism: Neodiprion virginianus; assembly: GCF_021901495.1. Taxonomy (NCBI): domain Eukaryota; kingdom Metazoa; phylum Arthropoda; class Insecta; order Hymenoptera; family Diprionidae; genus Neodiprion; species Neodiprion virginianus. The sequence goes on from NC_060879.1 coordinate 32,492,565, forward strand.
TTACATTTCCGTGGAGCCGATTAAGCATACGTCATTTCATGCGGTGCGCTGTCTTGCAGACCCGTTGGATCACGGCGCAAATCGCGAAATCCTGCATCCTCGTTACGTCTCCTAGATCCAGCGCCCATTCATTATTCGGTTATTAGCTTGGACGCACGTATGCTGCTTCCTACGCGAGCACTTCGCTGCACTGCCGTACGTCGAACCCATAAATACGTGTTACGGGTATGATACTCATGAGTAATCTAGCGACGAAGGATCAGGCTTAATCAGGCCACCGTCATGATTGCGGAATCAAGGATAATCAATCCCTTCCATAAACGGCGGTTTGCCTTTGTTTATTTGGAAAGATGTCGTTTCTATTTGCTAAGTGGAATCCATTGAGTACTCGCCACTTATATAGAGGTATATATGCATATGCAGGATGTGAACTTTGTTCGAAATCGAAAGCAGCTAGACACTCGATTAATGTGCAAAACTGTTCCGCTATCGCGTTTTCTGCCGGTTCAATGGTGCTCGACGAATTTCCGCGCTCTCGAAGATAAAAGTTCACGAGAGTATCGAGTTGCACCTACCGTAAACTCTCCACTGCATTTTACCCTTAGATTTCGCGGTTATCAAGACAGCGTCGAATTCTCCTGCCAAGATGTTACTCATGTTTGTTGTACAGAAATGTGTTGAATAAATTGCGTGCATGGCGGCTGAGCAGACAGATACTAACTCGTATCTGTACATCGGGTATGCACACGAGTCCTTTTTGAACCTGTCTCTCTCTATTCCCGCTTGAGAAACCACGTAGAATGCTGCCCAGCTGACTTTGTCCGCCTCATATCGTTATACGGTTTCACGGTAATTAACTGGGAAGTGCAGATTAAAATTGACGAAGGATGAACGGACTTGGCCGAACGAAGAATTAGCGACAGCACGCGGATACAGAGCAGCTGTTGAAAATATGAATTCTGTTATAATTTAGAGCTGACAAGCTTAGAATTTAAAATTACCCTAAATATACAGGAAGAATAATGTTGTTCCTTTTTTTATCGAAGTAATGATGTAAGCTAAGTAAAAATAATCTGGAAACTATGACGGCAAAAATTTCAAAATCATCATACATCATACATCATACATCACACATCATACATCATACATCATACATCATACATCATACATCATACATACATACATAGTATTGAAGTTCGAAACCAAAGTTTGGATGTTCGGATATTCAGAGAGTGACGTCACTCAAAATTTTTTTTTTCTTGACGTTAGCGATCTATAGTAATCGTCGACGACGGAAATTCCTCAGTCTGGAAATAACCGCGCAGTTGAGCGGACGGATGAGAATCGCGCTCCGCAGATTTCAAGTACCGGCTTCTCTATCTCTTCGATCCTGCGCTCTGGGTCCGCTACTTGGTGAAACTTGACCTCCAGGACAAGCGCTGCGTAGTTTCTGCCCTCCAGGTACGCTACCTGACGAAACTCTACTTCCAGGAGGAGCGCTCCGTGGTTCCTGCGCTCCAGGTCCGCTACCTGGTGAAACTCGACTTCCAGGACAAGCGCTCCGTAGTTCTGGCTGTCCGGGTTCTCAACCTGGTGACTTTTGACCAAGCGCTGCGTAGTTTCTGCGCTCCAGGCCCGCTACCTGGAGAAACTCGACTTCCAGGACAAGCGCTCCGTAGTTTTGGCTGTCCAGATCCTTGACCAGGTGACTTTTGACCTTCAGGACTAATTTTCCGTAGTTCTGGGTGTCCAGATCCTCCACCTAGTGGATCTTGACATCCAGGAAAAGCGCTCCGTAGTTCTGGCTGTCCGGGTTCTCAACCTGGTGACTTTTGACCAAGCGCTGCGTAGTTTCTGCCCTCCAGGTACGCTACCTGACGAAACTCTACTTCCAGGAGGAGCGCTCCGTGGTTTCTGCGCTCCAGGCCCGCTACCTGGAGAAACTCGACTTCCAGGACAAGCGCTCCGTAGTTTTGGCTGTCCAGATCCTTGACCAGGTGACTTTTGACCTTCAGGACTAATTTTCCGTAGTTCTGGGTGTCCAGATCCTCCACCTAGTGGATCTTGACATCCAGGAAAAGCGCTCCGTAGTTCTGGCTGTCCGGGTTCTCAACCTGGTGACTTTTGACCAAGCGCTGCGTAGTTTCTGCCCTCCAGGTACGCTACCTGACGAAACTCTACTTCCAGGAGGAGCGCTCCGTGGTTTCTGCGCTCCAGGCCCGCTACCTGGAGAAACTCGACTTCCAGGACAAGCGCTCCGTAGTTTTGGCTGTCCAGATCCTTGACCAGGTGACTTTTGACCTTCAGGACTAATTTTCCGTAGTTCTGGGTGTCCAGATCCTCCACCTAGTGGATCTTGACATCCAGGAAAAGCGCTCCGTAGTTCTGGCTGTCCGGGTTCTCAACCTGGTGACTTTTGACCAAGCGCTGCGTAGTTTCTGCGCTCCAGGCCCGCTACCCGGAGAAACTCGACTTCCAGGACAAGCGCTCCATGGTTTTGGCTGTCCAGGTCCCTTACCTTGTGGATAAGTAAGAACGTGTTAGGAAATTTATCCAAGAACAGTGCACAAATATTTTAACACTGAAATCGTACGTGTGTTACATTAAAAAAAAATTGTTTTTGACGGGATTTGAGTTTGTTAAATTTGTATCAAAGGTCATCATTGAGGCAAAGATCTAGAATCACTCACGTTTTACTAACTAACATCTTTGAATTATTGACTGAATATGTACCAACGCGAAGCCGACGAAATGTAGGTGCATAAAAAAATTTAATCTTTACGCTGCACACCTCCTGTGGTGCTAACAGTGGTTTTACACCGGAGTCGCTGAAGACCCCAACCAAAAATCATTGCGTAGAAACTATTCAAGTATTAATACATGAAGTATTAATCCCAGACATTTGAGCTTCGTTTACATTGATATTAACATGAGGACGTCTTTTATGTTTCATTATTTATCTTGGATCGAATCAGATTGTTTTGGGTGTTTTTCATATAGAATTCACGGTGAACATGCCGTGGCGTTGTTTCGACCCCGGTGTACAGCCTAAAGGTAATTGAATCTCACCCAATAAATGATGTCAGAAATTAAACGACTGTACTTTTATAACTTTTATTTCTTTGCCGCCGGCTCATGAATTTACAATTGCGAACAAGCTGTAACGAACACAGGCACGCGCCCTGCTTTATTATGCCGTGAAGTTTTTACCTAATTATCCACTTTGCACTAATTTCTAAAACACGAGTTTCATAACAGGCAAATGGTATTCGCCGATTCCCATCCACGTTCCGCGGTGCAGAAGCTTTTAATTAAATTTGCAGGGAATATTGATTTACCAATATTGTGTAAGCGTGTTATACTCAGTATATAGGAATATGTTTTTCAATTTTTTAGCCCCTTGACCCCCCCCACTGGAGGCTTTGCTTCAGGTCAGAGGTAAATTGGTGTTATTCCCTGTTTGTACCAGTGAAATCGCGGATTTACATTCCTTCGGGAATCAATGCATGTCCGGCTAATATTATACGAACAAAGTTTGTTGCCGGCGCTCTATTTCGATCAATAATGGACGTCGAGAGCCCTGGTTAAGAACAATGCTGTGAGTACGTTTGTTACAATTTTTGATATTTCAATATAATTTAAGTCCATTGGTCTGATTTAAGTTTTTCAATTTTGAAACATTGTAAATGTATACGATGTCGGTGGACATTTTCTGTTTAAATCCACGAATTAGAGATTTGCAAAGATATTCCGACAGAATTTATAGAATTGCAAACTCAACAGAAATAAGAATTCGTCAACAAAATTATTCGAAACAATCGCAAAATCGTAAAATGATTAAAGAAAGTATGAACGAATTTCACAGAAAATTACCGTTGTTCTAAAAATCATCCAAGTTTTGAACTTATCACTGAAACCTCTTTGCGTGGAACGCAAATTAAATTTAACTCATTCGATTTCCGTAACACAATCGAAAAAAAAAATAAAAAATACTCCGAACTAAATTGAATCTCGCAATTTTCGACCACACATATTTTCCGGTCTGTTGAATGAAATTAAAACGCAAAAACAACGAGCGTCTTCGTAAAGATATATGACGCTACTCGTTTCCTGGCGGGGGAACCGCCGCGTTCGAAAGCCAAGAACGTGGTGGCTCTATCTATCGCGAGTTGAGCTTTACAATTAGACTAGTACCTCTGTTTGCCAACAGATCACTGCGTGCATCACAAACCACTGATATGAGATATCTACTATACACGCACAAACCGACGCCCCGACGCGCCGCGTTCGAGACGAAATTTATTGTTAATAGAAATTCAAATCACTTAATACGTTGAAAAATGCGTATATTGATATATGCAATATATGCATGTAGATGATCCATCAATCGATTAAAAATATTTCACCATTTTTCTGCTGGTCAAGACTGGTTGCTTTAATTTTTTTTAACACGGTTAATCGCGATATTCATCTCTCTGAATGCGATCTTCTGACGATCTAGCTTTTTTATTTTATTATTTATTTATTTTTTGTTATTGACGGAGGTGTACTGAGATTTGGTGTTATTTTAAAACCTCTATTTCTGATTGTATCCGCAAGTCAGGATGGCCGAGCGGTCTAAGGCGCTGCGTTCAGGTCGCAGTCCACTTCTGTGGGCGTGGGTTCGAATCCCACTTCTGACAACCTTTTGCTTTTTCGTTTTCCAACACTTTTTCTTCTCGCCAGTCGATTCGTCCCGCTGTCGGGTAATTAAGCGTATGAAAAGTTTTCGAAATATCGATCAACCCAGACTTGACTAGCCAGAGCTTTATGTCGTGGTAAGCTTGAAGATAAAAACGATCTTGAGAAGCTCTTCTATGCATGTACTTACCTAAGTCGATTCGTCGTGACTCAATCTTGAAGCAACGTGATCCTGTATTATTCATCGATTGCTCAGGTTACCGGTACTCGTGTGCTACACCTGATTACACACTACTGTGGAATTCATGCCTTACCAACTGATCGTGGCTATTCTTAACGGTGAATAGCGAAAAAACGTCGTCTTCAGATGGTCCAGGTCCGCGTTATGGGATTCGAATTCGCCTTTGTCTTATGCAAATTCGCGATCCGCCATCCACTTGTCTCATTGCCTGGCGGCTCGTACTTGCAAATCCTGTTAGCTCAAAGTGGAATCCACACTTGAGCTCGTCTTACACTTTTTGCGCTACCCACCGACTCGCTTTTTCCTCACATTACACTTGCCAACATTTGACCCAATTGGAAACACACCATTTGCTTTTATGGACGAGCATTAGCGTTGGCGTTGGGGCTACGGCACTTTCAGGATCCCCGAGCTGACTGTATAGCCTGAGTAATATCTTACGGTTCACATCGCGCGATATTTCAAAGATCATTAATCATAACTTCGTGAAACAATATCGATACTTATTCAGGTTTCATTGATATACTGCAGGATGATTTAGGGCGGTGTTACGTATAGAAGTCCAAAACACGCGAGATTTGATTGATCGTGGTTCGATTTTCCGAACATTGTGCTTATTTCGAGCGTTTTCAACCTCGTGCCCGACGTTCAGCTGCCACTCCGATCGGTCCTGAATCCTGATGAATTATCATCCCGCACGATTAATTATCAATACAATGAATAGCCGAGTTCCATCTGTTCCTGCATTCGTACCTTGACAATGGGAGTACCTTTCACCCGGAGTTTTCTGCTCATTTTCTTCGTGTACAATTTGAAGTAGGCAATATCACCGAAAAACAAGAGTGCCTTGTGAACGAATAAAAATCAGCGATTCATCTGTTTTCCTTACTCTCGGTTTCTTGAGCTTTCCCACATTCACGTGTAAAGTATATAAGATTTTTTATACAGTTTCGGAAAGTTGTTGAGCCTACCTGGCTTCGCGCAGTTTTCACCTTTCGAGTTCCTCAGAACTCGGTTTATGGATTATTTAACTCAGACGGAAATGGCTCTGCTTCAAAGTGGATCATTATCAACGTTCTTATACTGACCTCGCGAAGTTTATAGGTGGGTTGGTTAAAAATCTCATATTTTTTTAGCACTTTGAGCTTTGCAGCGGTCATTAATTACCCGCATCTACTAAACTCTGGCTCGATTGTACAGCTACGTGGCAAAAACACGCTTAGATCCTTGCGTTCACTTAACAGTATATTTTTCTTCTTTCATCTATGATACATTATACAGGTACAAAAATTTGGTGGCAATCTCGCGATAATTTTTTTTTTTTTTTTAATTTATTTACTCCATTTTTCTGCGCCATCTCTGCAACGCTTACACGAATTTTTGTTTATTTGTGCGAATAATGTGAAACCGGGACGAAGGTGAGCGAATAACTTTTCTGCATAACAGAGTCGAGTGTCGCCCGGAACACAATGAATTTAATTTATGTGGTTGATGGAATAGTAGCAAGAACCGGATCGATTCAATTATTACCTGTAATTGATCCATTATCGAAAGGCGGTACGGTGCGAGAGTCGTATTCAGGGTTTAAGTGTGAAACGTTGTCCGTTACTCACAATCAGTCTCAATGTTTTTTTCCGATATAAATTTCGATATCCTCTATATCATGACCCTGGCGTATAAAGATCGAAGAATCTACAGTTATCCTACAGGCTCGGTTTGATGGAAGGTTGAAAGCCGTAACTGGTGGCTACAAAATTCTAACAATCGTGTACCCGAAGGTACTTATTGTTAGATAAGGACTACGGACAAAAGAGTATTGAGAACTTATCAAGATCTTCTGAGACGTTCCGAATCAGGCCGAGTTGTAATTGAAAGTCGTTCTTATCGCGGAGAAATTTTAATTGCGCCATTCGTGGTTCATTCAAGCTCCTAATTTTGGCGGTAAAGTTTGGTGTAATCTTCGTACAATTTAAACCTCTTATCACGATCGTCGAAAACACATTTATCGAGAAATTTTGATAAGCCCAACGATGGTGGTCACGGTTCGCTTGGTTGACCATTCATTTGACGCATAATTACGCATCTCAATTCTCGGTTTAATGAAGCTGACCGTGCAATTTTCCAAGGCGGTGGATTATCATTATACCTCCCGCCTTGGCAATACGTGACATGGTTTTCCTAGCAATAAACAATTCGTGCTGTTGGAACGTGGGCAAGAATTACCCCCCGAGGCAAAATGGCACCACTTCACGAGTAATGACGAACAGGAAGTGCTATATCGGCTGGACTCACCGTGAGGCTATAATGCACCAATCGTCGCCTTCGGCTATGCAGACTGAGCCCCCCCCCCCTCCCCAATCGCTGGCCAAGAAAAAAGTATCGTAACGAAATAGGCGTTACAAAATTAAACAAACAGGGTCGTGAGCTTATTGAACGAATTAACAGGCAGCGAAATAAAAAAAATGGGAAAAATGCTTTTACTGGTAAATGCGTGTTATTAGTTTAAAGTCCGAAACAAGATTATTTTTTCAATAACACAGGTTGACATAGCAGCCTTCTTCATTTTGTGACACATGAAAGCTCTTATTTGTCCTTTATCTGTGACGACTGCTGGATGAGAAATGGGGGCAAAACGGATGATTTCAGCCTTCGTACCGATATATTCGTTGGCTGCGAATCCCGGTCGGATTTCACTGGAACGGCTCTGTCGCCGTTTCTTCTGAAAGAGCATACCTTGACCCGATCTACACCGGGAAATCCATCAAAATTCAATGTATGTACCGCCCGATCCCGTTCATGCATTGACGGTGAATCTCCGTGGCGCCAGGCACGCGAACCATCAAGTCGTTCCAGATTCGCGTACCTACGTACATATATGATCCAAGGATGGAATCGTGTCTCTGGGCGATGAACGTCGTCGCGAAATCGCATTACGTCATGAGCCGAGTAAGAATCACTCGCCTACACAGTCCCTCCCATTCTCCTTGCCCCGTTAAACGGCCTTCCTAATTCCTCTCTCTCGCGGAGATCTTGAACTTGGATACCGCGATGGCTGCAGCCTTGCCTCCAGCGTTCCATGGTCCCGTTACGCGATGGGCTGCAGAATCCGAGATCCGAGTGATATCCAATGGCTTCGTGTCCGCGGATCCGCGCCCTGGGAAACGCGGGTCGGCGTACTTTCGGCCATTATTCCATATTCGTCCCGGATTTCAGGAGCGATTTGCGGTAAAAGGATGTGCCCCGAGTAGAGACGTACATTTGAAATTAATCGGGTCAGAATTCTCGGAGCGATCATGTGTAGCGAAAACTTTTGAATGGTGCATCTTATACTCTAGATGCACATGAGAATTTGGCACTCATTCTTTTACGTGCGATCTTCTTCAATGGGCGAATGTGAAATCAAACGGTTTTTTTTTTTTTTTGTATTTTTCGGTCAAGTTACTTTGGGGGTACTTTGCATACTCGATTACTATCGAACGATCTCTTTTATAGTAACGATCCAATCGAAATAACACGGGAATTCGTTTTGGCTGAGCACACTTAACTGGGAGCCCTTTTATTTTCGTACGGCGAATGAAGCAAGGCGGCCCGGAAAGTGCTGCAAACGCTGACTCGAATATCTTAGAATTTTATACCTCCGCGGGTATAAGAGTGGTCTGAACTATAGACGACACCGCCAACTGTCCTAGACTTTACTCCCGCTCGTCAGTTCCCAATGACCTTTCAAATTCACGTGGCGTCGTACATACCTACATATTTACACATACATATGCGGATAACGAAATGGCGCTGAGCGATAGTATTGACCCAGTATCCCTAGTTTCGTACTATTTCGTACCACGAGGGGAGGAAAAGTTTCGGTTCAATTTCAAGCTCGAATCCTAAACTTCAAATGAACACGGTTCATACGCTTTGCTGGAAATTTTGTACTACAGGTTTGAATTTGTTCGTACCGCAAAGGCGAAGTTTTGAACCCTCGTCAAATGACGATGCACTTCAGAGAGAAAATACATATGGTTTTGCGGACAGCGATGGAAGGGTTAAATCGTGGTCCTACACATGCGCGATAATACCTTGTGTGTCTCTAGTCTAAGGTGTCTACAGTGTAATTGACCTGCATGCATACACCGATTGGAAAATACGTAACTCAGAGATGCAGCAATTGACAGATTAACTTCCTGCATCAGAGGTCGTTAGCTAATTGCAATCAAGTGTGTGAGAGGGAGAGAGAGAAACGTAATTTAGTAAAATATACATTAAATCTTCGCGAAAGAGGTCGAGTGACGGTCATTTGGCTTGACAAATAAGAAACAATAATAATAATAATAAGTCGCCGACTGCGCGATCATACTATGATCTCACGAGAGCTGGCAAGTTAGGGAATTACAAAAAACGTGCAAAACTTGTAAGCCACGAGCAAAAAATGTAAATGAAACCAGTTATAAATGAAAAAGTTGGCGGGCTTTAAGAACATATCAATTTAGTATAATGGTTGAGTTCAGAGGTGAGAATTTCAAACGAGACGTTAAAAGCCTTGGAATACTTTGCCTGCGGAACAATTCTCACTTTGCACATGATGGGATTTTCAACCGTTTTCCTTCTCCTGTGCTGCATAGAAATATGAAATACGTGAATGCGCGAGACCTTTTTCGGTATCGCAGAGTATATAAACAGTCGGATGAAAAGCTGTGGAGGATGGAAATTGACGGTAGTAAAGGCGTGAAGTATTTACGGAAGTCTGAAAATTGAAAATTAAACATTCAACATCTAGAAGACGGGAACTCTACGTATCGCTTACGTATGTATACGATAACAGACGTTACTTACAATGCAAAAGCCATAATCAACTATTCAGCATCGACGTAACGGTGTCGGTTCACTTTTTTAATATATGACAAACCCGATTTGGAGCATGATTATATGCGTTGAGATATTCGTGCAGAGGAAGTACAGGCGACTTTGGTAATCGAGGCTACGTCAATGAAATACGAACGATCGATCAACCCGACGTAACGATTTCCGGGCGTGATTGGAACTTGTTTAAAAATAAAAATTATGGAATTAAATTCTGGCAAATGTTCTGCAAAAAGTGTTGAACCGTTTATTTAGGTAAGGTTGCCGGTTTCATGGGAACACTCGAACTAACCCGAGATTAATTATAAGCGTAAATACACTCGGAGAATGGAATGGGGCTAAGCTTGAAAGATGGGGGCGAAACCATTCACAGTTTAGCACGTAATCCGGAAGTTAAACAGGAATTCAACGCCCTCCTAAAATTGGAGTTTGACGGAGTGACGCAGAGATTGAATACGGGTCAGTGGCGCTTACTGTTATAATTGCGATCGCGGCCCGACTAATGATTTGATTGCAATTAACGACTAATCGACGAGCACCGCATTCGGGTGCAGTATTAAATCGGTATACCGAAACCTTTGGATGTACCTAAAATGAACAGTTACGCTCTCCTCGGCGTTTTGCTCCGCAGACGCTTCCTCGAATAGCAAAGGTTACCCGAGCGATCGATTTGCTGCAAGATTTCACTCTGACGATAAATTAAGCTCGGTATAAGAATCAATGGAAATTTTACCGTTCTTAACCTAATTGGACCATCGCTCCTGTCTCTGAATCGCAAACGGTACGTCGCTCTGCACAAGCGGCTGTACGATTGTTCCTATTTTTCTCTCTATTAACGGACTTGCAGCTCTCCGATTAAACTCTGCGATTTCACGTTCTCGGACGTCTCGTAATAGCGAAATAATGTCGGGAAATCCTTGCCGGGAGTCATTTCTTTCTCTTTACGGCAATTTCTTCCGTCCGTGAAGCTGCAGCACCAGCCTTGTATTAAATTCAATTTATTACACCAATTACGTTATGCAGGCATGTAATTACGAATGGATTCGAGCATCCGAGCGACGGCCTCGACATTAACGAATTTGAAGGGCTGCAACCAGGCATCGAAAAGCGCCCTCAACTTTCGGTCGGCTCGATGTAGCCACCCCTGTTCTCCACTTTTCAACTCCTTCAACCCTGGAGAAGTAATCTCGTGAAATTGGCCCCGAAAGTCTTGGGGAATGGAAGTGAAACCGTGTTCTCCGACTCTCGTCTCATCTCTCGAGCGCCATGAGTTTACCTATGTACATGTAACACCCATCTTACCGCCAATTCTCTGCCAGAGGGTAAGCAGACAAACGCTCAGACATTCCTCTAGCTCCGAAAAAGAGTGGAGAGCGAGATATAGGCTAGGGCTTTTCGTTTATTCAGCAAGATTTAAGGTATTTTCGTAGTCTCGTTTGACGTCGTGAAACGCTGTTGCAAAATATATGAATTTGCGGTTAATATTTCACCGGCACTCACCCGTCTTTTCCCTATTTCCGTCGGCACCTTTCGTCGCTTTCTTTTTCGCTTCTTTTCCCCATTGTCCTCTGGCATTCTTCCTCGAATTCATCCGTGACGCGAAGATCCTTTGATTACTCGCGTTTGTGTAATAATGAGGAAGCGAGGAGTCAAGGAATTATAAAAGCTTGGTTTTTACACCTAGACAATTCATGTATCGTACTCACGTAGCCGAGGTATTTTTTGCGGTGCCTCTTTTCGCTGGTGCTAGTAGAAGGCTAGTGGATGGGGACTGAAAGAAGATTCATAAAAAGGGAAATAAGAGGAAGAAAGAGAGAGGGTATTCAAGTGGGCCACGCGCCTCGATCAGTCCAACGGGAAAAAGTCAATGACGTAAGATTCTATTATATACGGAGAAGACGTTTAAAATAAAAAAGATAGTTCGCGCAAAACGAATTCGAATGGCTCGTTTCGCCGTGATATTATTCGGCTATAACATCACCGCTCGTAATACATTTGTCGTCTTTGTTTCGATGTAAACCATTTTTCCGCAATTATACTCATTCGAGCACCTAGCCTGTAAGGTACCTATTCAATTGCTAATTTTATTTACGAAACCGGGTATCCGTTTCGTAAATTATCAAAAAGTAGCACCAAATTTGCATCATGCACGTACTTGAGAACCAACTTCAACGGACAATTTGACTAATGAGAATGAAAAAAAAAAAAAAACAATGAGAGAAAAACATCAATGATCGTATGCGAATTACGGTTGAGAATTAAACTTATTCACGGTCCATGATGACATTCCTCTTTCCACGAAGTGAGAAAAATCAGGTAAAACAAAAGAAGTGTCTGTATCCACTTTTCAGAATTAACTAATACAGCCGCCTTAATTATTTCACATCGTAAACTACGGTCGTCTCTAACGATATACGGCGGTGCCTTTTGTTAGCGGGGATTGCAACGAGTGTAATTATAGATAACCGTAGTTCCTGCAGTAGCAGCAGCAGCAGCATTGCAGCAGAAGGAGGAGAGAATTGCAAACCGCGAAACTTCGTTAAAGTGAAATAAATGAGCCGGAAGAATTTGCGGAAATACTTAGAAGCGTCGCGCGCGTCGCCTTGGCTAAGTTTTGCGAGATAAGTTTTCGGCTCTTTTAGAGCTGTGTCAAGGTGGTAAAATGGGGCAACTAAATTCAGAGTGAGTGTTCTGATCTGAAGACAATACTTGTGACTTCGTTGTTGATGTGTTATTCTTAATCGAGTCGCGCCGGCATTGCACTCGGAATAAATTCACCTGAAGCCCCGCGGCAAATGTAAAAAGTAAAATAACAAAATTGACCGTACTCTTTAGTTTTACCAAGTGGTTGCAATTATTTAGATTGCAAACGAACGTTCATACGCACGGCAATTATTTCTCCAGACTAGTTTTACTTATATGTAATTAAAAAGTACAATTAACCGTCAACAACGTCACGCGCCGCACTTTGTCGCGTAGAAATAGAATTATGACGAAATCCAGAGAATGCTTGGCCAATTAGTCGGTGGTATAATTGTACCTGGTTAACTCACGTCACGAGTACAGATAGAACGTCTGGCATTCCTTGCAGCGCGTAACGCGAAGCATGGACTATTCAAATTCACTCGTCTGATTCGCTAATTGTGCAGTGAACATTTGCTTCTTCAACTGTAAAAATAAACCTCCGGAGACAGAAATCGTCTGGTGCGGAAAGAGAGACATAGAGACGTCTTGATGACGTTGACGCGTCGCCGTCTTTTCATTCTATTCTGTTGGTTCTAAAAATCGACAACTTTGGGGTTGTGTGAATAGGTAACAGTTACGCCCGTTGAATCAGATGGTCCACCACTAATAAACATGCCTACTTGTGGCACGTTTACGCGCGTGCAAAAGTATGCGGCTTTCAAGCCAGACCGAAATACGTACTAATGACTTGGCACCTTCTCGAAACTTGCTCTTGGCAAAAGTTTCAAATATTATGTAATCACCCGACTTTGCTTTTTAGTGATGTTAATTAGGGGAACTTATAGTGTGAGTCAATTATCATCAACGAAATAGCCATAGTCTTGAGCTTAGTCGCGTGGTAACTATTTTTTGGTGAAGTCGATTCTTTACACTGATGAAGTCAACTTCCTGATGACGCGTATTCTGATCTATTGATCGTCAGAAGTAATTACCGATATTGAACCTCATAAACTCATGTTATTCAAATTCTATCACCGAATAAAGAGTTCGTGAATTGATTACAACGCCAAATATCACGCTTTATACTTGTTACCTCTAATACCTCTCAACTTGATGAAAATATGATAAAGCTCACGAATTTCCGCCAATGAGTTGCTAAATCCATTCCCAGTGACTCTTCTTTCTGCGAGCGCACTTTCAGCCATACTTTTTCGGGTTTTATCACTTTTTATCGATGAATCGTTATGTTTTGAAAGTCTGCTCCAATCCATGTAAAACAGGAATCGATATTAAAAGGTATTGCCTAAATTTTCTAATATTATTTAGATACGTACAGGACGGAGTATTTTTTTGTTGATAGCCCAGTTGATTAGCAGCGTTCAATCTCACTTATTTAGTGCAAGTAATTATTTCTGATTGAAAAGAGGATTGTCGTTTTTCAAGTTCTCCCCCATTTTTTGTGACCTCGCATGTATTCGTCTAGTCAATATATATTCGAGTTATTTGAGTCACATGGTTGTAAATGAAATTTCACAGCACCTTTTCTTCTCCGTCGGAATTCGTTTTAAGGGTGAACAGTTACAGAGTAACAAATACCTAAGGTGTGTTAGTGATGCTATTGAAAGAGAAAAATCGAGAAGAAGGGTAGAAACAGAGCAAAGGTCACGAGTCAACAGCCACAGGGCCAAACAAGCGTGATAAAGTGATACATAAATCTACGTGGAATCAACATAAAACGGTATCTAATACCTACCTAACATCACGATTCAATGCTGCACTGAAATAAAATTCACCTAAAAATATACTATAGGTATCGTAATACCAAAAATAATTTTAAAAATCTCGACAGAAAATCCAAAACTCTCTCTCCAAACGTTGAAGAGTTTCCTATACGTCGCTGAAAATATATTGCCGAAATTATTAAACAAGAAGTCCCGTTGATTATTTTTAAAAAGAATTGATTGTTCGTAAACTTTCATGAAACTTGGGGAGTTTGTTTGGAAGTAAATCCAATTCAAAACTCACGGTTGCGTCGGAGTCGAAAAAGCCCCCCGTCCCTCAAAGAATACACGAGGTGTTTTAAAAGTTTCGGAACTTTAGAATAAATTCCCTACATTTTTAAAATTCTCGCAGTTATTTTACAATATTTATTACACTTGCTGTGATTTTTTTCGAATTTTATTACCATTTTGTAGTGATTGATTTTTTTATTATTAGTTCGTTAGTTGAACTGTTTTTGTCGACCAAGAAACGTTGTCTCCTTGATCGAAGACACCTTCTGACGTGCTTAGATTGAGTTTTGCTTTTGAGCCGACAAATTATAAAAGCAAACGTATTTTACGGGTGATTAATCTCCTTAATTGACAAACTACCGCGGTGCATAATTGGCGATATCTTACGGCGCTCATTTATCTAAAGCATTTATATCAATGTGAAACGCTACACTGATTGCGAGTGCTGATACAGCCGAATGAATCCTTGGACAGAATTACTCATCTTCTCGCAGAATCCACCTGAAACCATTTCGTCTTCAAATTACTCCTAAGCCCTGGTTGTTTGTGTGAAAAATAGACGAAAGAGAAAAGTCGCAGTAATAAGAAGAACAATTAAATGAAATATCAATCTACGGGATAAGACCCTTGAGCTTTTACGCGTGGTGGAGGATCCGTTCCATATAAAATATAAATCTTCTCACGAGGCAAAAATGTCTGTGAACAAAGACAGGGGCTTCTAATGGTGGTTATTAATGATTGTAAGAGCTGACTTGATCGCAAAGGAAGCTTGCGGATATCTTTCCGTGTGATGGTTTAGCGTAGGTGCAACGTTATAACTTCAATGCGACGGGATTTACCGTTTGGCATTAAACGAAGAAGACGATCAATCATAAATTGAAGATACGCGGAAGAAATTGCCTCGAACTGACGGATCGCACGAAGGTACGTCTTATATACGATCCACGCGTTTCACACCGACACACGTTTGGAGAATCGTTGTGATCATCGTACTCGTAAAAGTTATCATAGAAATATTTCTCTCGACTCGGACATCCTCGTAAGCTGAATAACTGTTCCTTCGGGGTAATTTTCACCCGGTCGAAATACACGCATGTAACTCGAAATGAATCCCTCACGGGGAACGGAATTTGCACGTGTGTCACGTGATACGGGTACGTGCGTGCTGATATCCAGCGTACCGTCGCGAACGAGACCGAAGAAATTGTGCGTGTATACGGTGGAACATCTAATACTGTTATCTCAGCAGGAGACGCTCGGGTCTCTCAACTTTCATTCCATCTTTCTAAGCTGTTGCTGCTGCTACAGCTGCTGCTCCAGGAGCGTTGCCAGCGAACAATTTGGTAAAGGAGACAAGAAAAAAAAAAAGAAAAAAAACGTCTCATCGGTAGATTCATTTTTTCAAAAGATAGGTTCTCGCGACATCCGTGGAATTTGATTCCGCGTTAAGACCGCCGACCAATCTTCAGACTAAACTGCAGCGCGATGTTTTCCAGATGTCACGTCTGCCGTCATAGCGTAATTAAAATCTCATGTAGATACCGAACAGTATGTTGTACTGTTATTAAAGTAACGATCGCCTTTGCGGCAAACTACGTCTGTCGACGATAACTATGGTATGTCCTGAGCCTCGAAAGGAGGCGACGCGACGCGAGGTATCGATAATTTATTTTACGGATGAGGAAGGAAGAAAATGTGCCTCCCGTTAACCCGAACGAAGACCGCGACCGAGCAGATGACACCTTCTTCCCATAGCGAAACCCGTTTGTTGAGGCAAAAAGTAATACGGCCGCACAATCTAGGAGCGTGCCACTTCTTATCTATTCGTCTATCGATCCCCCATCCGCGGCACTCTGCGGCACGATCGTGAATCACGTTGAAAGGCGTCGTTCCATCCTCTTTCCTTCCTGCAGTCATGCCCCCAGCGGTTGTCAAGTCTGCACAGGGTATTATGCGGTTAAATTAAGGAGCCGCATTCATCCCATTCGAATCACGGTCATGCATACACAGTGAACTCTTATACAGCCGAATTAAACAGTAGAAGATTTCAGTGGCTAATATGCGCGAGGAATTAACCCGCGATTGCTACCGTAGGTGGACCGGGAATATTTTTTGCTTCAATGATCATACATCGCGTGCCTGAGCCGTTTGCCAAATGATTTGGCAAATCTCTCGGGTATTTCGTAGCTGCATTTTATTCTTTACACTGTCATAGCTGCGGAGCAGATTGTCCTTGCGAAACATCGCCTTATGAGAAATATTCGCCATGCCGTATATATTCACACGAATATCCACCGAATTGGGCCATGTTACGAAAATTACGCAGCTAGTCCGCAAGTCCTCGGGCTGTATCCGTTGAACGTCGCTTGATACAGATCGCTTGAGTTGTCAGTCTTTACGGCTGACGAGGTAGACCGTTAGTCGAGTAGTGTTTTTACCAATTAAAGTTATTTTTAACACCGGGAGTCGGTATAAATTCCCTCCTTGGTATGGCGCAGCTAGTGGAGGACGTTGAGGAAGAGAAGGCCGACTCGTCACTTCGGACGTTCTCGACTCCACGCAGCGGTGAGTGGCCTCAGTCGGTACGCCCTGCAGGGAAGTAACCTGCAGTCATCCACCCAGATGCAAGCTCGGATAGGCAAATGTAATCGAGTCTCTGTCGGCCAGTCAATTGGCACGTTCGCGTCATCTATGAGTTTGTTAGAACGTCCACCGTCCACTTTCTTCGTCTCTTTTCAGCTCGGTTTCGACCTTGGCGAAGTATCCTCCGGGTACGAATGGCCCGGGGACCAGAAGCTGGAAATCCCCACGGGCAGTAATTGTGCAGCTTTGTCAAGGACGGGCGTTTAGGAACCTCGCTGGACGCCGATCAATGCTTCCAGAGTCCGGTGAGATCTTTTCGTTTCTTCCGTTTGGCTCGTGTGACTCTTGCGTCCGAACCTCGTCTGCGCTGACGACGAGCGGAATTACAATGACCCGGAATTCGAGATCAGAGACAGACCACGTCTCGTACCGTGTGGTCCTTGGTTGAACGGTTCGCTGCTCCCGCACAATGTGCATCGAATTACCGTACTCTTATCCAGACGCCGCTCCCATCGCTCCGCGCCTACTCCTCCGACAGCTTAGGAGCCGTTCGCCCTCCAAAATACGTTGGTACAAATATCCTGCCCTCGAAGTTTCGGTGCCGAATAACAGTTCGTTTTAAGAGCGCTTCCGGTGCGAAAGTAGAAAAGTAGGGCACACTGACAACCGATGAGGGTGCAGGAGGCATGTCTCAGCCGATCGTCCCATGCACTAGGGACCGTAAAAGAACTGTATAACCGATGGTTTTTCTTATCCCTATATTTCACCATGATGTCCCTTGAAGATAGAGTATCTCACGAGAAGACCGCCCTTCGGGATCGCGAGTCTAGAGAAACAAGTTGGACTGGATCGTACGTACTCGTCTTCGATCTGTCGTCGGTAACAGAGAATCATCTGTGGACAGGATTATACAGCTGCTTCGATTAACTTTAATTTAAGCTACCTCAGAGCAATGATATAAAAAACGCATATGAAATTGGTTATAGTGGGAATATTTTTCTGACATTACCGTTATTTCCAAGTGAACTACACTGCCGAGTGGGGCACCTGTGCTCACAGCTATAAAGGATATCCTCTCAGGCGTGCTGTAGATAATCAAATATATAAACCAAACTTTGGCCGTTTGTTTCGATTTGGCCGAACGGCCAGCCACGTGGATCTGCAAACTGCGAAAATGGAGTAAGTAATGGGTCACATCGCGTTTTATAGGTTTCAAAGTGTGATGTGTGTGAAATACGACGTCTTACTTCTGACAGTGACAAAATATGGATATGTCTTCATTATTAACTTTCATCCCACCGTAAAGAGAATTCCTTCGTCTCTATATGGGCAAAGGATGCACAAATAGACGCTCATTATCGGTTCGGTCGAACGCGGTCTGCGCAGCAGTTTTCATCGCTGATCGGATATTATATTACCGGTAATGAGAGAAAAAGAGAGAGAGATGGAATCGAATCACGCCGGTATTTATCGAGTCTCTTGACCCGAGCATATTTTTTTTTAATTCTTTTCTTTTTATCCTGAGAATAGATGGAAGGTGCAATCATGTACCTATAATTCGGGTTCGTAATTTCCAAGTATTTATCTAGGAAGTAGCCGGTGCACTTCGGCGCTACGAGCATGTAGCTTTATGTAGTCCAAAGATGCGCAGCGTCAAATTTAATAGTCCAACTCAAGTTGACCGACATCAATCATCGCGGTTAATTGCTTCGCGCGTCATTCGCTCTTGCGCGCGCGACTTTATCGTTCATATTGATATTGAATTTTCTCTAGCGAAAATTTTTTCCCCTCGCATTCTCATTCCGCGTTATCCAATATTCCATTATCGCAATTTCTGCGGCCTCGCTCCGCCCCAGACAAGAAGAATTGAACAGATATGATTAATTTGAAACTCGCATTTTTACCCTGAAAAGTGATCACGTGGCGCTCGCAGGCTGCAGGCGAAGTTCGGAGAGGAATTTTTACAGAAATATAACGGTGAGCTCATCAGCCACTGAGAGTGTCGGTTGGTTATACAAATACATGTAGGAATAAATGAGATACAGGACATTTTCATGCGCGTATGCATGCAGCACACGTGCACACATACTTACTGTAATAAACATGCAAATAAGCCATTAACGTCGAGAGAGCCCTTCGGTCGGAAAGTAGCGTATATGTTTGAATTTAATTGGCGTGTTCGTTTTCTGCGTTTTTACTCTCTCCGCGAAAGAATAAATCAACTTTAACATATTATTAACTCACGCCTGCAGTATTACTGTATAATCTATGTAGCATTTTAACTATGGCGCAATTGTTATGGAAATTAATTTTTATCGGCATGGGTATAAATGAAACGTCATTAACCCTTGGCACCGCTTCCAGCTCCGCAAGCCCTTTTCATGCTGTAATCGAACCACTGACCCGGCAGCAGATATTATTCCAATAAAATTCATCGCGAAGCATATACGAGTATAACCTACCCCATTACGCGCAACCGAAGCGTACAAGTGAAATGGCACAATAGGTCCATAATCCTTGCACCGTGCTTTCCTTCCTATTTTCATCCTTGTTCCTGCCTATTTATTTTTTCTATTTCTTCATCTCGGGATACGGACAAACCAGCTCCTCCAGCCTCCGCGCTCCCCTACAAGGACTTACTGCCGGTGTGCAAGTCTCCATTTTCCAATGGAGCCCAGCGGTCCGTGATGATCTTTGCAAGGCAATTTTCTCAGACTTTAACAAATGTTCTACAAAATTTATTTTATATACCGCGATTAGAGCACTGCAGAGGCCTCGGATTCGTAATGCCCGCACGTATCTTTGTCTCTAGTTCCGCGTATGTATTTGCGACGGAAACTTTTAAAACATTTGTTTTTACATCCAACAGAATGAGTCGTGAGAGCGAAATCCCACAGCCTCGAATCTCGAATTCCCTGAAGAGTTTTCTCGACCCTGCAAATCACTCCAGGAATTCACCTTACACGGTTTATCAATGCCAGTTCTAGCGAAAAACAAAGGGAGTTAACCTGATTCAACGTGTGTTATACAAACACAATTTTCATCTCCTGTTGAAATTTATTTTCATACTTGAGAAATGCTTGTGTTTAAAGACTGTACCTGAAGTTGCAGAGTCATGCAGAGTTTTACCTCGATTTCCGTGAAATGACCTGCACTTCTGAGCGCGCAACTAGACAATGAACTCGGATCCAAATTACCAGCCTAAAGCACTCGTATAAGTAGCTGAGATTGGTCAATTGGGGCCCAGAAACGGTCCCGTTAAATGTTCTTGAGAATACGCAGGATTAAAATTGAGGCAAATTAGCCGGGGAACAATTTTCACCCGGAAGAAGGCTGCACGAAATTAGAGTCGAACCGATGAATGATCCGCGCCGATCGATAGCCGGATTAGATTTCCAAGTCGTTTATCCACGACGTATCAGCGACACCGTGTAATACATGCCATCAAAGTCGTACACGGTCGATGATTCCACGGAATTTTCACCGACGTGTTACCAGGCCACCTCCACGTTATCCGCGTTGCGGATCACGGAACCCGCGAACAGAGCCTTCAAGCTTTGGCGCGTCCGTCGGTCTATGACGGCCGCGGCAAACATCCTTTGCAACGAAAAAAATACGCCGTCACCAG